>NC_140274.1:14885912-14899331 GCF_964030765.1 Micromesistius poutassou
CAACATGCTAAAGCTGTGCATGCTAAACCCTATGCAGATAGCATGCTAAAGCTGAAGCTAACTGCCCTTTTGCAGACAACATGCTAAAGCTAACTGTCCCTCGGATACCATGTTAAAGCTAACTGCTAGTGCTGCATGCTGCAGCATGCTAACTCTAACTCTATTCTGACACTAAAGAGAGTAATCCTTCTGCTCCCCGACAAAGACATCATGCTATAGGGAGAGAGAGAGAGCAGAGGAAACAAAAGCCCCTGTAATCTACTTAGCCAGGGGCCAAGATGGAGAGAGGCAAAGGGCCCGAGGACACGCAGAGGCCTCAGGACTAGCGGCCCTTGCATGGCTAGCTGGGATATGACACCATGTATAACATCTCTTCCCCATCTCCTCTTCACTCTAACTCCTTTTTTCTTCCTGTATTTTTGCCCTCCCTCTTTTCCTTGGTCTCTCTCTCTCTGCCTCTCTACCTCTTTGGCTCAGTCTCTCTGTGTCTCTATCTCTCTGGCTCTCCCTCTTTGCCTCTTGATCTCTCTATAGCTCTGTCTCTTTCTCTCTCCACCAATTTCTATGCCTCTGCCTCTTGCGCAAATCAAATGCTCATTCTGCTTTGAGTAATCCCACCGAATTTGCAGACAATACACAATACAATGAGAATATTAATAAAAAAGCATGTACTAAATCTCTTTCTCTCTCTCTCGTTTCCCCTCACTCATTCTTTGTCCAGCGTTCCAATCCCTTGACGGGGCCCTTGTATTATTCATATGAATCTATTACACAGGTCTAGTCTGCCTTAATCTACCATGCGCCCTCTTTTGGTCCTTTTAAATCTTTCATTTCGTTATAACATAATTACTGTACCAGGGTGCAGCGGCTACGTACATGTATATATAATAATGCTACATGCTATGACCACTGCACCATATAGGGTGTCGCCTACATACAATTCAGTGTGAATATATGAGAATATGTGGCTGTGATCATGTAGGAACGGGGGGGTCATGGCAACACTTGACTTGGCGATGACTCCCACCCGTCTGCCTTAGGCTTGAGAAGAGGGAAAGGGATTATGGAGGTGGAGGCGATGGAGGGGGCAGAGGTGATGGTGAGGGATGGAGGAGGAGGTGAGGGAGGGAGATGGAGTTGGTGGAGGTGGAAAGGGTTGGAGGCGGTGGTGATGGAGACGGATGAAGGCAATGATGGAGAGAAGGAAGGAGGTGGAGGTGTGGATAAAGGTGGAGGTGGTGATTTGATGGGCTGTGAGCCATAGCCGGGGGGGGGGATGTGGTAGAGAGTGATGTGCTGCATATAATCATAGTCATCCGACCAGACGTCAAACATGGTCCACTTCGCAATTAACCGCAAACTCCTTAGTTTGACCGATGGCGAATCTCCCTCGTCCCTACTTCCGGCCTGTCGCTCTGATCGCTGGGAGACTCGACAGGCTGCGAGAATGTGACCCGGGAGCACCTTGCTCCATTAGTCTCCCAGGGGTAATGTAGTATAATTTAATTAAAGAAAGGAGGACAGTGCACTGTAGCTAAATTTAAAAGTCTTCTCCTGGCTGACCGATGCAAGATTAATTAAAGGCTGCGGAGGCGAACAGCCTGGGGGGGGTAGGCAAGGTGTAAAACACTTTCAAACACAAAGACAGCGTTTGAAACAAGAGAGCCCGTCACACTTGGTTTTTGGGTTATGTGTTTCCATGTTGTTGGTCGTTTAGTTCCTAGTTCACAGCTCTCAGAGTCTCACCTTTCCGTGTATGTTATCAGTCACATATCACCTTCCATTGTTTGTACTACTTGGTACAATATCTGCTTTGCTTCCCTGAAATTATTCAAATATCGGCCCTGCCTTGTAAGTGGGTTGAATATTGCATAGTTTGGTAGACTTTTACTTCTTTAGAATTTCAGATGTGCAATATCAGACCTCCAGGATGAATAAGCCATGTTGTTGACCACGATGGACTACCCTGGGCCCAGAGATCCCCCTTCATCTCTAGTTCTCTGAAGGACAGAGGAAACACGGGTCTACCTCTCCGATTTATTTTTCTCCATTGACTGTCCAAGGAGTCTCCCAAATGCATTCATGATCTCTCTCCCTCTCTCTACTTCTCCCTCTCTCTTACCTCTCTCTCCCTCTCTATTCTTCTCCCTCTCTCCTACCTCTCTCTGCCATACTCTTCTTCTCCCTCTCTCTCCCTCTCTTCTTCTCCCTCTCTCCTACCTCTCTCTTCTTCTCCCTCTCTCCTACCTCTCTCTCCCTCTCTCCCCCTCTCTCCCCTCCCACCTGTCGGTTGCCAAAAAGGCTTTTGAATAGATGCCCATTTCACAGTCCAACGGTAGAGCTAATGGTTTTTCCCCTGGCAGCGCAACATGACTCAATCAGAGAGAGGCTGAATGGTGCTGGGATGTGATGGGGGGGGGGGGGGGGGGGGGGGGAGACCATGCTTTTCTGAACACACACATCAACATATTTGTGTAGGACAGTTTTTTTTGGATTGAAACCACAGCAGGGCAGAGGGGCTCAGAACAGGGAGCCAATGTACACATCCTCAAGGTGAACACATGACGTGTATATGTGTGATCCTGTGAGTCTATAAATCTGATTGGTTGAGCCAGGAGTGGGCTTTTGGTAGGGATAGAATGAAATAAAACAAAGAACCAAACTAATTAAAGGAAATACAATTAAATAAAGCAGATTTAAGAGCAACAAGTTAACGCACTCATAAATGGGTCCCTTATGAAAGATGGCAACGTTGCGTGCGCATTTGAGAGCACACTGGTATTTGGTGCATTTAGAGCATGCACGATGTAGGCATTGCAGAGATAGTTGTGAAATGCCTTACCGAGTGCATCAAGCTTCCATCTTGTGATGCATCCCCTCATAAAAAACGGAGATTAGGGTGGGACCCGAGGTAGGAGGAATGCAATTGGATGACGGGTGGGAGTACCTCCTTCGTCCTGTCAATCAGCTCCAACACCAGTGTTACGATTGGTTGGAATGTGAGTGTGTGATTTAGAGGTGATGTCATTGTATTTTGAAGTAAAATATGTTGAAAGAGAAGAGTGAGAAAATGGAGGAGAAGAGAGGAGAGGAGAGGACCGGAGAGGAGAGGATGAAACTGAAACAAAGAGATGAGAGGAGAAGAGCAGAGGAGAGAACAGAAGAGAGGAGAGAGATGAGACTAAAGAGGATAGGAGATTAGCTGAAAAGAGGAACACAGAGCGGAGAGAGAGGGAGACGTACAGAGTGAAGAGAGAGAAGGAGAGGAGCAGAGAGAAGGAGAGGAGCAGAGGGGATCGGAGCGGAGGAGAACAGAGGAGCGAGGAGCAGTAGATCACAGAGAGGAGAGAGGACAGGGGAGAACAGAGAGACGTTGAAAGTTAGCAGGCTCCGTCTGACATTTAATAAAGGAGAGTGTGGTCCGGCTGCTGATTACAGCGGGGCCGGGGGCGCTGGGGAGAGCGTCTGGAGCAGCAGAGGCGGGTGGAGACGTACAGAGCAATAAAACAGGCAGCACACCCTCCCCTCTGGGACCAGCTCTGACCCTGTCTGCTGGTATGTGTGTGTGTGTGTGTGTGTGTGTTTTTTTACCTCAGCATGTGTGTGTACCCCATGATGGGTGTTTAAGTACGTGTCTCAAGATTACTTTTTGTGTGTTTGTTTTGTGTGTGTGTGTGTGTGTGTGTGTGTGCGTGTGTGTGTGCGTGTGTGTGCGTGTGTGTGTGTGTGTGTGTGTGTGTGTGTGTGTGTGTGTGTGTGTGTGTGTGTGTGTAACGCATACCTTAGGATGTGTGCGTGTGTGTGTGTGTGTGTCCGCACCTTAAGATGTGGGTGCAGTGTCCCTGGACTTGTGCATGTGTGTGTATATGTGTGTATGCCCCAGGATGAGTGTGTATCCCTGGAGGAGTGATGACTGATTGTGTGCCCGAAGATATTTGTATGCGTGTTTACGACATGTGTCTGAAGTGAGGAAATAAGATTGTACTTTATAGCTCCACAAGGGGCCCACCCAACAATAATAACCCTGTCTCCTTCCCCTCCCTCCCCCCTCCACCCTCCACCTCCACCCTCATGAATCTGCGGTGATGTGATTGAGTTGCACCCCTCTGGTCAAGATTAGTCCACTAAACAGAAGTCTGCATTACCTGCCCACGGCCAAACCAGACCATAATAATCCTTTCTCTCCCGGCCCACCGTGAAATTCTCATTAAGCCGAGGGATCAGGGTGCCCAGGGGGAGGGCTGCACGCGGTGCCAAGAATACAGCAACACGATACGCAGTGCCATACAGGCTTCCACATTCACTGTATAATGGTGCACCACAATTGGGGTGTTATCGTGATCTATTGCACTTTTGATGCCATGGGTTGAGCGTTCAAACACTTAACAATGAAATCTGGATAAGATAAAATTCAACAATGGATATGATATAATATTACTGCAGTACAGCAGTATTTTTTTTTCTGGGCTGTGTTATAATACTTGTGATATGCATCCTGGTGAACTTTGGACTGAACTTGAGGCAAACAAGCTTAACTTTGTGACAGGGAATTTTTTTCATGAATAATGGAATTAATTGATAATGTTGTGTATCTATCTATGTTCTTACTCCAACTCGAACTCCATAAAGAGCAATTGATTGATACTGTAGTATTGGTCATCAATATATGAAACAAAGAAGCATTGATCGGAGTACATCACATGTCTAGCTAGCATTGGCTAAGCATCTTAGCCCACAAGCTAGCTTGGTTTTATCTAGGCTGGCATCCCGACAATATATATCCATCTCAATAAAGAGGAATTTATTGATATTGTCGTAGGTCTATTGGTAATATTGTTATTGAGTGCTATCTTGAGTGCTTTTATATAGTTAGCCAACGGCGGCCATCTTACCGAGGCATTTGTAGGGCACCACAATGTGGGCGTGTCCCCGGCACACCTTCTTCTCCTTCTTGCACCAGTTCTCGATCCTGATTGGCTGGTTGGCCTCTACCACGTTTGTGATTTGCAGCTCTTTGTACATCTAGTGGAAGAGACAAAGAGAGGGGAGCGGGTGAGAGAGGCACTGAGAGAGATAGATGGATGTGAGAGAAATGTAGAGGTGCATGGAGAGAGGGAGGGAGGTATAGGGGTGAGAGAGAAAGAGAGACAGAGAGAGCATGCAAGAGGGACTTAGAGAGGGATGTGAGGAGATAGAGGCAGATATACACGAGAAGGGGGAGAGATAAAGGGTGGAGAAGAGGAAGAGATGGAGGATGATGGAGAGATAAGGAGAGGGCGAGATGACAGAAAGGAACAGTGAAACAATATAGTAAAGAGTGAGAGAGAGTGTGCAAGAGAGAAAGAGATATCGAGAGAGAGATGAGTGTGAGAGAGAGAGAGAGAGAGTGAGAGAGATGGTAGGTGATAGGGGAATAGTACAGGAAGAGAGACGAAGGAAAGAAACAGAGGAAGGGCAGAAGAGAGGAAGAGAGAGTGATAATAGAGGGCTGAGTGGGCCTGTTTGATCATGGCTTGGAGGTTTCTAGATGGCATCTGTTATGCTGTGAAAGAGCACCTCATCTTACCCACGCTGCTCAAATACCATCCAAATGTCATCAGGAAGAATCCTTTGAACCTTACCTAACTGTACATTCAACCATAGTGAGTTTCTTCTGCTCAAAAAACATTGTTTATTCAAAACCCCATTTCTTTACTCTTTTTTTTATTTGGCCTTTTTTTTTTATTAAACTCTAAAATAATTGTATTCAAAGAGAAATTTACTGATTGATTTTTTTCAGATTGAACAGGGGATCAAACCCAGTACCTTTTAGCTGGGATTCAAACACCTGGCCCCTCACGTGTCTCCACAGATTAACAGATAAACAGGCCACTAAACTGCATGCTTGGCGGTCCCATAGACCTTACTCCCCTGGCGGCCATATTGGCTCGCCATATTAGTTGGGCGGGGAAACCTTCTAGAATCTTTGGGGGAAACCAAACTGAATCACAATGCATTCTCAACGCAGGGGAAAACTGAACTCAAAAGAATGCACAGTTGTCATGGTTTCCAAAGATTATCTAGAAGGTTTCCCCACCAAAATGACCAATATGGCCATCAGGTGAACAATTAGCAGTGAACCACCCGGCGACCAACAGCTGCTATTTCGTGCTTGTGTGTCTGTGTGTGTGCGTCACATGGACTGACCTCCTGGCAGTACTGCAGCACGCCCTCCTTGGTGCCCACGCAGCTCTGGGTCCCGGAGGGGTCAGACTCCCAGCGGCCCGTCTGGATGTTGACGTGCATGTTGAGCTTCCCGCAGAACATGGCTACCTGGGGCTCGGCCACCGCAAATCCTGTCCCCGCATTGGCCGCCAGTGCCTGGAGGGAGAGGAGGAAGGGGGGGGAAGACGTTATGAAAATGTTCGGGCGATGTCAACGTTTATTATTCCATGCCACTACTTAATTTGAATTGAGAGAGAGGCATTGAGAGACCACCATAATGAAACAGGGAGAGAGACAGAGATTCCATTTCAGAGATGAAATGGAGAGGGAACGATAGAGAAATAGAGAAGTCTGGGTTTTAGACAGATATTTATTTAGTGAGGTTTTCTGTTTTGTTTATTATTTTATCCATAATTACATTTGATTAATTATGTCATTATATGTGATTCAATTTCACCATCATCTCTCACAATAAATAATCCCACCCACTTCTGATGAAGGGAAGAGAGAGAGAGACATGGGGGGAGATAAAGAGAAAGAGGGACAGAAATATGCAGAGAGAGAAAGTGTGTTTAACACATTTAATCAGTACTGTGAATCGAGGTGTCTTGGGAGTTTGGGAAGTCTCAACCTCAAAGGAATCACCCCCATCTATCATTGTCATTTATATAATCATCATGTTACGTTAAATTAGACAAGATAAATAGACCCTGACAAGGCACATCAGATTTTCGATGAACACAAAATAAATAATAAATAAAATGATCCATCTCACTCAACTTCCTGTCCACCGGACAGATAATAAACCCTCCACTTCCTGTTGTGTTTATAGCAGGAAGCAGGTACGCCCTATCCTGGATATCGTTCACAGGACACCCGTTTCCATGGTAATGGGGGAAACAACCGAATGCCAGCAAAGTTCATGTTGACCGGTTCCTAGAGGGTTTCTCTTGGAGGCTTGATAATCTGTTAAGGTCAACCCTCTCTCGGGAGTGTCTGACGTCACAGAAAGGAGCTCCGACAGTCCAACTCTATGTACCAGCTCACCTTGACACCATTTATCTGAGGCTGTGTGTGCCTTGCCACGTTAAAACAAATGACGAAGAAAAAAAACATGGGTTGGGCCGGGAACAATGCTGCTGAAACCAGGAAATGGGGGGGTAATGTGTATGGGCCAATGTGGTTCAGACCTCAGGCTGATAAAGACTGGTGAAATCAGAGATGCGTCGATACAGATACTGATATCATACACTGCTCTGAGGCAGAATACAGACTTTTGTGTCAGAGAATATCCGCCAGATACAAAAACAAAATACCATTACTCATAATAAACAACATACTAGCTATGAGGTGATAAGAGGCGATCAACCTTTTATCAAAAGTAAGATAACAAGCCAAAAAGATAATGTATTAGATAAGTGATCTGTTTTTGACATGGTGACACAGTTACGATTTCAGTTATATCAGTGATAAAAGTCCCATGGGAGTCAAAAGGCTAAGAGACGCAAAGTCCCCGACTGAAAATTCCACCTCCTCCGCCTCCCCTAAAATACCTACTCCTCCTCACCGTAAAAAAAACACCTTGACATCCTCCCATCCTTGAAGACCTCCTCCTCCCCACCATAAAAACCACCTCCTCCTCATGCTGTTCCTCCCCACCTTAAAGATCACCTCCACCTCCTCCTCTTTCGCCCCACCTTAAAGACCACCATCTCCTCCTCCTCCCAAGTTGTTGGGGCAGAGGGTAGAAAGTTCACAGGAGTGCTAATAGCATTGCCTTAAACCTGAAGTCACATGGTACACCTTGCTACAGCAGAAAAGCTGCTTTGCTAGCGGCTGGACCATTGGGCCTTATTCACCTAGTTCACCTGGTTCTAAAGTATAGCTAGGGGGGAGGGGGGGCTGAATGCAGAATCCCACGTTCAGTTCCCCCCACGCAGCTAGTGTTTAGAGCCAAGATGGAACCAAGATGTCCGCTATAGATTAATAAGGCCAGGAGGGGGCAGTAGAGGGTGCACAGTCAGGAGCCCTAACAGATCACAGTCCTCAACAAAGAAGCTCTGTCTGAAATAGACAGGCCAGACACTCAGTGAAACACACAATAACAAATTAACAGGGAAAGAGGGAGAAACAGAGACAGAGAGAAGGAGTGGAGATAGAAAGAAATAGAGAAGGAAAGAGCAAGGGAGAGAGGGAGACAGAAGGAGGGGAGGAGAGAGTGAGATAGCTCCCTAAGGACAAACACAGCGATAGCTGAGTACATCGAAACACATAGTGGAACCATGTGACACATTTCAACAGAATACCTGGGCCATTACTGAGCAACAAAACAGAGTTGTTTTTATTGGATGTTGTTGTGAACGCATTCCGACCTTGGCTGACAAGGAGGACCATGGTTAGTTCTGGGTGGGAAAATGAACGGATAACCATCCGACCCGACGCAGGTAACTAGACAGATACTAGAGGTGACTTTGTGCTGGCTGCCATGGCTACGCGCACCGTAGGTAATATAACTGTAAGACGGTGTTATGAAATAGTGTTGCGGCGGAGTGAGACGGCAGTTAGGCGTGCAGAAGGGTGGTTGTATTTTCCCGCCGCTGGGGGAGAAACATAGAGCGGGTGGGAGAGGGGGGCGGCCATTTAATACCAAACCACACTCAGTTTCAAACTGTCACACCGGAGAAACACTAGAGAGGCACACACACATACTCGAATACACACACACACACACACACACACACACAAAATGTGCCCTTTATTTGTTCTAGCCCTGGTTTATTGGCCTTCTTTGTGCTCCATAGAAACCTTCCTATAAACCATGTTTAGACTCAGCAGTACGTCTGGAGACAGAATAACAGGCTAGAGGCACCGCACACATACACACACACAGACACACACACACACGCACGCACGCACGCACGCACGCACGCACGCACGCACACACACACACACACACACACACACACACACACACACACACACACACACATAGACGTTCCTATAAACTATGTTAAAACCCAGCATGTCTAAGGAGAGACGCACAATACCACGCAAGTATACCGGAGTTATTTGGAAAGTACACACACACACACACACACACACAAACACACACACACACACACACCTCCTCCATGGCGGTCAAACAGAAATAGCTCATGGCCAGTCTTCCTGGCGGCCAGTCTAAACGTGGTGGACTTAAACACACACACACACACACACACACACACACACACACACACACACACACACACACACACACACACACACACACACACACACACACACACACACACAGGCCAGCTAAAGGCAGGTCGGCTGCAATATGACGGTAACACCCTGTGTGAGTGTGAGTTTGTGTGTGTGTGTATGTGTATGTGTATGTGTGACAGAAACAAACAGTGGATATCTCAAGACCCAAAGGCTTTTATAGTCTGAGTGTTCCTCCAAAACAAACGCAAGATATACCACTAATTATCAGACTAAAACATGTAGAAAACATGTACAATAATAACAATACTGGAAATTAGCTTGTAGCTACCCGGGGGCTTGACGACGCAATTGCTGTTTACCAGGTGTGATAAAAATCTGCCATGACGACCATGCTCATACTATGTTCTGATTGGCTAACGTATAAGTAGATCTGTATAATGGACTGTCTGATAAATTACTGAATGTAATGGAATAATAAACAGATTACGAAAAAAGGTGATAAACAGCTTATAAAGAGATGATGAACGGTTGATAAACAGCCCACATCTCAGCTGAAGGACATTCTGTACGTCAGGCTTTGATCTGCTGCTGACGAGAGTCTAGACTGCTTCACACTTGGTTTCCAGAAGGCGCAGGTGAGACCCGCGTGTTTGAACAGTAGATCGGTCACAACCTGTGATTTTCCCAGAATGCTTTGGTGTCCGCGTGACCCGGTAAAGGGATGCCAGGCGTAGTTAAGCTGTCTAATCTGCTCTCTCACACTCTGGTGGCTTAATGCCTGAAGGGGATGGGATTCACCGGCGACACACACACGCACACACACACACACACACACACACACACACACCCACACATACATGAATGCATAGAATGGCCATCAAACACACACACGCATACACACACACACACACACACACACAGACACATACCCATGTGGATACACACGAAGAGAGCAAAAAACTGAAACAGAGGGACAGATGCACATTGCCCACACAAAACACTTATCCACCTGTTGCACTGATGTGTATGCGTGTGTGTGTTTGTGTGTGTGCCTGAGCGTGTTACTGTGAGTGACTGTGTGTGTCAGCTGTTGTTGCAACAGGAAGTAAATCCCAGTCTCTTGAGCTACTACTCCTCTCAGCACTCTTGTAGCTAACTATAGGCACATGCGCACGCACACACACACGCACTCACGCACACACACACACACACACACATGCGCGCGCGCACATACACACACACACACGCGCATCACAAAAGGGGCCGTTAAAAACAAACAGGATAATAAAAGGAATAAAGGTGTCGTGTTGATAAATACAACAAAAGGGAATGCCCCCCCGCCCTTACCCTCCTTTACTTTACTGGAATGTAAATGAGAATGACCACCAACTGAAACGGCCCTTTGTCTTCTCCCTGGTGTGTTCCACCAAACATTCTGGAACCGGTCGCTCCAACAAAACCCCCTCTGGCATGGACACAGACCGTCTGACCGGCTCCGACCGGATTACGACACGGGTCAACAGAACCTCAGTGTCCAGGTCTGCCATGGCAGGGGACCACTTCCTCCTACCCATGCATTTTTCTTTGTTTTATTAGTATTCCTTATCTCCATATTTTTTTACTACACTTGGTGTTTCCTCATTTCCACTTCCTGTGTGATTTTGCTGTTTGTGTTGAGCAAACAATGACGCCATGTAAGACCACAACGCAAGGGTTTCTCTCCAATCGGTAGGAAACAATGACAGGAGAAACAGGAAGTGAGGAACAGGACGTTTAAGAGGTCAAACATGGTGCACCATGCCAGCTAGTACCGATGTTACGATACCAGGGATTATTATATCAACAAATTATAACCTAAATTCCCCATACCAGTTTATATAACCCAACTGATTTGGATTTAAAGGTTTGGGTGACTCATCCAAAGACAACCTATTTAGTGAGTGATGGTATTTTGTGAATGGTGGCAATTTTTCCTGTGAAGGCATTGACGTTTTCTTGCATCTTTCTCTACCTGTAGCTGTAATCGACCAGGGCTGTACTCTCTCCAGTAGCCCCAAACATCTCCGACCAAGCCTTCTATTGAAACATCCATGTTGTGTGGATGTGTCCTAGTTCTGCTGGGTGGAAAAACAACCCATGGGGTCAAACATGACTCACTCAGCCCAATGTGTTAAACATTCATGTATGAAATATGAACCATAGCGACGGTGAGGTCTTTAATACGTGATTCTGTTAAAACATTAACCTCAAAGCTGCCAGCTAACCTGGGGACATATTTCCATGCAGGTTCAAACTTCCCAGGCGGAACATTCCGTAACCTCCCTAGGTGTGAGGAAGTAGCATCGACGTGATTGGGTTGGTGTGTGGGTGGAAAACGTTGTTCATTAACCATGGGACAGGAGGACACTGGACAGCAGAGGCAGAGGAGGAGAGGTTAGAGGTCAGCGGTTCAGGAGCGGGAGTGTTTCAGCGCCGCATTCCACGATGCAGCGTCGTGGTGGATTGAAAATACCGCCGACCTTGCTGAACATGTCAACGGCGCCAGTGTACAACCTGGCCCAGTTTGAATCTCATTGTGTGTTTTGTAATCCTTTACGCTCAATCTAAGCTTGATTGAACATGCCTGCTGTGTGAGCAACCGGTGGGGGGGTTCAGTTCAGATACGGGAAATGTCAGCTCATCTGATCTGCCCTTTGGCTGCATCGCATGACACATTGTGTTGCAATACAGCCCACACCTGTAGTCACTCCAGTGACTACACCACTCTGCCCCTTAAGTACAGTATGGAGTAAGTAGCAAGCAATACACCCCTCCAAAATATAGTCACTCGTTCTTAATGAATTGTGAATCATGTTAGGAATATTGTTTGTAATTTCTCTTTAATGTTTAGCTGCAAGCCATTTACAGGGAACTGTATAAAATGAACAAATAAAAACAGTACTTCACAATCCAACTTTTAAATTGAATGGGTCTCTCTTAGGGACAGACTTAAGTCGGTCAATGTTAAGTTGACAGACTTAACATTGAAAGCAGAATGCTTTCAAAGTGATTGATGTTTGATTTTAGGACTCTGCATCAAATAGAGAGAAAGACAGAGACAGGGACAGAAAGAGACAGTGAATAGAGAGAGGGGGGTTATAATACTGAATCTAAAGAAACCAATTTACAGAATGTGACAAATGAAAAATACATTCATAAACAAGTGAATCGACATACCTTGTGAAAACCAGGTAGAGACACAGACAGGTTCAGAGAGAGACAGAGAGACAGGCTCAGAGAGAGACATGCTCAGAGAGAGACAGGTGGGAAAGAGAGACACGTTCAGAGACAGCAGGCACGACTGAGGGGAGAGACTCGGTGCAACATAAGCATCAAATGAGCCAACAGTCACATCAGCGTCCATGTTGGACTCTGATGCATGGTGCTACATGAGAAGAGCTGTGATCACTGAATCAATCTCTTTACCTCAGCTCCAGACATACTGAGGCAGTACTGGCAGCACATCTGGAGGTTTCAGCAGGCTGTTGTGCTGCCTAAAGGGTTTCTGTTTCGACCACTTTGTTCCTTAGTCTTTTTTATTTCCACTGCCAAATGGTTGTTATGGTGTTCAAGGTCGTAGCGTCCACACAGGTGTGTTAGCTTGACGTGTTTAGCGTGATCGTTATCGGCTTGGAAGCTGAGCTATCAAGGCGGCATATTTATTTGCCCTTTCAGACCAGGCAGTAGTCGCTGATAGTTAAAGTGGAAGTTAACCTTATGTGTCAGTTCGAATTCGAAACAATGAGAATCAAAACAATTGTTTTGGGCTGACGGTTCTAGGAAGGAGGGGATCCGTGTTATCTCCATAGCTACGACTCACGGCGACTTTGTGATACTTTTTAATGTATGGGAGTGAAGAGAGAGAGCATTAGAGAGAGAGAGGGTAGGGTGACCCATCTCCCCTTAACAGAACCAAGACGTGAGTGACGACTTCTTCAAATTGCACGTTGCTATGGTAACCTTTCA
>NC_140274.1:14899531-14944531 GCF_964030765.1 Micromesistius poutassou
CTCCTTTCAAAGCCCCAAGAATAGTTCCCCGCTCCATTTCCACCGCAGGATTCCCCCACGGCTGCTGTGGATTGCACAACCATGGGACTTGAACAGGGTCCCGATCAATGGGGGATGGGAAGCCATGGATACCATGGAGCATGTAATTTCCCACTCTCGTCTCCCCAACTCAACGCACACTTGAATAGTGCGAATAAAACCAACGCCAGATCACTAGTTCGAAGAACCTGCCTCCCTGAGTCAAATGAGTGTAGTGAAAGAGATAGAACTGAGAAACGCATGCCACACAGCAATAAAGGGCTAATTGCACTATAGACTTTTTACCCTGAGCAAGTGGTTTAGTCGCTTAGCTACGCAGGTGTGCGATAGCATTAGCGGCTATTAGCGGCGTAACAAAAACAATCTCTTGCAGTGAGGAGATAATTGCTTTTCATTTCCCAATAATCATTCAAGCACTGTAATGACCGAGGTTGGCGAGCCAGGTGTGCATGCTATAATGGATGCTAATATAGATTATGATAATATTGTAATCTATGAATTTATGATTTTTTAATGTTTGGATGGCCAAATGCTGACAGGTCATAGCTGATTGCACCTATCTCAACTCTTTTCTTTTATGACACTTTATGGTTTATATGTTGATTAGGTTGTTAAAATGGGCTGTCCCTAATTTATCTATTTTGCAGTACCGCTACTTCGTCGTTTTGTTTAAAAGTGTCTACTAAATGACAAAATTAAAATGCAAAATACTTTCCTCTCCCTGTTTCTCATTTCTCCCTCTTTCTTTCTTGATGATACAACCAGAACAGTCTCAAAGCCCTCTCTCCTTCTCTCTCGCTCTCTCTCTCTCTGAGCCATGTGACTCAGCCCTTGCTCTACCCAGGCTTACTCTCCACGTGCTCCAGAGCAGATTACATCGTCGGCATCACTGGTGCCAGATGTTTACCATGGGAATAGATCAACAATCCCCCCTTCCTCCCATGGGACCTCCCCTCTTAGCGAGAATCGGCTGGGTCCCGGGCTGGAACCATATCAGATACAGTGGATGCAGGGGAACATAATAGCCCCCATTAAAACCTCCCCATCAAGCAGATCATCTGCAGTGGGGTTATAACATGTTGATATCTCCTCATGGTTTACTCCCAGCTTAAAAGCTAAAAGCTTGGAGCAAAGCAAAGCCCAATGCCCAAAGTTTATAGGCATCTTTCAGCAAGATAACCAAACAAAACAGTGCTTCCAAACCTTTTCTGGCCCGTGACCCCAATTTTAGTAAAAAAATGAATAAAAAAGTTTGAGCATCTGCTTCCACACATTGTTTTGATCCAATCAACATCTGCACTTAATATAAATGTCCCGTTGAACGTAATCGCATCTATTACTCTATTACTCACTAGGTGATTATTAGTTTCTCTGGCTATGAATCATTAGGCAGTCAGTTCGTATATACAGGACGCCTAGCAGACCTTTTAAGAAAAAGGGTTTGCTTAAATGGATCAAATATCTAGAGCTTATTTCAGCAATCCCCTGCGCCTCCATATCAGGGGACCCCAAGTTGCCATAACCCCAACTTCTTATTAATAAACCCTTAAATAAGGTCAAGCGTTTCCTGTGTCTTTGACTCCGGTGAACCAGGTGTTTCCCCTGGTGGGGCGAGGGAGTGCTGAACCGAAGTAACCTGGAGTGAACTTCAGAAGGCACACCACATGTCTTGCAAAGCGGGCTTAACACAAAACCACCTCGCCTGGGAAGCTGTATCGACTATACATCTCTCTCAGCCCCTCTATCCCCCTCCCTCCCTCCCTCCATCACTCTCTCTCTCTCTCTCTCTCACGTTCTGCTCTATTCTCTGACCCCCCACCACCATGAAGTCTGTCTACTGCTCTCTTGGGTAAGGAGGTTCACACAGATCCTATAACCAATAAATCGTCTCACTGTAACATACTCATTAACATGATTATATTGCTGATTGCCTGCCACTTTATAAAAGCTATTCAGTACGATGCGTTTCTTTTGAAATCGGGTGGATATGATCCTTGCACCGAAACTGCGATACAATACCCATTTTATTTGATATAATTCTTTCACCTTTTTTCAGGTGTAACAGGAAGTAGCTCAGGGTGAGTATCTTGTGATCTACAGATGCTGATCTAATGATCTAGCGATGGGGATCTAGTTATCTAGCGGTGGTGACTGGTGATCTAGCAGTGGTGAGTTAGTGATCCAGCTATGGTGATTAACTGATCTAGCGTTGGCGGTCTGGTTATCTAGCGGTGGGGATCTGGTGATCTAGCGGTGGTGTGTGGTGTGTTCCGGGAGGAATCGGATGTTTGAGGATGTGGGGCTGTGTCCTGGGAGGACTGGGTTTTTTTTGGGGCTGTGGGGCTGTGTTCTGTGGGGACAGGGTTGATGTTGGGCTGTGTTCATTGTGCGGTGTTGTCGGCAGTATGAAGCGGGAGCAGGATTAGACAGGAGGTGCTCCTACCGCCCAGAGAGAGGGACACTTTAATCTCTCCACTGAGCAGGGGGATTTGGGAGGGAAACAACCTGTGTAAACTTCAGTCAGCCTTCCTCCTCCTCCTCCTCCTTCTCCTCCTCCTCCTCTTCCCTCTCACTAACTTCGTAAGTCTCTGAGTCTGGGTAAGACGTACGGACGACCAAGGCCTCCTGATGCTGCATGACTTGTCTGTCTTTTATCAGACAGACAGGCTGACAGGCAGACAAGCTGAAGCTGACACACACACACACACACACACACACACACACACACACACACACACACACACACACACACACACACACACACACTCCTAGGCGATACAAATGGCTGATCACTGTCAGGGGTGAAATGTAACATCGCTGTGGCATGAATTAAATACTGGAAAAATGTACATGAATGTATCATGGTCGTACTGCAAGACTTGAGTGATCCTCCCACCTGCTGCATTGCTGTGTGTGTGTGTGTGTGTGTGTGTGTGTGTTTGTATGTCGGTGAGAGGGTGTTTGTGAATGTGTGTGTGCAGGAATGTGTATGGGGTGTGGGGTTATGTGTATATGTGACAGTGCCTGCATGTTTCTAAGTGTGTGTGGGTGTTCTAATCAGACCAAGGCACCAGGAGACACGCCGAGACTCTCTCTCGTCATCTCCCGCTCTCTGCCTCCATATCTTTCTCTCTTGTTATCTCCCTCTCTTGGTCTCTCTCTCCCCCTCCATATCTGTTATATCTTTCTCTCTCTTGTTATTTCTCGCTCTCGATATCTCTTCTAATCTCTGCCTCTCTCTATGTGTTGCCATCTGAAAGTAGGCTAGCATCCATTAGATTTAGCTCGCAGTGTTAGCTGACTTAACAGATCTAGGCTGACACTTTGGATTCATTAATTACCACTATATCGAAACATGCAGATATTTCATTCAATTATATTGTATTTGTATAGCACTTAATCACAGGTACAGTCTTAAAGGGCTTATACTGTCCTCATCTAACGTTTGAATAGAGTCTGCACATTGTATGTTGCATGGTTTTTGCTTGACAAATAAAAACAATGTGAACATTAAAATCACATTCTGGCACCTGCAATGTGTATCTCCTTCTACAATGTTTATCCTGTCCTTATTCTGATTGACAGCTGACTCTGCCCAATCCCCTGCTGGCTAACTTGACAACCTGTGAGCCCTTTGCCCAACGCTAACAAGCACAGCAGGCTCACAGGTGGAGGCTTAGAAGGACGACTAGAAGTCACCTGGGTTGGTTTGTATAGATGGCTAGCTAGATGGCTTGGCCCGTTTTTCAAATTCCACATTTGAAATGATTTTGCAATTTGCAGTGAATGTATTGAACTGAGTAACCGTCACTGTATTCAGATAGCACTGGAGTGTTCATTTCATAATTTAACAGAAATAAGATATCTATTTAAAATATAAATACGATGAAAAGAAAAAGATATCCGTATACAAAATGCGGTTACGCTATAGATTAATGAATCAATAGTGATGCACAAATGGAGTACTCATGGCCAGGTAGCTAGCTACTTCCCAAAACAGGCTGTAATTAGCAGCTAAAACATCAAAAGCCTCTTAATGGCTTTGTGTGAAAACTGCAGACTATTCTCTGAGTTTGCAGCATGAGTCATCTTCCCCATCTCGTCAGGGAAGTGAAAGCCTCGGAGAACCTCATTGGTTTCTAATCTTGCGATCTAATTGGCCGATGAAACAGCCACCACCGCTCCCCTCCTGTAATGAAATCTCCTCAGAGTGGCGCTGTCCCACTGCAGACACCTGTCCAGATAACAGCAGCATCACGGCCTCCTTCTACATCGCTAGCACCCGGCACTTCAATTAGCATGACTTCTTTGTGATGTCAGCAGTGGTGGTGGTGGTGGCGTGAGCGATCTTTGGATGTGTGATCACACCGTCTCCCGCGGGTTCACGTGGAGAGAATGATCCTTTAGCGGCTAATAATGACGGCTAATGGCCCAATGCATTAGTTGGATAACTCATGAGAGATGGAAGAAGTAGAGACTGAATGAATGTGAGGCTATTTTTTCTTTCAGTTGCCGAGCGAGACACCAGTGGTCA
The DNA here is from genome assembly GCF_964030765.1 of Micromesistius poutassou. NCBI lineage: Eukaryota > Metazoa > Chordata > Actinopteri > Gadiformes > Gadidae > Micromesistius > Micromesistius poutassou. The sequence goes on from NC_140274.1 coordinate 14,904,105, forward strand.
CACACACACACGCGCACACACACACACACACACACACACACACACACACCTAATAAGCCGGTGTGTGTGCTTGCGTTTATCCTCTCGACCTCTGCTGGGCTAGCCAGCCGTAATAGTACTGTGGTGCTACTTATGGAGAAGGAAGCGATTCATGCAAAATGTCCCACAGCAGGAGGAGGGAGAGACGGGTAAAAGGATGCTCGCGGCCAGATGCAGAGCATGGGGGTAGGGGGGCTAGTGCATGCGACTACAGCATGTGTTGTTCGTGATTGCATGCGCCTGTATGCAATATTTAGCATGGGATGGGGAGCTCCATCCATGAGACGTTACAGCGCCCCCCCCCCACCCTCCTCCATCTTGTATTTCAGATGTTCTTTTCCTTAGGCTATAGGACTCAGGAAAACACAGCTAACTTCTTCACTTTAATGATTCCCTTGACATTATCAAATCCCTCTCTCCATTGTGAGTGCCTTTTACTGTGTGTGTGTGTGTGTGTGTCTGCGTAAAAGCCGACCTGAATCCTTTATGCCTGAACAGCCCTCATTCATTTAATGAATTACAGCACTCACATTCACACTTTCAGAACAGACGGTGAGAGAAAGAAGGCACGTTCTCATCTCATTTCTCCCTGCCTTCCTACCTCTCTCCCCCTCCTCCCCTGCTCCTCTCCAATCCCCCAACCCCTCCCTCCCCATAATCCTCTCCCCGCTCTCTCTCTCTCTCCCAGCCGAGCCGCAGCTCAATCTCCGGGTCTTGTCAGCGTTGTTCCAGAGGAGGCAGTGCGGTGGCGGGGGGACAGGGGACGGGGAGGGAGCTGTCGCTGACGTCCTTGCCCACCTTGCCCTTGATAAAGTGCTGCCTCAGCTGCTCCCAGCCTAATGGGGCCCCCGTGGTGGAGGAGGAGAGATAGAGAGAGAAAGCTGTACCACCACCACCACCACCACCACCACCACCACCACCACCACCATCATCATCATCATCATCATCACCATCATCACCGTCTCTCTCTCTCTCTTTCTCTGGAGGGTAGTTAAATTAGACTGCACGGATGATGCCACTGCTGCCAACTCTTTACCTACTTCATATGTTCGGGCTATTATAATCCTTACATCTCCTCACTGGTGGTTTAAAGAGGGAGGAATTTGATGAATGGGATGACAGAGAAAGGATGGAATTTCGTCTGCCCTTGGACCCAGTCTGGAGGATACCAAAGCCACTGCAGTGGAGGGGTGTGTGTCTGAATGAATCTGAAGGTGTATTTGTGTGTGAGAGTGTGCTTTGTGTACGTGTGTGTGTATACGTGTGTGTGCGTGTACCAATGCGTGGGTGGAGGGAATAATTGTGCACGGCTGACTGAGCAACTTTGCACAGGGCCTCTCAGCAGCAAGGACTGTCAGGTTAGGGGGGCATATACACCCAGTACACAAAGACAGGTGTATCCACACTCAGACACACAAACACAAACACACGCCGACACACACACACACACACACACACACACACACACACACACACACACACACACACACACACACACACACACACACACACACACACACACAGCTAGAGCTGGTGGTTACCTGGGGCTTGATGTGTGCTCCGGAGATGCGGCCCATCAAACACACCTTTCCTGGGACTCAAATAAACAAACACACTCCACCACAGCTCGCCGAGCACACACACTAGACAGAACGGACTCCTACCCTCTCTGTTGCTCAGGCTTAGGTACCAAAAAATGATGTTAAGAGTGCGCGTGGCTAACAAGATTACACATAATCACGCACGCACAGTCGCACACATTGCCCAAACCACGAGCAAGAATGCTAAGCTTCCACTGTCTCTCTTAAAAATCCTAGAGCAATATTACCCTATTATACTGAAAAAAAAGCACAGGCACACCACAAACAAAAACACACAATTCAACAGGGCTGTATGAAGTCAGACCATAATAGAACAGTCTAACCGATGAGCTCTGGAGAATTCAAGGCTGAGGAAAGCCACAATATGCTGTTCATGGGCCACAACAACTGCAAGATTAAGACCCCCACTGTTTCAGACAGCATTTCTCCGCCGTGGAAAATGGTGGTTGGTGGATGCCGTTACGACAGCAACCTAGCATATGACCAATCGGAGCATAGTAAGGAATGTTGGAATACCAAGCATGTTCGGTTCTTTGGATTGAAAAATAACAAAACGAACAAAAGGGATTGAAGCAGATCGTAGCCACAATCAAAGAATCGCCCAACGTGTCGGTAGACTGAATTCACATTAGGCTGACGATCATGTTTTTTATCATTCTGTCGTCTCACAGCATGACACATCATCATTGCAGAAGACGGTCCAAATCTCACAGTGAGTGAAGAGCCTATACGGTTGGGTTTGGACAGGCGCTCAGAAAACGTTGGTTTCCTGGCTCGTTCAGTCATTAAGCGGAGTGTTGAGGAGCGGGAGAAGCCACCGCCATCAGTCAGTCTTCATTTGGCCTCCGTACGTCTCCGTCCCAATGCCCATCGCCCGGGAAACAGACTTGGATTGTGAAATCGACGCACACGCCTCTCTCACCCAACACCCCATGACTAAGTGAACACACAAACCAACATGAACCAACCCAGGAGTCAGAGGAGACACATTATCCAGAAAGAGGGAACTATCAAGATAGACATGGGTGAAGTGGTTTGCATACACATCTAATGTGTACCTTGTTGGGGCTGAGGACACACACACACACACACACACACACACACACACACACACACACACACACACACACACACACACACACACACACACACACACACACACACTTCAGAGACAGAGCAGCAGATATTTTATTGATAGGGAGAAAGGCCCATGTAGGCTTGCCAGAGTGAGTCACAGCCCGGTCCAAATACAGCGTCTGCTGCACCCACGTGCACAGGTGCATGCATGTGCACGCTCCGGGGGAGAACACATTAAAGAATAATGACGGACATTATTTCAAGAGCGATCATCACAGCCCAAGCTTTTGTTTAATTCACCATACTAATACCGTTGAACAACACAGAGATGCAGAACAGCAAAAACGCAGTACAAAACAATGGTACGACACATAATACTGCAGTACAAAACAATGGTGCGACACATATACTGCAGTACAAAATACAGATAGTGATATACAGATACTGCAGTACAAAACAATGATATTGACAAATATTCTGCAGTACAAAAGGGAAATACAGATACACAGAATCTGCAGTACAAAACAGAGATACCGAAGGGACAGATACTGCAGTGTGAAACAACAATACTGGCACGGAAACTGCAGTACAAAACAGATACACGAACATACACATACTGCATTACCAAAACAACTACCCTGACAAATATACTGTCATTCAAACCAGAGATACTGCAGTACAAAGCAGAGCACGCTGATATACAGACAATGCAGCACCAAACAACCATACCGACACACAAACTGCAGTACAAACCAAATCCTTCCAGACAGACATACTGCAGTATAAAGCCGAGATACTGCAGTATAAAACACAGAGCCTGTTCAACCCCAGGCTCTGCATTCCGCAGCTCTCTGCCATATCAAGTCAGGAGCAGATTCCAGGGCGCCTGTGTCACACACCGCCGTCACTGAGATAAACAAAGGATACAACACACAGCAGCAGTCTACACAACCCCAGGGCCACAGCCCGGACACATCAATAATATCATCCTCATACACGTCGGACGCTCCAATCAATACCAGATTGGAGTGGGACTTTTGAGTTACGTAAGACAAGGTTATTAAAGGCGATGGTAACAATCATATGTAGAACTTGATATACGCTGGCCTTATGTTGAGGTCCTATCGACTCTGGGCCGGTATCAAAACCGGGTCTTAGGATGAGTCACAGTTCTTATTTCGTGGGAATACGATAGGGCTCCTCCAGACTGCGTGAACAATAACCCTCCCTATCCTCGGGGTGGGCAGATATGCGGTGGAGAACACAGTCGGAGAGAGAGAGAATCTGTGCCGGGAGGGAGAAAGAGTGTCGTTTTGAACTCGCTCACACTGGCACCAAAACGCAGCCCGCTCAGGAGGCTGAGGGAAACTAAATATGTGATGAGACGCTGCAGGAGCTTTCAGACGGACAAACATACGCTCACGCACAAACTGTTCAAAAAAACACACATAGTTGAAGATGTCCTTTTATCTAACGTCCTCACACACACACACACACACACACACACACACACACACACACACACACACACACACACACACACACACACACACACAGTACATGGAACAGACGTGTCCCTGCAAACCGTTTAAAAACATGTTTTCCCATCCAACACATTTTTGTCCCTCAAACACAATATAACACACACACACACACACACGCGCAAACACACTCCCTTTAAAAAAAAAAAAAAAGGTTAAAACCAATTTTCCTATGACATATTTTCCCCTCAGACACACACACACACACACACACACATATTCTTTCAGATTTTACTGCACGCATTTCGTAATAAAGCCGTGGCTCTCCAACAGAACCCACCCACACCCACACACACACAGTGAAGTGGGGATAATGAAGAGTCCATGTGGTAGTGGAGGGGTGTTGAAGGACAAGGGAAGGTTTCAGCTTGAATCCCCGAGCACAGCAGAGAGCATCCGTCCTTGCAGCTGTGGTGGAGTGGACCACTACTACAACCATGAACAGACAGAGGGAGAGAGACACACTGGGAGAGAGAGAGAGGCAGCAAGAGAGAGAGAGACCCTGGGAGGGAAAGAAGCAGAGAGAGGAAGAAAGAGACGGAGAGACTCTGGGAGAGTGAGGAACCCCGGGAGAGAGGGTGCGAGAGAGACCCTTGGAGAGAGAGACAGAAAGCGAGGGAGAAAGAGAGGCAGTGATAGCTGAGAGAGATATATATAGAGAGAGAAGAGCTAGGAAGGGATACACTGGGATAGAGAGGGAGAGGCCACGAGGGACACACGTAGGGAGAGATAAACACTGGGACGCAGGGAGAGAGACAGTGTAGTAGAGAGAGAGGTAGAGCGAGACAGGGAGAGAGAGAGAGAGACAGCCAAAGGGAAGACTGCAGAAGTACACAAAGTAGCCCCCCCCCTTACGCTTTGAGGAAATGAAAGGAAAAGGAATGTGTTGGCGTTGAATTAGAGAACGCTGTAGTCTCCGTGAGTCAGAGGGTGCCAGATCTGCCATATTGGGGTTGTTTCCGCTGTGACTCACCACGTCCCGTCGCAAACTTTACATCTGCAGGGCGTGACCGGGAGTGTGAGAGAGTGTTTACACTTCTTGTTACCAGTTAATACATGCATTAGTGAGTGAGTTTGTGGTGTAATGTGTGCATTTGTTTATGTTTGTGCGTGTGTGTGTCTGTCAGTGTGGGACTGGGTGTGTGTGTGTGCGTGTGTGTGTGTATTTGTGCATGCGTGTGCCAGAGTGTGTGTTTGTAAAGGTACGTGCATGTCTGTTTATGTGTGCGTGCAAATGCGTTTTCTGTATTAGACAGAGTGGCAAGGGACATTAGGATTATTACCTCTTCCTTTGTGGGGCTCTAAGCAGCGAGTGTCTCTTGTCATTAAGCGGATTCACGGCGGCGGGATGTTGGCAGATCTACTGAAAGCCAGCATGGTTTTATGTGCTTAACCTGAGAGTTGAGAGACAGTCCCGCACTGGGTCTCTCTCTGCTGATTAAGCACTGCCTGTGCTTCCTGCAGCTCGACAGATGGGAGGAACGTACACACAGGTCGATGAAGGGAGTGGAAGTGGATGAGTAGCCAAATATGATTGGAGGAGTCACATTTGGATCGAGAGTACAGGAGAGGCATGATTGTGAAAGTGGTTTTAGGCACTGGGGGTCGATTCCCAATGTTTTGCACTCAACCTGTACACAACTTTACATAACGACATAACAACATGTATCTGAATTCACTGGAAGTCGCTTTCGATAAAAGCAACATCCAGTGAAATTCCTTTCTGCTAACTGCTAACCTTTATCCTAACTCTGGAGTACCCTGGTGCAAGCTAACCACTGTCTAACCCTATGGTGCTAACCCTGATGCTAGCTACCCCTGGTCCTAGCAACCCGGGCGATAAGAGGCCTTATCTCTCCATCGGCCATTGAACAGTGGTGACAGGGCCTCCATTGAGCCCCAGCGTCTTTGAGGTGGTTTAATCACCCCTGAATGGAAACGACGCCCAGGATCTCCCTGGCTATTCAGCACAGCGAGACAAAAAGGACCTTCCATTGGGCCATTCAAAAGCTATGGAGGAGTCAACACTGGCAAGCCCCTGGGAATCCATTCATATGCAACTGAGGGCAATCGGCACCTATAAAGTTAACCATGCCGATATACATGGCCATGGGCTCGGAACCAAGACTCAAAGGCACAGTTTTGCATGCGTGTGGGGAAAACATGATTGCACATGTGAACGCAGATACTTGCTTTTTTATTGAGTATGAGAACAAAAGTACTGGTGCAAGAGCACTGCAACCACGGTGCAATAAGCTCCACTCCAGGGGAAGTCCTCTGCACATTGACTGTAGTTTAAATGGCGTTGTGCATAACAGCACAAATCAGTGCGGCAAATCCTACATTTCATTTTGCCATGATCCAGCTCACACTATTCACATCAAAACCTGCTCATGTTTCGACACAAACACTTTCTACATAAACAAGGTCGCCAAGACACAGGAAGAGAAGAACCTCCGGATTTATAATTACAGCACTCATCAACAAGTCTCGCCTCATCCCGGAGACATGACCACACATGTCCAGATGTGCCCTGCGACGCTGTGGATGTACAGGAAAGAGGCAAGCGCTTCGCAGGACTGGTTTAAAGAGGCAGAAGAAGAAGAAGAAAAAAACCCGTTGTTGGGTTGTGTAACACATTTGGATTTCTCAATCTGGCCCTTAGCCATGATAATTGACGCCTGTTGTGGACACAGGAGAATGGGATGTTCTGAATGTGTGAACCATCCAATACAAGCCAATCTGTTGTTTGTTGGTCCACTGGGAGACCCATCAACACCAGCACCACTACCAACCCCCCACCTCTGTGATGAGGCTCAGAGCCGATCTAGCCCTGTTTCTTAATAAGTTCCAGAAATCTCCTGGGGGGGGGGGGGGGGGGGCTTTTTTTTTAATTTTGTTGGGCATTACAACTGGAATGGAATCCTCCACTACTCCAACCATCGACTTACCGGATACAATATAAAGAGAGTGGAGTAGGAGTGGAGCAGGAGTGGAGCAGGAGAGTGGAGCAGGACGAGGCTGGATAGAGACGCGAGGTGAATTCAACCAGCAATAAGGGCAAATGTATTAGAGACCACTAAGTTCCCACTCCACTTTCACGTCTGAGACCCCAGTGATGGGGGGTAAGGCCAGCTGAGGAAACAGGAGACCACAATCTGGAGCTTTGCAGGTACCTGACAAAACAAAAGGGCTGTTTACGCAGCTGAAGTGGCCTTAGATTTAAATACTGGAAAAGAAGGAGAGAGAGAGAGAGAGAGAGAGAGAGAGAGAGAGAGAGAGAGAGAGAGAGAGAGAGAGAGAGTGTGTGTGTGTGTGTGTGTGTGTGTGAGTGAGTTAAAAGAGAGAGAATGAGACAGCAAAAGCACCTCAACATTGTGGACGTGCAGCAGACAAGCCAATCAGCAGATGCCCTTTGAGTGAAAGATAATGATAAGCATCATCTCATTGCTATATGACCGCTGAAGGCCACGTTTGGCCTGTGTGTGTGCGTGTGTGTGTGAGACGTGTGTGTGTGTGTGTGTGTGTGTGTGTGTGTGTGTGTGTCACATGCATCTCAAAGTTCTTATTGGTTACTCATAAATTCTGTTTTTCTGGAGTGGTAGTCTATGTGTGGTCACTGGTCAGGTATTTCAGTTGTCAGGTGTGTGTGGGCAAGTGTGTATGGTAGGTCAGGTGTGTGTGGGCAGCTGTGTGTGTTTCTCTCAGCCTATCCCCCCCCCACCCCCCCTAACTCTACACCAGTACCTTGAGCTCTACCCTCACTAGAATGTTCCAGAACAATGGCCCCTGTTCAGGTCGGCCCTGGGTCTATTGAATCTGGGTCCCAGATCTGGATCAGCATCCAAGGTATTTATAAATCATGTCAGGAAAGTTCGTACGCCATCGATTGCTGGGTCGGCCGTGCTTAAAGGGCCGTCTGGAAAGTCAATCATCGTGTGGGGACTGGCCTTTTAGTAAGATTGCATGGGTATGGATTTTGCTGAGGACTTAATAACCATTATTCGTCCACACAATGCCAGCCAATACTTCCACAAAATGGCTGGGGTTTTGAGCAATTGCGTGAGAAAAAAAAACACACTCTCACACACGCACGCACACACACACACACACACACACACACACACACACACACACACACACACACACACACACACACACACACACACACACACACACACACACACACACACACACACACACACACACACACACACACACACACACACACACACACACAAACGTCCCTGATATGCGCTCGTGGCTTGCACATAATATACGCCAGAGGCTGCTGTCAAAGTGTTTTTTCATGCCCCAGCCCGACGTCTAACAGTGAGCAGGAACATTTGGGTGTTTGCTCTCCCTCCATCTGGGCCAGTGTGTGTTTGTTCAGAAAAAATGGGTGCATTGTTAACTGGCGATACGTATGCTATGACAGCCTTCTCTGTCTCAAGGACAAAAACTGATAAGAGACTGGGCCATCAAGTGGGCCACTGCTGCTGGATGTGTATATTATAAAACCACCGGAGGCCAAGGTGCATGTCCCCAAGGACTTTGAATAAGAGCAAGCAAAACAACAAGGAATCTGTATTCATATTATTTCAGGCCCCACAAACTGGACGCTTTCCAGATCATAACTGCACAGTCGAACACAGTTTGTGGAAACATGGCAGATTGAAACAAAGGGATAATTGCCTTGTATACTGCCCATGATGAATGTCCTCTGACACGTGTAGGAGCAGCATACATACGTACATGAAAACGGGGAGACTTTATGGGTGAAACGAGGTGGGCTGTGACTCCCCCCAGGGGCAGTGCAGAAGTCTCTTCACTTTGAGCTCTACTGCATGTTATATGTTGTGCTATAGCCCTTGCAGCCCCACACTGTACGAAGTACCAACTCCAGACACACAATCTATATCTGCAGACATGAACTTAACTGCCACACCACAGGTTGAATAATAGGCCTAACTAGGGTAAGGCATTGCAGACCCTTAGACGCTTGTAAAAACCACAGCAACCTAGAAATATGGTTAGATATGTAAAAGATTAAAATCAAATCAAGCCTACAAAAAATGTATGGTATAATTTCTAACAGAGTTATGTATCAAAGAGTTAAGTGAGCAAGACTTGAAAATAAACCAATTCAGATCACTAAAGCATTGTAACGCATTCCTAAAACGCACAGATAATAAACACGTTGTAAAGGATTGTTTTTCCCGTTTGGGCATAAAGAGCACTTTTGTTCGGATCAAAGTCAAGAATATGAGCCAGAGACTAACATAGCAACACCGCGGCATAAAATAGAAAAAGCATGCATATATACCTCAATATAACCAGCCAATCCTGGAACTACGATGCCCAAAATAAGGACAGATATCGCTGGGACTGAACCCATCTTCAGGGATCTCCGGTTGTGCTGCCGTAAATAACTTGTATCCTGTAGACTGCCTTTCAATGTTCACGTCCAGACTGAAATGAAGACCAATCGCAAATCCAGTGGTGATCTAATAAGTCTGTTCAGACCAGTGGGACAAGCCGTGTTCCGTTTGTTTTTGCCAGAGATCGAAGGGATTATTGTAGTCGCAGGCCAGCAGAGAGCGTGTGTGTGTGTCCTCTGTGGAAACGTGAACTAGGGCTGTGTGGCGGTGGCGCGTCTAGCCTGCTGCTGCTGCCTGCACAGATTTCCCCTAGTTTCTTGGATGCAACAAATTGCGCCATCGGGCGACGAGATAAAGTTATACTAGTAACTAGTTGTACTTCGCCGGATAGCAAGTAGTCTAGTTCTTGAAAAAATCCTACAAAAATAAAAAAATGAAGGAAAGAGAAAAAAAGGCACACCATTATAGTTCAGCGTATTTTAGAAACATATATTGTAATAATGTTATTTTTTAATAATATATACATATATCTTATATATAGTAATAGATATATATATAACATTCCAACTACTGCCTGTACTTTCTGCTATGACACTACATTTAGTACAATATTAAAGTAGTGTTATAGAATTAAAGCAAAGTCATCTATTTTTTTTTTTTAGGGCGATGATGGATGGTGTAATTCCCCAAAGTCACGTCCATAGCTCAAGATATAATATGCGTCAGCGACCACCGTCAATTAGTGTAATTTGTTATTTGATTGCTATCTGGATTGGACAGCCTCAGTGGAATCCGTTTTGATATAACTTACTGAGTTGTAATAAGATAATAAGTTAGTTATTATACCTCAAGATTATACTAAGGCCTTACAAGTCCACAGCACACAAATGTTTGTGTGCTGTTTACACTTTTTACCTATTCAATAGACACATAGGACTGCAATACAGTAGGGTAAACCCAAACGTGAAGTTACTCTACAGTAGTGAAACTAGCTCTAATGTATAGTGAGAGATGTATTATCTACATCTAGAAAACTTAATAATACAAATCTGTAAGTGTATTAGATATTTGCAATAATGCAATTGACCAAAATCGTCAAGTCATGCACGATTTGTAGGAGTGCCTCCTTCTGGTCAAGAACGACACTGTGTGTGCTGTATTGTTGATCATATCATAATGATGGGAATATTAACACGATAGTGTGTAAATCATGATTCGTGAACTTCGTATTAGTCATATTCCAAATGTATATCATAACGTGAACTATTATAATGAACTCAAAATAATCAAGGAAAAAGACTTTCAGATATTTCATGTCAGATAGCTAGGGTTCCGAAATTCCGACATCATGAGAGTATCTTCAGCGCCTAGGTTAATGTTGTGATTGTAAAGGCTCTTTCGTGACACCAGATAATACATTAAGTCAATTGGTCGACTCTGGTGACTATTTATTTCTATTGGTGGAAAGAAATGTATGCACAATTTAAGATTTATAAAATCATTTAAGGCGATACTTGATTCTGTGTTGTTATTTATTGCATTCAAATGTAGAACATTGGTAGTACAGTTGGTTTATAGCCCATACGGTTGAATTGGAAAGGCATAATATAGTTGTATGACTTTTGTCAGTCAACCAAACCTCCACCAATCGTAAGAAGAGATCGGGCTGGTTGCTAGGAAGGTTATGTTAATATATGCAATGCAGCCGGCTCTGCAGCTACCATTCTGAGGTAAGAACAACTTCTTCGTTTTCACTAAATGGAAAAGAACTGGCGAATACTTCGCCATCGGTCGAACAGTTAAATTTCCCATCCGTCATTTTGTATTTGCGAACGAAATATTCACGATGGTTCGGCGCATTTGTGACCCGAGAAGAATAAATATTTAGTCGCAGGGCCTTGTGAGTGTCGTTGTTGTTAGTCCCACCCAAAATGGAGCCTGCGTGGTTCTTCCTTGTTCCCCAGCAGACCGAGGCTGGGCTCAACTAGGATGGGGGGGACGGGTGGGTCTCGTCGAAATAGTCTCGGCTTTGCCTCATTAACGGCGTTTTTGCGTAAATTGCTGAAGTCCACCCATGCCGCGAATCAGAAAAGTAACCTTTATCACCAAGATTGGCCTTTCGTTCGCGCATATACGGCTATAACGCTGATGTCGCCGTGTCATAATTTGCCCGGGTTTCTGCAGCGCTTATTTTTGTGGTATGGTCCGATTGGGACTGCGAACCTGTGGGGTTAAAATAGGGGGGAATTAAATGTATTATTGGTTAAACGAACTCCTATACCTTCATAAGCTGATTCACTCGTAACCTTTCACTGTGTCTGATATACGGGCATACAGCAATATTTTGGCTCCGTTTGCCTACTCGTTCACGGCCAAACATTGGCTTTGAGTTTCGCTTACCCCCACTGCAATGCTCTTTTGACCATTCTGTGTATGAAGTTGCATGCAATTTGCCAAGAAAGTGTTCCTGGAGACGCCAAATTCACATTCGGCACCTACATATAAGGCTGTCAGAATCCCCAGGTTGTCTCAACCTAGTCCCGTTTCTTTATTGATCAACACAGCGTTCCATGCTCAACATATTACCTTCAGTGGAAAATAACGCTGCAGCTTTCATAAGCAACCCTGTTTGTATACCATACGGTTTTTGCCAAACATGATAAATCAACCCAATCGATCACATTGAGCCCTATTTTACTTTTGGCCACACATTGCCTGGTTTCTTATAATCAATGAACATTTGGCCCATTTATGTGGTCTACGTGTAGAGCATATGCAAGTTATTAAGATCCCAATACATGTATAGTCGATTGTCTTATGACACTGATTATGATCTGAGGCATATTTCCCAATCTTGTATGATCACTATTAAACTGTCTCATTTGTCGACATCCCTCTTCCAGGAGTGGCTTGATAGGTCAAGAGGTGCCAGGTAGGGCACCACGCTGCCATGGAAACGAAGCAAGAACCCTCGGCTGTGTGGAGCCAGGCCGGAGACGGTGACACAGGAAATGCAACCCAGGTGGGTCTGTGGGTGATACCCCAAGAATCTCATTTTATTTAAATTCAATTAAATTGTATTTTTCGGTAATGAACTTCCTCTGAATGGTCCGAGGTTACAGGTCATTAAGACATTTTCGAGATACAAGCAGACACAAGTGCATATTAAAAGCAGTCTAAAAGATCCAGTGGATGGGTTCACCTTATGTCTGTTAAAGGTCCACACAATGTACACGCTACAATGTGCAGGTTAAAACTGTAAAAATGGCTAAAATAACTGAGTGGAACTGGTAATCTATCCATCAAAGCACATTTGAGGTGCGAGCTGACTGTGTGTGTGTGTGTGTGTGTGTGTGTGTGTGTGTGTGTGTGTGTGTGTGTGTGTGTGTGTGTGTGTGTGTGTGTGTGTGTGTGTGTGTGTGTGTGTGTGTGTGTGTGTGTCCGTGCCCATGCCCCTGGTTGCAGGTGCACTTTGAGGGTGGGGCAGTGGCCCAGATCGTGTACAGCGGGGAGCAGCAGGACCGCGGCCAGCAGCAGGTGGTCTACACTGCAGACGGAGGGTCCTACACTTCTGTGGAGTCTGCAGAACACACACTGGTGTACATACACCCTGCAGACGGATCCCAGGTATGGTAATGTGTGTACGCATGCGCACTCACTCACTCACTCACTCACTCACTCACGGATCCCAGGAACAGTTATACACACGCAAACGCACATGATGACTTAAATATTATTGATATTATCACACATCTGCTTAAAACTCTTCTTCTTATTCCAGTTTGCAGATCAACCTCAAGTAGCGTACATCCAGCAGGATGGCACCACTCAACAGGTAGGGGTCCCTGAAGCTACCACCTACCACCTCTAAACGCCGGCGTCATAGAGACCTGCGGTGCACCTAAAGCCGCTGTTTGACGTAGAATGTAATTCAACCTTTAAAGACAGAAGCTGACTGTACTGTACCCTCGCAGGTCACGGTTCTGCTGCCCAGTGGACAGAACATGAACGCCGCTAACCTGCACGTCCTCAGCAACGTCGCGGATGACCCACAAGCCCTTCTGGAGCCTGTCTCCCAGGTAACGGAGGACCCCTTGGTCCATCACATGGTGCACTAGCATCAAGATGTGTGAATGTTAATCCGTTTATTATATGATCCATTCATACATTAATCAAAAAAAAATGGGTAGGTCAAAGAGCATGCCAGGGCATTGATATCTCAACTCTTTAAGATACTATGCAAAAATGAAACACTACAAGATAAGAGACTTATTCTAGGCAGGCTCACATTGCATGAGCTTCTTCTTGAGTTCGACACTTTGTTTTTTCGTTCATAAACTTACATTTTTTAAACATCTGTCAATAAAGTTGAAAAAAAATTGAATGCGTCATGGGTCCCAGGAGCAGCTGTCCAACTCCCTGTCGTCCATGACTGGGATGGCAGAGGCCCCCTCCAGTCCCCTGGGGGCCACAGACTCCACAGAGGACTCTGATGAAGAAGAGGACGACGAGGACTCTGACTTGGATGACTGGGAGCCCCGCCTGCCCATCACTTTCACCCCCCACAGCCTGTGTGAGTCCCCGCCTGCAGCCTCTGAGCGCTGGGCTCAGGGCTCGCCTCATCACCTCATGCTTTCTTTCGTGCTCGTTTCAAGTTGTTGTTGCTTTGGATAATTAATAATAATAGATAATGCTTTAGAAGTTTTGTTACACTACCGTTTTCATTTAAATGAAGTTGTTAAATGCTGTTTTAACTACAGCTTGAGATTTCACTTAAATAAACTTGGTTGGTTGAATATTATTAGAAAAATGAGTCCCATTAGAATATTGACAAAGTCCTCTGTCGCTATCAAAGTAAACAAGAGACGAGGGTTTGGAAGGATTAAAATGTAACCTAAATTAACAACAGCAGCAGTAAAACCAAACATAATGTTTGGGACAGTTGTATTTATAGAAAGTAATTATCACTACTGTAGACTCAGAATTCACCACCCACACCTAGTCTCTCTCTTTCACTCACTCACTCCCTCAATCTCACTCTCACGCTCTCTCTCAGGGTGCGAGGAGTGCAACTGCGCCCACCCATCCGCGTGTCCGAAGCACGGGGCCCTCCACCCCCTCCCCAACCGCCCGGTCATGTCCAAGGCCCGGGCCAGCCTGCCCCTGCTGCTCTACATGGACCGCTTCATGGGCGGGGTGTTCTCCAAGCGACGCATCCCCAAGCGCACTCAGTTTGGCCCTCTGGAGGGACCCCTGGTGCCCGAGAGCCAGCTACAAGACCACAACATTCACCTCAAGGTTGGCGAATGGGGCACTACTTACTATGATGTGGTTCAAAACCCCCCTATAGGCTGAAGGGAAATAATCAGTCCTCATCAGTCAAATGACCTGTCCATTCTTCTCCAAATAACCACTTACAACCCCCTTAATTAACTCACAACAGTGTTGACACTAGCCGTGCTAGCTCTGTCAATGATGGAAACCTCTGCGCTGTGTGTCCGCAGCTCTGCATGTTGGACTCGGACAAGGACGGGGAGAAGACGGACGAATCGTGGGTGGACCTGTCTGACGAGGACAGCTGTAATTGGATGATGTTTGTAAGGCCCGCCCAGAATCACCTGGAGCAGAACCTGGTGGCCTATCAGTATGGCTCTGAGATATTCTACACCACCATCAAGAACATCCAGCCAAAACAGGAGCTCAAGGTGGGCTCGGTGTTCCTGGAGGTCGTACCTCTAGTTGTAGTTGAAGGATGACAGGTAATAACTCAAACCCTGGGGTCATTGCAGGTGTGGTACGCCGCGTCGTATGCCCAGTTTGTGAACCAGAAGATCCACACCGTAACGGAGGAGGAGAGGAAAGGTGAGGGAGGCTGATGACTTGAAGGCAACAAGAGATCTAGGCAGTGAGCAGATGTGTGTGTGTGTGTGTGTGTGTGTGTGTGTGTGTGTGTGTGTGTGTGTGTGTGTGTGTGTGTGTGTGTGTGTGTGTGTGTGTGTGTGTGTGTGTGTGTGTGTGTGTGTGTGTGTGTGTCCCCGTCACCATCCGGACTCACAGACTTTGCACCCGCTCCCGACTGTTGTTTAGTCCTGTAGAAAATAAACAGACGTGAATTCAATCCAGCATAACCAACAAGAGTTTGGCCTCCTTTTTAATGTTGTGTCCTCACCTCCTGTCATGTTACCCCCCCAGTGTTGCGGGAACAGGAGAAGAACTGGCCGTGCTACGAGTGCAACCGGCGCTTCGTCAGCTCGGAGCAGCTGCAGCAGCACCTGAACATGCACGACGAGAAGCTGACCTCCGTCACCAGGTAACCTGTGGCTGCTCCGTCTGCCGAGGTTCTCCACGGTCGGGGAGCAGAGCTCGGCCTTCACCAGCCTGTGGATGTTGCTTGTTTTACCAGTGGAAACTGCAAAAAAAAGCGAACACTACAAAACAGTTGAGCATTAGTGATTGGATATTTGTGTGTTTTTAGTAGTTAGTGTGGTTGCTACTGCAAGCACATCTCTATCTCTGTGTATTTCAACTCTTTCAACTTTTTAAACTATTACGCGTTTTCTGCTTCCGCCTTCTCTGACACTTCAACTACTTGTTCAGACATCGTAACTTGTCAATTTTCAACGTTAACCTTCGTTCAAACCATTTTACAAATCAACACACTTGTATCTTCAATAATCTGAAAACCGAATTTCGATTACCTTTTATACTTTTCTCAGAATCACAGTTCCATCACAGGCTTCGTTTTCAGTTAAGCAGTGTTGCCAGATTGGGTGGTTTTTCCCGCCGAATTGGACTACTTTTTTACGATGTTCAGGCAGCGGTTGCCGCTAGCGTTGACGTTAGCGCTGACATTAGCCCTGATGTTAGCGGTGACGCTAGCACTGGAGTTAACGCCTCCACTCCTGCTTGCTTCAGATCCAGAGGTCGAGGGCGGGGCCGCGGCAGGAAGAGGTTCGGCACCGGTAGACGACCTGGTCGCCCACCCAAATTCATCCGCCTGGAACTGGACCCCCTGGTAGAGACATCGGTGAGAGAGAGAGAGAGAGAGAGAGAGAGAGAGAGAGAGAGAGAGAGAGAGAGAGAGAGAGAGAGAGAGAGAGAGAGAGAGAGAGAGAGAGAGAGAGAGAGAGAGAGAGAGAGAGAGAGAGAGAGAGAGAGAGAGAGAGAGAGAGAGAGAGAGAGAGAGAGAGGATTGCTTCTGTCTGGATAATAAATACTGGTAATAATATCATGTGTCATCTTCTGCAGCAGGAGATGATGGGGTTGACCAGCAAGCCCTCACTGGAGGACGGGCTGGATGGGGGCGATGGAGGGCAGAACGGCCTCAAGGTGGTGGAGCTCGAGACAGAGGTGGAGACAGGTTCAGAGACCACGGACCACCTGGGTCTCTCCACCGAGGAGCCTGGGATGGCGGACCCCCCCAGCCTGCCCGCCAGCCCAGACCTCCCCCCGGTAGTGGAGGAGAAGGAGGACCCTTCGCAGGGGGAGGGTGTGGCACCGGCCGATCCCCACCTGACCTCTCAGGACTTGCGGCGCGCCAAGCGAATACGGGTGAGCCTGCAGAAGCCGTGACTGTTTGTCTTCTGCAGTCAAGGATCAACTTCATTCAGCCTGAAAAGGAACTAGATGCCACCGCAACATTGACTCATTTAGCTGAGGCAATTCCAAAGCGACTTCCAAGCTAGGCTGAGAACAATCAAAGCGAACCAACATGGAGACACAGCACAGAGTCGACACTCATGACCGTTCTCACTCTCGACAGAGATAAACACACACACACACGACTGAGAGTTATAGAATTAGGGAATGCACAGCAACCATGAACAAATCAGACATCAGTTCGTAGCTCTCACTGTCGATAACATCATCGCCCACAATGGGATCATCAACACAGGTCCACACTGCTACTTAGGACCTGTTTTGGCTTCTGTGGATTTTTGCTAGCTTCGCTGTGCTTTACCAACAGTGTGTGTGTGTGTGTGTGTGTCTCTCTCTCATTGTGCGGCTGAAAGATTGACGTGCAGGTAGGTTGGTGGTGCTGTAGGAGGGAGTCGGGGTCAGAAGCTTGACGTTCTCCTCATTTCCTGTTCCTGTTCCTGTTTCCTGTTCTCATCCTTTAAGCCACCCCCTGCTCCTCCTCTTCCTCCTTCACAAAACATCTCCCCTTCCTCTGTGTCTTTGTGTGTCTGTCTGTCTGTGTGTCTCCTATGTTCCCATGTCCTATCCTATTCGACACAGCCAATGTGCCATCTTCTGACTCAACCGCGTCTTTAATCGCCAACGGTTTCCCTAAATTTCTCCCTTTTTTTCTTTCTTTCATTCTCTTCTCCCGCCCCCTTTCCCCCCCTACCCAGAATGCAGCCCTGCAGCACCTCTTCATCAGGAAGAGCTTCAGGCCCTTCAAGTGCACGCACTGCGGCAAGGCCTTCCGGGACAAGGACAAGCTGGAGCAGCACCTGCGGGTGCACGGGCGTGACGCCTATGCCTTCGCCTGCCACCTGTGTACCAAGAGCTTCCTGACGGACCCGGCGCTGGAGGACCACCTGGCGCTGCACATGGACAACCGCTCATACGCCTGCCTGCTGTGCCCCGACTCCTTCGAGAAGCTGGACCTCCTGAAGGAGCACGTGGGTGTGCACGCCGGGCCCGACGGCTGCTTCACCTGCCCCTCCTGCAAGAAGTGCTTCAGCGACTTCATCCAGGTGAGGGAGCCCAGCGGAGAGGCTGTAGAGAAGAGGCTCTAGGACGGCGCCGTTGATGTTTTTTGCGCCTCTAACTAGGGCTGTACAATTGATAGAGTATTGATTGCGATTTTGTTTTTTTGGGTCAAACGATCTCCACTATTCAACTCGAGTTGAAACAATACTTTTATTTTATTTATTTATTTATTTTTATTAAGTATATTTGTTTTATTCATTTAATGGTTTATAGAGATAGAACAGCTTGGTACAATTTTGTAAATTATTTTCAAATTGAACATTTTCTATTTGAACATTTTGTGTATTTTTTTAATGGGAAGTTCTCAGTTACAAAGTGTTTTTGGAAGAGAGAAATGCTGAATAATTGCATCATTTTTTCAAACTCAAAAATAATCGTTGGAATAATTGTGATTTAAATAATGTCCAAAATAATCCTAATTATGATTTTTTTTCCATAATCGAGCAGCCCTACCTCTACCTCCTCACACACGTTGTTTTAACTCCTATACACATTTGCTCATCATGCTACAAATCCTTAACATGTTCTTTTATGAGACCATTCCATAAGAAATGATCATTCATCAAATAGATCTATAGCTTCTCATTCAGAAATCTCCTATTCAATTGGATTATGAATGAAAGGCGATAACCTAAACCAAAGTTAAATTGTGGTGAGCACAGCTTTCAAAGCGACCCTGTTTGTGTGTCTTCAAAGTGTTTGTTTAACATGGACGCGGTCCTCTTCTTCCGTCCGCTAGGTGAAGAAACACATTCGCTGCTTCCACTCAGAGAAAATTTTTCAGTGTCCCGACTGCGACAAGGCCTTCTGCCGGCCGGACAAACTACGCCTGCACATGCTGAGACACTCAGACCGCAAGGACTTCCTCTGCTCCACCTGTGGAAAACAGTTCAAGGTGAGGGGATGTTGTGTGTGTGTGTGTGTGTGTGTGTGTGTGTGTGTGTGTGTGTGTGTGTGTGTGTGTGTGTGTGTGTGTGTGTGTGTGTGTGTGTGTGTGTGTGTGTGTGTGTGTGTGTGTGTGTGTGTGTGTCCTCCTGGGTCACTCGATTCATGCCGCCTTTTTAATAATTGTTGCACTTTAGATCCATGAATCAATCAATTCATGGAATTCATATAGCGTTTTTCAAGATAACCAAAACACTCTTGATAGTTCTTGACACTATTTCTTATTTTTATTCCAGAAATGTGCAGTATTTTGTATGTTGTTACTTATTACTTTCATCTCTCTCTTTAAAAAAAAAAAAAAGCTTTATCTCACTTGTCTCGTAATGTTATTTGTTTGTCTTGTTTGCATGGTTGGTGATGCCTGGCTATTAATGACAAACTAAACTTTCAACTTGGACCTCCCGCTAAACACTGTGGTCTCCTCCTCCTCCTCCTCCTCCTCCTCCTCTTCCGTGCGCCTCCCTCCAGAGGAAGGACAAGCTGCGGGAGCACATGCAGAGGATGCACAACCCCGACCGGGAGGCCAAGAAGGCGGACCGCGTGCACCGCTCCAAGGCCCTAAAGCTGAAGGTGCCCACGGCCGACCTGGACAGCTTCATGTTCAAGTGCCGTGTCTGCATGATGGGCTTCCGCAGGCGGGGGATGCTGGTGAGACCCTGATGATACACTGGAACGCGTGTTTAGCGGTTGGCAGTTTGTAATTTGCAGTTGGCGGCCATCTTGGGTTTAGCGATGTGACCTGTGAATAACCTAGGCTCTCTGCAGAAGAATGCAGTTAGCAGGTTCACATACAGTTTGGCTTACATATAGTTTGTGTTGGATGAAAACACAAGTTTTTACAGTTTCTAAAGCCCATTATCGATACTAGGCTTCTACTCCAAAGCACAGAGGATTATGAATCCCAATTTTTGTTTGCTAAAATATAAAAATGAGATCTCAAACCTGACATTTGATTTATCCATTTGAAAATGCTAATTATTCCATTTCAGTCCACAACAACAGATTTACAATGCATCATGGTTCTTTGAGTTAACCCTAGTGTGTAGATAGTCATGAAAAGGGTTATTTCAGTTTTTTAAATTAAATCTCCATACCAACGACATATCTGTGTGTGCCTAACTGTGCGCTTGGGGGTGCAGGTGAACCATCTGTCAAAGAGACACCCAGAGATGCGTATCGACGATGTTCCAGAGCTCACCCTGCCAATCATCAAGCCCAACAGGGACTACTTCTGCCAGTACTGCGACAAGGTGCGTCAGCCTCCTCGCTCTTATCCTCTGCAATGACAGCAACGTGCCATCTCTCTATTCACCACAGGCCTACCTGTTGTCTATTTTCCATGACCCCCATCCGGATATATCTTTCTTTTTATATTTACAAGGCAGACGTACTTGTATTTGTCTTTTCAGTTTGATTGTGCCAATGTTTTTTCAAGGAGCCAATGTTGATTAGCCTTCCTCTAAAATTACAAAAGCACCTGTATCCATGGATACAACCTACTTTCAGACTAAATGCTGCTACTTTCTGTTGTGGTTCGAAGGTTTTCTCTCAGCTTCTATTTCGAATTAGGAGAGCATATTAATATTTGTTAGCACCGTACTATTTCCTAGTACTAATATTTAGCTTTGTCTCGTTATGTTTTAAAATATTATGTTATGAGTCCTACAGCGGGCCAACCAAGCCTTGTGACAACATGGTCTCTCCATATCTCTGCAGGTGTATAAGAGCGCCAGCAAGAGGAAAGCCCACATCCTGAAGAACCACCCCGGCTCAGAGCTTCCCCCCAGCATCAGGAAGCTACGACCGGCGGCTCCGGGAGAGCCGGACCCCATGCTCAGCACCCACACCCAGCTGACCGGCACCATCGCCTCGGCCCCCGTCTGTTGCCCGCACTGCGCCAAGCAGTACAGCAGCAAGGTGAGCATTAGTGTTGGCCCCCTCGGCCCGAGCAAGATCTCGTCCGGTTTGGTCCAGTTCTGGTTTGTACCAGGCAGTGTGGGCTGGAATGGTCTGGAACCAGTTTGGCACTCTTGTGTATCAACCGACATACTGTGAAGGTAAACGCTAGAATCATAGCGTACACACGTCACCTGACGATACAAATGATTCTTGGTCTCTTTCAAATTTATTCTTTTAGTCTTTTAGTCTTTTTTTTCTCCATTTTTAGGTAATCCAGGATAAAATCCTTGTAGAATGTATTCTAGTACAGTGAAATTAAGTAGCAATCTTAACAAAGCATTCACACAAATCAAACAGCAATTAAAAATTGAAACAAAGTGTTCAAGCTATGCTTATAAAAAAAAGAATACATGTCTTTGCTGTAACATTTAAAAACGATAAGATATAAAACCATTAATTAAAATGATTGCAGCCGAGATTGTAGCCTAAATATGCCACTAAACCACGGTGTGATTGTGTGCTCTGCTCTCAGACCAAGATGGTGCAGCACATCCGGAAGAAACACCCAGAGTTCGGCCAGCTGACCATCCAGACCCCCCTGACCGCCACCGCCGTCATCAGCAGCACCCCCGCAGTCATCAACGCCGACGGGACCACCTCGGAGGCCGTGGCGGTGAGGGGCCTCAAGCTGTTGATTAGATCAAAGGCGTCAGGGGAAACCGGCTCACTGCTGGTTTCTCTTTCGTTACACCATATGGAGAGAAGTGGTACCTTCCTAAACACCCAGAGATGAGCTTAGTCACAGCCTGCATCTACAAAAATACATTTCTTGCCGAAATAAGTCGTTTTGTTGAAAGGTTTTAAAAAAGGAGCCAAAAATAAGCCAATAATAAATATTAGAATGAATGCAATTATATTAGACCTATTTAATGCCGTAGGTCCCTATCATCAGAATGTGAGTCTACGGTTTATTTACTCCAAAGGATGAGCTTACATCGCCCTCACTCGGGGAAGATTCAGGGGTTTGATTCAGAAATTCTCTGTGGGCAGACGACGGACCTGCTGACCCAGGCGATGACGGAGCTGTCCCAGACGCTGACCACAGACTACCGTACAGCCCAGGGGGACTACCAGAGGATCCAGTACATCCCTGTGGCCCAGGCCGGGGGCTCCCTGGCCCAGCCCCAGCACATCCAGCTCCAGGTGGTGCAGGTGGCGCCGGTAAGACATAGCGGGGTGAATCAAGCATTGGTTTGTGTGAAAATGGATGGAAGTGGATGGAAATGTTCCTAGTACTACCTGGGGTACTTGGGGCACTGTAGGAGATGGAGAGAAAGCAAAAACAACATGGACTCGTTAGGCCTTCTATGGCCATGGCATCCCTGTGTAGGTTTTTTAAGCATTACTTATTGAGAGGTTATGCTTAATGATCACTTATTTAAAAATGTTAATACCGCTAAATGGATTGAGTTATTAAGTCTATATTACTGTGACTATATCAGTCTGTATATAAAAATCCCTCACATTGTTTTCTGTTACTTGACAAAACGTTTTGTTTTTGGTACAGGCTTCTTCGCCGCACTCTCAGAACGCCACGGTGGACGTGAGCCAGATTCACGAGCAGCACGGCTACAGCCAGCACTCTATTCAGGTTCAGCAGATCCAGGTCTCCGAGCCGACCGGCACCTCCCAAAACACCAGCCAGGTAAACATCAGACCGATGGTGATCCCCATCCAGTTGAGCTATTGATTTGTGGACAACAAGCCAAACTCACCTATTCTCTCTCTCTCTGTCAGGTGACTGGCCAGCCTCTAAGCCCCGCCTCCTCCCAGCAGACGGGTCAGGAGATGAGTCCAGGTCAGCTGACCCCGGTCACCTTGACCCAGAGCCACGCTCTCCAGAGCCCCGCCACACAGCAAGGCACCGTGCAGCACGCATACATCCCCAGCAACTGGAACTATCGTGGTTACCGTAAGTACACCCCCAGTCTGCAGGCCGCAGTGTTTTTGTGTGTTTATTTATGGATTGTGTTATGTTTTTTGTGTTTTTTTTGTTATTTTGTTTGTTTGTGTGTGAGTGTTTCGTTGTTTACTTCATGCATGTGTTTGTTTTTGTGTGTTTCTGTGTGTTAACGTGTTTGTGTGTTATACACTTGTTTTCATGTGTTACTATTGTTGTGTTTTTACGTGTGTTTGTGTATTGATTTTGTGTTGCTTTTTATTGTATTGATTTTACGCATATTGATGTATGTTGTCGCTGGTTTTCCTGCAGCCTCTGAGATCCAGATGATGGCTCTTCCTCACGCCCAGTACGTCATTGCTGACACCAGCACCGCAGGCTCCACTGGCAACAGCAGCCAGGTTAAAACGGTGAGCCAAAGCATGTTTGGAATAGCACAAATCCACACAAAGCTTTTGAATATACAATTTATATTACGGGTGTTTTGTGCCTTTACGGACAAGGGTAGAAAGACAGGAAATTGGGAGGAAGTAGCACACAACAGCAGTCTTGAACCTGGGTCGCTGCAAGGAGTCAAATTGGACGAATGCATGGAAACATATAATCTTTGTAAAAACCTGTTGAAACCCATCTTCTCCTGGGCGTTTTTCGGTGATAATCTTAAAGAAACACAAACCTTTATATATACAGTATTATTGTAAATATATTACTGAAATGCATTATATTTGTGTGTGTTTCTCTGTGTGTCTCCGTTGCTCCAGACCCACTACGTGATCTCAGACGGCCAGTCGGACCTGGAGACCAAGCAGGTTTCCGGGTCCCAGACGCCCCCACCGGAACAATCAGACCAGCCCACCGAGCAGCAGCAGCAGCAGCAGCAGCAGCAGCAGCCGGCCAATCAGCAACCCACCACGCAGTACATCATCACCACCACAACCAATGGCAGCGGCACCAGTGAAGTCCACATCACCAAGCCCTGAGCTCTGAGCTCACCAGTAGCATAGCAGTTGTTGTTTTGGGGCAGTCCCACGGACTGATACTGCATGCAGCCTGTACGCGCGCGCGCACACACACACACACACACACACACACACACACACACACACACACACACACACACACACACACACACACACACACACACACACACACACACACACACACACACACACACACACACACACACACACACACACACACTCAAAGAACTTGACGCACACACTGGTACCACACCGGTGCAACCACACAGACCTGGGGGTGTTTTTAAGGGGATAAAACCAATGACCAGTTTTATGTGTCAGTTACCTGTCCCAGAATCGTGATTTATTTGCAAGTTAGCGAAGCCTTTTCGTTAACATTGATTTTGTTTGTGGGGACCTTTATTTTAAAAGGCAGTTGCAACATACATAGACATGAATGAATGAAGGAATTATTTTAAAGTTTTACTCTGCCTCCTACACTACTGAGTACTGGGGAAAGTTGGGACTGCGTTACTCGCCTAATAACTAATTACTTTTTGGAAAATACATTTGATAATTTTTCCAAGAAATTGTGAAAAGGTGGGGAACGAAGATGTGGCAATTATTTTTCTTTGGTCCACTTTCAAAGGTCATTTCAAAGATGGTAGCTGTTGTGAAGGCGACTACTAAATGGTTCCTTGGGTATTATGGTGTTGACTGCCTTATTGCACAACCCCTTCGCACATATACAACAGAAAAACTGAAGCTATAATGCTTTGAAGAGAGGAAAAGTAGGAGCAGAACAAGTAGTCAGGTACGTCATGCTCAAGACGACTTGTCTCCAATACGGGTCTCATGTGTAATTATTCAGACATTTTGGTTTGCAATCTCATTATATTTTCCACTTCTGTTGCTTGTGAGAATATTTTTCTTCAGTTTCCATTAAAATAGGACTAGTTTATGAGTTTGGTTTTACTTCGTGTTGGTTGAAATAAGTGATTGTTTTTTGTTTACATGATTAATTGGTGTTTTTGAGTACATTTTTGTGATCTACAAGGCCAGAGATCATTTTGTTGTGATGAAAAATGGCAGCAAATTAAAGTTGTACTCCTCTCTCCGACCCCACAACGACATTGTCTGGTACAAAGTGACAAAGTGAAAAAAATACTTTCTCAAATCTTTCATTTTTGTTTTATGTTGAATTTGAAGAAAACCAGAAAGAAAGAGTGGAAGAGTTCTTAAGAGGGTTGAAATATAAAAGATTTCCGCTGGTTTCATTAAATTGATGACTTTCAGGTAATCAAAAACTACTTAGAATTGTGACTTATTTTCCAAATATTTCTGCAGTTTTATGTTGGTATAATTTTGCAGTATGTGTGACGTGTGCTTACAGTGCATACGTTCATATGAATCTGACATACAGTTCTTATGAAGGGAGGAGAATCACCTGTGTTTAATTGTATATAATTTAAATAATTGGGTATCTGAATCACCACCAATTGTTGCTTCAATCTGCTGGATATACAACCACCACAGCAACTAATACACATTTTAATCCACTTGTATTCAAAGTAGCTCAAAGTTGTGACTGTAAAAGCATTCACGTCGCCCAATCACAATGTCGTTTTCCATAAACATCTTGAATAGAGTCGGGTATTAAACCAGGGTCTCCCAGTGTTAGGCCTCAGTAGAGGGTTTAGAAGTCAGGGTTCGACTGGCTTAGTCTAGCCTACTACAGTAGTAGTAGATGATAGCTGCAAGAAGCTTAACCTTGAGTAGGTGTGAACGCGGCTGAATGCTTCTACGTGAATAGTAATTAAGTTCCTTAGTATCAGGGAGGGTGGAGCTGGCTGAGGCCCAGCCTTGGTTCTCAAACAATGGTGCCCAGCAACTCGTAAATTACCACTCAGATGGAATGTAGGTAAAGAAGACAAATCAATGAATCACCCCAGGGGAACCAGTCGGACAGGGTAGCCACGTTGGACAGGCTAGCTGCCCACAGATCCAGCAGCAGAAGCTCCACCACACCAACAAACTCGGTTGAACGCGGATCTATGTACTGCTAGGATGGCGTTGACAGGCCCTTAATTGATCAGGATAAATTAATAGAAACGCCTGTGTGTCGTGGACTGCGATCTGTCGGCATTGCCAGGGTAACTGGATGGAGAGGCGGTGGGATGAGGTAAAGAAGGCAACAAGAGATCTAGGCAGTGAGCAGATGTGTGTGTGTGTGTGTGTGTGTGTTGTGTGTGGTGTGTGTGTGTGTGTGTGTGTGTGTGTGTGTGTGTGTGTGTGTGTGTGTTGTGTGTGTGTGTGTGTGTGTGTGTGTGTGTGTGTGTGTTTGCGCGTCAGTCAAAGCTATCTTGCACCGTCTGGTGAGACGCTTGAGTGACAGCTGTCTTGTCTCCTCAGGCGAACTGGCTGTCTGGGAGAGAGAGAGAGAGAGAGAGTGTGTGTGTGTGTGTGTGTGTGTGTGTGTGTGTGTGTGTGTGTGTGTGGGGGGGGGGGATCACAAGCATTCTGCATTGCTTCATATTGTTTGTTTCTAACTTTCGGTTCGACTTTCGGTTTGCTATTGCAATACCATGACTATAACTTGGGATGCTATGCAATTTTTTCTTTTCCTGTTAATTAATATCTCCCTTGTGTGTGAGTGAGACTTGTGCTTGCTGCTGGTGTGGCCATGCGACTCATTAAAGTGACACTGTAAAAATCTGGAATAAAGGATTGTGTACATAAAACACACATAACCTAATACTGTGGTTATTTCTCGTTCTGCTTTCAATAAACAATGAGTGGTTTGTTTACTCGAGAGATAGGTGGTTCTTTGGTCAAGTAGGACACATTTCTCAAAGCAGTTGACTGTTTGTTTACTTAATGGGCGTAGAGCAAATGGCAGTGTTTCAGAAGTCACACATTACCAGCCAGCAAGGTAAAATTATTGCAGTTGAAATAACCTTATACAACAAAAATTGGGCTGGTATATTTGAATGCCGGTTTTATAGTATTTCTCTCCTTTCACTTGTTTTCAATTGAACATAATACAACTCATCACATTAGGAACAGCATAGCATCAGACATACACTTAAGACTACTTTGCTTCCCTTGAGTAAGCCTGATGCAGTGTAGTGATCTCTCTCTCTCTCTCTCCTCTCTCTCTCTCTCTCTCTCATCTCTCTCTCTCCTCTCCAGCTCTCTCTCTCTCTCTCTCTCTCTCTCTCTCTCTCTCTCTCTTCTCTCTCTCTCTCTCTCTCGCTCTCTCTCTCTCTCTCAACATTCTCAGTGTAAATCAACCTGAAGAGCCACCTGATCGCGCCTCCTGGCTCCTGATCTGGAGGGAAGGGCTGTCCATCGCGGCGAAGCTGGTACACTGTAGCACTAGCGTGTGCGATGTGGTCTTTCTGCCAGGTGGAGGCGCCATTGCACCCCTTCTCTCGGACTGGCCGAACTGGCGTGGAGGATGCTGTGGTCCGGGGGCCTTTTAGCAGGGCTGGGAGCTTGTGCCATGCTCTTGAGGAAGAAGCACTGCCCCTGGGCGCAGAGGAAGGCAGTGAGTGCGCGGCCACACGCCTTCCCGCTCTCTAAATAAAACGTCTTCTATAAAACTGTCCCGTAAATCATACACTTTAACAAGCATGTTCCTTATTTGACCTTTTTGTCTGTATACTTCTTTTAATGATCACTTGTTCAGCCTTGTTTGTATCCATCCGCCCATTATTACATCCGATGCTTCTAACAGTTACTTATTACAGTTCATATTTTCTAAATCAAGTTTGTTTATGGATTATAAGCCCTTCGATTATAAAATGTTGATAATACTTTCTTCTGCTTCTGGGCCTTAAGATGGTGCTTCGCTCAGAGTGATGGCAGATCAGAAAAACACCAAATTTTCGTGGTGAGGCAACTTTAAAACATAACTAGCCATATTATTTAAACGATTCAACTTAGGACCATTCTTTTAAACAAAGGATCACTTTCTATTCCTGAACGGCAATAGTAGGCCCTATTATATATTTGTTTAGCATAGGCCTATTAGTAAATACGTGTATTCAAGCATTTGAATTGTGTACCTGTAATATGTTGTTAAAGAAAAGGGTCCATACAGGCCATAGAAGCCATGATAATGATAATTTGCGGGTGGGACAGTTTAACGAGCGGTGTATACCCATGGGGTGTCCTTACTCACCCAGGGTCTCGGAGGAGCCATCCCTGCCAGGCGAGGGGTCTCCCTGTCCCGGGCCCTGACAGACAGCCTGCTGCTCTGTGTTCTCCAGGAGCCCCTCTCCCACCCCACCCTGCCCCACATAGAGGCTCTCCTGGCCAGCTCAAGGTTACGACAGACCCCCCCCCCCCCCCCACCAAAAAACTTCTTTCTTCTAATCATAGCATGTGATGCTATCAGGCCTCTCTTGCAAAAGAGGTGCCAAAGCTCATTTAGAATTCCTTTATAAGTAAAGTTTGAATAAATAAATAAATCCATGAGTAGCCTTATCTTCTCTGCTTAGTTCCATCACTCCAAATTATATGCAACTCAGATGATATTATTGATTTTAAACTCATTACTCCTTTTCCTTGCTCTTGTCGTTTCCCCTTGGTGTGCATGTTGTAATGCTGTTTTCTGGCGCGAAAAGTCCCAGCTACTGCAGAGTTTGCTTTGGTTTGATTCACTGTCACGTACCGCACACACACTTCAATGCACAGTGCACGGTGTGTTAGCCTGGGGTGACAGACACACACTGATATTCTGTCAGATACTCTAATCCCCAGACCAGAAGACACTGAGGAAGTGGAGTCTCTCTCTCTCTCTCTCTCTCTCTCTCTCTCTCTCTCTCTCTCTCTCTCTCTCTCTCTCTCTCTCTCTTTCCTGTTAGAAAGTCGTGTTTGAGTCCCTTTACACTTTCTTCTCTGTCAATCTGTGTTGGTTCTCGTTGATGTCACCTTAAAAACAACTTCTATGCTTTCAAATCTAGAAGTAACTTTTTAAATCTTTCGCTCACTTTTGTTTACCAAATAAATGTTTGCTTTATTTTTTTAGATGATTAAATTCCCAGCTGAGAAGCAAATGCTGGAGAACCCTTGAAGTATTCAATCCTCAAGCCACCTCGCCAGTAACAAGAGCT
The DNA here is from genome assembly GCF_964030765.1 of Micromesistius poutassou. Lineage (NCBI taxonomy): Eukaryota > Metazoa > Chordata > Actinopteri > Gadiformes > Gadidae > Micromesistius > Micromesistius poutassou. Next base: position 14,933,345 of record NC_140274.1, read on the forward strand.
CTGACTTCATATTTACTATTTACTCACCGAGAAGACACTACTATTTATTTTTAATCCATGTCATTAATGATCAGGTAGACGTTAGGCATCCTTATCCTACTGGATGTTCTCCACTAGTGACCCATCAACATGGGGACTGCTGTGTTAGTTAGTCATAGCACTGCTCTCCACTATCTCTTGATAAAATATTTATTATTTAACTTTGCCTTTATTTTCTCACTTTCTAAAATGCATTTCTTTTAACTCTGCCTTTCTAAAATGTTTTTTAAACTTTGCCTTTATTTTTCTATCTATTTTACTTTTTACTTAACTATTGTTTTCTTTTATTGTATGACAATGTTTATATGTGAAGCACTCTGAGTCTGCCTTGTGTATGAAAAGTGCTATATAAATAAAAGTTGCCTTGCCTTGCCTTGCCTTGATCTTTGAGACCTTTAACAGGTTCCTCTTCCTCCTCCTCCTCCTCCTCCTCCTCCTCCTCTCTCCCTACAGAGGGTTTCCTGGACCCTTCAGGGGGCTGAAGGTCTCTCGGGGGCCGGGTCGGACCATGAGGCCCCCGCGCTGGTAGAGAGAGTGAAGGCCCTCAACACATACCTGCAGCGGAGGTGAGGTTCCACCACCAACACGGCTATCAGAAGAATGAGAAGAAAGTTACGGTGTCGTGTTCGAGGGAGGAGGATAGTCTATGGGTTATAGAGGGTTTGACCCAGCGGAACCGCTCTGTGTTCGAACCCCAATGTCCGCATTCTAGTCATCCTCGAGCAAGATGCCCTAAACCCCTGATCTGCTCATTAACGACTTGCAACTGAATTTAATTTGCTCAGCGGCTTTTGATAAAAGCGACTGACTAAATATTAATAGTAAACAGAGAAGGTTATGTTCAGTGAAGGCTTGGCTCTCGTCAAGGTCAGTGTATGGATCTTGGGGAAAACACTGTATCATGGGAATAACCCCAGGAACCGTCTGCTCGCACACACACACACACACACACACACCCACTCCCCCCCCCCCCCACACACACACACACACACACACACACACACTTTCCCCACCCCCATCTTGGTTTCGGACAGGACAAGGACGCTTGGCGGTCTGGTACGGGCGCAGGGGGAGTTTGAGGCGGACGTGGAGGGCCTGCTGGGGGGTCTGGGGCTCCTCTGGACCCAGCTGGTGGAGCTCCACACCAGGGTCACACTCACCAAGGACTGGAGCCAGGGCCAGGGGGATCTGGCCAGCACCAAGGCTGAGGCAGAGGTACGCATCAGGGACCTTGGAACGGGGGGGGGGGGGGGGGTGGCGGCGTTTGAAATCTCTGTTGAGTTCTGTTGAAAGATTGTGTTGGTTTATTACAGGGTCAGAAAACATACTGTCATGGCTTTATTTCTGCTTGGACTGAGCTAACTGATTCCATTAGTCCACTATAACTTCCTGGGAGGTATTTAACTGGTTAACCTAAGAAGCTAAAACGTTTTCCACCTTTGAATAATGATTTAGACTTTCTCCCTTTGGTAACGCAACAAAGTAAGAGACCGATTGTGTATTTGTCGTGGTCTTTTCCGATTGTCCTTGCTTTAACTGGCCTAACCAGTCCTAATTAGTCAGAATTATTTAATTGCGTTCACCTTTTTTCCTCTGTCAGTGTTCAGATGTGAATGTGTTGTCCTACAGCCCGCGTTCCCTGCTGCTGTCTTGTTTGTGTTCGTTCTACTAAAACCTTTTCTAAATACTTTCAAATTCCTCCACAATAATAGTAAGAGTATCTGGTTGAGTTTGTAAACTCAAACAAACATGTATTATATTGGTGGTTTTGGTGGTTCTCAGTCTCACTCTGACCTATAAATCTGTTTGGACAGAAGGTCCACCAAGCTAACTGAATACATGTTTGTATTTGTGTGTGAGACAGTTTGTTTCCAGGATGGTGGGTCAGTACCGGACCAGACTTCAGCTCTGTCAGGACCACCAGAGGGACACCACTCAGTTGCTGCAGGTAGATTCCATACCCCGAACAAACTCGAAAAAACACCAGAATGTTCCTGATTCCTTTAGTTGCTCTACCACTCTGTTCAGTTGTGCTGCTGAAACTGGGTCATGTAGCATTTGGAGTTTATTGTAACTGCTCTATGGTGTTTAGCCGCCCTTGTAAATTGCTTTGGATTAAAGCGTCTGATAAATGACTCAATGTAAAATACCCTCCCTGATTTCCCCCGTATGTCCTTGTTTCTTAACATTCAGTATATAACCAGGGTCAGATGAACATATTGAGTCAAGATAAGATTACACTATTAATCCCTGAAGGGAAATTCCAGCAGGAGGCCTTCAAATAAGAAGGGCATTCAAGTGAGTGAAGTTGGCCCCATGGTTAAGAAAGGTTATGTCTCAAAAAGCTATTAGAACTGTTAAAATTGTATTCAATGAAAAATACTGTATATACAAAGATACATATTATATATACACATATGGCTGCTTTGATCCAATGTCTGACAGTGAATGCATATATTATTAGGATTGGGTGGTCCCACTCGCATTGCCATGCATTCCCAGTCCCAGGTCATCAAGACAGGACCCCATTGTTATCATCATAATATGATAGTTGTTGAGGTACTGTCTGTGTGATAGGAGCTTACCTGGACTCACAAAAACCTGAGCACTCACGTTTGCGACTGCTGTAGCAACGAGTCAGTCTGGATGGAGCTGTTGCTACAGTCCAACATCGAGCAGGTACACACACACACATAACCACATGCCACAAACACACACAGTTCCAAGTGGTACTGAAATACTCAGTCTCTCTAGTAATCTCACTTTTTGCCTCTTTTTATTACTCTACCTACATTTTCCTTTTTTTCTATATATCTCTGCCTGCTGGTCGTCCTATCTCACTCTTTCTCTCCTTCTGTTGCTTGCCCTTTTCTTTTCTATTTCTTCTTTTGCCCTCTCCCCATCGCTCTGGTCTCTCCCTCTCTATCCCCATCTCTCTTTTCTCCCCCCATCTCTCTCTCTCTCTTCTCTCCATCCTCCCCTCTCCCACCTATCCTACGTCTCCCTCCCCCCTCCCTATGTCTCTCTCCCCCCTCCCTATGTCTCTCTCCCCCCTTCAGTTTGACAAGGTCCAGGAGAGCTTCCTGTCCCTGGACCAGCAGACCTCTACCTTCCAGGCCCACCTGGATGGGTTGGAGCGGGGGGCTCCTGACGGACAAGCCACTGGTCCCCCAACCTGTTCCTCCTCCTCCTCCGCCTCCAGTGATGCCAGTCGGATTGGCCCCCGCCACGGTCAGCCTGCCCCTGCCTCCCACACTGTCTCCTCATTGGACGAATCCAACCAGGCTGTCCCCTCCTTGCAAGAAGATGTTGCCCAGACCCTCTGTGGGAGGTCAGCCCTTCAGTTCTCCTTCGCCTTTGGACGCCTTCGTAAATCTGGAAAGAAGAAATGATTCTTGTTTAGTATTATTTAAAAATGTTGCACTACGGCTTGCGTCAGAGTTACTTATATGCGTATAGCATTTTCAAATGTTGATCATTTGACTTTTGCTGTTTACTTGTATTGCATGTATTTATTCATAACTTTTCAATGTTTTATTTTTTAATACATGATTGTTATGATGTTATGTCTTCAAATTCATCTCTTTTTGCTAAACACATTATGTTGTACTGCTACTTATTTCCTTGGAGTAGCCTGGTTTATTACACACTGGATGTCCTCAGAGAATGATTCAACTCTTGAAACACAAGGGGGCATCACACGACCAGAGATCCATGCAGTCACCTGCTCAACTATCACCAAAAAGACACTTCTCATTCAATACATCTAGACGTTTTCCTTCATTTAGTTTCATAAGGAGATAGCAAGGTTGTCTGGCTGTTCACCATATGCTCTATAAACACGTTCCCGCACATGATTTAACCATTTTCTGCCAAAGGCCTTTTCTTCCATTAACTATGTCCAAGTTTTATGTAGGGTCATCTCATATTTTCCCGGTATGAGACTAATTCAATGAGAAATGTTTTCTAGACTTGAAGCGCACGATGAAAAGTGTATATGCAATTTTGTCCCCCTTGGTCTTTCATTTGCTGCTTGCTTTGAACCCTGATCCAGTGTGACGCAGCTACTTTAGCAGTTAGCTGCAAGCTAAATGGATTCCTATATGTCCATGATTTTAATAAAAAGGCCCCAACGTCCGAAAGCCTGGAGGGGGAAAAACATAGAAGTTTTAAGCAATACCAGACATTTCCTCGCTCCCCCTCCACCTCTTCCCCAGTCCTGTCTCCCTTTATCAGAGGCAGTGGACGACATGATTTGAGAGGTTCAAAGCAGGGATTTAAGGTTGGAGGAAAGCGAGTGGGGGGGTGGGGTGGGGTGGGGTGGGGGGGGGGGGGGGGGGGGGGAATGTCGATGGGTGGGGTTAAAGGTCATCACTGGAAGCCATTCTGTTATTACTAAAAATGGAGCGGGCCTCCGGACCTTTCTGGAACACATGGATGTGCCTTTGATCCGAATTCTGTCTCCTGCAGCACTGCCTCCGAAAGATGCAAAAGTTAAGGCAACTTCTGGACTCCATTTTGGACTCTCTCTCTCTCCCTCTTTTAAACAAAAATGAAAGCTGAGCTATGCTAGCCAGAGGCCTTGCTTGACAGGGCTGATGTCTTGCCCCGGGCATTAGCCTTGAGATCTGACACTGTCTCTTCCACCCACATGATTGGCTGGCATCAGAGGGTCAGAGATGGAAGGAGGGGCACCTGACCCCTGGGGGGGTCCAGGGTGGACTAGAATTTGGCTTTCAAGTGTCACAACACACACACACACACACACACACATGCGCACACACACACACACACACACACACACACACACACACACACACACACACACACACACACACACACACACACACTCTCTACTCCACACAGCCTTCAGGTTTAAAGGCAGTAGGAGGGGGGTGTTACCAGCTTAGTCTGTCTGTTGTTTCATTTGAAGTCATGAATATGAAATCTGAATCGATAATGACTTCTCTGAAAGAAGTGGCAGGCCGCAACAATAGCAGCGCATTGTCAATGTTCGTCTGTCGGTCTGAATAAATAATAGCATGCAAAAAGCAGACGTGAAATGACTTATCAAGTGTTTTTCAGAACATCTGTCATGCCTTTTAGAAGGCTTTTTAAAAACAAATATATTTTAAAATGCCCCGTGGTGAGCTAGCCAGCCATTTCGATCCTGCTCTCCATTTGTGAGAAATGCTTGGCATTGCTTCCTTAGCATGTCATGGTGTCTGCGGGCCAATCGGTGGGGGCCAATCGGCGGGGCAGCGACGGCGAGACGGGTGGAAGCGGTGCGAGAGGCACGCCGCCGTGCGCGCGGGGAATGCCGCGAGCGAGCGAATAAAAATGACCCATGGCTTCGTTTAGCTACCCTAAAAAAACAGTTGATGACTGGCTTCCTCCGCCTGCCCCTTGGGTCCCTGAGGGACAGGCTATTTCAAAGCTAGCCAGTGTGTGTGTTGTTTCAGAAAATATGGTTGGTAGGAGAGGTCAATCCCTCGCTTCGTCCTGACAATTACCGCAGTTCGGATTTCAGCGGCGCTCCCGTGGACGACATTTTGCGCCGGCTTACCGTGTGCTGTGCTAGGCCGCTATCTGATCTTTGTCTTTCAACAAAAACAACATCCTCCATGTCGAACATTCAGAACACTATCCAGTTATTCAAATGTAACCGTAGTTTAATCGTGTCTCACATCTTTTGATGGGTCATTTTTTTTCTTGAGTAAAGACAGACCCAGGCGGGATTTTATGGCACACCTTAAATTAACTGAAAAATGACATGTATGTGTACAACTCCCAATATCAAGGGTATCCTAATGCATAAGGTCAGAGAAAGGGCCACAATGAATATGTCGACATTTCATTTTCTATTTAGCTTCTTCTTTTGTTTTTGGCTAATGTTAGCTTGCTTCAGTCAATATCAAGGCATTCAGAGCCATTTAAATCACAAAAGAAAGAGCAACAGCAATATGGTAATGATTATATTGTGTATTTTTCTTAGTTCATTTTCAACTTCTATGAAATCTTCTGATTCTTACTTTAAAATAGTGTTGGGAGGGGAGGGGTCAGGCGGTACTTGGACCTTTGGCGCCCTCCTAGGTCCGGACATTGTGTGGGGTGCAAGGGTTGGGTAATGCCTAGGTATAACGAGTTGTTTAGTTGGTTGGTTAAGTGTGTTGTGTTCTGTGTTCAGTTGTGTGTGTGTTCAATAAAGGCACCTCTCGCAGCGACCGGTGTAATGGGTGCGAGAGTTGTATTCTGCTCAACCTGGGCTCCCGTCTCTTCCTTCCCGTGCTGCCCGCCACAATATATTAGATTCAGGGAGTCTAAACAAAGCCAAGTTTGACTTGTCGAGGCTAACAAATCTTGCACAATTCTGATTGTTCCTATATCTTTAAGTATAAACAGGATCTTCAGTCTCGCATGCCACACTCATTATTGGCTGACTTTATAGATGTCTTCATGGCAGCATTTTCCAAAACAGCTGCAAGCCCTAAATCACACCAGGCCCAACAATTAAAGGGCTGGATGGCGCTACATACACTAGTTTAGCCACGATGCCACTACAGACCAGAGGCTATTGGAACAGCTGCACAGGGAAACAAAACATCAAAACACGGGATCCGCGTGTATGTAATTAGCGACATGGCAGACGTTTGGGGGAGTAAAGAGTCCATAAACTCTTGAGGTTATTACTGCTGACCCAGCCCCATTCTACACAATGGACGCTTGAGCTGAAATGATGAAGACCAATGTCTGCAGGTTAACTGTAGGCATAGAGCAAGATGACCTGTTCTATGGCTTCCGTGGCTACTAAGGGCCAATGCTACATAGCGCCAATGCTACAGCAGGACAAGCCTCCATGATGTGAATATGACCACCTCTACTTAGCTCTGATGCTAATTAGCCTCTAGGATGTGAATATGACCACCTCTATTTAGCTCTGATGCTAATTAGCCTCTAGGATGTGAATATGACCACCTCTACTTAGCTCTGATGCTAAATAGCCTCTAGGATGTGAATATGAACACAGATTCTTGGCTCCAAAGCTACGTCAGGACGAGCCTCCGTGATGTGAACATGAACGGATTAGCGTTCACGTGTGGAAGCAGGCATCTGCTCGGGCACAGCGATCCCCGTGCCAGGCCTCGGGAGTGGGCGGAGCCTGGGAGGAAGGGTTAAACAAACAACGGTGGCTCCGGCACAAAGAGACCGCCACTCACACACATGTGGAGGCAAAGGCCCACTCAATCCCTCATACACACCCACTGTCCCCCCGCCCCACCCCCCCAACCCCAGCTCCCACCACCACCACAGATCCACAACCCCACCGACCTACCACCTCCAGTGACGCCCACACCCACCTCCAAACAAGCCAGCACCTCCCCCCACCACCACCGCCGCCACCACTGACCCACACGTCCACGGACCCCCTCCTCCACCACTGTCCTACCCTCCAATCCACCACCCCAGCAGCCAAACAAACACCTCCGACACAGCCCGGGTGTTGGGAGAACCAAACACTCAAGAGGAGGAGGAGGTGGAGAGGAGGAGAAAGGGGGAGGGGGATGAGGAGGAGGAGGAGGAGAAGGAGGAGGAGGAGGGCAGAATTCAGATTCCCATTCACAGAATGTCACCAGGCCACAAAGGAGGGACCGCATGACATCGCCACTAAACCAGAGTTAATGGACTTCTTTCTCAGCCGCCTGCAAGACATGACAGGGGGCTTGCGTGTGAAGAGAATGGAGAGGGTGGAGCTGGAGGGGGGAGGTGGTGGGTGGGTGAAGGGACTGGCGAATGAGCCCTCTTTGCCCGAAATCGAAGGGGGCACATGGGCCCAGTAAGTCCCTGAGTGATTGAGAGAGTGAGGGAGGAGAGGGAGGAGAGGAACAAGTGGGAGGGAGGAGAGGGGAGGAGAAGGGGAGAGGAGGGGAGGGTGTGATTCATTAGCAGCACTCTCATTGAGAAGGCCGGCTCTCATTCAACAGCCGCTTGTTTTAAAGCGGTAATCCAAGCGAGGGATCGGATCACACTCCTCAGAATCCTGATTTAGCATGGGGGCTAGCCGGAGGTTCTCCACACTGCTTTGTTTGGCCAGGCCGTCGCTACATGGCGGTGGAGCGAGGGTTGAGAAGCCAAACACACACACACACACACACACACACACACACACACACACACGAAGAGCGAATCCAAATGTGGCCAATCAGGCGCGAGGTTAGTGAGGGATGAGGGTGCGGGAGTGTGCATGGACCGACTGCCAATGCCCTCCGGCCAATCAATCAGGCGCTCCGGTGAGAAAGGTACCAAAGGAGGGGATGGGTGGGTTGTGTGGATTTGCATGTGAACACACACCTCACAAAGAGGACCCAGAATGTGTGTGTATGGGGGTGAAGGGGGGACTGGGGAGGGGGGAGAGGGAGCTGGAGAGCACTCTGAGAGCAGCTATAGTTTCACTCCCAACAGGCCAGCATCCCACACCTCCTCCTCCACCCACCCCCACCCCCCCCCCCCCCCCCCCCCCCACCTCCCAACCCCCTGTGGTTATTTAGACGGTGAGATGGTGGGAGCCACTTAGAGAACGCTGGAGACGAGAGAGGATGGCATCACCATTCAATGACTCCCCCCCCCCACCCTCCCCCGTTGTCTCGGTGAGGGGGAGGGGGTAGAGAGACACAGGGCCCCCAGGTACCAACTGAAGATAAAAGCAACCTTTCCCCGTGACCCCTGACCCCCAGGGGTTGCCATGGAGCCTGCGAGTCGACGCTTCCGTGGGCCACGCTGGGATAGCTTTCAGCATGCTGGGATGGATATGACCCTGCCCCCTTGCCCCCCTGCCCTGCCTATTTTGTCCTAAACACACACACACACACACACACACACACACACACACACACACACACACCATACCCTTCACCCAAACACACAAACAACACCCTTCTACCAAATACACACGTACCCATCCCCATCACCACACACACACACACACACACACACACACACGCACACACACACACACACACACACACACACACACACACACACACACACACCAATCACTACAAACACACACACACACACATTCATGTTGGCGCAGTACCGAGGAGCAAGTTTCTAAAGGTGGACCGGAGCTCGTTTGCTGCCTTCTACGTCTCTGTTCAGTCAAGCTAATGGCAGTCACACAGCTAATCTCATTACTGGCCAGGTTCACCTTTGAAGTGCCGGGAGTTAGTGGTGTAGTGTGTAGTGTGATAGTTTACATAAGGGCCGTAAGACCCTCTCTCATCTGTGCTAATGGCTGGAGTGACTGCTGCACCCCAGAGAATCACTTCCTCAGCTCAGTATTTATACATCGCCCATGAATCAGTACATATATATATCTGTAATATATAACAGACTGTAGTCGATTATGCCTCTCTATGTGTGGATGTAAATATATGTTCATAAGCCACAGTGTTTCTGTGTGTGTGTGTGTGTGTGTGTGTGTGTGTGTGTGTGTGTGTGTGTGTGAATATGTACATGTACCATGATGTTTCTGTGTGTATGCGTGCGTGTTAGTGTGTGTGTGTGTGTGTGTGTGTGTGTGTGTGTGTGTGTGTATGCATACATACCTACACACATACATTTTCCACTCTGTGAGTGTGTGTGTGCATGTGTATGTGCACAGGCCCCTGAGTTTGTGCTGGGATGAAAAAGGGGGTGGGTTGTATGTGTGCATGCATATGGACATGTTCCTTTGTGTGTGTGTGTGTGTGTGTGTGTGTGTGTGTGTACGCGCGCGCACCGTGAGCATAAGTAGGCGCAGGGGAGCAAGAGGGGGAGTGGGGGTGGGGGGGGGGGGGGTATATCTTGGTCATGCTGACTGGTTTTTATAAGCTGTGGCTAACCCCAGGCCCACAGCTGAGTGAATATTAAATAAACACAGCCAAGTGGCTCTATCCAGCTGCATGAAGCAGGCCAAAGCAAAGCCCCGCTGCAGTATCCGCCTCTAGGGGCCGCCATAACACACCCTAGCATTCAACAGACTGCAACGTCTGGAAAGTAGTAGCTTTGTTGTATGTGTGTTTTTGTGAGTGTATGTTTGTGTATGTTTGTTTGTGGTTGTGCATGTTTATGTGTGTGTGTGTGTGGGGGGGGTTTGTATGTGTGTCTGTGTGATGAATAAGGGACAACAAAAATACTGCTGAATGCTTATCCCGATCCCAGCCCAGACTCATGAACTGCTTCTTGTCTTCCCTGCGCATCGTTAGCCAAATGTAGCTCATCTGTGTGGATTCTGTTCAACTAGGTTCCTTAATTTTCTCATAGTCCCATAGCTTCTGTCCCTGTTTGTCTATTCTCATTGTTTCTGCCTGTGACCCTTGGGATTTATGTATTTAATGTCTTTAGATCTGAGTAAAATTTTGTTAGCCTCATAGCATAATTTCTATCAGGCTATCTTTTAAGGTGCATCTTGTATTTAGCGTCAAAGTTGCCTAAGTCAAATAGATGACTTAGACGTCAAAAGCACTCGCTGGCTTAGGATATAGCCAATGATGAACAGTTAATCAGCAGCTTTAGGAGAGTAGAGTCAGGTTAGATATCACAATTTGGCCGAAAAAAGAACTTATGCTATGAGGCTAACAATTTTCGTTTCAGTATTGTTTTTGACATTTATTCATAACCACATTACAGTTCATATATTGACTTTTGATAAAGGATGGATGGCTGGATGAATGTAGGGATGAACACAGAGAGAGAGAGAGAGAGAGAGAGAGGAAATCATGTCCTATCTAATGTTCATCTATTATTCTATGCTCCTCTCTCCCAATTACACTTGTTTGTTTTTACAGTTTGAACTCATCAAGCATAGAGCACATGCACACACACACACACACACACACACACACACACACACACACACAGACACACACACACACACACACACACACACACACACAGCCCCCCCCCCACATACACACACGGACACACACACTCTCCCATGCTAGATCAGCTCTTGTGAGGTCCTCCTCTGGTTGTGGTGGGAGTGTTTTGATTGGCTTGTTCCTGTGATGAATGTTTTGATTGGCTGGTCCTTGTGATGAGGACCTAAATGTGTGTTATGGGTAAAGGGCCTTCCTCCCGCTGCTTTCTGAGCAATCTGCAACACAGCAC
>NC_140274.1:14952031-14957031 GCF_964030765.1 Micromesistius poutassou
TGTTTGTGTGTGTGTGTGTGTGTGTGTGTGTGTGTGTGTGTGTGTGTACGTGTATTATGTTGGTGCATCTGTGTGTGTGTGTGTGTGTGTGTGTGTACGTGTATTATGTTGGTGCCTCTGTGTATGTGTATATGTCTGTGCTTCTGTTTGTGTATTTGCGTGCACACAAGTGTGTGATTCTCTGCCAGTGTTTTGTGTGTGTCTATCGTTGAATGTGTTTATATTTGTTTGTGCTTCCGTGCGTGCACGTGCAACTATGTCAGTCTGTTTGTGGTTGTGTGTGCGTGCGCTTGTGTGTGTACATCTTTGTTGTGTATAAGTAAGTGAGTGCATGTGTTTATGGGCACAACATTCCCTTGCGACCAGACTCACCGCCTCACCGTGTGTGTGTGTGTGTGTGTGTGTGTGTGTTGTTTAAATCATGGTCAGTCAGAAGTCACCAGGCTAATGGCTTGTTTGTCTAGCTATTGTCTGCGCAGCGTGGCTGACGGGCGCTACGGGCTAATCAGGAGTCACTATCAACCGAGGGGACGGTTCACTTTCTCCATGGGCCCTGGGAGAGGGGCAGCGCTGCCCTGCTCCCCAACGCATCAAACCCCTTCTCCTCCTTCTCCTCCTCGGTGCATGTGGCAGAAAGCCGAGAGAGAGAGAGAGAGAGAGAGAGAGAGAGAGAGAGAGAGAGAGAGAAAAATAATTCAAGGGGAAAACAAACAACACACTGTACCAAAATCATCTCATTACACGCGTTTCATGGTTTTTCTACTGAGGCTAAGAGGCTCTGAAAGCCTCTTTTTGTTCTGTTCTCTGCTCCTTTCCAGCGAGGTGTAATCTTATTATGGCATATTTACGCCGTTGTTTAGCCTTTCATGGATGTGGGAGAAAGCTGGAGGCCAAACTGTTCACAGAGCGAAGAGGAGGAGCGGGAATAGATTGAGCAGACTCCACATCTGGAGCAGGCTTACCACCACTCGTGGCTGCTTTGGGCTGGAGCGCGTGTGTGTGTGTGTGTGCGTGTGTGTGTGTGCATACGACTATAGTGATGTAGACACACAATGTGTTTGTGTGTGTGTCTGTGTGTGGGTGTGGTTGTGCGTGCGTGCATGCTTCTCAATGTGTGTGCGTCTCTATGTGTATATGTGTGCGTCTACATGTGTTTGTATCCGTGAGTCTGTATGTGTGTGCGTCTCAATGTGTGTGTGTGTGTGTGTGTGTGTGTGTGTGCGCGTGTGTGAGTGTGATACTTTACCTACGTATTTAATAAAACATGAGGAGGCGTCCAGGTGCTGACAGTCCCCCAGTGTGTGTGTGAGCCGCTGCCTGCAGCCAGACTCCTGTGGAAAGTTCCCCATCAACGCCATGGGGATTGGTGCCACGCCAAGCGCCCAACTCTGACACCAGGGCGGAATGTGTCAGTGTGTGTGTGTGTGTGTGTCTGTGTGTGTGTATGCACATGGGAAGGGGTGTCAAACATAACCTCTAGTGCCAACATGAACCATATAGGAGGAGGAGGAGGAGGAGAGGTAGGAGGAGGAGGCGGAGCTTAGGAGGAGCTGGAGGAGGAGGAGGAGGAGGAGGAGGAGGTGGTAGACCTGAGGTGGAGCTGGATGGGGAAGTGGGGGGGGGCAGGGGGGTGGTTGTGGATCAGGAGGAGGTGGTCTATTCAGGAGATGTTGGAGGTGGAGGTGGAGGACAAGGTGGAGACGATGGTAGCGGTGGCGGAGGAGGAGGTGGTAGACCTAGGAGGAGCAGGGCCTGAAGGAGGAGATGCTAGACATAGAAGGGGGTGGACGGGGTCAGCTAAAAGCACACACACACACACACACACACACACACACACACACACACACACACACACGCACACACACACACACACACACACACACACACACACACACACACACACACACATATACACATACACAGGCAGTTTTCCAAACAGGGCAAAAGAAAAATAATGACCAGGAAACAAAAAAAATCACCCTCTCCACAGCATTATTTTTTTGGTCAACCATCTGGATTCACTAATTAGCCCAAACTAGAGGAATAAGGGCCGTGGATTGAAGTCAGCTGGCCCGCTTGAAAGCATGGCAGCACATTTACTTTCACAACCTGCAGCTCCCCGCCTCTGGAGAACCTCTCGGAGCGAGGGAGGAAGAGGAGGAGGAGGAGGAGGACGAAGCGGGACACGGTCAGCCTCGGGCTGTTCACCTGCTGGTGCCTCGCCTTGAAGATGACCATCTGGTCCAGGTGTCAGCCGTCACTCCCCGCCCCCCCCCCCCCCCCCCCCCCCCCCCCCCCCCATGCCGCCCCATGGTGAGGGGGTGTCTGTCTGGACCCGCCATCCCAGCTCACCAGCGATCAGTCATACCTTCCGCGGCCCTGTCTTTCCCAGCTGGGTAATGCAGGCCAGGGAAGACAATCCGCTTCTGGGAACTGCCATGGTTTGGTTTAAAGCTTGTTTTGGGTAATGTGCATGTCTGACCTGCACTGTATGGAGTTTTAAAGGTAATGTGCAGGTCTGACCTGAACTGCGTGTAGTTTTAAAAGGTAATGCGCAGAGCTGTGCTGAACTGCATGTGGTATGGTAATGCGCAGGGCTGTGCTGAACTGCGTGCGGCATGGTAATGCGGGTAATCAGCAAGGCTGCACAAAGGGACATTAACGATGACTCATCACTGGTTGCCACAGCGATGAAGTGAGTAGAAACAGCACAGGGAGTAAAGGCCTGGTCTCAATCCATCCCATAATACTGGCACACACCTCCCTCGGATTAGGCGTCTTTGAGCAAGACACGCCACAAAGGAATTGAACTCCCTCATTATTCTGCAATGACGAAATGTCCGGGATACAATGATTCATACTCTCTTCTTACATTAGTGTCCTATCACATTATGTCAAAAAGGAGGTTCATGCACTTTACCTGTCGTCGTAGTAACGCAGACAGAACCCAGGCCCACTCCGGAGAACAGAGAGGTGATAAGAGTGCCCAGGGGTGTTTGACTTACAGCGGAAAGGTCATGCATTAAATCCCTGTGATCTCTACCATCTCCTGTAAGAATCATTGTCAGGGTTACTGTAGGATGGATTCCATGACCTACTACATCACCTGATGAGCCAGTGTTTCCCCATCTCTGGGTCGCAACCCCACTTGGGCTCACCTGCAATGCAGAGGGGGGTCTAGAAGATATTGGAACACATTTTTGATCAAAACAAAACAACAACGAAAAATTTCCAAGGTTTAAAGTCTCATAAAAGTGTCCGGTATTACATGGCCAGCCGGACTAATGGTTCCCAGCCACGGGCTACTTTTAATGATCTGGGGTGGCGTGATGCATATAACCGGATACATTGCTGTGTGTGTCTGTGTGTGTGTGTGTGTGTGTGTGTGTGTGTGTGTGTGTGTGTGCCATTTCAGTTTGATCCCTGCAGGTTCAAAACTGTTTGAGTTAGCTTCTTCAAAGTAACAGCAAATAAACACACACACATCATAAAGAATGGTGTGAGATAAAGAGAGAAATAGATAGAAGAGAGAGAGAGAGAGAGAGAGAGAGGGACAGACACATACACACACACACACACACACACACACACACACACACACACACAAACACACACACATGCACAGCTCGACAGACTAAAAAAGAGGGAGACAGAGAGAAAGACACAGAGGCATAGAGAGAGAGAGAGAGAGGTCACCTCCGTTCTGCCCTATGCTCTGACATTCCAGCAGCACCTGTGTTCACTTAATATCCTGGCAGGGTCCAGGGAGCCAGCCTGCTGCTGGCCGCTGGTGTTTGTCCGCCCAGAGAGACGTTTGGTTTGAATTAGAGACGCAGCCAACGGCCCCGCTTGCTGCCACTCGGCATGATGTGCTCCGCTTCATACACTGCAGATGGATCTATGTATCTTCTTTCCAATCCTCCTGTGTGCATTGTACTTTAACACAGAGTTTGCGTAAGAGCCCTTGCGAAAAAGGTTTGTTGGACGGGAAATTGGGAGAAATGTTTCAAGGGAGCCGTGTTGCTGATTGGCTAGATTGGCCTTGTGGACCATACCGGGAAACATACGATGGTGTACAGTACTCACAGTCTGTCTGCCTGTCTGTCTGTCTGTCTGTCTGTCTGTCTGTCTGTCTGTCTGTCTGTCTGTCAACCTGTCCGACCGCTTGTCTGACTATTTCAATCTTTCTTTCTGTCTGCCTCTATTTACACCTGTATGTTTGTCTGTTTGTTTGTATGCATGTCTGTTTGTCTAGTTCTCTATCTGTCTCTTCCTCGCCACCTGTCTGTATGTATGTCGGTCTGTCTCTATGCCTGTCTGCTTATATCTGTCTGCCTGTCTGTCTGTCTGTCTGTCTGTCTGTCTATTTTTCCGTCTGTCTTTCTGTCTATCCACTGATTTTGATCAGACACATGGTTTGTTCCCAAGAGGTCTCACCCCCCTCACCCCCCTCACCCCCCTCCCCACTCCCCGTCTTCCACCTGTAATCCAGCTGTGTCCTTGTGCAGCTCATGAAAATTCCCACCAATTTATTTGGGGAAAACAGCAACATCTGCTTCTACAACCCTCCTGCAACCTCTAGGACAGATGCACGAACACACACACAAACACACACACACACACACACACACACACACACACACACACACACACACACACACACACACACACACACACACACAATGGTACACACACACACACACACACACACACACACACACACACACACACACACACACACACACATGCTTTGGCTATATTTGTGATGTCCATCACCTGGCCATAACATACACATGACGTACACATGTAGTATGTATAAATGGAACATTCATGGATCATACCATCCATACACGTAATATACACAGACACATGTATCCATACAGGGAGGATTGCAGTAAGCAGATGTGAAACCTATCAGTCTGCCTGTCTGTCTATCACTCTTTAGTTTGGTTTTAAAGCACCCTCTTTGTGTGTTTTTTTATTTTGACTCTTACCTTGGC
>NC_140274.1:14959531-14962031 GCF_964030765.1 Micromesistius poutassou
ACACACACACACACACACACACACACACACACACACACACACACACACACACACACACAAGACCGTGTCTCTGCTGGGGGTGGAGACGAATGTGGTGGTGTCGGTGGTTTGTGTGAGAGGTGGAGATGGAGATGGTGGTGGAGGTGGAAGTGAGCGGTGGTGGCTATGGTGGTGGTGTTGGTGGATGTGGAGACGGTGAGGTGTTGAGGTGGAGATGCTGGTGGTGGAGGTGGAATTTAACGGGGGTGAAGATGGTAGTGGTGGCTGGTCGAGGTGACATTTGGCAGGGGGGTGTTGGTGGTGGAAAAGGGATGGTGATGGAGGTAGGTAGTGGGAGGTGTGAAGATGGTGGTTGCAGTGGTAATGGTAGAGGTGGCGGTGGATTCTGTGGTGGAGACGATGGGGGTGGTGATGATGTTGATGATGGTGGGTGATTAAGGTGGTGCTGGTGGTGCTGGTTGTGGTGGTGATGGTGATGGTGGTGACTATAATGGTGGAGGAGGTGTAGAATAGAAGTTCTGCTGGATTTCAGAGCTCCCTCTTCTGTCTTCCCTCCACCTCCCATCCCTCCACCCCCCCCTCCCCTCCAGGCCACAGGGGGTGTGCTGGCGTCCTTCCCGGGTAAACCTGCAGCCGTGTTCCAGCTCTGGTTCTGTTCTGCGTTGTGGACCGGGACTCAGGACAGGCCCGTCTCTGTGCTCCCAGGAGTGGTGCGTGGTTGGCTGAGCGGAGCTGCTACACTGCTCGGCCAATCAGAGCGAGCTCCAGAGTCCAGCGTGTTTGACCTATACCAGGAGGTTGAACACAAACTCTGCTGTGTATGAGCTGCTCCGACTCAAAGGAATAGCAATTGTTACTCTGATTTCTGATTTCCGATGAAATAGTTCTTCAGTAATCCCAGATGGGAAATTCAGGAACATTATGTACGTTTTCCCTAAAACATACATCGACATGTCATTAAGGAACAGGTAGGATTTAGGGCATAGTGCTCTGCCCCATATATGTAATATTTAACACGTTCCATCTTCAATGGTGTTGCGTGCCGAAATCATATGTAAATACTGAAATCTAGAGTCAACAAAGTATTTGGGAAGAACTTGAGGAGTCATTAATAACATTTACACAATCAATACTCCAGGGATTCACACAAGACAACAAGGGCCCACAATAACGACAGTTGTGTCACTTTTTGCTGCAATGCAACTGGAAACATGTTGGCTTCCACTCCCCAGGCGTGTGTTTGTTCATCTCCTTGGAAGTGATCTGGGCTGGAAGCCACATTCATCTGCCTCCTAAACACACAGCAGCGATGTCCATGTCTCTCTCTCTCTCTCTCTCTCTCTCTCTCTCTCTCTCTCTCTCTCTAACACGTGTTTGGAGCTAAAACTCAGGCCTGCATGACACCGCAGCGCTTCCTTCTCCCATAGAGTCATCTTCCTGCTCTGACTGCATTCAGACAGGAAGACGACATCATCAATGTTGCTGCTCCACAGCAACAAATAATAACAAAGAAACCAATAGGCAAACATATGAATAAACATACAAAATATACAAATGTAGATACATAAACACGTGTAAATGCTTATTATTTACATTTGTTCTTACCAAAGTGTACACATGCCTCACACTGATTGAATATAGAGGCAGACAGACGGATGGGACAGGGAGACAGACAGGCAGACAGAGAGACAGATATACAGACAGGCAGATAGACTTACAGACAGAGAGAGAGAGAGAGAGAGACAGGCATATGGACAGAGAGAAAACTGTCAGAGCAGAGAGACAGGAGGACAGAACAGACAGACAGGCAGGCATAGAGAGCAGTTTTGCGTAGTGAGCGGGCTGTGTGGTCTGTGTGTGTTTATCCTGTCAGCTGTGTGCGTAGGCTTGTTTAAACACCACCGCTGCCTACATAAGCTGCCTTCAGCCTGCCTACGTCACCACCTGCCTCCCCCCCCTGTCCATCTACCAGCTAGGGAAAGGGGGAGAGAGATGGGGGAGAGAGGGGGGAGGATGGAGGGAGGGGAGAGATGGGGCTGGGCTGGGGAGGAGAGAGCTGTGTGTGTGTGTGTGTGTGTGTGTGTGTGTGTGTGTTTGTGTGTCGCAATAATCCCACCTCCAGTCTGCATGTGTCCCTGTGTTCCAGGTAGATGATGTGACTGATTGCTAACCACACACACCTGGACCAGCCTTCCTTGTTTGCTCTGTCTCTGTCTCTCTGTGTCTCTCTGTGTCTCTCTCTCTCTCTCTCTCTCTCTCTCTCGCTCTCGCTCTCTCTCTCTCTCTATGTCTCTGTCTCTCTCTCTGTCTGTCTGTCTCTCTCTCTTTTTGTGTCAAACATTTGAGGCGGTAACAGAATTCATCACCAGTCCTGTGTGCAAAGGAAAAAGTATGTGTCCTGTCTTGAATTGTTATTTTCTACATGTTTATTTTAATTGTTAAATACCTAGCTAGTTAGAATATTAGAATGACTATAGCATTTCCACATTGTTGTCTTCTT
>NC_140274.1:14967615-15080865 GCF_964030765.1 Micromesistius poutassou
GGGGCCCTCAGCTAGCAGATGGTTGCATGGTTGTTCTTAATGGAAGCAGTTTTTTCTCTTTTCTCTCTCTCTCTCTCTCTCTGTCTGTCTCTCTCTGTCTCTCTCTCTCTCTCTGTCTCTCTCTCTCTCTCTCTCTCTCTCTCTCTCTCTTTTTTTTCTTCTTCTTAATTTGAGTCAATTTAAAAAGCTCTATAGGCATGGGTACATCTATAAAGTGAAATAAGATACAACAATGAAAAAATGCAATGGGCAAAAATACAATTTAAATGGTGAAAAGTACTGAACTCAGTTTAAACATTCTCTCTCTCTCTCTCTCTCTCTCTCTCTCTCTCTCTCTCTCTCTCTCTCTCTCCCTCTCCTCTCCCTCTCTCTCTCTACCCCCCCCCCCCCCCCCCCCCTGCTCTCTCTACCTCTCCCCGGCTCTCTTTACCTCTCCCTCTCTCTCCCAAGGTGTTACACCAAGACCAACGGACCTTCTCCTCCAGCACCTTGCCCCTGATGCACCGCGCCGGCCCCTGCCCCCAGCAGGAGGGCCTGGAGATGGTGCCGCTGGGCCAGGTGTCCGGGACGACCACGACCACGCCCCGCCCCGGGGCCCCCGACACCCAGCCGGGCCCCGAGGATCGCGAGGGGGGGGCCACGTCGGACCAGGA
Source organism: Micromesistius poutassou (assembly GCF_964030765.1). Taxonomy (NCBI): domain Eukaryota; kingdom Metazoa; phylum Chordata; class Actinopteri; order Gadiformes; family Gadidae; genus Micromesistius; species Micromesistius poutassou. The sequence continues at coordinate 14,968,269 of NC_140274.1, forward strand.
CCCGGACGGGGACTCTGGGACCTCCCAGGATTCCCTCTGTCTAGAGGTGGGGGTCAACGAGAAGCACTGCCCCCCGCTTGTTGACACTGGTGAGAAGAGCCCTGGTCCTTACAGTGGATTAATTATGTTTATTAGTCTTTTATTGAACCGTTACATATACAGAGGTTGGTCTCCAAACAAATAGTGAAAATATTGATTACACTTGACACACTACAATAAGGGTACGTTTATTGACCGCTAATTGGATTTGGGGGTAGATGATAGGGACTAACAATAGTAGTTGGATTTGGGGGGTTGATGATAGTGACTTACCCTAGTGGTTGGATTTGGGGGTAGATGATAGTGACTTACCCTAGTGGTTGGATTTGGGGGTAGATGATAGTGACTTACCCTAGTGGTTGGATTTGGGGGTAGATGATAGTGACTTACCCTAGTGGTTGGATTTGGGGGTAGATGATAGTGACTTACCCTAGTGGTTGGATTTGGGGGTAGATGATAGTGACTTACCCTAGTGGTTGGATTTGGGGGTAGATGATAGTGACTTACCCTAGTGGTGGATTTGGGGGTAGATGATAGTGAGTAACCTTAGTGGTTGGAATGGGGTTGTATAAAAGTGGTTGGATTTGGGGGTAGTGGATGAGGATGGTGACTAACCCCCTCTGCTCCTCTCCTGTGCAGCTGAGGAGGAGTTGCGGAGCCTGGACATGGACAGCACCGTGGTCCGCTGGGACTCCCTGGGCCTAGGGGACCTGGACTGCAACGAGAAGCCCGGCTGGATCTCCAACAACACCACGGCCACAGAGCTCATCCAGCAGGTCTGATCCAAGACGGCCTCTTCAGGACCTTGAGATCCAGACCTGTTCCGTAGGACGTTGGGTTCCGAACCCGTTCTGTAGGACCCTTGAGATCCAAACCGGATCTCTCTAGGACCCTTGAGATCCAAACCGGATCTCTGTAGGACCCTTGAGATCCGAACTCGTTCTGTTGGACTTTGAGATCCAAAACCCTTTCTGTAGGACCTTGAGATCCAAACCCGTTCTGCAGAACCTTGAGATCCAAACCCATTCTGTAGAACGTTGAGATCCAAACCCGTTCTGTAGAACCTTGGGATCCAAACCCGTTCTGTAGAACCCTGGGATCCAAACCCGTTCTGTAGAACCCTGGGATCCAAACCCGTCGTGTAGGACGTTGTGATCCGAGCCTGCTCAGCGGGAGGACGTCTGCTCCCTGCCCAGGCCGACAGACCGCCACACCAAAGAGAGACACACGCTCCCCCTGCCTCCACCGCCGCTGCGGAGAGACAAGATGGCAGACGTCTCCCGGAGCCCAGAATAAGACTTGTGGGAAGACGTGCAGGCCCAGCGCTGGCCCTGCTCAGAGACACTGTGCTTCAGTGACAGGCCGTGGGGCACTGAACCCTCCCTCTCCTTCTCTGCTCCTCTCTCTCTCTCTCTCTCTCTCTCTCTCTCTCTCTCTCTCTCTCTCTCTCTCGCGCGCTTCGGACTGAGATGTCGGAGAATGACAGGAGAGAAAAAAAAGGAAAGAGACTCAGCGTGACAAAGTGAGCTTGACGGAGACGAAATCCAGACTGGGAGATAAAAAGCGATCAGCAGAACGTAAAAAAAAAAAAAGACGTTTGTTGCTCCGAGGGCGACGAATTTATTTCCACGTGGAGGGAAAGATGTTCTTCAAAGACTATTAAAAAAACAAACTCTTTAGATGGCCTATTTATTTTTTTCTAGTAGTAAAATATTATTTCATATGAATGTATCAAAAAACAGTTTTGTCTTTTATATTATTTATGCCTTTCCCGGGATGAGAAATGTGTCTTTATGTTTTGCCCTTGTGTTCTTTTGGCGCCCCACGCATTGAGGATGGAAGTGGTTAGCGATCTTACATGTACAAAGTTTTGTAATAATATAAAGAGAAGTTATGGAAGAGTAAACCAGAGTGGCGTGTTTTTCTCTCTTCTCGATCCCTCGTCACCTTGACTCAGATCAAGGGTTGAATTTTGAGTTATTTGATCCACAGTTAAATATGTTTTGTCCTTTGTTTGATGAAGTTACAGCTGTGATTTTGCAACTGACAAAAGTGCTTGATTCTTCACGTTGTACACTTAAAAAACGTAAAAGATATCCACAGACAAATAAACAACCAAAAGAGTCCTCTGCCATGGATTAAATTACATGAGATTAAGACCAATAATTAATGAATGGACCTCTAATAATATACGGTTGGGATTAGAGTGCTGATATGAACAGTTAATCCATATATTACATAGACATCATAGAGACTGCAGAAGTCAGTGATCTGATATGTGCGTTGTGTGTGTGGTGATCGCTCCTCTGTGTCGTATATCGCATTTATGCACGTATACTATGTAGACATTACTTGAAAAAAAGTCGTGTGATGGATAACACGTGGCTAGGGAGGAGGAGGAGGGGGAGGGACACATCGGTTCAATAACGGGACCTGGTGCTTATGTCGTGGCGTGGCCGCCTCCTGTCTGTCGCCTGTCTGCCGAGCCGTTGGCCGGCGGGGCCTGCCTCTCCCCCCGGGCATCGAGTGAGCCTGGCAACAGGCCTCCTCCTCTGGTCCACAGGGATATTCCTGGCAGCGCCCGGGCCGCCGCCTGCCCACAGCTCGGCCGCGGGACGGGCTCTTCCGTCTGTTATTCTTAGCGGGGAGTCAGACTGCTTGTCTGTCGCAGCTCGCCGTGTTTGGCTGCCTGCTCGGCGCTAACCTCCGCTGTTTCCCAGAGCAGAGGAGTCCGCCCGATGGCTCCCAGGAACACGTTGGCCCCGTTCGCTCTTTGTGGTGTTGTGTATTTACATGACTGAGGCCGGGGCCCTGTTTTCCAAAACATTAGACATTAGGACACTGAGAAGCCATTGTTTGGTGGACTAATCCCTTCGAAGTTGTCTTTCAGCGACCTTTGAGGCAGACTTGTCCGGGGGTCGCAGGAATGTCTCGCAGTGAGTCAGAGTGCGGTGCTGGCCGGGCCCCCAGCGACCCGACATCAGGAACACAAGGGGAGGAGGAGGAGGACAATGGGAAGGAAATGAAGCTGGCATTGAAAGAGAAATAGCCCGGGGACAGAGTTAGAGAGAATGGGAGAGAGTTAGAGAGAGAGAAGATGCTGACAGATGCTGGCTAGCTCTCTGTCTCCCATGTCTGTGGGTCGGCGCCTTCCCTCCACTGAGCCATGCAGCCTCAGTCCTGGAGCTAACGTCCTACGCACTATATCCTGCGTCCTACGCACTGCATTCTATAGCCTACACCCTACACCTTACACCTAGCATCCTACACGCTATTTATTATACATTCTTCACACTGTATCCTGTATCCTACACACTACATCCTATATCCTTCACACCTTGCACCCTGAACCTTGCATCCTACACACTATATCCTATATCCTACATGCAACAGCCAATATGCTAAAACCTACATCCTGCACTATAATGTAAACCTTCAGCCCAATGTCCCTCGGCCTACACCCTGCCCCCTACAACCTCTATACCTTACAGTACACCCTACATCCTCCACACTATATCCTACACCATACCATGCACACTATAACCTGCATCCTGTACCCTACACCCAACAGCCTACAGCCACAACCTATACCTCACACCCTACATGCACACTCCAACCTTTACCCTTCCTTCATCCACCCTACATCCTCCACCCTCCACCCCCCTCGGCCGTGCACCCTCTGCTCCACCCGTGCCGAGACGCCCCCTTCGTTAGAGGAGCCCATGGGAACAAGCAAGGTCATTGTCCCCGCTGGCATTCCTTCCCCTTTAACTGCAGAGACGACCTGTTAACACCAGCCCAGCCCTCCCCTCTCCTCCATTATTCCTTAGCCACCACCATCCCCACCTCCCTCCTCCTCCCCCCCCTCCGCCTCCTTCTCCATCACCTCCTCCCCCTCCTCATACTCCCCCAGGGCATCGGTGAAAGAGTGTGAATGTAGTGGATCAGTGGGTTGTTAACCAGCCTAATAGAGGGACTTGGAGCCACTCACACAGCACTGTAGCGTTCCCATGTTCCCGCTCCCAGCGCCGTTCTCTGGGAGCCCCCCCTGCTAATGATCGGGGCTTTTCGTCGGCATGGTAACACGTGTCGGCCAATCAGGGATCCTTCTCTTTCTTCACCTGAGGGAGGTCTAGTGGGTGTTGTTGTGTGTGTAAGTGCGTATGTGATACACACCCACACGTCCTCGTACGAGTCACATAGCCCAAGATCAACTGTTGATTTTTTTTTGCAGCAATAGCTTGTAATTCCCCTAAAATGTGCTCATTGAGCGGCTGTGCAGGGTTAAGCTTTTCCCTCTCGTCTCTCTGTGGACAATACGTTTAATAATTTCGTAGCCTCCAAATCAATAAATGCGGTCTATTATGAACATCTTGGAGACCGTATTTACATATTGATGCCGAAGGCCACACACACACGACAGCTTAAACAAGTTTCAAACATAACTTTGCAGACAGCTCTATTCATCATCAGCTCTTTAGTAACTCCGTTCCCTGCCATGTGCAATGGTGTGTTTAGCTTCCCTGGATGACTTGGTGAGCAGGCTTCTTTTTCCCCTTGGATTTTAAGTATCTGTCATGTTAAAAGAATCACCGCACTCTGGTTTACCTTGGGTCCTAGGAGCTCCTGGCCTCCAGCAACTCACACTTTATTATTCAAATATCTGTCAAACTGCTTTAATATATGTAATAGTCAAATCCAGCCCTGTTCGGTGGATGTTTTTGGAATAGTATTGTACAAGGAATGATGGAAAATCTGACTTTTTACTTTTTGAATAAATATTGCAAATTGAGTATTGAAGCAAACCTTTTCTTAAGGTCAGAAACGGCATGGTCTTGTTCAACCACCATCAACATGACTTCAATCAACAACAGACCATAATCAAGACAATACTATTTTCTCACACGGCAACCCAAAAGAAACAAAACCACAGCCTGGACAAAAGAAATGTTGCTTTCAGAGACATACCGTACATAAATATACGCACGCACAAACATCCACACACACACTCACACACACCCACACCCTATAATAATAACTTTAATGACATGATATCAGAATACATTGAAAATCATAACTAGCAGACAGTCTACACATACACACACACACACACACACACACACACACACACACACACATCGGACACAGGAAGTCTCCATCAGTCTTTCTCTTCCTCCACGTCCAGCCGGGTGATGTAGAAGGTGATGCGCGCGCCGTCCTCTACGTCATACAGCGCCTGGCAGGTGTAGGTGCCCTGGGCCTCCACCTGCAGCTCCGTCAGCACCAGGGTGGTGGAGTTTAGGGGAACGCTCATCCGGGCGGAGCGGTGAGACCGCGGTTGGAGTTTGGCGCCGTGGCCATAGTTGTAGGCCAGCGCCACACTGTCTTCGGACCCCGCGCCGCTGTAGGCCCACACGTAGATGGTGGGAAGGGTGGGGCCGCAGTCCAAGGTGACGGAGCCCCCCGCGGTGGCGTTGACCTGCAGGTGGATGTACTCCACCTCCTGGGGGTCCAGGATCTCCAGACCTGGGAAGAGTTTTACGACAGACCATAATACTAAAACACAGATCCGACGCATGGTTGGGGTTCCACTTCGGGATCACTAGATTAATATTAATACATAGATCAATTAATACATGGATAAGTTCTGAACACATATATGACTTTTACAGATCCTGAAGCAAAATCACGTTTTCCAGCAGTATTCTGATTTGCATAACAAAAAGAGAGAAAAGACACAACTTAGAAGACATAGCAAAAAGAAGAAGAAAGACAGCCGGAGAAACCAGTTATATTTAGCATTACATTCTGTGGTTCTAAAGGGGAAGAAATGTTTAGCCTTTTGTTTATGTTTCAGCCCAGGAACTTTTTCCTCTCTTGGAACCTCAACAATGCCTCAGATGTTTATTATCACGGCCTGTAATAAAACAGTCCTTGCAATTTATTAGGAATCGGGACAAAGCCAACTGTGAAAGATGGATATTATGGGACATAATCAAACACACTCCTTGTTGATCTCGTCAAGGCCCTATTTGTTGAAACCATATATTGCATTTCCCTCTGTCTCTCCACACTATAGTATATGATATGATGATAATAAAACATGGCTTGATAAAGAGGTACTGTACCCAGGTGTACCATCCAGTCTACCCTACAGATGGATGTATCAGTGGTTATGGGCTAGAGCTGGCCCTTACCTTGCAGCTGGGTCGCCAGGGAACAGAGCAGCAAGCCAAAACACAGCATGATTCAGCTCTTGAGATGCCACAAAACTTTGATCCTTGATTGGAGGAGATACACGAAGGCTGGTTTTTTTTGCGGTCTTTTTTTCAAAGCATATCCCAGTAATAACAGACCGTATCTGCTTCTGTCCTGAACTGAGGGCAACAGAGTAAGCCTGGAAAACAGAGACAAGAGGGAAGGAATGTTCTGGAGTACCTCTGCAACTGGCACCACTTTTAAATTATTCATCCCTGTTTCCGTCTCCACATTAGCACGCAAGCAAAGCCAGGCCAAAGGCAAACAAGAGGGTGTAGGGTGTCGGGACGGTCCCGCCAATTCGCTTCATCTATTATTCAAGGGACTGGAGGCACGCGATTGTACCCAACATTAATGGGAGTAGGTTGTTCCGGTAATTGTCTAACTGATCGCACATATGATGAATGAGCAGGTACTTTTTATTTTGTTTTTGTCAGTGGGGGCGCCACTGTTAAAGATTCTCAATGGGTTACAAAGTTTGGGAACCACCAGCCTTTAGTGGTAAGGGTGTTTGACTCCCAGCTGAAAGGTTCTGGGTTCGAATCCCAATGTTTGCATCGGTCTAACCTGTAGGCATCCTTGATCAAGATGTCCTGGTATAACCCCTTGCTGCTCATCAGAGACATGGATCCATAAAAAGTCACTGTTAGTCCCGTCACATGAAAACATCTGCGAAATGACTAAACAGCAACTAGTAAAAATATCTCAATAGCTTCCTCCATGAAACGAGCTGCTGCGCGATAGGTAAATAGGGCTGGGCTCTTTTATTATAGATCTCATTACAGGACTGCAGCTGCAGCAGTAACCCTCCACCGATTTTTAATGAAAGTTCTGATTTCGCTGAGACTTCCATTTTAGGGACGGACCTCCATCAAGGACCTCTGGGAGTGGGAGTGAGGACCAGAGTGTCTCATGGAGGCTCTAGGCATGCTGTAACAAACAGGGTCTAGATACATGAAATACATATCCAGGATTAATGTATGGATGTTAGCACGCTTAAATGACACTTACGCTACAGCATAAGCGCGCATAAGCTCATATAGCTCTCATGTTGCTATAGCTCTGGCAGGGAAGGGGGCAGGATATGTTTCTGACCCACATGAAATAGTTTGATCCCATGAATGTCCCCAGCCTTGTGGGCGTCCATTTTGCTAAGAGCTGAATAGCAAAAAAGTTGAATGTATACATAGGTGATATTTCGCCTGACATGAGTGCACCTCTACCAACCTCTCTTGCTGTCCATGGACCATGATGCATTGCTTTCTCTCAAACCCAAACCCTGATCTTCCCAAATTCAACACTAAACCACAACCAGCTCTAACCCAATACCTACATTTGAAATAAACTGATCCATTGTGAATTGTTTACAAACCAACCATTGATATATTCTTCATACAAACCTAACCATCATCACAAATATAATACCTTGACGAAACCAAGTCCTGATGCATCCTGGGAAATCAACCACCAGATAAATCCTCTTGTTATAGTCATCCCCCAGCCACCATAACATAGTCAGCGGTTATTTTTCCCAGAAGTCTTAGCTGCTGTGTGGTCCTGCCGTGGGGGGGAGCGGGGGGGGGGGGGGGGGGGGGGCGGGGCTTGAGAGCGGTCCCATAAACCCTCTCCCAGCAGAGCCCGCCCCAGACCGAGCGGCCCAATAAACCCTCTCCCATGGAAGCCCCAGACCGGGGGAGAAGGCTCTAATTAGTCAGGACTTAGTTAGCGTTGAGCTACAGTTTCTGGAGAGGGGGGCACTATAAATAGAGAGCTGCTGGTGGAGGACAGACAAGAGGTAATAAAATGCAAGTATAAAAACACGCTTGTATTCAAGTCTCAGCATGGGTAGGGAGAACGCTGAGTCAAAGTACTTGGAAGGATAATAAGCACATTGTATTGTATTGTGTATACAGTTTCCCCCTTCGGACACACACTGTACTGTTGTATTGTTGCCTTATTAACATCATTAATCATGCAAGGGAACTTTCTCTGCTGTATATATTTATCATAAAACATGGAACAAAGAGAAAGGTATTCAAATGGCTATGACATAATGATTGAAGTTCATTAGACACATAATTACAATCAAAAGTTTCAGTATAATATAACCAATGCGTTATTTCCACTGATAAAACCAGAAAATACAGCCTTTATATGGTCTCACAACTGTAATATGTTTTAGTATGCAATAAAACATTGTGTGTGTTTGTGTGTGTGTGTGTGTGTGTGTGTGTGTGTGTGTGTGTGTATGTGTGTGTGTGTGTGTGTGTGTGTGTGTGTGCGTGTGTGCGTGTGTGTGTGTGTATATAACAAACAGCAAGCCAAGTACTGAAGAGGTGAACGAATGTGTGATTTGTAATGAATGAGTATAAAGCTGTCTTTGAGAGCTAGTGCCTGCTGGATTCTTGGGTGGTGAAACATGGGCCCTGTTTTGATGAGTCAGAGTGTGTGTGTGTGTGTGTGTGTGTGTGTGTGTGTGTCCGTGCATGTGTGCGTGTGTGTGTTCAAATGTTTGTGTGTGAATATGTGTGTGCACGTATCTGTATGTGTATGCATGTATCTGAGTGCAAGTGCGTCGCCAACTGGGAATGCGGGGGAAGATCAGGTGAGGGGAGAATGAGAGCTGTTTAAAGTGTAAAGGTGTAAGATTCTCCCGAGCATCTGAGCACCGTCAACGCCAACAGCCGGTGTGTATGGAAGGCCCCGGAGCCCGGGGGACAAATTCACCATCCATCAGCTGATGCTGCGGCTAAAATGGACGTTCGTATGAGCAGGGAGAGACAGGTATGACTAAACAGAAATAAGTTATCTCTGTTTATGTTCAAGCTGTTGCAAAAGTGGACGAGGACACGGAACAAAAACAAATACTGTGTTGCAACTCCCCAGACCTCTTCTGCTCACGTTAGCCTAAAAACACGCCATGTTGTTGGGAGAAGAGGATGCGTGTGGAAATGATTGGGTGCTTGGGAGGGAGGAGGGGAGATGGGGAGGGGCGAGAGGGAGGGAGGGAGGGTGGGAGAGGAGTGGACCAAGAGAAGAGGAGGGAGGGAGGGAGAGAGGGAGGGGAGGTGTGTTTCGTGGGGCTCTTGTCTTATCTGGATCCTCTTTAGGCCAGTAAAAGCTTGCAGGTGTAACTCTGCTTTGAGGAGATGTGTTTGTGGGCACAGCTCCAGCTTGTCTTTCTCGGTCTCTGCTTCTTGGCACGAGATGAGAGGTCTGCGAGCAGAGAGCAGGATCAGCCAATGGGAGCAGAGCGCGTGTCGCCGATAGCACAGCGGAACCATTACCATCTGACCCCGTCACCCGAGCATGTGCCACCCGCTCAGAGGGTGGCTTGTGTGTGTGTGTGTGTGTGCGTTTGTCTATGCCTGTGTATCTGTAGTGGTACCTGTGACTTTGACTGTGTATTCTTGTGTGAGTGTGCATGCATGTATGGGTACACGCGTGTGTGCGCATGTTATCTGAACGTGTGTGTAGTGTTTAGGTGTAGTACCTTTGCATCCTTGGCTGTGCATCGGAATGTGCATCGATGTTTACTTGTGCATGCATGCATGTGTGTTCATGTGTGTGCGTTTTTATGTGCGCATGTGTTTTTATGTGTGTGTGTGTGTGTGTGTGTGTCCTTGCCAGCGGCACGGTGCTCCATGTAGCGTCAGTTGCACCAGGTGCCTTCATGCCCTGTCATTAGATCGCTCATTAATACAGCCATTGTTGCAGTGGGAGCGAACTGCCGGTCCCCCACCCCCCCCCCACCCCCCCCCACCCCACCCCAAAGGACCACCTGCACTGGAATGCGTGGCTCACTTTTAATAGGAAGTGATTCAGTCAGCTCGGGGAGGGCCTTCCACAGCTCTAACAGCACACACGTGTGCCCGTGCCTCACCGTCAAGCAAGCACAACTTTTGGCTCCTACTCGTCACGCACAAAGTGCAAGGCCCGTGCACGGCCCGTGCACGTTTCCCCCGGCCCCTCAGTAGATCTTATGGATCTTGAGTGATACATTTAGGATTCAGCTGTACTCCCGCCGCTCCATTCAGTACCAGTATAGTTGCATGCTGGCTGCAGCTGCACGATTCCTTTGCTCTGTTAACCACAACCACCGCCGCCGCCACCCCTCCCTCCATCCCTCCCTCCACCACTCCCTCCACCACTCCCTGTCCTCTTCTTTTCTCTTTCTTTCTGTTTCTTTCTATTCTTGGTTTCCGTACAGGACCACACAGCGAGGGAGCAGGGAGGGGAGGGGGAGGAGGAAGGGGAGGAAGGGGAGGAGAGAGGGGAAAAGGGGTCTGTTTTGCTCCTCTGGCTGCTGTACATTAGCCAGCCTACCATACTGTACTGTACTCTGCCAGGCTGGCGGTGGACGGCGCTGGCTGGGGTCGGGGTTGGCTATGGAAGGGGGTGGCTCGGGAAGGGGCTGGCTGGCGGTTGGTTGGCTGCTGGCTGGCTGGCGGTTGGTTGGCTGCTGGCTGGCTGGCGGTTGGCTGGCTGCTGGGCCGTTTGCTGGTTGCTTAGGAGCAAGGCGGCACTGAGAAGAGTTCCCCTCATAATGTATCCAGACCCCAATCCCCCCCCCCCCCCTGCCTCAGACTGCTGTGAGGTGCTCCCCTGTCCCCTGCAGACACTGTTCAGACTGGTCCCCTGGGACACTGTGAATCACAGCCCAGCTGAGTGGCCTTCGGCTGGGGGACAGAAGCAGGAAGAAGGGCCCCCTTGCTCTCCTGAACAAGGGGGGCCCCTGGGAGTACAGACACAGGAAATGCTGTCAGCACAAGATTTGTGTACGTTAGCTATACTGTAAGTACAGAGATGTGCGCTACAGCTATATGCAACAGCAGTGTGCAGTATAAGTGTCTGTGGATTTATAGTGTGAGATCTCACTTTCACGCATACTCACTTGATGGTTCTATACAGAATGTGTAGTTATGTAAGTATATATATATATATATATATATATATATGAACAATCTCCAACACCTGTAATCCAGTCTCAGCAGCCACTCATGGTGTGTATGCTCTCTTCAGTAAGAAGGGATTCCATGTCTCTCCGATGGAACCAGCCTTGGGAGGGTCTGAACGACCTGCAGGGTCTGAATGGATGAGTTTAACAGGCTTCCAACAGGCCCTGGACACCTGCCACACGCACAGATACACACACACACACACACACACACACACACACACACACACACACACACACACACACACACACACACACACTGGAGTTATTTTGATAAAAGTGTCGATCTGTCTGCCTACTTGTCTTTCTGTCTTTATATCTGTCTTTATGTCTGTCTGTCTGTCTCTCTGTCTGTCTCTCTGTCTGTCTGTCTGTCTGTCTGTTTGTCTGTCTGTCTGCCGGTCATTTGTGTCTTTCATTAAGTGGTCTGGATGATAGTCCAGTGGGTTCGTTTCTTGTTGGGTATTGGGTATGTTACATGACTGTGTTAGATATCTAACTGGGTTAGATAGCCACCTGGGTTAGATTCCCAGCTAGGTTAGACACCAGGCTTCCAGCCACCAGAGTGGGAACCCTCCCGGCCCTCTCCCATCTCCAAGCGAAGCGGGGAGGGTCTCCATGTCCGCGAGAAGCGGCCTGGAAAGACATCAACGAGAGTGGGGGTGGATGGGGGTGGGGGTCTCAGCACCAGAAAGGCCTTCGGCAAACACCATGTGGAGGGGCTTTGGTGGCTAATGTAGCGTGGCGTATTTATGTTGCGCGTGCAGTCCCGACCACTGTCCGTCAGGGTCCAGGAGGCCCATCTGTCACATATAAGACCTGCTCCCGGGACCTTCTAGCACTGAGGACTTCATCTGGAGCTTCCCTGCTGCCCAGCCCCACCATCGCCGGCCCCCCCGCTCCCACCCCCACCCCCCAGCCACCTCTCTTTCTCCCTGAACCCCCAGCCCCTGGCGGTGCTTCTGGTTCAGCTGTTTGCTGTACAGTAGCCTGCCGGTGGAGCTGCTGGTTGCCCGTGAGCAGATGGTCCTTCACAGACCCCTTTGTTTTCTGAGAGTCTCCTGCAGCAGCTGAGGGGTTACGATGCGGTGGGGGGGGGGGGGTAGTTAATGATGTTATAATCATCTTTTATAGTTTTTTTTGTTTTACAGCCCTTCTGTTCTGGCTTCTGAGATGATGAGGTCTGCGCTGGAAGTGATGGCTTCCGGATAACCTGTCTCTGAATATTTTATCACCATGGCGACCGTTGCTCTCTCGTGGTGAGGCGGTCGATTTTGTTTAGTCAGTTAGTTAGTCAGTTAGTTTGTTTTGTTTTTATCCAAACACTAACTTGACATTGTTTTGTAGCAGTCTTTTTTCTCATACATCTCCAATTCCTGCCGTTTGCCCTGTATTAGGGACTTTATTAATGAATACATCCAAAATCAGACCCTTAGTTCAGAGTGGTTAGTCCAACAAACAAATAACCAAAAACCAAATAAGACCCTCGCTGAAGGACTTGACAGGATGGCTGTGTGTAAGAGAAGAGATGAGACGAGCAGGGGTGGATACAGGGTTCCTCTGTAGTGAAGCTGCCCGCCTCACTACCTGAGAGTGGGTCAGTCCTAGTTTATGAGTGTGTAACTTACATCCATTGAAAAACAATGACAGCCGCGTGGACATGGATGTTTCTATTAGCCAGCAGAGCTACAAATCACGCAGCAGCAGCAGCAGCAGCAGCAGCAGCAGCAGCAGGTTTGGACAGTCTGTTCTGCTTGGAGCACTAAGACGAATTAATGCTCCTGCTCCTTCTGTTAGTCTATTGGATTCATCCCATTCTTCCCTTCCCCAACACAAAAAATAAAAAAGTTACTAACTCTTTGATTTCCTTATATGAATGGAGGATTTGTTTAGCATTCAGCGAAAGATATCATCAGAAGGAAACATTGCGGTTGCATAAATCGTGTGCCAACACAAAACATGCAGTGATGGTAAAAGTGTGACCAACATTGTGGACCAGATGTATGTGTAAACCTTTAAAATAGTGTTGTCCCAGACCAGCCCGGAGCCCAAACATGATGTCATGAGGAGGAGGAGGAGGTGGGGACCAGAGTTCCATTATCTCAGCATGACGCTCTGCCACATGACATCATCACCACATGTGACAGTGACTCTGATGTCAACCAATCACACGCCTCTTCACAAATACAGAGGCTACGCACACAAACAACCACACACACACACACACACACACACACACACACACACACACACACACAGAAAAACTAGTCATTTTCAAGATGGCCTGTGAAATTGGCTCGGTGAGTAAAGCCGAGCAGTGAAAGTTGACATTACCGTCTTGGTATTTTCTGCCTTGAATCCTTTGTTGTATTTTTTTTTTGTAAGGTAAAGACATTAAAGCAATACTTCTCTTTTTTCTAAAACAAACTCGAAGCAGAGTGGGGCTGCAGTCATATGGAAGCAGTGTGGGGCTTGTCTCGTAGATAGAAACGATATGAATCGCTCCTGGCAACTCAAATGTCCAGTCTGGGATCAATTACAAAGACAGGCTTCCAAAAGCAAAGAGGGGTGCTGGGACACAAACACACTCTCTACCCTCGTCTGGCCCTGCGCAGGCATGCAGCAACTGCTCGGCTACACACACACATACACACACACACACACACACACACACACACACACACACACACACACACACACACACACACACACACACACACACATACACAATGATGCACATCCATACACATTTTTACACACACACACACACACACACACACACACACACACACACACACACACACACACACACACACACACACACACACACATACAATGATGCACATCCATACACATTTTTACACACACACACACACACACACACACACACACTCTCTCTCTCTCTCTCTCTCTCTCTCTCTCTCTCTCACACACACACACAGAAATGCAGGCCCGCAAAATCAGAGATGCACACAATGTCCCACAAAATGACACCAATTAACACACACATACACACAAATACACTAAACAAACTTGAGCCGGTGACCTGCGGCCTTTCTGGCTGGTGTGATTGGTTGATGTGGCCTTACTGACGGCCCCCTCACACCTGATCTTAACGAGCCAGTGATTGGGATTGGGCCTTCCAGGTAAGGCTCTACCAGCCCCAGCCATTGAGCCACGTTAGGTGGACGGGTGGTGGGGTCGGAACTCTCGTCTGGAGAAATGTAAAAGCCGACAGATTAGGGGTTTCGCACTGAGCACGCTCCAAAGCTTCCTGCTCGGCATCTGTTTCTTGGTAAACCTCTTTACCCAGAATTCCCTTTGTTTCTGTCCCACGAGCACATCTGCCCCCCAGCCACGGTGAGGGACATAAAGAGCATGAAGGGAAAAAACTGAAAGTAAAAAGAAAATCGAGAGGAGTGGTAAGGGGAGAGCGACAGACAGATTGAGAGAGAGAGAGAGAAACAACCAGAGACAAAGAGATTTAATATGATCCAGACTTTCTAGAAGGCTCATTGTGTTTGAGAGAGAGTACACTGCCATAACTACACTTATTGTATTTGACAAGGTGGCAGCCAAGAGCTCATACTTTGTATAGTTTAACCAAGATCACAGCAACACCTTAAGTCTCTGTAACGTCTTTTAGGGTCAGGCTTAAGTTTACAGAGTGCAAGACCTCAGCAGGTGGGCTCGTAAAAGACGAGACCTAATTCTGACTTTGCCCACGCTCTCTCCTTCCCTGCACCCTGTGTTAATGTCAATATACCAAGCTACAATCAGCTGGAAGCTACTTGTTGCTTCATGTTGCCCAATACAACTGTCTGACTGGTAGTTAAATGATGGTACACTGCCAAGGAAAACTGTGTTTTGTTTTTGGCTACCAAAAGAAAGTCATGGGTTAAAATGGAGAATTTTGGCATGTGTTCAAAGGAATTGCATGCATAACCAACAAGATATGACATTTCAAAGTGTACATTTACATAGTATTGCTTTTACATACTGAAAATATTTCAACAAGTGGGACGTCCCTAGAGCCAATATAAAGAACGTGAATGAAGAACCTTAATTTTCCACAGACAGACTCTGGTGTCATCTAGTGTTCAGAGTTGAGAACAGTTCAAAGTTATCTTGGATGTGTAACAATGTAATGGGTTACATAATTTAATTGTGGTGGTTATAACCGCTAATTGTAATCTGAGTCAAAAAATTAATCTTACTTCAATCTGGAACACATTGTAATTTTATAGAATATAAGACATCAATCAGAAATTCTGAAAATAAGCTACACCAATTTGCTTTGTAAGACTAATACACACCATACAGCAGTAGCCTGGGCACCGGACAAATCTGTGAGCTCATGTTTAATGGGCTATTTGCGAAATTGGTCTGGCAATGGCAGGCTAATGTAGCAGCATAATAACAATAAATTAATCAATTGATAAAACAGTCTACTATACATGCTGTATACACAAAACTTCAATTATTTATTTTTGACAGACGTGCACACACTGGCACACACACACACACACACACACACACACACACACACACACACACACACACACACACACACACAAACACACAATATATCTCTAGTGCGATGTCTAGGTAAGTGAGTGAGTGAGTGAGTGAAGCAAGGCTTCCACACACACAATGGCAGGGGGATTGTTGTCACCACAGACACCATTCGTTGCTTGGCAACATAAACATCATCTCTAGCCAACTCTAAAATCGAATCTAATGATGGTGAGATTCCGGCAGTCAGGCAGAGAGAGCGAGAGATGGAGAGAGGGAGAGAGAGTTAGAGAGTGGGGTAGAGGGGTGCAAAGAGATGGGAAGATGAAGGGTGATGGCATAGAGATTGATGGAGAGAGAGCAGAACGGGGGAGAGAGAGAGACAAAGACAAAGAGAGATAGAATGGGATAGAGATGGATAGAGATGGATAAAGAGAGAGGGAGATACAGAGAAAGAGAAATGGGGGGAGATGGATAGAGATAGATTGAGGGAGAGAGGGGACCAGATAGCAAACAAGGGATAGAGAAAGAGATAGCAGAATCTCGACACACACTTCTAAGCTCCCAAAACGTAGAAGAATACAAGGTGGGAAGTAGGATCGGAGATGAGGAACAAATCTTTTTCTCTTTAACGAGACCACCAAGGCTGTCTGTGATGCTGTTAAGCTCCTTGGGTCTGAAGACTCTAGTTTTTTTAATGTTTAATTTGTTTTGAATAATATATTTTTCAATTAATCTGTGCATTTTTTATTTAACTATTATCCTGAAAAAAGTACAATTATAATTTAACAAAGCCTACTGAGAAGCCAACAAGTGTAATGGGGGAACTCAGCTGTCTTACAGTTGTGATATGTCAACAGCAGTCATTAACTTTGACAAATCTGTCCAAATCGTCCTCCATGCCTCTGCAATTCAATGTTCTAAAATACCCACTTGTAGCGTAGGCTACTGTATGTGCTGTCTTTTATCAGTAGGCCTACATTGGAGTACACTTCTGAAATACCAAATGCTTGAGCGCCATTTAGCCTCAATTAAATGTGAAGACGTTAAGTTTGAACATTGGGATATTTCCTGTAGAAATGGTCACGTCTCCTGAAACGAGTTCATTTCCATTTATTGTCCATAAGTATCTCTCTCCTCTGCGTAGACCTATCACATTCCCTGAGGATAAACCAATTTACATTCTTGTTTTGCTCTTCAGATCCATGCCAGTTTCCATGACAACATAGTTTTCACTTTCTCATCCTCTCTCCCTCTGACTCTCTGTACCCCCTCTCTCTTTCTCCGTCTCTCCATCCCTCTCCCGCTGTCCTCTTACCGATCCTTTCTTATGTTCTCTTGAACTTCCCCAAGCGTTTAATTTACTCTCTCCTTCGTTTAGTCTGTTAATTGGCCACTGCCGCTACAGGACAGTACATGCCAGTGGAGGCAGTGTTTCTTAAATATATTAATGTTCTATTAATTCATTTATGATTTAAATACCTAATATTGCGTGCTGCTGTTGCATGCGCGTGTGTGTTTGCGTCTGTGTGTGACGATCGCGTTTCAATTTGTTCAGAAAATCATCTCCCGATTTACATTTCTGATTCGCTTGCATTACAAGGGCGTCGTCACTGTGAACGCACTATTCTAGTATAAATGGCGAATTTCAAAACAAGGCAAATAAAATACCACAAAATGAACACTAATCATCAATCAGTCATTTTGGACAGTTCACATGAGGGAATTTCTTCCACCAGAGGGAGTCCTCTCGCGAGAAATCAGAGCCATGTTGGCTTTGCAACAAGAAACAACGGAATATAAACTTTATCATGTCTCCACTTAATTACAGGGACAACCCTCCCACTCAGTATGTCCGTGTCCACAGACTAACTGAATTGTGATGTGGAAATGTCGGTGTGCTGCTGCAGCTGAATGTGCACAACAGGGGCAGGCTTTTGAATAGGAGGAGGCAACGACTGATAAGTTAATTAATCAGTTGATTTTAATTCCCTAAACGATTGATTTCTATTCAAAGCAATAATTTGGATTTTACTGTATTTTCCAGTTTTTTGTCATATAATAAAAGACCGAACCTAGAGATTGACAACACATGTGTGTTCATTATTTAATTATTTTATTTTTACAACTGATACTTATATATTTATATTATTGTTATATAGTTGTAGAATGTGGTGTAATGCCTCTTTCTGTCGATGACCAAGTCTGGCGTGTGATAACCATTACAGTGACATAGGAGAGTGCCTGTGGGGCCACGCCAATTATTGTCCGTGTCTGTGTGTGTTAGTGATATTCAATGGACTCCCGGTGAAACGCATCGTCCTGCCCTCTTTTATATCTCCAAGAAAGAGTGGGGAGTCATGAACCGCTGCAAGGTGACGCGTCCTCCGTCAAAAATCGAAACTTCAACCTAAAAGGAGAAAGAAAGGTTTTTTTTCTTAAACACCAGCCATTTAACCATTGGACTCCTCGTCGACTATCACTGGGACCATCTTGCGCAGTAGTATACTACGGGCGGAGTGAGAGAGTGGTAGCAGCGGACACTTCGGGGAATGTCGGCCGGCCGTCAGTCTCTGACATCGGCCTCTCTCGTCTCAAGACAGCGGCGGCGTAACAGCGGGTTGAGTAGCCATCATTTCTAAAAAAAAAAAAAAAAAAAAAAAAAAACTACTGTTAGCATAAATGCTGTGGCTTCTCTTGTTTCATTTGATCGCTGTTTTCGTCAAACGGTGTACATGTTAACTTTCTGTTCCCTAAAAGTCTCCGTTAAACAAAGTTTAAAGCCCCGTTAGCTAGCCTCGGTTGACGGCGACGTCAGTGTACCTAGCGCTTAGCATGCTACGTTAGCCGCTAGCTCCAGTCTTCACTTAATGATTACTGGTGGGGGGGTGACACATCACATCATGGGGGTGGGGGGCATGTGACTTCTCATTACCCCCTCAACACGCATACACTTATTGTCCATCGTCATCGTCATTGCACTGGTTTTGTTTGTGCTTTATGCCATATTTCCATTCCAGATGTGTCAACAACAACTAACGTTACTACTACTAGCTAGGCGGCGAGCTAATGGGAGTGATAATGTGAACGATTGCAGCTAAACGGCTAACTGAGACCCAGTGACAGGCTATACATGACTAGAGCTGTCACTCCTACCGTACACGCAGTCTAGCAACTCAGCCACAGGGATTCAACGACCATGCACTTACCGCCGCATGACATGACATGCAACTGTTGTTATTACCTGTGAATTATGATTTACGCGACTGCGCTTGTCTTCCCTCTCCCTCTCTCTCTCTCTCTCTCTCATCTGTGCTCCTTCCAGCAATGGTATTTTATACATTATTAATAGTCCCAGTAGCACATATTGGGAGGCTAGACTGCATTTACTAACCACATGCCTAACAAAAAGCAAGAACATATAGAATAGATGTACATTCTCTTGTCATGGACTTCGTGGTTCTGATGGAGTGGACTGGAGGTTGCTCCACGAAGGCTATACGTCCACTTCAGGTTTCGTCACGTTTGAGCACTGCTTGTGTTTCATTCTTTAACATATCAATACTTTTTTTAAATTGCAAGTAGTGCTGATTTTTTTTTTATGAAAGTACAACTTAAATACACACACGCTGCTGTGTGCCTGTTGAATATGAGATGTCATAGGCTTTGCTTCAATTTGTTTGTGGGTAGTCTCAATACAACCTCTGTCAATCAAGTGTGTGTGTGTGTGTGTGTGTGTGTGTGTGTGTGTGTGTGTGTGTGTGTGTGTGTGTGTGTGTGTGTGTGTGTGTGTGTGTGTGTGTGTGTGTGTGTGTGTGTGTGTGTGTGTGTGTGTGTCAGATCCATCCCAGTCAGCTATATATAGCACCTAACAGAGTTTGCAACTTGATCCAAATTTTCTTTGAGGGCTACAGACTCCAATCTGCTTACATGTAGACCTTTTAGGTTTAATATTGGGAAATAGTTTGCTAGATCTTATTAATTAAGAAATGCGGTGTAAATAAGTAGAATGCTTAAATATACATTTTGATAAATTGTGGTTGATAGTTGGTGTGCATTCATTGAATGTTCTGGAAATAATGTAAGTGTATTAAGGAAATTGAAGCCGAGTTGTTAAACCAACAGTTATTTTCCTAATTTCTACACAAGCCAAGGCTAAAGCCTCGTTTGACTATGGGAGTAGGTTTGAATTTTGGAACATTCAGTAAAGCGTAAACATAAAGACCACAAGATATAAAAACAAAATCAGTCTAAACACAATTGATTCTTAATATTGCTGCCTTAATAGTGAACAATCAGTGGCTTTAAAAGTGGACTCCATTGGTCATTGGCAAAGCTGGGCCATTGGCCAATATTGCACCAAATTGGAAATGTATGTTTTGATTTTAAATATTTTTATGAATAATTACTTTTTCTATGTATTTGTAATTTTTTTTCCTTTGGCTTTATTTGGCAAAGTGTATAGTTGTTGAGGGTTACATGACCTATGTTCAAATATGTGTTCTCACTTTTGATTGTATTTTAAGTAATGTGCCTGGCATAATAGCTAAATGTTTTGAAGTTCAGGTGGTGTTGGTGACGTCAGTGGTCAGTAAATGTCAATGGAGTGGTTTGCTCAGCCATGACTAATTTAGCAACACCAATGCAAGGTTGTCTTCTTTTCCATCTGCCTGGTTGGATCTCTGGTACCAACTAGTGCTGTTTGATGCGAGACCGTGTCACTCACCGCACCTTTGACACAGACAATTAGAAAAACCAGAGTAACCGCTAAAGGAAACTGCCTTCAGCCATTTTATTACCTCAGCTAGCACACTGAAACTGCTAGGAGAAGCCCATGAAAACATTGAGATTTTTATTTTTTATGAATTTGACTGAGAATGATTAGCAGTGTGCACGTCTCCACGTTAAAGACTCTGAATGAGTTGTGACATATGGCGGTCGACTCCGATGCAAGCAGAGCCCCAAGGTGGTGAACAGCTCGGCAAATGTGTGTCTTATCTGGGCAGGTGATCTGAGAGCAGAGGGGTGAGTTACAGGGAGCTCCGTGAAGGCGAGCTATGAAAGAATAATGTGATATTGAGAACTTTTCCACCATCAGGCTGGATGAGACTTCAGTGTGTTGCCACAAACTCCCAGTGAGAACAGTAGTTCCTCTTGAACTGTGGGCCTCGTGGTCTTGGCCTCTGCTGTGTTCTCCTGGGAATGAGACATTTTTAAAGATGACACATCAAGGGGAAATGGAAATTTACCTCACAAAATAAAAAATTGTGAGGTAGTTTCCTTGTAAACCAAACAAAATATAAATCCTAAATGAGATTCAAAAGTAGTGGTGGGATATCCTCCCGTTACTACACCTATCACTTCATCAAATCAAATCCTGAACGATCAATACACACCAATCATTAATTAAAAAACCCGGTTTTAAATGTAAATGTATTCTTCTTCTCAGAACTATGAATTCCATTGGACTCCAAAGATAAAGAAGTAGTCTGATCTCAGTTCAGATTATTGAGACACACACCATGCTCATCTTCTACTAGCTGCTGTTACTATTCTGGACACTTTTGCATCATAATTTGCATGAATTTGCTTTGTGGCAAGGATTGGTTGTAAAGTTCTGCCTGAACTTTGACAGGATGTCGCAGAACTGGCTCACCAGAGATGAGCATAACCACAATAGATAGATTAACATAACCTGAATTGTTGCATCTTTTTTCTCCAATCAACTCTGATTCAGTTATGCAGATTTGGGCTAGGTTTTTAGTAGACATTCTATTTTGAAGAGATAATGTGAGGGGTACTGAGGCTAAAATCAGCAATTACCCTGGCGACATCAAATGTTAAGAAACAAACGGCTTGTTCCTCGTTACGGATGAATCAAATATCTGAATCAAATGTAGACATAAACCCATTGTTTTCCTCCTTGTAATGTAAGTGGCCTAACCTGCTGCTTAACTATTTACCAGAGCATCAATCGCTTTTATCTAACCTGGAAAACCGCAGGCTTGACACAGTGCTTGAAACCACCGTTTCAGTAGAGGTGTGGATGAATTATACCAACATACCTTGTGCTCCTCATTCCCATCTACGTGAGTGGAGGTGTTACTGCGAGATTTGGCCTTTGAAATTTTAAAAAGCGCTGCAGATAATCGGACAGTAGTGTCTCTTCACGTCTTTACCCCTGCATGTTCCCTGTCACCTGGTCTGAACCACCGACCCGACGGCCAGACAAGACTGATCGTCAAGACCAGTCTTGTTTACTGTCGAAGTCGGCCACGACTTTTAACATCGTCAAGTGTGCTCTACTCCGGTATTTTAATGCGCCTAGAAAGAGCTTACTGTAATGTACCATTCACATGAAGATCCATACACCTTTCCCGTATGAACTGCAATCATCATAATGGAAGTATTGGTGTATGTGGGCCATTATGTTGGCATTTATGCTAATTTAAGAATCAGAATCATTTTCCCACAGAATCATTTCCCACAATGTCTTTAATTTAGTTTGGTTTATCCATGCATTTGACCTCCATATGCTCTTATTTCTTTGACTTTTTTGTGTTAAACTGCTTACTTTACATTAATCTCTGATCCTTACGCATTGTTTCCTATTTTGTTACACAAATATTCCTCCCAAGATTAGCTCATTCACTAGTGCAAGATGGGCGGTTTATTTGAACCAATATATTTCACACAATATGACACTTTTATCTAAGAACGTTGGTGACCGGCCTGGATGTTTTAGCTTGTCTTCCCACCTGCTACTATTTACCAGGGCTGGCCTTGTTTGCGTACGTTAGTTACGCTAGTTATCAGTCCTCTTCTGAAGCCGAGATGAATGGTCAGCCATTTAAGTTTGTTGTGGCCCTGCCAGTCAGCTTGTTTTCAGTAGCGAGACCCATGCCATGTAACTGGCGACTGCAGATCCCTGCCCCCAGCGACATGATTGGTCCAAGTAAATTGAGGTGAAAGAATAGTTTTGTTCCCGTCTACCATCAGACTTCAGATGTTAATCTAAAGCCTGATTTGTGAGACTACTTCAACATTGACTGACATGGGAAACTTTGCTCATTAATCCTACATGTTATTTCAGCTACCCCTGGCTGTAAGCTGTCATTCCCATAAACGATATGCAATTCATCACATTCCTTAAGACATTTTCTCTCTCCACCAACAGAAACCGGTTAAACAACATTTTCCCGCCATAAACACATTCCGTCAACTGTCACAACCTTGGGAACAACATTCATCCAACGGCCATACATACGCAGCCCTGATACTTTCCATTCTGCGTGGCACTGAACCGGGCTGTGTGTATGTATGTACGTACGGACAGACCTATATTATTTGGTGGAAGTTTGACTCGGCTCCTTTTAGTGTTTGGTTATTTAACGCAGCGTCCAGGCTGGTGTTTGCTAAACACAAGTGTGTGCTGGAGAGTACAGGCAGTCTCTTCTCTTGCTGCCAGTCAGGGGTGTGTGAGCGCTGAGCGTTAAACAGAATGCCCTCTGTCCCTCCCGCCTACATAGGTTTTTTGTATTTCTTCCAGCTCTGTGTCGTATGGCCTCCCTTCTGTCTGCAGCGCTGTCTTTTTTGCATTGCTCCAGTTGGCGCACTTCCCAGAATGTGTCGGAAAGGATACGACCCTTGACCTTTGACCCGCTGTACGGAATGAGCCTAGCGCTTCCTCCCGGTCCGCGGTGGGCCCAGTGGCCGATGCCATCATCAAGCGTAGGCAACACACGCCCTTCATTTATCCTGCAAGTCCACTCTGATTGGTGGATATTGCCTCAACCCTCCCTCTTTGTTGACTCTCACACACACACACACACACACACACACACACACACACACACACACACACACACACACACACACACACACACACACACACACACTATAACTATATATATATATATATATATATGAGGTTTTTGTTTTTTTCTCCAACAATAGTAGTAGTTGGCTCATGACAGTTATTGCAAAACGGGTATGAAATATTGTATCGTTATGCATTGTCATACTCCAGACCACATTTTTACCCACTGTGAAATAATTAGGCTGTCTCTTCAGTTTGTCAGTTCTCACCAGTTTAAAAAGATCTTGTTACCAGTTTTGGGTGTTACCAGATTAACTAGGTTTGTTAACAAATAAGGCCGTACCAGTTTAACCAGAATGGAGTTCTCTCTAGTTTACCAGATCACTTGTTGCAACTTAGCGGTTTGTCTTATTAACGGTTTCACAAGATGAATTAAGACTAGTTCATCACCACATTACCTTTGCCATGTTTGTCTCATGTTCATGGGGCCATGTAGTTTATGTGTGTAGACTAAAGCAAGATCTTTTTTTGAAAAGCTTTTGAAGGATGGGTTGTGAATTGGACATAGCATTGAGACAGGAAATATATCAATATTTCTTTTAGCGTTGCATTATTAGACTATTCCAGCTTCTCTCAGTATACACAGCATTCTGCCAAGCCTATATTTACCTAGCTCCATGGCATGTTTTGTTGCCGCAGCAACCTGCCCCCCCTCCCCGCCTCCCATCCCTCCAATGAGGTGATTTCTTGGCTGTCACCTGTGGGCTGTCCCACAATGCACAGCAATTTAACCTCCGCTTGTAGCCGTTCAGCACAGGAGCTGCTGGCGCGTAGAACCCAGGAAAGGCTGAAGTTATGCAAATCACCTCTGGAAAAACACATCACTGATGGGCCATGTCTTTTCTTCAAGGAACCAAAACTAGGAGAACAGCCCCCTGCTGGGAACTCATCTAATGCGGAACAATGTGAACATGTAGCGCCTGTGCCGAGGCTGATGGTGTCGCGGGTATTCTGCTCAGCTTAATGCTGTGATTTGTTTTCTGACCCTGTACGGCAGATTTTCTTGTTATCCTTCCTGCCTGATGCATCACCACGACAACAGGCTGCAGGAAAACAAACTGCATGCTGGGAGAGAAGAACAAAGGTGCGAGTGAAAAAGGGAGCGTGTAAAGATTGCCCTGGCGGGGAGTGGGAGAGGTGTGAAGTAGATTTTATGAGAGCGGACCGGCTGGTTCAATGGTCGCGCTGTGAGGAGATACTTTGAAAAGACTCATTAAGGTTTCCTTTCTTACATCTGAGGGGGAGCGGGGGCTTATCTCTCGCTATGCTCCTCAACGCCAGAGAGACACTCTACAGCCATGCCAGCTATCTCCACTACCCCTGTTCTGTTTGGATTAGTACAAGAAATAACAAGATGTCCTTCACACAAACTGCACATACATCACATTTGTTAGCGTTGATGAGACACAAATCCGGATAGTGAAACCTTTGCCACACACCAGCAGCACGTTAAAAGCAAATCACGTATATAACCTTGGATGAATCCCCCTGCTGATGCGTTTCAACCATCTTTTATATTAATGTTGGCCTCTTAAAAGTCAGGTCACTGAGCAATAAGTCCTGTATAGGCATTGATTTACCTCTACACCGTGACGTTTATATATTCAGCCGAAACTTCAATCGGAACATTTGTGCCCTATAGAAACCGTCTGGGTTGGAGTTGCTGCTATTATGTATAAAGGCATGTTTTTCTGTAGACCTGCGGTGTGTTTTCCTCCTCCCCTTGAGAGCATTATTTTCTCTATCAATAAGCATCAGTCCATTTTAGTCATCCTCCTCTGAACATAATAGCTTTTCATCTCCGAGCTATCAGACTGGCTCCTGCTGCTAATGCCTTAATATTAATAATTAGGTCTGTCTTCCTGTAGACGGTACTATTTATTCATGTATGTGTTTAACATATTCCACTCACTGTGGAATTTGCAACCTCTTACAGAATCTTAATTCTGTTCTGTTCTACACAGTGCCCATATCAGAGGAATGTGTGGGTCTGATCACTTAAAGGACAATTCTGATATTTTGAACATTGAGCCCCCTTTCTGGGTTGTCTAGGATTAAAATATAGTGGTTGACAGTGAAATGTTGACTATTGGTTCTGTCTCAGGTATTTGGCTCATTTAGAATCACCCCTGCCTGCTTCAGAATGGCTGGCTACGGGCATTCACAAACCTGTCCTTAAAACAACCCTAAATGTTTGTTTTCGGAAATTTGCAAGTCACCGAGTGGTTAGTAGTGTTCGTTGATGTACAAAATCAAGTATCGTAGCGAAATACAGTTTCTGTCGTGTTTTATTTGGCATTTTGTAAATCGCATTGATTTCTGTTGGAAGACTTGGGGGCTGTTTACGTTTGGTAGAACCAAGCGTAAATACTCTAACCAAACGAGCCAAATACCAGAGAATAGTCAACATTTCGGTGTCAACCACTCTATTTCATCCTAGACAACCCAAAAAGGGGGCTCAATGTTCAAAATACCGGAATTGTCCTTTAAGTATTTCCTTCTTATCTTCTTATTCCATTTTATTCCCCTCTGATCTAAGCATCATTAACTATGTTACAACTTGTGGTTTTTAGGTGGGGTTTTTCTCCACCACTTTACCTAGACCCAAAAAACCTCTTGGTGATGTCATCCACTGAGACAATTTCCTGTCGGACTGTTATGCAGATTATATAGTGTTTTATATTCCTGTTGTTTACGGTCGCAGCCTTGTTCTTACCATCTCAAATCATCTTCTGGACTTCTGAATTCATCTTAATATTGCAAAATGTTTTTTTCTAATCCTTCTTGCATACTATTCCTGTCATAGATTGTCTTTGAATCTTTGAGCTCTTGATCTCTGAGCAGACCTTGAGTCTTTAGCCCAATGAACAACACCTTGTGCAATGTTATTTTCAGCATTTGCCAAATATAGCCAAAGTTAGGTTCTTCTGCCTTGGCCACAGATTTTAAGAAAGTCACACAGACCTTTTATCTCCGTTGGCCTTGACAGCCTTTTACTCCCCGACCTAGCTTGTTCGAAAACCGATCCACCACCGATGGTTAGCCGACGCATGGCTGGTTGCCTCAAACCACTACTGCTCCCTTCAGCCGGGAAATTAAACTCCTGTTAGGTTGAATCTCCCTTTAACCCGGATGCCTGTTGCTTTTAGGATTGATTATTTTTTTTACTCTTACACTGCTTTTGAACAACTTTTTAAGGTCAGGCAGGAGCTCCAATAAAGCTTCCGAATGAGCCGGGTTATGCAGGCTAAGTAAGATCCTATGGCACCGCTGGCTGTTCCAAGGTCTCGACCATAAAAAAACTGAAGGAGACAGCGTTTTATGTTTTTATGCTCCCTCACGGTCTGCTACAGGAGCCCCTGCTTGCACAGCCGGTTCCCTTCAACACATTTTCTCAGACGCATCTTTACAAAAGAGCTTTGGATCTATGAAGTTCTGTGATCATCCATGTAAACGTAATCTTGTTATGCCGATTGTATCATTGTGATCATTTACCTTTTGGATGTTGGATGTAAGGCACCTTGTTACAATGATTGGCATCGTCGCGTGGATCTTTCTCTACTGTTGTATAGAAATAGCTCCATACTGTACTTTGTGTGCGTGTGTGTGTGTGTTCTCATGCACAACAGGTGATAGGATAACTTGTATGCCAACTGGCTTGTAGGACGAAGGAGGACTGTATTCCTTCCTTGCGTAGTTTGATTTGGAAGGTTGGTTCTTCTGCACACGTTCCTTGGAATTTCACTTCTCCCTTTGTAGGGGGACATGGATGTGAGAGAGACCTGAGTGGGTTGTCCATCTCCTGTTTAATCTAACCAGCCTCTATCCCTGGTTCTCCATCTGTTAGGGGGACATGGATGTGATGGAGAGCCCAGGGTTGGTTATCCATCTCTGGGAGCCGGGCAAAGCCTCTATCCCTGGTTCTCCCTTGGTCTGCTCTGATGTCAGCCTGCCTGCCAGTATGATTCTATATCACAGGGGCCTGCAACACTTTGTATTATTCAAGACACATTCACTAGGCATCTGTCCTTAAATAGTACATAATGGATTTCATTTGGGAAGTTCATTATTCTTTAGTGTGAAATCATTACTTTAATTGAGCATACTCCCCTGAATGAGCAAATGAAGGGACTGCGGATCCATGAGCAGATGTACCCTACATGTAAAAATACACAAGTCGCTTCAACAGAGCAACAGCGACCACTTCCTCATTGCGGTGCATGAGACGACATTTACATTCAGCAGGATCAGTGTTACCATCGATCCGACCAGGAAGTCGGTGCCCTGGGTCCTACAAGGACACCGCTCCCTCTGGTCCGCCCGCAGCAAGGCTGTTTTGAAAACAAACATGCACATTTAGGACCTGCTTTGGCCCCACCCCGAACGCCTGTCCACGCCACCGCCGTCTGTTTCAAGTGGTGCTGTGGGCAGTTTTGAGTTCATCAGTCCAGCCGGTGTCACAAAGTCTTGCTGCGTTTGTGCGCATGTGAGGGCTGAGGTGTGTGTCGGTGGTTGTGTGGGTGGAGGCTGAACTGTGGGTGCATGTGTAGGCTGAGCTGTGTGTGTGCATGTATAGGCTGCGCTGTGTGTGTGTGGGCGGGCTGAGCCTTGTGTTTGCATGTTTCTGTGTGTTTGTGTGGAGGCTGAGGGTACAAACGGTATGTGTGACTGTGAATGCACATGTGTACAGGCTGAGGGGTGTGTGTGTGTCGTATGCTGAGGTGTGTCCGGTGTCCTCCTCTTTCCTGTCCAGCATGTCTCTATACAGCCCAGCGCTCTGCAGGTCGCTATTAATACCTCCCTGCCATCTATAAATACAGCGTACTATGTGACCCACTGGGACAGAATAGCACCGCATTCTCCCAACTGTAGACACACACACACACACACACACACACACACACACACACACACACACACACACACACACACACACACTCTGACTGTAATGCTCTCCTATCTGACCTACATGTTACTCGTGATGCCCTTGTCCATCAGAATGTGTTGAATCGTGAAATCCATGCCTTGATTTTCTTATTTCTTATTTTGTTTGTCGTCTGTGGCTCTAGGGACCCTAAAATGTATTTAACAAATCACATTTTAAATGACTCTCTTTTAGAACTGGGTGGGAGGTAATTGGATGAACTGGTAGCACTCTTCAGAACCATCCGGGCTGATTGAGAACAGGGATGCTTGTTTCCACGGATACTCTAGAAAACACAAGGGCTCCTTGTGTGTGTGTGTGTGTGTGTGTGTGTGTGTGTGTGTGTGTGTGTGTGTGTGTGTGTGTGTGTGTGTGTGTGTGTGTGTGTGTGTGTGTGTGTCCAGCCTTAACAACAGTGTGGATGTGGTAAAGTAAACGCCATGTGCTCTGCATTTCTAAATAATTTAATAATTTCTTGTGTGTAGAGAGCTGTGGGAACAGATGTCAACCAGATTTAACTCTGTAAATGACTCAAAGGGTCAATCATCATGTTGTTGAGGTAAAACCCATAACTAATTTTACAATGAAGAACTGTCTGATCACCTCTAGTAAAGCTTTCCGCAACATATGCTGTAGTGAAGCCCTGCTCTGTGTGCATGTCCTGTAATATCGGTGCAAACTAGAAATGTTAGTTTTATTTTCAAGTTCATCTGTGTCTTACACCTTGGACTAAAGTCTTTCCACTCAGAGAATTTTGGACAAAGGCATGATTGTGCCTGATGCCTCTCTCGTAAGTTGGGACATGGATTTGCTCTTATAACTTCAGGTTGGATTTTTAGCTCGGAAAAAAGACTGAAAACTGTTGAGCTGGCAGTAGCTCACAAGTTGTGCAGACCTAGCTACTGGGAGGTTGCTGGTTTGATTCCCTGCGAAAGAAAGGTGTCCTTGAGTTATGTCTTAAATGGCTAGCATCGCACTACATAAAATAAGTCACTTCAGGACACCTTTCTACTTCAATGCTTTCCTTCTAAAATCACCTGACACAATATGTGTGACTCACCCTGAAAGAAGCCTACAAATAGTTAAGTTCTTAATTTGAATATATGACATTGTAATAAATGTCTCTTCCACTATCACGATTAGTCACTTTCTAAACATCCTGATCCTATTCATCTTAATACTAAACTGTGAGCTTAAAGTGGTACTACAACCTGGACCCTACTATTCCCTTCCATTTTGGGTATATGGGATTAATGCAAGCAAAATAAATTGAAATTGGTCCAGTATTGTTGAGCGAAAACAATGGACAAAAAACGGACTGCAGTCCTTTGGGGCAATAGCGCAGCGTCAATGTACGTACACTGAAGTGCTTGTTTTTACCACTTACAGGCTCAAATCTCATTCTAACATTGTGTAAAGGATCCCTACAGAGAAACAAATTGTTCTTTACCAAAAGATTAGTGTAGATCGGGATATGAAGCTGTACAATCACACACACTTTTTGCTATATCTACCTGCACAATATTCAACATAATGGAAGAATGCTCACCATGGATCAGAACTAGTTCTAGAGTGACAATGGAAGGGTAACATCTTCATCCTACTACCATTTACTGAGTACGCTCCAAACTACGCCATTTGATTCACTTTAGGTCCATGATTTGTTTGAATGTCGCCGTGATTTTGTGTTCATTAAAGGAGAGATTGAATAATGAGTTCCTTTCACCTGTTTTGCTCAGTCCTAATGAATGCATAAACAGGTATTAAAGGTAAATTCCAGTATTTAGCACATAGAGCTGCCTTTCTGGGTTGTCAAGGATAGAGTGGTTGACACCTAAATTTTGATTATTGGTCCTGTCTCGGGTTTTTGGCTCATTTTGAATCGCCCCTGCCTGCTTCCGAATGGCTGGCTATGGGCATTCACAAACCTGTCCTTAAAACAACCCTAAACATTATTTTTCAGAAATGTGTTTACGTTTGGTTGTAGTCTTTTTGCCCGGTTCTAGCCCTACTGTTGATGCGGAGAACCGAGCGAAAAGACTACAACCAAACGTAAACAGCCCCCCTTTCAGTTTCCGGTTCCGGTCCGGTTTCCGTTTCAATAGGATTTACAAAATGGCAAATAAAACATGACAGAAACTGTATTTCGCTACGGTACTTGATTTGGAACATCAACGAACACCAATAACCACTCGGTGAGTTGCACATTTCTGAAAACGAACATTTAGGATTGTTTTAAGGTTTGTGAATGCCCATAGACAGCCATTCTGAAGCAGGCAGGGACGATTCAAAATGAGCCAAATACCCGGGACAGGACCAATAGTCAAAATTTCGGTGTCAACCACTCTATTTCATCCTAGACAACCCAGAAAGGGGGCTCAATGTGCTAAATACCGGAATAGTCCTTTAAGGACCATAATTCATGCTAGTGATTTTGGATTTTTCAATTTGATTTGTTTCTTATGAACCAATGGAATGATGGGTTCTGCCATGATGTGATTCACAAAAAACAAAGCTATTTTAGGATGATGTTGATTGCTATAAATTCTGAATCATAAGAATGCATTGGAGATGGGGACAACATATTGGTCGGAGCGAGAAGCAAATACATTGACCGTATTTTACCTTTCTGGAGAGAGATTCGTTCACTATTAAGACAGGGCATACTCTGAACCAAGCTTGTTCTTACTGGTGATACGGAATGTAGTTGTAGCCACGTCACAGAAAATAATGGATTTCAGAGAGTACCTCAAGGCCAAGTGCTTCCTATCTGCAGATATGACCTCACCAGTGGGATGCTAGCATCTTTAGCCAGGGTAGAAAGACCACAGAAGTTAATGAGAACAAGCATAGCCCTGTTATGCCCAGATGGAGGCAAAGCTGTTTCTATGATATGATGCTAAAATCATTAACTGTTTATGACAAACTGATGACTTGGCCTACAGGAAAACATGTAATCAAATAAATCGACTGATAATATAGAAGATGGTCCCCTGTAGAAAACACTTGCATTCAGTGGAATTGCACTCATCATTTTACTCATTTATTTTAATCTACAGTGTAAATGCCACTACCATTAAGCACTAATGGATGATCAGACCAAAATGACACTCGTCAACCTCTCCCAATAATAATAAGTGTGTGTGAGGCTGTTCGGTTCGGGATTAAAACCGCAAAGGCCATTTGTCCAGCATGTTGTCTGCAAGAAGAAGGTGGTGTGGTTGGTTAATTCTTGGTGAGTCCAGTCACTGTGTGCTCTCTAATGAACAGCTGTTTATTAACCATTCCGCTATAGGCTAAATTGACCAATACACAGCCTTTACATAAAGACATCCCTGCATACATTCAATACATACACAGAGTACCTGGACACAGGTGACTCTAGAAACTCACCACAGATAGTAGTTAGTCATTTAATATCCTGGCAACAAATGGACCCAATATACCTCTTGATACATTCATACTCCACCAAATGGGTCAAATGTTTACCTTTGAGAGATGATGATGACCACTGCCAGTCCTAGTGAACCAGGGAAGTTGGATGCGACCGCTACCATTGGTTAAGCCACCATCCATTGCGTCCTCCTCCTATTTATAGGTTTGGCATGCAAACTTGTGGGATCTTAATCCCTCCCTTGTGTTGCTTTGTTTTGGCATGGTGCTCCAGTCGTCCAGTATTACATCATAGAAAAACACCAGGTCAGAGCCTGTAGTGAGACAGCCCGGAGCATAAAGCATCTGCCGAAACCAGAAGCACGGACATGTTGGAAGAACATGAAGCCTTGGTGGACGACAGGAGCAGAGATGCAGCCTGTGTCGATGGCTCCCTACCACAGTATATGTGTTGTTTAGATTTACCTTGAGCTGTTTGGCACACTCAAGCCAGCAAAATTGGTGTACCAGCAACAAGCTACAAAATAAGTTGCTGCACAACCTAATTTCAAAGAACAAATACCTAATTGACATTTTGCCCTTTTTAATGCATGTTCACAAGTCTGATGAACTTTACTGGGGCAGGATAGTGTATTGGTTGGATGTTTGTCTCCCAGCTGAAAGGTTCTGAGTTTGAACCCCAATGCCCGCAGTCTAGCTGTGGGCATCCCTAGGCAAGAAGACTAAGGCCCTGTCCCAATTCTCCCCCTTCCCCTAGATTTGAGCCCTAACCCTAGATTGTGCACGTTCCCGTGAAGGGGTAGGGTGTCCCCATACTTAAGAGAGCAAGAGGGAGTGCTGTTTTTCCCTTAAAATCAACACTTGAACGCTAGCCAGCTCGCTAGCTAGCAAGTGTTCTTGTTAAGCCTGTTCCTTGTCCATGCCCTAACATGATGGTCTGCCTTTAAAGTGACAGAGCATATTGAGTACTTTATTCATACTATTATCTTTTCTTTCTACATCATATTAAAAAATAAAAGTAAACATAACAAAAAATAAACCAATAGGCATTTAAAGTGCAATAATCATCATCAATCATCATGTTTTAAAACCGTGCTTCTTCAACCGCGGAACATTACTGTGAATGCTATCAACGCCCCAAGTCTTTGGAGACTTCCTTGTATCGATCTGAGTTGGTTGAAATTTTTTGGCTGTAGGGAGAGTTAGTAAGTTGGTGTTCAGGTTCAGCCCCCACCGGCTCCCCTCAAGCCGTCACATTTCGGATGGTGACGCCATAATGGCTCAACCTGTTTGACGTGCTCAAGCTTGCAAGGTAATGCAAGTCGAGAACGGGCGGTGATTTATATCGATCACTTTTGGTGCCATCGCATTTTATCGTTTACCGGACTTGAATGAGGCGATGTGACACAACAACTGCTCTCTCTATCCGCCTGCCTTTCTCTGCCATACCTCAGTTAGTTTTCTAACTAATCTAACTGACCAGCGATCAGCGCTGCAATCACTGACGTTATAAATGGTCGTCATTGTTACTGGCTGTGTCGAAAGTATTAATAATTATGTCTGTGACTCCCAAAGGGGCTAAAAGCAGGCACATTTTTCTATGCCATACTGTGTTTTAAAAAGAAAGTTGCGTTTGTCCATTGAACTGTGTTTTTTCCAGTATGGTATGTTATTTTCCACCCAGCCATCACCACTACTTCTTATACTAGTCAGATGTATTCATTAGTTAGTTTGTTCATTTTGAGTGAACAATGTAAATATGAAAATAACCAGATTAATACATTTCTTGATGTTGTAACTTGATTTTCTCCACCTCGTGTTGGGAGGGGCTGAACGAATGTAGTCTCACAAAGGTGAATTGTTAGAATTTCTTGTTATACAATCATACTCTATACCAGGGTTTCTCAACGGGGGCGGCAGCGCCCCCTGGGGGGCGTTCGTAGAACCTAGGGGGGCGCTGGGAACGAACACAGGGGACCTTTCATGGTTTTCAAATATTTTCGGTGCAAAAATAGGATAACTGAAATAAAAAGCCTATCTTCATATGGGTTTCTAACCCCTCTATCGTCTCATCTACCTTTTACTCTATGCTCAGTGCCATCATGATCGCCATAGTAACGCCGATAAACAAACCCGCCTCATCGCAGTAGCGTGGTGCTTCAGAAACTGTTTCGCCCTCCCCCGACTTCCACTGGTTGGTTTGCGGGAAATGCAAAGCAAGCGGTGGATGGGGCATTACGCTAAGCAACATGAATCTCATCCATATGACATAGTAAGGCAACATAAGACGTGAATAAAGCTAACTCCGCTTAGCATGCTAATTGTAAACAATATAATGTGCGCATTACGTGTAGACCACTGCAACGTCGCTCATTACGTCTGCGAACCGATAAACACTTTTTTTCATAAGGTACGCACACCAACCGGCACATACGCATTTAACACTGATGTTACAGGCGCTTAACTTGCGCAGCGTTGCTAGGCAACGTCACGTAAACAAAGGGAGTCTTTCGTGCACAAATTGAACCCAAGTTTGCGGGTTAACAGTTCAATAACCAATAAAAATGTACACAAGCACTGTTACGTATTAAACTTCAATAGCTCAATAATAAAACCTTTTAATAAAACTCTGAATACACATCTTCTTGTCCAGAAGAAACCAAAACGGCACAGAAGTTTTTTATTCAAGCAATGTAGCACGAGTTGGAGTGGAGTTGGTAATGGATATAGCCTACCTACGGGTGTCGCAATTAAAAAAAAAATTTTTTTTTTTAACAATAATAATGGGGGGGGGGGGGGCGCCAGAGGATCAGGGTAAGGTAAGGGGGGCGTTTGCTCAAAAAAGGTTGAGAAACACTGCTCTATACAAACACAAGGTCTTCTCACTTGCAATGCAGAAATACAAAGCAATGCTAATCAAGTGGTACCTTGAAAAGCTTTTGATAAATGCAATTTCAATTTTATTGTTAGTTGTACTTTGGGACTGAATGTTTGAAACCTTTTATTATTGTGGAATCTGTAATATTTAATATTCAGAATGGACAAAGTTTAGTAAAGACATATCCTTTCCATCACAATAATTCCATGTCCCCTAATGGCCTAGCATTTGAACACTTTCACTCTGTATGAATGTTTTTCCCCAAATGGCAATCATAAATTTGATATCCGACCAGCAGTTTTGTTTTTCAAGCAATAACACCTTTCAAGATGACAGCCCTAACTCACCGAGCACAAAAATCTTACTGATTCTCAAAACAACATAAATTGTGGTTTATTCCTCTTGTATTTTATCTATATCTATCTCTATATCTATTTTATCTATATTTATCTATAAACAGTACATTGCATTGCAGAGATTGATGTGGTTGTGTCTAAAACCTCAACATGACTTTGCTCTGTGACGAACAGCTGCAGTCACCTCATGTGAGGCTTTAGTTTAGGTCGAGGGGGACATGTGTTGGTTTCGTGGTGTGTTTCGAAGAAAGGCACTATTTAAACGTGACATACAACTTAGGAATGGTATTTAGTCATTCATGAGTTCATGGCCATTGGCCACTGTACCCACTGATACTCTTACCTTGAAAGTAGAGCCGACCTCATACTGTTGGTTGGGCTGTTAGTCCTATCATGTCCCAACCCTAGCTCCTACAAAGGACTATCATGTCCCAACCCAGCCTCTATTTTCAGGACTATTACAACCCAACCAAAGCCTCTACTTGTAGGTCTATCATGTCCAACACTAGCCCCTACTCGTAGGACTATCATGTCTAACACTGACCTCTACACGTAAGAATAGCATGTCTCAACACTAGCCTCTACTCGTAGGACTATCATGTCTCAACACTAGCCTCTCATGTCTCAACCCTAGCCTCTTCTCGAAGTCATATAATTTCCTAACCCTATTCTCGTTGGACTATCATGTCCCAACCCTAGCGTCTACTCCTAGGACTATCATGTCTTAACACCCACCTCTTCTCTTACCACTATAAAGTTCCACACCCTGGCCTCTGCTTGAAGCGCTCACACAGCCCTACATTGTGAGTAGACTACACACACACACACACACACACACACACACACACACACACACACACACACACACACACACACACACACACACACACACACACACACACACACACACACACACACACTCCTCACCCCCACATTGTTTTGCTGAGATCTAAGTGAACCAGACGGTGTGAGTCCCTCTCCCCACTCGGGTTAATGACTGATCGAGTCCACCGGCGGCGAACAAGGCTGGCTCTGTGTTGACCTGAGCCAGCCTTGGTTAATGACTAATAGAACTAAAGGTATTGTCCCCTTTTTGTTTTTTTTCTTACCAATACCTGTCCAGGTGAGCAGCTTGGATAGATACCCCCACGCCCCCAGCCACCCCCGCCGATTTTTCTCTTTCCCTTCTCTCGTTTCTTTTGTTTACGGCTGTCTTGAAAGACGGGTCCGCCCGTGTGCTGTCGTGTGATGTCATAGTTCTGAGTCATCCCGGAGACATTGCAGCGGTGTTGAAATGTAGTGGAGAGGTTTGCACGGAATGTGGAATGCGTAGGTTGAGGTTCACAACAGTGCCCGACACTGGGGGGGGGGTCTAAATGGCTGCTCTGACTGGGGGGGGGGTCTAAATGGCTGCTCTTACTGCGCTTGGCCAACTTTTGTTTGGTTGGTCCCCCATTCGTACTGCTTTTCACATAGGTGTGTTTTTATGTTGTTGTTCACCTGTGCTAAGGGGGGGGGGGGGGGGGTCTAAATGGCTGCTCTGACTGGGGGGGGGGTCTAAATGGCTGCTCTGACTGTGCTTGGCCAACTTTTGTTTGGTTGGTCCCCCATTCGTACTGCTTTTCACATAGGTGTGTTTTCATGTTGTTGTTCACCTGTGCTAAGGTGTGGGGCGACAGTTCATGTCCAGACCTGTAAATATATGCAAGACGCTCCACGCACGCACACACGCACACATGCGCACATGCACATAAACACACTGTCCCCAGAAGGTGTATCTGCCCTAGGTCGTGTCATAGGTTTCAAAATAGGTTAGAGAATGATTTTTTTTTATTCATATCCACATTGTTTTTTTATGCTGACATGATGTCTTCAACTGTAATTTCCTTGTTCTAAAATGATTTGATGCAAGGGAAGAGGTTTGAGTTTCTGGTCTCATTAGACTGTGGATGGAGGAATAAAATGGACGAATAGATGACA
Organism: Micromesistius poutassou; assembly: GCF_964030765.1. NCBI lineage: Eukaryota > Metazoa > Chordata > Actinopteri > Gadiformes > Gadidae > Micromesistius > Micromesistius poutassou. Next base: position 15,005,448 of record NC_140274.1, read on the forward strand.
GGACTGTCAGAGAATGCCTCTTCCCGGCCTGCTCATCATATCCACTTTACTGTTAATAATCCTTTCATATCCCTCCGCCTTCGCAGCACAGGACAAAACAACAGCTAAAGACCACCTATTCCCTTCATAGGTGAAGGGAACAATATCATTTTTTGTCGCCGATACTTTCCCCTTTTGAGTTGAGAGCTGCGGTACAACAGTACAATTCTAGGATTTGAAAAGTGATGACACAAACAATGACAAAATAATTCCACAATTGACTACTAAACAATGACCAAAAACACATTACTACCACTAACACAATAACTAACATGCTCCTATGCTTCTCATACAGAGGCGGTCATTGCGTTGTGACCTCACGCTGTCCAAGCCCTATTGATTACTGCGGTTATGGGTCATCAAATATTTGGACCATTTTAGCCCAGCTCTGACGATACCAAACCCACTGTCCCAGTGGAAAAGGTCAAAGTTCAACGCCAGAAGTCTGGGGTTCACAGGCACAGGCAGGTGTGGGTGTTTTGACGAGCGCAGGCCAGCAGCTGTGGACTTGAACCCTGGGTCCTTTGGCCAGGGGGGGGGGGGGGGGGGGTCTGTTGTGGCGCCACGGTCCCATGGACGGTCTGACACGATGGTAGCTTAGCATTGAAGCATCTGTGTGCTACAAAAGCTCTGCACATTTTGGGAAATGCAGGAGTTCAGGCATCGGGTTGCCTGCTCCGAAACATTTTGGTGTGCGCTGCTGTAATAATGGGAAAAGCCGAGGAAATGTGTTTCAACTTAGAATCTGTGTGACGTGTAGGAAATGGTGTGTGTGTGTGTGTGTGTGTGTGTGTGTGTGTGTGTGTGTGTGTGTGTGTGTGTGTGTGTGTGTGTGTGTGTGTGTGTGTGTGTGTGTGTGTGTGTGTGTGTGTGTGTGTGTGTGTGTGGAAAGTGAGCGAGGGACTTTACTAAAGTAGGGGCAGGTAGTGTGAGTGTGAGACACACACTGTTGTGTGTGTGTGTGTGTCTCACACTCACACACAGGAATGTGTGATGGAGTTTTTGCGGTTTGCAAACTGTCGGGGAGGGGGTGGTGCCTCGCACAGCGCGGAGAGTCCCTCCCCCTCACTGAACCTTTCTCAGTCTGCCCTCTTTTCCTTAAAGGGGAGGTTACAGCAGTGATCCAGGGTTTGGGCTCTTAAAGGGGTGGTCACAGCAGTGTTCCAGTGTTTGGGCTCTTAAAGGGCCAGTAACACCAGTGCACCAGTGTTTGGCCTGGCACTGAAAGGGACAGTAACACCATTAACTCAGTGTTTATTTGACCAGGCTCTTAAAGGGTAACTGGATCTCAGTTCCAGTTCTTATCTACACCCTCATTGGTCATCTAATCGCTTCCCTAACCCCCTTTCTAGTTTAGTTTTGACTCCTCAAAGCCTATTTCACGCACACACGCACACACACGCACAGGTCACACCGTCAGTGGGAGATACTGTTGTCAAGGCAGTGGTTGTGTTGTGTTCTTGTGTTGATGTTGTTGTTGCTGTGTTCCCCAGGTCAGCGTGTGGCCAATGAGGATCCCTGTAGACCAGCATGGCCTGCTCTCAGTTCACCCGCTGGGGGAGATGAGGTGAGGTTGCCAGACTTGTGGTTTTTACCCAGACCCAGACTTTATTTTTGTGCCTCTTATCACGAGTTTGACTGGTTATCTGTTTTTCTTTTGTTTTTAGATATTCTTATTGCCCAAATACTGATTTTATTTTCCATCTGGGAGGGAAGAACATCATTACTTACTGAGTCTATCCTGGGGCAGATCAGTCTTGTTAGTTGGGGAGTTTAATTCCCAGCCAAGAGGTACTGGGTTCTCCAATGTGTGTGCTCTACATGTACATATCCTTGAGCAGGATGCCCGAACCCCTACCTTCTCCTTAATGACATGTATTTGAATTCAATCATTCACATTGGAATAAAGCATCTGCTAAAGGGTAAAAGCGGGAGTCCTTATTTTTCTGGGTCAAAATGAATGTGAAAAACAAATGATTGAATCTTGGTCTTTATCTTGTTGTTTTTTCTCAGTGTTGCTCGCAAGCGAGTCCAGAGCCACTCAGGCGCAGCTTAACCACCAGCCAATCCGATGCATCCGGACAATAAACTGGCCAATCATGGCAAGCAAGTGACCGGTGACAGCCGATCCCAACTAGCCAATGTAAATCAACAGAGTCAGCAGAAGGCGGGAGCTGTGGCCCACTGTCAGAGTCCAAAGGGGGTTGGCGTCGGGGGCCATGCAGTCAAGACCAATCAGATGGCTCCGGCGAACCCTGGGCTGAAAGCCGCCAGCCAATCGGCAAGTGGCGTGGGCGCAATGCTGAAAACCAAATCGAAGCGGGAGAGGAGCGTCTCCGCTGACTCTGTGGAGCCCAGAGATGCCCTCGCCTCGGCTCTGGAGGCAGAGGCCAAAGCAGGTGAGTGGGACAGACACACAGGGGGGCAGACACACAGACGGCCAGGCGCAGATGGGCATACGCACCGACAGGAAGACGAATAGACACACATACAGATGGACACACAGGTGGACGCATAGAAAAACAGAAACATTGAAACAGTTGGATACGTAGACAGATGGACACAGACGGACAGACAGATGCATAGACGGCAGACGCATAGATAGACAGACGGACGCGGGTAGACAGACACACATAGACAGGCTGACCGACAAACGCATAGACAAAGACGCAGACATGCAGACGTGCGCATAACGACACACAGTCACAGCCAGACAGATGGACCGTGAGAAGATTGTGTGGCGACGTGTGTCTCTGTGCAAGAGTGACTTCCTCGAGCTGCTTATCAGCCCCATCTCGAGCAGAAAAGCCACAGTAGGTGCTTTCACCACCTCCACCAGGAACCTCCAGCGTATGTGCTCCTGACCTTTCTCTCTCTCTTCTGGATTCCCCCTCCGGCACTCTGAGCACTGTTGCATGCTGGTGTTTTTTTTTGTCTTTGACCATGCGTGACATTTGTCAAAATAACCCCCACTCCAAAACAAATGCCGAGTTATTTGAGGAGCTCAGGGTTTAGAGAGTGTTTAGGTTTGGGCTGTTTTCTGTGAAGCTGTTCTCCATCTCCAGTGAGACCAGGAGATGGGGTTAGGGTTGGATCAGCTGAAGATTCTTCACAAAAGGATACAGTGGCTGTGTAATTCCATTTCAAACGTTAAGATAAAAGACTTAAAGTGTAAAAAGCAGCGGAGGAGCGATAGCTCCTTAAACTAGAATTAGATCTGTTTTGATTCTCTCTTGTACGGAAGTGTGTGTTCTGCTAGAACCCACTCACTGGAGACCACTGTAATGTGATTTTTATAAAGCAACATCCTGCTTCAGCCTGCTGTGTGTACGCAAGCACATGCACATACACATACACACCCACACACAGATGATCGTGCACACGTTCACACGCGAACACATGCATGCGCGTGCACCTCCATAAACATACAGTCACTCTAGTTACTTAACATACAGGGTGGGGGAGAAGTGTGGTTCTGACACAAGAGAATGAAAGCTTTTTGTAGATCCTCCCCTGGCTCCATTTTCTCTCTCTCTCTCTCTCTCTCTGTCTCTCTCCTCCTGTGATCTTAAAATGAAAACAAAGCACATTCAAATTCACCCCACCAGGGCGTGTTGTTTGAAGTGTGCCGCTGCCACACCTGTGACCGGCCAATCACAGTAGAGTACAGTCCAGTAGAGTTCTAGAAGGCTGTTTCAAGGACCAATCATAGGGGGTCGACCCTCCCGTAGATTTCTAGAATGCTGTATCGCCGACCAATCACAGCGGGTCGCCCTCCAGTAGAGTTCTAGAAGGCTGTTTCACCGACCAATCCCAGGAGATGGGTCGCCGGTAGAGTTCTGGAAGGCTGTCCCACAGATGAGGGACAGGGGGTCTCCCTCCAGTAGAGCTCTGTCTCTTGCTCAGTGTCTCAGTGGCTGGAAAACTGCTGTTTTCACACCGCTAAAGGTCAGCTATATCTCTCCCTGGTCTTTGAGACGGCTTGTCATCACTACGAAATACCATCCTCTGCTACAGGGTGGGCCTCACACTGAGCAAAGGGACAGCCTTCACAAGCAGAACTTTTCTCTGTTCTGTAGACTTCAGTGTCTCCCCCCCCCCCCCCCCCCCCCCCCCGAGTGCCGACAGGATGACTGAATGAATGTAGATGTTGGGGATATTGGTTGGTAGACTCAAGACCAGCCAACACTTGTTTGCCTCTAAATTGCTCTGCATTTAAATGGAAGGATGGAGGATTGGATGGATGGATTTTGTTTGGATGGATATTCTAAAGAGCATCTTTTTTCCCATTCTGGTGGAACGCTACAGCTTGTTGTATGTTGGTTCATCATTCATTTATGATAGAACTGTACAATTTGAGCTACTGGTCAGCTGTGTGTGTGTGTGTGTGTGTGTGTGTGTGTGTGCGTGTGCGTGTGCGTGCGCCGTCCTTCACCTGTGCAGAGGGTGTGATGCGTAGCAAGCGGCGCTGCGTGCTGGAGAGGAAACAGCCGTACAGCGGGGATGAGTGGTGCTCCGGCCCCGACACGGAGGAGGACGAGGACAAGCCGCGTGCCCCCGCCCCCCACCGTGAGTACAGAGCCAGCACAATGCCCCCCCCCCCCCCGTCCGACCACCACAGCACCAGCTACCCCCCAACCCCCCTCACGGCAGTGCAGAGCCCCACCACAACAGCAGGAAAAGGTGCAAGCGGGGGGGGGGGGGGGGGGGGGGGGTGCGCCTTCATCCCGTCTGTTAGATGGATGAAGGGAATAGGTGGTCTTTAGCTGTTGGTTCGTCCTGTACTGCGAAGGCGAGAGGGATTTGTGCCTGGGATATATTTGACGTTCCCTAAAGGACTTGGTGTGTTGTACGGTACGGGGTGCACTTTGTGTTGTGTGTCTGCCTCATTGTCTAATTTTCCGTCCAACTATGGCACTTGTGACTCAGTTGTGACAATGACGCCTGTGACAATTCTCTAAGCGGATCAGACAATAAAATGATATCTTATCTAAACGCCCCCCCCCCCCCCGACTGTCCATGTTACACAAATGCACCGTTTGACCTCCCCCTCCCCGTGGGTTTGAACAGTTTTCACCAGAACACACCCAGAATCCTTTGCTTTACATTCCAGTGTTGTTGCTATGGAGAGGACCGGTTTAGGCTAGAAATCGCTATCATTACGTGTTTTTATTTTTTTCCCCTTGTGTCATTGACAAACATCAGTACAGAGCATGTGACTCTCCCCCCTCCCCAGCTAAGCTGTCATTTCATGGTGTCTGGCTCCATCTAGTGGTCAGATGGTAAACTGGAAGAATTATGTCAGCGTTCCAGATATCTCAAAATAATGATCTTTCGCAACTTCATTATCATTTACTTTTCTTCCCTCTATGTTCATTCTAAAAGAAATGTAGTAAACTTAAATATCAAAACCCACTCTCTTGCTTTCTCTCTCTTTCTTTCCCTCTCTATCTTTGTCTCGGCCCCTCTCAATTTAAACCTCTCTCTCTCGCCCTCTGTTGCCTTGGTTTCTGTCTACTCTGTCTCTCTCCCTCTGTCTCTTTTGTATCCACTCTCTCCTTCTCTGTCTCTCTCTCTCTCAGGGGATCGAGGGGGTCCTGGTCCCGGATCTCTCCAGGGCCTCGGTGGGCGTCCCTCTGGGGGCTCGGGGTCAGACCCCGGGGGGCCGGCGGTGCGGCGTGGAGGGGCCACAGGGCCTAAAACGGAGCCTTCCCTGCCTTCCTCCCAGCAGGTTGTGTACGTCTTCACGACCAACCTGGCCAACAGGTAAAGCACCTCATGTACTGTTATCAACTTTTACCCGAGCTTGCGTACGACACTTAATGCCACATATATATTAACGTATCGATGTGAGTTAACCACCACATCCCTTTGCTGTAGAAACCGATCCTGTTGGGTCTAACAAAGTGTGAATTAAATGCCTTAAATTTTTGAAAGTTATCAAACAGGGGAAATTCTCTGTAAAATTACAGTCTGCTAATTCCGACTAAATTCACGTTTTCCGAAGTGGTGGTCTTCTATTGGCTATGCAGCCAATAGAGCAAGAGCAAGAGTGATGTGGGTTTGGACCACATTTTACTACCACCCCTCACAATTGCTGCTGTTGCTGATCTCTTTTTTACCTTTTTACCGTACTCATTTTTTTGTATTGCAAAGCCAGACTGCTGCTGTAGTGAGGACAGATTGTAGGTAGTTGGACTGGAAATGACTCAAACATCGTTTGTGGGGATGTCATTCAAAACCAGTGAAATTGCCCCATGGCGAGCTGTTTTATCAAAGACGGAGGCTGCTTGAAGAATAAAATCCTTACAGAAAGCTGTTCTTGTATCTTTTGACCTTACCTGGAGTGTTTTGTCTGAGAAAATAAAGATTGAATTCTTTGTGCCAATTAATTTGTCTGTTGGATATTCTTTGAGGTGGCTGAGGGTCGATGGGTTTTTGCCGTTGATGGGATTTTGGTCTATCTTTTGAGATGTGCGTATCATAATGCTAAATGATGAGCACAGGATTTGAGTGTGATATGTAGTAAATCCATTGTTCTGTTTGCGTTTGACTTTTTGTATAACCGTCTTCATCACATTTATATCCCAATAAACAATGTAATGCACTATTTATGGACTGCAGCTGGGTCTCCATCTTGGCCCAGTCTCCTCTAAATGAAGCTGTGCTTTGTTCCTATTTGGTAAGGGCTGGTAATATAGCTTTTTAAGTATGTAATATTCATGTACGTATGTGTGTTTGGGTGCGTTTTTGTGTGTGTGTTTATAGTGCTGCCGAAGCAGTACTGAACGGACACTCTGGATCCATCCTTCAGTTTCACCAGCAACAAGTTCCACGCAGCAAGCTTGAACAGGTTAGTAGACATAGGAGGAGGATAAAAGTACTCTACTCAAGTGGCTCAAACCACTAGTGCGCCAACCATGTAGGCTGTAAGCGTTGTAGAAACCAAGGCTCGATTCCCACCGGTGGGCAGATGCTACAGTTAATTCCCTCTCTTCTTCAACCCACTTTCCTGTCCCTCTTCACTGTCCGGTCCATAAATGCACAAAAGCCTGATGCTGATAGGCTACGTACTTGGCAAAGGTTTTAGATGTGTCTATAAAGTATGCAATAAGGGTGGTGTGGGATCCTGGGTTGCATAGTGTGAATGTATTTCGCCGTCCATCAACGACCCGTCTTCTCCACTCCTTCAGGGCCACAATGCGGGGAAGATCCCCAGCCTCCCGGAGAAGATGAGCTCCAGTGGCTCCCCGCCGATGGGCACGCCTAAACCCCAGGGTGGGACCCCCATCTCTGGCTCGGCCGGAGGCGTCGGGGGTCCCCTGGCTGCGGGGGGGCCATCGTCGGCGGGACATTCTGACAATGAGTCTCCTCACAGCAGAACGGGCGGCCCCGGGCCCTGCAACAACCTCCGCCTCGCCACCCACAAGACCCAGGGAGGAGGAGGAGGAGGAGGAGGAGGAGGAGGAGGAGGAGGAGGAGGAGGAGGAGGAGGAGGAGGAGGAGGAGGAGGAGGCGGCGGCGGCGGCAGCACCCCCGCCGGCCCGGCTCTGGGGCCCGGCACCGGGGAGGGTCCTGGAGGGATGGCCCACCCCAACGCCGGGGTCTCTCCTTCAGACAGCCCCTCGGCCGTGGCGGCCCACCTCCAGGCTGACCCGGGGGGGCTGGAGGGTGCGGGCGGTGTGGACGGCCTCTCCAAGGAGCAGCGGGAGCACCGGGAGCGCTCCCTCCAGACGCTCCGAGATATCGAGCGGCTCCTGCTGCGCACCGGGGCCCCCGGAGGCCCACAGAACCCGGGCGGCCCCAACGGCAATCCAAACAACAATAACGGCAACAGCCCCTCCAACAACAACAACAACAACAACCTCCCCGACGGCGGCGGCGGCGGCGGCGCAGAGGACGGGGACAACGGTACGAACAGCGGCGGGAACGGAGGGAACAACCCCCCGGCGGCTCCCATGGGGGGGCCGAAGAAGTACGAGGAGCCGCTGCAGTCCATCATCTCCCAGACCCAGTCCCTGGGCGGCCCCGGGATGGAGGGCCCCCCGATGGACGCCCAGCATCACGGCATACCCCAGCATCCCCACCACCCCCACCACCACCTGTTCTCCCCGGGACTGGACATGGGCTCCATGATGGGGCCCGACGGCCTGACCCCAGAGCAGATGGCCTGGAGGAAGCTCCAGGAGGAGTACTACCAGGAGAAGCGCCGGCAGCAGGAGATGCAGCCGCCGCACCCGCACCCGCACGCGCAGCACTTCCGGATGATGTCGGAGCACGTGGGCATGCACGGCGGCGGCGGCGGCCCCCCCATGGTGATGAGAGGACCCCCGCCTCCGTACCACAGCAAGCCCGACGACCAGCCCTGGGGCCCGGGCGGCATGATGGGAGGACCGATGGGAGGGAACGGGCGCCTGATGGAAATGCACCCAGACGACCCCCGCGGCGGGCCCAGGTTCCTGGGACAGATGCAGAGAGGAGGGCCCTCGCACGGGGGAGGAGGGGGGTTCCCCGGGAGCCCTGGGTCGGGTCTACCGATGGAGGGCATGGGTCCTCAGAGACCTCCCCGCGCCGGAGTGGTGTGGCTCGATGACATGCCCAACAACATGGGTGGAGGAGGAGGCGGCGGCGGTGGTCCGCCTTTCCAAGGGGGGTGCTATCCCGGCGGTCCGCCTCAGCACCTCCAGGGCGACCCCGAGCGCCTCCTGACCCGCGAGGAGATGTTCCGCATCATGGAGAAGCGGCAGCTGCAGGGGCTCCACCGGCTGGAGATGGAGCGCCTGGCCAAGCAGCAGCAGCAGATGCAGCAGGGTGGCCTGGGCCAGAGGATGGTGGACAACCCCGGGGGACCGGCCGGCTTCCCCAACATGGGGATGGGTCGCTGTGCGCCGTCCCGCGGGGACCCCATGGACTTCCCCGGCTCCCGGGAGATGCTGGGCTCCCCCGGAGGAGGAGGGCCGCCCCAGATGAGAGACTTGGTGGATTCCCCGATGGGGAGCAACTTGAACTTGAGCATGAACGCCCAGATGAGCTCTCAACAGGAGCAGCAGCAGCAACAGCAGCAGCAACAGCAGCAGCAACAGCAGCAGCAGCAGCAGCAGCAGCAGCAGCAGATGATGCTGGCCCAGAAGCTGTGTGGCCGTCCTGGGGGAGCGGGGCCTTTAGGGGAGATGCTGAGCCCTGAAGCCATCTCCAGAATATGGGCAGCACAGAACGGACGGCCAGTTAAGAGAGGAATGGGGCCCGGACCCGATGGCGGGCTCCATTTCCCCAACCAAGGGCCATTTTCTGGCGGGCAGATGGAAGGGCCGTATCTCCAGCAGCCCGGTCCAGAGATGTTTGGACCGGAGCAGCAGGGACCCTCTCAGATGGGAGGCACGCCACGGCTCAGTCATATGACCATGGCCGGAGGCATCCGAGGCCCCGGCCCGGGTTCTCGCCGCCCATCCGACCTGTCAATCAACGTAAACCCAATGGGGTCCCCCTCTATGCCTCCTCCTCATCAGCTCAAGTCCCCGTCCCTCAGCCAGGAACCCTCCCCACTCCTGCCTTCTCCCTCAGCACCTGGGCTCAAATCACCCTCCCAGATGTCCTCGGCGGGGCCTAATCCTCCTCTTCCACCGGCCTCGGGGGCCGGAACGCCCTCCTCTGCTTCCATGAAGTCCCCCCAGCTGATGGGCTCTTCCTCCCTGAACATGCGATCGCCGTCCGCCTCCCCTGGACACCTGAAGTCCCCGGCCCTGCACGGGGGCTCCCCGGGATGGGCCTCCCCCAAAACAGCTCTTCCAAGCCCAGGGAGACCGGCCAGTGGCAAGGGACTGGGCAACGGAGGGGGCAGCTCCACTGAGACGGGTACAGTCAGAGCTCAACCCGCTTACACGTTGCCTGCGTTTCTTTTTTACTTTTGTAGTTTGTTATTCATTGGTGGACCATTCCACATGCTTGCCCTGCTTCTCATTCTCAACTTTACTTTATTGATTAACTTAACTTTATCCCGAGGGAAATTGTCTCTGACAATTGCTCTGCTCAAGATGAAAAAATTATAATAAAAGAGTGGACAGTGGTATATATGATGATGATGATGATGATATATAAGTGTGTGTGTGAAATATCTATCTATGATGTATACACAACACATAAAAATCAACCTTAAACAACAGATGTTGTATTCATCTGTTTCCACAGGACCGTCCCTCCCTCCCAGGAGCTCCAACTCCACGCCAGGTAGCCAGCCAGGCTCGCTGAATCCCAGCATGCCGTTCAACTCCTCCTCCTCCCCCGATGCCCCCCCGCCTACCCAGAATCCCCTGTCCCTCATCATGAATCAGATGTCCAAGTACGCCATGCCCAGCACCACGCCGCTCTACCACGACGCCATCAAGACCATCGCCACGTCCGACGACGAGATGATGCCAGACCACCCTGCTCTGTCCGGCGTCAGCATTGGAGGTAAGGGAACTTTATGCAAATGTGTTTCATACTCTGCCTCATTATATTGTGGAGATCTGTTGAAAAATAGGTTGGAAGTATATTTTATCTTTTTTAATTATTAGTGAAAAAAAAAAAAGTGTTTGTTGCTGTTTGCAGCCTTTGCTGACGATCTTGGAAACAAATAGGAAACAAATTGTCGAAACGGCACAACCTGACTTTTCACCGGTGTACTTCATGAATGATGATATTAAAAAGTATAATCTCCCACCAGGGAACATGGGCAACCCACAGGGGAACCAGATGCTGGTGTCCCAGGGCGCCATGGGACCCAACGGGGAGCCACAGAGCCCCATGGGCATGATGCTCCACGGCCAGCCACAGATGTCCCACGACGGGCCCCGCTCCATGCTGTCCTCCCCCAATCCCATGGCCATGGCCGGGATGAATCCCGGCATGATGGGCCCTGGCCAGGGTGACGGCATGGGACACTGCAACATGTCCCCCATCCCTCAGAACCAGATGGGCGGCTTCACCCGAATGCAGCTGCAGCAGCAGCAGCAGCAGCAGCAGCAGCAGCAGTCCCACGGACCCATGCACTCTCCCCTCGGGGGACTGTCGCACCACTACCCCCAGCCCGGAGACGACGTCATGCCCTCGCAGCAGCAGCAGCAGCAGCAGCAGCAGATGCTGCGGGAGCAGATGCTGTTGAGCAAGGGCCACCCGCACCACCGCCACCCGCACCCCTCGGACTTCTCCTCCATGGGAGACGGCCCGGACCTGAGCGAGGTCATGCGCACCTCGCACACGGGGATCCCCGAGTTCGACCTCTCACGCATCATTCCTTCAGACAAGCCCAGCAGCACCCTGCAGTACTTCCCCGCAAAGAGACCCCCGCAGAACCCCCACCAGGCCCAGGGCCCAGGCCAGCACCCGGGACCCCCGCCCCAGCTCCTCAAACAGCTGTCCTCCTCCGGCCCCCAGCAGGGCGGCCCCATGTCCTCCAACCCTCACCTGGCCCACCTGCAGAACATGATGGCTGAGCACCAGCTGCCCGCTCACACCGCACAGGGAGGCATGCGCCAGGGCATGGGCATGCCTCCAGGCGCTTCCAGGGGCATGGGGCCTGGCGGTGGAGGCATGGGTCCCGGGGGAGTGATGGGACCTATGGGCTCCATGGGCCCCATGTGCCCTCCAGGACACATGATGGGGAGGACAGGTATGATGCCCCAGCAGCATCTCCAACAACAACAGCAACAACAGCAGCCGCACCATCACCACCACCACCACCACCACCAGCAGCAGCAGCAGGCCATGATGGCAAGCCTACACCAGGCCTCCCAGCCCCACCCAGGCATGATGTCACCCCAGCAACACCCGCACAATCTCATGGCTCAGCAGAACCTCATGATGATGCAGGCCAGGGGCTCCCAGGGGCCTCTCATGTCCCCCCAGGGCCCCATGATGGGGCCTCCACACCGGGGCATGTCTCTTGACGGCCCCCTGGGGCCTGGAGGGATACCAAACATGCCATTCTAGTCCAGCTCGCTGATACTCTACAACAAAAAAAAAGAAAGAAAACGAAAGAAACAAAAAAGCTTATTTCCATCATGTTGCTCCTGCGTTAAGTCAATAATGTTTTCATTCATGTTATTTCTGCAATTATTTAAAAAAAGAATTGTAAAAAAAAAATTGATCACTGATAACCTTCGACTTTTGGAGTTCCAGCTGATAAAAAAAAAGGAATATTGAAAAGCACCGTCACATGGTTAAAACATATGAACTTGTTTTCTAAAATACTGTAATATGTGTATATTGCACTAATGTGTGTATTTGTTGTGGGGAAGCATTGCGGTTGAGGGGAGTAGTGCCTCACATTTCTATTTGTTTTCCTATTGATTCTTTTCTTCAACTATAAACTGTTGTGCAAAGGAAAAAAATAATATAATATATAGTTGCTGTACATAAAAATGCAATTTGTGATTGTTTGCCATCGTTGTGTATAACTGTTTTAATAGAAGTCTACAAAAGAATAATACTGTTCAGTTGATCCCATCGCGTTAGTCTCCGTTTATTGTCTGACGTGTGTTGCATTGATAAAACCGAAGAGGAGAAGTGGTTGAAATATACAATTAAACTTTATTTGTTAACTTGAAGGTATCTGTAAGAGGACATTCTGGTAAAACGTTGTACATTATTAAACGACATCTAAGTGCAATTACAAAAGCTGTGCAGATTCTCAGTACATCTTGTAGACTTTTTTTTTTTCTCTTTCTTTCAACATCTTCACTGCAAGGTCCAAACGACAGGCCTGATTATTGTCATAGACATTGTGTGTCCGATTTGTGTGGCTTTAAACTGGAGCTGAACCAGGAATGGGTGAGTGGCTGGTTTGATCGATAACCCCCCCACCCCCACAGCGGTGAGGTTATAAGCCAACCGGCAAAGATGGCGCGCAGCAAGCAGGCGAATGGCGCCCGCTTTCTTCATGTCTCCTCTCACTCATAAAGTGGAAACCACAACCCCAAAGCAACAGCTCATAATAGCTAGATGCAGGAAAACCAAATGTGGGGCTAAGGAAGGAAGATATTCCATTTGCATTTCATCAAGCTGTGCTGATTTAAATGGGATGTGTTGGTGCAATGTCTCTGAACTGAAACACTTTGTGACCCAATGCCAGGCCTAAACATTGGCCAAATTCTAGATAAATTGTACAAGGCCAAACACTTATTTACTTTGATTTCACATTTCATTACATTTCATCTGATACAAATGTTACCTATGTCTTTTACTTGACAGAATTTAGGATTGACCTATGGGTGAACACATTTCACTGTTCTTCGAGGCTTCTAAAGTGGCTGCTTGATTTTCAAGTGAAATCAGCTGATCGCGGTGCGCGTGGGCGGGGTTAAATAGGAGCCGAAGCCATCGGGCCGTTCGGTTTAACTCGGGCGATTTTATTCCGACAGACCCGCTCCGTAGTCCGCAAAAATATTTACTGCGTTCACCGCACAAACATTTACAAAAGTGAAACGGCGCTTTCATTAATTCGAAGGTAAAGTTCTGCTAACCCTAATGTCTAACTAAATTCTATTTAAATGTCCAGGGAGAGTTGTCCTGCGTTTGTTTAGAGGTGGCTGTATGTTGTGTGGAGCGGTAGTCCGGCTAGCTGGATGCGGCTAAGCTAAGCTGACGTTAATGTTTGCAAAGGTAAAGTTCGTTCCTGGCAAATGTCACTCCTAGCTCTAGGTACCGATATCCACCCGATACTTGTATGTATACTTGTAGACACGTCCACGGTGAATATGATTCACTAGGATAGCGCACAAGAGCTTCTACGTGCTACTATTGCTTACTGTGAGTTAGCCGTTAGCTTGTACTGCTAGCTTATTGGTTAGCCGAGTGACGGGTGAGACAGCAATAACAAACATGGATTAAAATGCCATGAATCTGTCGTTTCTATCTAGTTTGTCAGGGTATCTCATGAAGTATTGCCTGGCTGTGGATCATTGTTTTAGAAATGTGTGTACCACTCCGTTCCGAAACGGACGAAACCTCATTAAGCTGAAGTGATAATTGGTCAAACGGCAAGTTATTTCATGAATTGTCATCTCATCACATATTTTTCTCTTTCCAGGTTTCTGGAAACACCTAGAAGACGAAACGGTGATGCTAGTCCAGATTAGATAACCCGGTATTTGGTAGGTTCTGGGTGAAGCGATAGCAGCAAACACTTTCAGAGTTATATGTGTGCTCAATTAATTCGTCCCCAGCTTTTTTTTTTCTATTTACCTTGCGCACGGACGATTTCATCGATTTGCTCCAACGGCGGATGCTCAAAAAAGACTTGATTGAAGAAGCAGCTGAGACAAATAATTGAACAATTTGATTGAGTTTGGCAATACTTAGGGGGGACGGACAATCCTCCAACGTTTTGAGTAGTCCCATCGGGGTGGACTAACTCTCAATTTAAAGACACTTAATTAAAGGGAAAGTAAGGAGTGCGGAGTCGTCCACATGAGCACCGCAAGAACAGAGAACCCAATTATTTTGGGCTTGTCCAACCAGAATGGACAGATGCGGGGCTCTGTAAAGCCTGCCGGGGGCCCAGGAGGAGGTGGTGGGGGTGGGGGTGGTGGTGGCGGCGGCGGCCAGCATCAACCAAGCCAGATGAAGACCTCCTGCACAATCAACAATGGTAGCTCCCAGCCCACCCCCACAGCCAACACGGTCATCAAGTAAGTTTTGTGAAGAGGCATATGGGGTTGTGGCAGATTGCTAGCTAAGATATTTGGCAGTACATTTTGTATTAATAATTATTTGTGTTGGGTAAAGGGTCCTTGTCTGTACACCTGCAGACTTCAAACTTGAGGATTATTCCAGCTGGTTGGTTCTCTTGCTGAAATTAAACCATTTAATGGCTGGTTGGACAAATGCAATGTCTGAATGACATCAAGAACTTGGAAAGGATTTTCTGCTTGTAATCGTGTTGATGGACTAGCATTTGTGGGACTTCTAGAGTAATGTTGTTCGAAATATTTTCCCCTCCACAGGCCCGGAGATGACTGGAAGAAAAATTTGAAGCTTCCTCCAAAAGACACAAGGATGAGAACTTCTGTAAGTGTAATTATTTCCCTTGCATAACTCACTTTATAATAATTCTGTAGGGTTAATTTATAACAATGCTGTAGGAACCCTATAATTAAAGTAGTGAATGTATACAAGTCAACAAAAACAAAGCTGCCAAGCAATATGGGTTAGGCCTTTACAAGTGCATTTCTAATTTCATTGATGCATGTTTGATGAGGTAATTGTCAGGTGAAGTGCTGGAAAGTTCCCCCAGTTTGAAACTCACTGGTTATAGAGCAATGAAGTTCTGATATTGCAGTTCAAACTAGATAAAAGACTTGTTCACGTTGCATCTCATTGTGAGCTTTTTTTTGACTCACTCATCTCTAATCATCTACCATGGGCAAGAACACTTCTTGTTAAAAGCAGAGGTTCATACTTGGGGATGACTTAAATTTAATTTGAAGGGCAAGTTTGCATGAGGCACATGGTGGAGCTTGAGTTGGCCAACTCCCAATTTGGAGAATGTTTATTTCTGGCATAATTTACTGGTCTTTGGCTCATACAATTGTTAAATGTAAAACTTGTTTCTAGATACTGATTTGTTTCGACGTCCAGAAGCCCAGATCCCTGGATACTTGAATGTAATCTTAGCGATACAAGATGCGCTCCAAAGCCATTAACAGAAATGTCCTTATTGCCTTTTCTGTAACTAATTGCAAACTAACAATTTGTTTTGTTTTTTCTATCGTTGTATAACTTTTAAACATGTCCTCACTAGCTGCGATCATTCTGCCATGATTGTTTGCAAGCTAGATTAAGTTAAGTAAATAATTTCCTTTCTGTGAATTACAGGATGTTACAGCAACTAAAGGCAATGAGTTTGAAGACTACTGCCTGAAGAGGGAGCTACTCATGGGCATCTTCGAGATGGGCTGGGAGAAACCGTCTCCCATCCAGGTAGGTTCTGCAGCCTCTCGGTACTTCAACTTTTTGATTGTGGTAAACGGCGATAAAAAGGCAAATAAATTCATGTCACTTCAATTTGTTTGAAAGATTATAAAAAAATGTAGTCATTATTATTGGATGTGCTCCATTTTTGGTTAAACAAGAGTCATAAAAAAAAGTGGATCTCGTCACTGCTGTGATTCTATTTGGAAAATGCTGAATATTTGCTGATGTAAATATTCTACGTGATTCTGTTGGTCCGATCTTTCGCACAGTATATCTTTCTCATGTCCTTTATTCATAATGTACCTGATGTAGTGTGCCTCATAATGTGCCTGAAGGATTTTAATTTGCCTGACCTTCGGCTCTTTAGACCGAGGTGGCAACACAGAAAATGGGCTCAAGGAACCTTTTTATTTCCTTATAAATAGTTCCTGTAAATTACAGATCAATTTCATTCCCTCTTAAAACACTACTACTTTTATACTTGATTTGTATTAGATATTGTGCTTGCTCATATATACCATGTCAGTAAACTGACCAAAATGCCACAGTACGCAGCCTTGCCTCAAGGTCTGCTGGTTGGAAACTACTGCTGAGACCTTGGGGGACCCCATTAATGTCTGAATGTCCATCTCAGGAGGAGAGCATTCCCATTGCACTGTCAGGACGGGACATCTTGGCCCGAGCCAAGAACGGTACAGGAAAGAGTGGGGCCTACCTCATCCCCTTACTTGAACGCATCGACCTGAAGAGGGACTGCATACAAGGTGAGGAAGCAATTTGTTATGTTGTCATAACCGTGTTATATATTGAAACTTAGACCCTAGAGAATCACTCCCCAAGGTGGTGAACGCAAGACTTTTTATATGGTCTATGAAGCGGGTTGTGTTGACACTAGGCTTGGTTGGTGACAGGGATCAAATTAAATTTTGTACTCTTCTTTATAATGCCTTGTTACATGCAACACTTAATTTATTTTTTTAACCTAAAAGTAAACTTCTCATTCACATATAAGGTAATTAACATTTCTGCCGGCTAAAATACTACTACTAAATGTTATCCATGAGTTGTTTGCAGACGTGTGGTTTGTTCCCACAGCGGTGGGCATCGTTCCTACCAGAGAGCTGGCACTACAGGTGAGCCAGATCTGCATCCAGGTCGGCAAACACATGGGCGGGGTGAAGGTCATGGCAACGACGGGTGGCACCAACCTCCGTGATGACATCATGAGGCTTGATGAAACAGGTACAGCATGACCCGTTGGCGGTCTAGTCAATCTGGGGTGTGAAGTTTCATTTCAACTTGAAGTTTTGCTATTAAAAATGGATGACATAAAAAACTGCTACCCGGCAGCATATTAATACTGTCTCTTTTGCTTGTGGGTGTCCCATGTCGTACATTTTGATTGGAAAAGGTTGGCGGTACTAGTGCCTCATGGAGGGAGTGAAGTGATCAAATGAATTAATCCCAGGCCCATCCATCTCCACATATTGACTTCAGCAGTTAAAAAAAGCAATAGAAATGATCATTAAAAACAAACTGAAAAAGCTGTTTATGGAAAACTTAATTGCCTATTTTATGTGGAAATGAGACTGTTACTACTAGTCGTGTTTGCTGTACAATGGCTCATCTCTAGCAATGTACAAACGGCTTTAGTATTATGAAGTCATCACCAACATGCAAATGCTTTGGTGGTTCCCCCCCTTTCAAAGCACTATATTGGAAATGTATCAAAAGTAATCATGACCATGGGTGTTCTATTCCCCTCTGGGGGCATTGTTATACATTAGCCTTTTCTAGGAATTAAGTGGAAAACTAATCTAATTTCAAGTTAGTTTTTATTTAGGATAGTCTACTGGCTGGGGTGTTTGACTCCTTAAACAATAATTAGAGCCCCTACCTACTCATTAAAGAAGTGCATCTGGGAAAATTACTTATAATTCACTTAAAGTTGTTTTGGAACAAATATGCTTCTAAATCATCATGGCTGCCTACTCAGTTGTTGCAATGCTTCTGACCTTCCTGTGACTCTTAATTTACACCTTTTTTTTATCTGAACTGTTTAAATTTGACAAAGTGGTTGTACGAATCGACTAGAAATGTGAAGAAATCAACCATTGATGAATCAATAGTTCAAGGCTTTTGTTTGGGCGGAATGGATCTTCAACCTCTACTGACGGCTGACTACTCAATCGGTCTTTCATCTTGAATCACAGTCGTGTGTGTGTGTGTGTGTGTGTGTGTAGTGCACGTGATCATCGCGACCCCTGGGAGAATCTTGGACTTAATCAAGAAAGGAGTGGCCAAGGTCAACCAAGTGCAGATGGTCGTTCTGGATGAGGTCAGTTGACTTAACGCTTGGTTTCCCAACCATTCATCCCTGGTTTAATGGCGCATTTCCACCCTAGGGTGCGGGTCGGTTCAATCTGCAAAGGTGCAGCACGGGTAGCGTTTCCACCTCCAAAAGTGGGCGTGATCCAGACTGAGCCATACACAAGCCGTCCATTGATTGGGTGACAGAATCGTAATTTCAGTGCGACAGGGGGATAATAACAAACACATTACCCGCAAGGTATTTCTGGACAACGGCGAAAGCTTTTATTGAAGAAAATGTCGCACAAAAGTTTGCCGTCCTACATTGTTGCCCTTTGTTCATTGTGCGCTATCTTTTTCCTTGGATTTATTAGCAGGCTACACTGTGTCTGGCTGCTATGAGGTCACGATGCTTACGTAGCTGCTATGGCTATCGTCATCGGGCTTAAACCCCGCCCTACCATAAGGGTAGTGTCGGCGGTGGAAATGTGAGCCGTAACTGAGCTTGGCTATCCCGCACCCTCACTACTGGGCTGAGGCGTGCTGGGTCCGAAGTGTACCCGCTGGTGGATATGCGTCATGAATCAATCATGGACTTTCTCTAAAGACAGACCAATGAATGATCACGGATCAAACTACCTCCTGATTTATTAACCTCTTCGTCACGAGGCCTTTACGGTTTTGAGTAAAGATTACAACTGCAAGGCCTATAAAATGCGATCTTGGTACCAAAAGAGACTCCTGTGAGAATTTGGATACTCCTTGGTTAGAGAGTAAATCTAGAACATGGCATTAGTGGAAGATTTCATCGCTGCTTCCAAATGCACTGCAAACAGAAAAAGGTGCCCTTCAAATTGAGCCTTATTTCGCTGCTCAACTCCTTGTCTTGCTGTTCCGTTCCCTGTCTCCCCCCAGGCTGACAAGCTGCTGTCTCAGGACTTCATGGCGATGATGGAGGAGATGCTGAGCTTCCTGCCCAAACAGAGGCAGATCCTGCTCTACTCTGCCACCTTCCCCCTCAGCGTCCAGAAGTTCATGGTTGGTTCCCTTCTGTAGCCATTGGTCTGGTCTCACAAATCAGACTCTAGATTAATATCTAGAGTCCGGTGGTACACAAGCTCAAATCTGGGTGTCCTGGACATTTAGCTTTCCCTGGCTTCAAGTTAGTTTTGACCAATCATCACCTTGCTGGCGGCGGGGGATCTGTATGCTTCTAATTGGGAACACAAACCCAGCCAGCAGTAATGAACATCAACAAAATCAACCCTGTATAGTCTGACCTCTGTACAAATACTTATTTAAATCCCCATCTGAAGCCCCTTCCCCTTTAGTTGAAGCACATGGGCCCCTTCTTTGATTGACTGCTGGCCATTGCTATAGAGCCGAATGCAAGAGAACCATGAGACTCAGTCAAAACATAAAGATTAGTTGATGGCCACATTAACTTGTGGTCTGTGTGTCAGAACTCTTACTTGCAGAAGCCTTATGAGATAAACCTGATGGAGGAGCTGACCCTGAAGGGAGTCACCCAGTACTATGCCTACGTGACGGAGCGGCAGAAGGTCCACTGCCTCAACACATTGTTCTCACGGGTACGCATTAATCCCTGGTGCACTCTATATCACTGTATGACAAAACAAGAATTGGCTCAGTAATTTTGGGCTTGTGTTTTTTTTAATAACTTATTTAAATGGTCAATAACTGGTGAAATGCTAACTGTTTATATTTAAATAATATTTCAAACATTCCAATTGTTTTGCACAACTTTAAGCCATCGACGACGGTTTCTTTGTGAATCTTTTTAGATAAACTTTCAGTCAAGACAAGTACTAGTGAACTGCCAACCGTTACTGGAATGGTAGTAGGGTTGTAAAAAAGCTGATTGAAGGCAAGTTTTGGATGAACAGTTTCACAAGGCTCAAACGGTTGGAACTGGTGAAATGCCAACCAACGCTTTGGTTGGAATTCCTCAGTCGTGTGATTTTTGAGTTGTAAAACACTTTCTGCCCTCCTCCACAGCTCCAAATTAACCAGTCCATCATCTTCTGCAACTCCTCTCAGCGAGTCGAGCTCCTAGCCAAGAAGATCTCCCAGCTGGGCTACTCGTGTTTCTACATCCACGCCAAGATGAGACAGGTCAGCCTGCCCGCTGCTCGTTAAAGCAGCCCTGCTGCTGTCCTCCCAGGCCCTGCTGTCTAAATATACCATTTCTATCTTTCCACCCAGGAGCACAGGAACCGCGTGTTCCACGACTTCAGGAATGGACTCTGCCGGAACCTCGTCTGCACTGGTAAGGAACCCTGCCGTGCTGGATACTAGCCAATCAGGAGGAGGCTTGAAGGTCGTGCCTCAAAGGATCTTGCATAATAGTGTGGTTCATATTCAGTATTGAAACAAATTGTGGTCCAGTATTGACTTGGTAAGCATTGATTAGTGAGCGTAATGTTGTTGCAGTAGTTAAACGGGTATGCCAATTAATTTACTCTGGTGCGATTTTTAAAGTTTCTGAGCAAAAAAGTGGACTAAAACGATTTAACCAGAGTGTACAATTTGACCTTTCTTAAGCAAGTGTTTAAATGTGCTTGAGAAGTGAACAAAATCTGATCTTGAAATAAAACCCACTGCAATCAAATCATAGACTAGGTAGAATATATTGCTACTATTATTACTCCATTAGTGGTTGGGAATAATTCACAAGTATACCCGCTACACCTATTTACACCCGCCCCCCCGGTGTCTAATGGGGATTATTTGGCTATTGCACGGTAATGGAAAACCTATTCAAAGATCACTCCTTCTTGGCCTACTTTTAATATCATTGGTAGTGCGTAGAGATTCTAAATCCGAATGATGAATCTTGTCCATTTTGGCCCTGTTGTTGGTTACTATAATGACATTTGTTGTTGGCTGTGATCCATCGATGGATGGTTGGCCAACACTTTCATAATGTTGCAGCTTTTCAATTACGAAGTGGCAAGTTCAGCTGTATAATTTGTATCAAATTGTGGTGTTGGTGTCTTGATACCCTACTCATACATCTGGGTGGACAATCCCAGGTGTGAATGGTCTTCCTGATTTTTCTTTTTTATTTTCTCTGTCTGTAGACCTCTTCACTAGAGGCATCGACATTCAGGCGGTGAACGTAGTCATCAACTTTGACTTCCCCAAGCTGGGCGAGACCTACCTTCACCGCATCGGCAGATCAGGTAAGGCTCGATTTACTGTCTCCCCACATTGCTTAACTGCCTCTCATGTCACGTTACTGAATGTCCATGGAGTTTTGTTTTCCTGCCTGTCCTGACTGAGTCACATCCTTCTTTTGTGATTGGTTACCTCTACTCGTCCTTGTGAACGTATACTGCTAGTCCCAACCCATGTTGGCTGTACATTATCCTCAATATTGAGTACTATGGCATCCCGGTTAATGTTTTCACAAAGGGTTAACCGTCTCAGACACTGGTAGTGTAAAAGCATGCTGTTCTACCCTTCGACAGCAGTTAATGTTGCTGTTAGTCAGTAAGAGACTCTGATACTGGTAGTGTGAAATATGGCAGGAAAAAGTAACTTCCCTAGGCAACTTTAATAGAAACTGGTGTGTGTGTCTTTAATGACCTTTGTGCTCTTGCATAGCAGTGGTTGTGGTGGGCTTCTCCATTGCTTATTGGGTGGTTGGTCTGAGGCTAGCAGTCTGTTCTTTATGGCACATAAAGGTCTGACTTATATTTTTTTCCCCACGTTTCGCAGGTCGTTTCGGGCACCTCGGTCTGGCCATCAACCTGATTACGTATGACGACCGCTTCAATCTGAAGGGCATCGAAGAGCAGCTCGGCACGGAGATCAAGCCCATCCCAGGCATCATCGACAAGAGCCTCTACGTGGCAGAGTACCACAGCGAGGGCGGGGAGGAGGGCAAGCTGTGAGCAGGTGAGCCCTTCACCGTCTGTGGCAATCAGCCCTCGGGTTTGTTTAAAGCAATACTCTGGGCAGGTGGAAAATAACCTTATTTCCCAAAACATCAGTTAGACAAGAAGGCAGTGCTTTTTTTTTTTTTAAGAATCCACCTGGTCCTCTCCAATGTTCTAGACTCGACAGTTAACATTTTATTTGGCCTTCACTTTGCTGCAAAATTCCTTCCATTGATTTTTGGCGTACGCCGTCAATCTTTTTGAGTTTGCGTGTTAATAGCTGGGTGAAATTACCAGTTTACCATAAATGGTAGTTTTATCCAAAAATGAATTTTAAAATCCTAAATATGAATGATAATGGGCATTATAGTCATGGTGCATATTTAGAATATGAATGATTAGACAATATTGGTAAAGGTTGGTGTCTATTTAAATGGCCTCTTATACATTTTTCCTAGCAGTATTTTGCACCGCTGAAACTGAAGGGACCATAATCTAATCATACTTGTTTGTTTCTATCTCTCCATAGATCCATCTTCAACCCCTTAACACCCCTCCCGCCCCACAAACCTCCCACCTTCCCGCATCCCTTTCCAAGCCATCTTGGCCATCTTCCCCTTTATATATTTCCTTCCCCCTTCCTTTTTTAAATGTACAGCTTGCGTCTGTCTTTATTTGCTGTGGTGCCACCATGAGGCTTGTGTACGCTGGATGTGATGAGGAGAAAACGTTCCTTTCTGCTGCAGTACACTGACCGTATGAGTGCTGGGAGAGGGGAGGAAAGCACTGGGGGAACCCAGTGGGGACATCTAATGACACAATCCACATCCACCAGCGCCCACAGACCCCTCACCCTACCGATCCACCTCTATGCCCCCTACCTTCCATCCACCGCTCTGCAGTCTTGCGTTCCCTCTTATGAGTTGGAAGAGATTTTAAGGATTTCTATCAAGTGCCTTAACAAGCAGTGTAACTTGTTCAGAAGTAATAACCCAAATGTCCTGCATCCTGTCTGCCACTCCCAACACTCCCAACCTTCCACTCACAAACCTCAAGTTCGCCTACAGGGAGAAAAAGGCGGATGGTGAAAATGTCCCATCAACTCCACCCACCATACCACTTCTAGTGACTCCACGACAGTGTATCACCACCCCCACCCATCTTCCCGTTGACTCTGAGGCAGAAACGACCCACTCAGGGGTCTGCATAATCTCCGAAGGTTTGGTGGCGGTGCAGGAGGCTGGCGGCCCGTGGAACACTAACATGGGATTTCTCCGTTTACGGAGATGCGGTCATTCCATCAATAAGAAAAGAACAAAAAGAAAATCCTAAGCGGCTGCCAGGAACTGTCCTGTAGCGTTGGGAGAAGGTGTGCTCATGGAGAAACAGGCTCTGGTCCATACCTCCTCTTGTCCTTGCGACGCAACACAACACTAAAGACTTGATGAGCACCCTGCCCTCAGACGTCAGAGCGTGGATTCGTGTCCCCCATTTTTGGTTCCACCCCCCCCACCCTGTTCTCAGAGCTGTGCCACTGACTTGAGGCACTCTCATGACACCTTGTGTATATACCTTATTTCATTTTAAAAGATTGTTTTTAAGCAAGTTTCAAAGGCTGGCTGACGAGAGGTTTTGTTTTTGTTTTAACCTGTTGATCTAGACCTCGGCAATGGCGACGGTCTCCCGGTCAGGTCCCTTAGTCCCAAACATTGGCCCTTTTATTTATTTATCATTTTAGACATGGCACACTTCATTAGTGACTTCAACCTTGGATTTATCTTGTGCATGAACCGTTTTGAAAGTAGGTACAATTTCAAACTGACCTGTAGCCCATCCGAATCTGGTGGCAAAGTGCAATGTTTCAAAGAGAAAAAAATAGATTTGCACTTTGATTATTTTCCTAAAGTAACGGCCCTTCATGACGGTTTCCTTTTGAGTTGCCAGTGTTAATGGAGTTAACATTGTGACGGACGGTGCTGATAAGCTTATGTGCGTAACGATAACCTGTTTGTTTATTTGTTTGGTCACCAGCCTTTGCTTGTTAAACTTGACATATATAGCGCACGCCAGACGGCGCAAGCGTCAGTTCCTCCTGACAGAATATCGTGCCGTGTAGTAGGACTACTTGCTGCAGTGCAGCAGAGCCAGATCATTTCTGTTTAGTATTTGGGCAGTTCTAAGCTATTACCTTGAGCTCTGGTACATTATGTTTGGGAGAAAAAAAAAGCTCCCGTTTTCAAGAATGTTTCAATGTATCACAAAAAAAGCAAACCATCGACCCCAAGTTGTAGCAGGAATTCAGTCTCCGTGCTGATGGTCTCCTAAAGTGAACCATTTCGGCAGAGGATGCTGCACAAACAAATGGGTACGGGGTGGGAGGGAGCGGGTGGGTCATACCACAGTACACGTCAGTGGGTTCAGGCAACCCACTGACAAGACGGCACTGCTTCTTGTTTAACGGTATAAATAGTGGTGTGTTGTTGGGTGGGCGTACTGGGCAAGAAGGAGTTCCAAATTTATCTTTGAGACACTATTCCGGCTTCGCAACCTTCTGCCCAGTCTTGGGTATCGTAGCTGTTGGTGTATTACACATTAAAAGTCCCCATTTGTTTTGTTTTCCAATTGGAACCTTTTTCAGAATGCCAATTAGGATCCCATTCCAATAGAGTTGGTGAGTTGCTCTTTATTTTCTTGGTTCTAATCGATGAGAAGTAATTGCACACCTAATTTATTGAACCCCTTGAGATCGTCACCAGGTTTCTCAGGGTAGCCGGTTATCCAACACTTCTCATTGGTTAGAGCCGGATCCCTGTTCCCTCTCGTTACCAGTCTCCCAAGTGTCCACATTTCCTATTTGGCCTTTTTTGTGTTTGTTTGTTTTGTTGGGGTGGGGGGGTAGATGTAATTTTTTTAAAGTTTTAAAATGTATGAAATGTTTGACTGGGCGAGGGAACGGGGAGCCAACACCAGACACATGGCAGCTGTCTGTTTATTTGACCATTGGTAGTAGCAGCAACTGAATGCCTTGACCTTGTTGTTAAACTAGTCCCTTGGGTCTTAGTTTGGTGTACTAGGTTTTGGTTGGATGTTGCTTTACTTCCAATGGTTGACGGGGATGGGCTTTGATGCATCTTAAAGACTGAGACGAGAGCATCTCGCCTTTGATTGGCTGACCACATTTGAATAGTTTTTGTGCAATATATATGTCTCATTCTTTAAGATGTACATTTAAAATTAAGGGTGGGTCAAATTTGGCTGCTGCCCTGATGCAGGTTTCAATCTTCAAAATGTAGAACATGATAAAGGGTTAAGATTGACTCACTACTCCAGTAGAGGTGAAGGCTCCTTTTTGGTCAGTTTGTTTGATTCCTGCATCAGTAAAACTACGCAGGGAGGGGCCCTTTGGGCATTTTGAACCAGAAAACCCAATAGAGCCAAAAGTAAAGTTCTGGGTTTCAAAACATGTTTCACAAAATATCTGCCCTTGAATTTGGAGGAATTTTGTTTCAAATAATGGCGTTTCAGTGGAAAGACTTTGCTACAAAAATGAAACCAAATTTAAGCGTTTTGTTTTCTTCATCGGAATTCGCACTTAAGTTAATTGGCAATTATTCAGTGGAGCGTATTTTACTAATGACCTGTGTTCAAAAAAGTTATGGTGGTTATTGGAAGTCATTAAACGTTTATGTGGACATAATAAAGCTCACTGAACCTAAATCTTGTATGTATTTTCCTTTCTCAATGTTTGACGTCCACAACATTGCAGAGCTGCCAACTCTCACGGTTTCACCGTGTGACACGTTTTTGCCTGTTTACACACGCCACACATCCAATTTCTCACTGCAAAAAAAACAAAACATACGCGTCCGTCCCCCCCGCCCGCTGACCCTGCTATAAAGGTATGCATTACAATATTCTACAGAATCTCACTCCGGAACAAAACCCAAAAGTTGGCAGCCCTGACATTGGACAGCACCCTTTAGTAAAAAAAAAAATACTCCAGTTGGTTCAACGCTTAAGAGCGGTGGCTCCTGTAGAATCCATTCCTGTGTTTACCAGCAGCTTGACGTAGATGGAGTCATAACCGTCTAATCTACTGAAGCGCTGTTGCGCTGTGCTGCTGGTGAATCGTGTTCCTGTTTGAGATGGCGGGTGGTGGAACCTGTACAGCGGTGTGGTTCCTCTTGGGACTCGTCTCATGTCAGCAGAACATGCCTCTTCCGCCCTGTGACAGGTAGAAAGGCTAGGTTAAACATGTAGAATATGTACAATGTTTGGACATTTCAAAGTTTATCTTGAAACTGAACGAGAGGAACACATAATGAGAACAGCACGCGGGTTCTTGCCATGTCGGAGTGAATGTTGATCCTAGTCTAAAAGGAATACGAACCCTTGTTGGGTTATCCTTGAGAACATCCAGATGTAAAAGTTGTGCAATGAGCATCAGTCTAGGCTTGGCAGCAACTATGGAAAACAACCAAATGGACATCTCTGCATATTTACAGATGGGTTATTCTTCTATTCAGGCAACTGAACATTCAAACAAGTGTTTTATGCAAAACCGACGTTATTGTTCTGCCTTCTTTTAGAAAGTTCACTTGCACTGAAGGGAGAACGTACAATTCCTCCTTTTATAAATATTGTATAGTCACACTATAATTAAAGTTAATATTTAATCTAATACTCAGTGACTTATCACCTGGTTTAATGACAACTGATAATGTTATTGCTTGGCCTCAGAATGTGAACACCCGTGTATGGCCATGTACTGAGATGGGATTCTGTCGACGTCTTTCGGATGAGCAGTTGAACCGTGGTCCATAAAGAGCCACTTAAGAGTAGGGGTGCTAACCCCGGTGTTCTGGCAAATTTCCAAACATGGCCACCTAATCACCCTCTGATATCTAATTTGTTAGGGTTTTTCCTAACCTCTACATTTTGTGCATTCATTTGTAAAAATGGATGCAAAGATTAATTCCAGGTAAATGTATTTTTACTTTACAGTGAAATATATTGCACAGGGCAACTCCTGCACCAAGTCCAAACGGCCAAACTATTTGATGATGACAAATACTTTGTCGATATGAAGTTGAAAGAACACCCTGGTATGTTGGCTATATTGCATATGAACACCTTTTTATTTTATTTTTTTTAACTTCTCTTTAATTTGTAATAATGTTTGAAAATAACTTTGTTTTTATATGCCTGTATATTGTCTTGCAAAAATGAAATGTATTATATTTAAATTAACTTGTGAATCTGGGGCCTTTATGAACCTTTCATTATTATTTGTAGATGTGGTGTTGTCAGCTTTTCAAAACCTGTCCCAGGACTGGCCCGGTACGGCCATCCCCCCATCCTCACTGCTGGACTTTGTGGGGCTTTACTTCGACAAACCCGGGCAGGAGTTTGAACCCTGGACCCCACCTGACTGGAAAGACGAGTGAGATCTAGTCTCCTAGCAACACTACTCGTTTTTTTGTAATTTTGTGTGTGATGATGATGATGGCGTAACTAGGGGTGATCATCTCCCAGTCTAAAGTTACTGGGTTTGAGCCACAATATCAGCTTTGCCAGTAGGCATCCTAGAGCCATGAGAAGCTATCCTCCTGATCTGCTCATAATTTAATCGTATTTCTTATTTTTATGTTGTCTGTGAAGCCCTTCACATGATCAAGGTAAAAAAAAATCTGTGCTTCAAACCCCTTCACTTAAATGTTGAGGCGCAGCACAGGTACATGTCTTCAAGTACGCCAAATAGCTATTCAGTTTCTAGGCAACAAGGAACCATATTATATATTTTTATAATATTGTGGTATATCTTTAGGGTTATGCGTGAGGGTAAAGGTAGCGCAATGCATAGTTGGGCACAAACGCTCTGCCCATAGCAAAACAATAGAAGCACTAGCGCAGTGTGTTTTCTGCCCTGGGCAGGTGAAGGGGGCTTTGATGTACTTCTGCCTTATCTTATCGATTGAATCACAATGTAGCCTACCTTTCCTGTGTAAATAAAGCTTGAATTGAAATATTTTTGCTAAACAGCTCAATAGTTGGAAAGTGGTTTGTATGTCGTTTTCACTGCAGGCCGAAGCTTCTGAGCAGGATAGAAGACCCAGCACTGGCCGGCTGGGCTGCAAAGCTCAATCAACTGTGGAAGTCTCTTGGAAGGAAGGTGATGACATCATAAACGTCTTTCAGTCAATTCAGTTTGGCTCTGAATAGAGGTTATTGTAGTGTAATTGGGGTGTTCATTAACAATATTTATCAGAAACTAAATGATTTAAGCATAAAGGAATCTAAAAACATAACATTTTATAATTGAGCCTTCTTGTAGATTTAAACTAAAGATTACACATTTTAATAAAAAATACCCATCTAAAAGATTTCAGAATGTATCTCTGGTTCTGATTTGTTAAATAGACCATTTTCCCTTGTTAAGCACTTGGTGTTTTGTTTTGCCTGAAAGCCCATGTCTACATACGCTCTGACTGCTTGAATTCACAGATCCGCCAGGAGGTGCGAGACCACCCGGAGCTCTACTCCCTGATCGCCACCCCCCACCCCCTGGTGGTGCCTGGGGGGCGCTTCAGGGAGCTGTACTACTGGTGAGGCCTGGGGGCTCTGGGGAAGTGACAGCCCTGGCGGCAGCACATCCTGTTGAGGTGTCACCGTGCGGAGTGTGTTCCGTCTGTCTGCATGTGGCGTCCCGTCTGTCTGCAGGGATTCCTATTGGGTGGTCAACGGGCTGCTCCTGTCAGAGATGACGACCACCGCCCGTGGAATGATCCAGAACCTCCTCTACCTGGTGGACAGGTGAGACTGTCTCTCCCGCCTCACGCCACCGGCCATCTGTGTCCCTTCTCGCTTCTCTTCAGGTTTTTTTAGTTTGTTTTTAGTCTTTGCAGCATCTGACTCCCACTCAGCCCCACCATTGTGAGTAACTAACCTCACCGCCGCCCCTGTCAGCTGACCTTCTCTCCCTGGTGCACCCTCAGATACGGCTTTGTGCCAAACGGCGGGCGGGTGTATTATGAAAGGCGCAGCCAGCCTCCATTCCTGACACTGATGGTGGAGAGCTACTACCAGGCCACCCAGGACCAGGCCTTCCTCAGGTGATCTGCCCACCTGGAACAGGCCCGACAACCAGCCCAGCACTGCTAGAACACAACCAATAGCCTTCTGGCAAATATTACCCCACTTTGTTTTTTCCTTTTTTTTCTCCTGCTATTCCTACTTTTCTTCTATTTGTCTTTCTCCCTTTATCTTATCTTATTTTTTTTCTTGGTCTCTTTCAATTCAATGTCATTCTAGAGCATGTCATTTGAAACTAAGTAAAAATAGCAATATCTATTATTTAAGCAATATCGTACAAGGTGGAATGCTCTTATCCTGAATATCAGGATAGCTGTGTTTGGCCATAGGAACAAGGCCGCAGGCTATGCTGATTTTATGTAGTAAAACAGCCTGATCTCAAGTTTGATAATGCTTTAATACAAGTTTGACAAGCACCATTTCTAAGTTAAAAGTACTGAGCAACAACAGATAATGATTCAATCATTAATTTGGCTCCACCAACACAAATGGTTCCAGGAGTGGGACTTGACTGTTGCCAAGCAACATAAGCATTTTCCTAGACACTGGCTTGCACGTTACCGCAGGCCAGCTATCTTGTATCATGTACATTTATCTGTACATTTCCATTCAACCTAACCCAAAAGAGCCGGGCGTAACACAGCCAGCAAAATAAGTCTTTTGATGGTCACTTTTGTGGCATGTTTGTTTCCAGTGAGTTTAAGGTGCAAGATTGTTGATGTAATTAATGTTATTAGAAACGCCTGTGCACTACGTCTCGTCAAAAGTCCCGGTGCTGTCGTACTCTACATCCGACCTCATTGATCTGAACTTACTGTTGTATGAATGTAATGTACATCGAATGCATACATACCTTAAGTATACATTACTTTCTCAGGCCCCTCTTCATAACGATAAACACAGTCTGCTCAGTTAGAATGTGACACCTGCGCTTATGAATGCTGTCCCAGTGCCTGCTGGGAACACTGGGGAGTTATGTCTGTTTGGTGGTCCACAGGGGAGCCCTGCCCACCCTGGACAAGGAGTACTCCTTCTGGATGCAGAACCGCTCCTTCACCCTGCATAATCACACGCTCAACCAGCACCGCGTCCCCGTGGCGTCCCCCAGGTCGGTACACCATCTAGAGACGTTGCTTCGGGTCGTGGATGGTTTTTGTCATTTCCAAGTCATTTTATCAAAAGCAATTGCTGCAGTGACACAGTGCAGGGTTACGCTCTAGTCTAGATGATGACCTGGTGCTCTGAACTAGAAGGATAGTAAGTTCCAAGGGAAGTTGTGTTCTGCATTATTAAGAGGTGTGTGGTTTATTTCAGGCCTGAATCCTACACGGATGATCTGGAGCTCGCTGAGGGACTAACCCCTGGTGAGGAGCCATATTCACCCTACATTAAACCTGGTGTCAAGTTGACACCTAAAAAATGACCCATTCCTCATCTTTTCTTGTTCATACCCCTCCCTTTTCTCCTCATCCTCTTGCCTCCTCCTGCTCATCCTCTTCCGCCTCCCTTTGCTCTCTTCCTCGCCCAGACCTCCAGAAGCAGCAGCTGTGGGAGGAGCTAAATGCAGGTGCAGAGTCTGGTTGGGACTTCTCCTCCCGCTGGTACCGAGCGACGGCCCCGGGCCAGACCGCGTCCCTCAGGGACACGGTGACCAGCCAGGTGCTGCCGGTGGACCTCAACGCCCTGCTCTGCCGCAGCGAGAGGACCCTGGCCTCCTTCCACAGGCTCCTGGGTGAGCCCACAGCAAACGGCTCCCTTCATTCCTCCCCTTTTCGAGATGGCGGGCTGGATAGTCTAGTGCAGCGTTTCTCAGATGGTGGTACAAGTAACCTAGGGGATTTTGTCGTGGGTACTTGCTGAAAAATGATTTATTCATTGTTTCTTTTTTTTTATTACTGAATACAATTGTAAGGACATCACACAGTAATACAAACAATTCAATCAGAATAGTGACCCACAAGTTTGGTTGATCTTTCCAATGAATGACAAATTAAACACAAGCCCAACATTTTCTCTAAACTAAATATTAGTTGGTAAATGACTAGTCCATTTGAATCCATATAGTTGGACATACTCAAAGGTGCCGCTAAATATTTTAAAGAGGCGCCACCCATATTATCTAAATAAGTGTTTACAGGGCAGCTCAACTCATTCAGGCTCCCCTCTTACTAGCACCCTGTTTTCACCACCTATTTTATGTTCATATTAACACGTCATAGCATGCATAATTTATTTCAATTTAGTGTTTTGTTGGTTTAAGGGGAACCTGGCTGAAGAAGTGACTTGGAGAGTCCATTAATACAAATAGATGAAGGGTCCATAAGTACATATATATAAATATATATGGTGGTGCTGAAAACTGGCTGTTAAACCCAATGTCTGCCTCAATCTGCCGGTAGACCTCTTTAAGTTGGATATCTCA
The DNA here is from genome assembly GCF_964030765.1 of Micromesistius poutassou. Taxonomy (NCBI): domain Eukaryota; kingdom Metazoa; phylum Chordata; class Actinopteri; order Gadiformes; family Gadidae; genus Micromesistius; species Micromesistius poutassou. Next base: position 15,037,167 of record NC_140274.1, read on the forward strand.
CTCTCTTCCGGATAATTATGTATCCAATGCAAATTAACTCCCAGTAGTAGTCCTTTTAGATGAAATCTGTCTGCCAAATCACTAAATGCTTATTGACTAATTGACCGAATGACGTTTCCTTGACGATGGACTAAAGACTAATTGACTAAATGGATAATTGACTAAATGGATTGTCTAATGCAGAATACAAAACCACTCATGGACTGGAAGCTGAAAGCTACTAGGTGAGCAGCTGCAAAGCCAGCAGCCCTGCAGGCCTGGCGCCCTCTGCTCGCCTCACCTTTGACGGAGGTGGGGCGAAGGAATCATTCCGAATCCAAACTTCCCGAGTGTGCCGGGATGTTGCGGTGTTCTGACAGCTCAACTTCACCTGTCAGAGCGCCCTGACATCACGGCGTCTTGTTCCTGACAGGAGACCACGAGGCGGCCGCTGGCTACGAGCGCGCCACAGCTGTCAGGCAGCAGGCGATGGAGGCCCTGATGTGGGACGACCAGCGCGGCGTCTGGTTCGACTTCAGCCTCCTCACCAACTCCAGCCGGACGCAGTTCCACCCGTCCAACCTGGCGCCCCTCTGGGCACAGTGCTTCTCCAGGCCCGCCATGGCTGAGAGGGCTCTGCTCTACCTCCAGGTGCTGGCCTCTGTTTACTGGATGAGAACCTTTCTTTATTTACCAGTCAGCTGAATGACCCCATAACTATATATACCTGTTGACTGAATGACAATATAACTATATCTACCTGTTAGCTGAATGAAAATGTAACTATTTATCTACTGTTGACTGAATGACAATGTAACTATTTATCTACATGTTAAATGAATGACATTAAAGCTGTAGGTTGAAGAGATAAGATTACTTGAGAGTAGATGGCAAAACATATGAAAGCATAAGGTGTCCCATCTTAATAGTCACTCAATATACTGTACATACATACACCTAACCTCACAGTAGCACACATAACACATAACATCCAGTAGGGGGCGCCCACACGCTTCAATAACCAATCCATCCACGCATCCCTGCCCTCCAGCTTGACTATTTGATGCTATGGGTTTGTTTTGTTGTTGCTATGTGTTTGACCTGTGTTGTTGATGTGTCCGACAGGAGTCTGGAGCGCTACGGTTCCCTAACGGCGTCCCTGCGTCGCTGCAGGACAGCGGGCAGCAGTGGGACTACCCCAACGCATGGCCCCCGCTGCAGCACATGCTCATCGAGGGTATGCACTCTTACTGTGTCTCATGAGGGTGGCAGGCGGCCAACTGAATGGGTTTGGCTTCAAAGTACAGTGTCTGTGTCTTGCTTTGGGTGGATGCCCATACAAAGCACATACAATATATATATTTGTTCCAGGTTTGTCGAAGTTGCCTTCGGACGATGCCAAAGAACTGGCCTTTGATTTGGCCCAGAACTGGATCCGAACCAACTGGAAGGCGTTTGACAAGTACGACGCCATGTTTGAGAAGGTGAGGACTGTGGTCGCACGTGTGTGTGTGTGTGTGTGTGTGTGTGTGTGTGTGTGTGTGTGTGTGTGTGTGTGTGTGTGTGTGTGTGTGTGTGTGTGTGTGTGTGTGTGTGTGTGTGTGTGTGTGTGTGTGTGTGTGTGTGAGAGATCCCTGTCATCCCTTTCCATCTCTCTGTCTAGTATGATGTGAATGGAGACGGTAAACCAGGCGGAGGAGGGGAGTATGACGTTCAGGTATTTACCTTTTTTCCCCCTTCAAACTATGCTGTTGGCAGGAATAATGCCAGCGTGGTCAAATCCTGGCGACGCAGCCGCCTCTAATTTCAGAAAGCCCTTCCTCTGCATCATTCCAATTTCCTGTCTGCCCTCATTATTTAGCATTTTCGCACACACACACACACACACACACACACACACACACACACACACACACACACACACACACACACACACACACACACACACACACACACACACACACACACACACACACACACACACACACACACACACATGCATGCGCATGCTCGTACTGAATTCATCTCAGGAGAACTAAGTGAGCCCAGAAGGAGGCTGGTTGGATTAATTTCGTAGCAGCATTGAACTGTTGCTAGCATAGCATGTAGGTGGAATGGTGGACCCTAAATCTATCCCTGAGGACAACCAAGGTCATATTTTCAGGCAAACATTCAAGTTTACTAAAAAGTCTTTTCAGTTTTCCTCTTTTTCTCCCTTGGATCTTCAATCAAGATTTCGATCATCAAAAAAACAATTTGGAGCAATAAGATATAAGTGTTTTTATCTTTGAATGTCAAATAGATGTGCATTATCCTCGGTTGTGTTGTTGACGCCTTGTTGTTGTTGTTTTTGTTGTGTGTCCTGATGTAGCTGGGCTTCGGCTGGACCAACGGTGTGGTCCTCCAGCTCCTGGACCTCTACGGAGACCGGCTCACCACCGGAGGTGATGACTGGCCCCTGACTGGGCCCACCGGCCTCCTGCCTCTGCTGCTGCTCTGCCTGCTCCTCCCCCTCCTCCTCCTCACGCTCCAGTGACATCATCCCAGAGCGCCGAGTCGGGACCGCTGCGGGATTAGCGTACGGCCGAGTTCACTTTACTGCACACCCGCCTCCGAACACGTCAGCCCACCGCAGCGCCCCCCCCCCCAGGAGAGAGCCAACATCAGACGGATGAATACATTACCCACGGGACCAGGATGTCTGTCTTTAGGTTATCTTGTCATTTGAATAACAAGACATGTTTTTGAGTGCTGTAGCGACTCGATTTATGGCATTATATTAAAATAATTTCAACCGTATTTGCCCACCAGCTGCCTCTCTCTCTCTCTCTCTCTCTCTCCCCGTCTTTGTTTTGGAGTCTTGTGGTACATTTATGGTATTTTATTAGGATAACCATGGCCATATTTGATGGCCAACCATTTGTTAACATAGGGGAATGGATTTTGCTCAAATAGAACAAAAAAAAATCTCCAAACGGAACTACTCTTTGACTGATATCACACTAATTGTCTATTTCCACTTCCAGATGGTATTGCTGGGACCTCCTCCCAGTGAGTATTTGTAGTGTGAAAAATTTAACCAAATCCTGTGATTGTCTTGAAGACGCTTAATATATGTCACTGTTTCAGTGATATACTGTATATATATATATATATATATATATATCCTTTGTTAATTTTTTAAGCAGGTCATTAATAAGTGAGCCCTGCCCATGAACATCTCTACCACTGTACACGTGCCTTTTTGTATAGTGATGTAACTGATGCTGGCTGCATTGTCTTTGCCAATGTCTTGTTACAATAAAATGTGTCTACGTCTGACGGGGACAAAGCTATATGGCTCTGAGTTTTCATAATACTAGAGAGAGACCATGCGTGAAATATGACAGACTGGGGATGCATGGGGAGTAGGTGGGCTCCACATAATGGATCCCTGGTGGTGGAAGCTCGGCTCCTCTGACTGCAGTCTCCTCCTTAGCAGGAGCAGATGGAGGACCTATCTAGTTCCTTACTTATTTTCAAGTTGTTGATTACAGCCAGGCAGTGAAGATTGGGGATTGAACCCGTAACCAGTGTGCGAAATACAGGGGGTCCGGGGGGCTGGCCCCCCCCGATTAACCCATGAGACCCCCTGAAAGACTCAAAAGCAAAATTTGAAGGGGGTCTCAAATTTCGTAAAAAAAAATATATATATATATATATTTTTTTTAAAATTATTATTATTATTATTATTGTCCCTAATGGTCATTTAAATGTGTTTAAGCTCACCATGTCCAGTATTAAGAATTTTCAACATTTATTCACAAATATGTTCTATTTTTTGCCAAGCGGAGCCAGCCAGTCCTGTGCGCGTATGCAAATTAGCCATGTGCGCCAAACAGAAGAAGGGCCCTATCTTGTGCCCAGTGCAATTGACTTTCTACACCGACGCATATGTCGTTGCTAGTTTGCACCCGGCGCAAAGCTGATTTTCCCCCGCAGCAACCAGGCACCACTACACTTGCGCCTGGAGAGGCGTGTCGGCGAAAAGCAGGGGCGTGTTCCGGCGCAAATGATACTTGGTGCTATTTTAGTCTAAAAAATGCGCCAATGCAATTGCGCCACTGACCGAAAAATACCTGGTCTATAGCGGATAGCGCAGTTGTTGTTGCTATTTTTTCCACACAAGCATGCAAACTAGTCACCTTTCGGCGAAATTCGCCGAAAGGTGAAAACTACGACGAAATCTTTTGACACTTTCGTTAACGAATAAAAACGAGACGAAAATGTAAGCGGGACGATTTGGGAAGCGATCCAATCAGAACTAAGCTCTTTATGTGGGGACGTACTGATCGTCCCGCCCGGCAGGTCAACTAGCAGGCGCTTGCGGCGTCAGTTTGGCGCAACAATCAGTGGTTAAAACACAACCAACTTGAAGTCATTGGCAGACGAGTCATCCCGAAAATCACGCAAAGATAAGCATACTTAAACAGTTTTTTTCTTTCAAGCTAATGTTATGTGTGTTTTCGCTCAAATTGGAATACAATATAAGCTGAAAGAACCCACCGCTGTCCTGTAACGGTACCGGAGCTCTGTGCTGTCGACACCACAGCGGGGCACAGAAACACAGGATTCACTGTGGTTTCTGTGACACGAGAAACACTATGAAACAAAATGAATACTAATGTTTTATAAAGAAAGCTATCTTAGTGGGAAAGCCACGCAACAGATAGCCACGGTTACATACAGTAATGTTCTTATGACGGGAGAAAGGAGCAGAAATATAGTATAGAGACAACTTGGAGCTGTGTGTGCGCGTATGTTTGAGTGAGAGACGGGAGTGGATGAGAGACAGAAAAATCGGACCCCCCTCACCTCACAGGTACAGAAGGCCTCCGACAAGGATGGGCCACTTGAGTGCAAATAAAGCTAGTGCATCCCAGAACAACAACAGACAAAGGAGGACGCCAGAGCAAAATGCATTGTACACACAGGATTAGCAGTCCCAATGATTGAAGATGAGGACTTTGTTTAAATGATTGATACAGTTGATAGGAGGCTGACGGTTCCCCAGAAAACGAATAAGCATCTGATTGACAAACATTATGAATCATCATTGGTGTTTTTGCAATTTTAAAATTTTCTGCAAAGAAAAAGCAAGGCCATATTTATTTTTTATATGAGACTGGGTTATAAGATAAATTAATTTGTTTCATCACAACAGTTTAGTCTGTGTGTATAGTTCACGTTTATTTCATTAATAAAAAAAAACATGCGCCCAGGTCCAAAAAAAACATGCGCGCAGTCAATTTTTTTAACTTATAAAAAAATCCTTAATTTTAGAATTTAAAGAAATAATAAAAAAAAATGATAAAAAATATTATATAATTTTTTTATTAAAAATTTTTTTATATTAAAATAAATCTTAAAAAAAAAAAAATTGTATTAAAAAAATTTATTTAAAAAGATTGACCTGCGCGCATGTTTTTTTTTTTACCTGCGCACGCATGTTTTTTTTTCATTCAGAAATTTTTCATTCAGAAATTTTATTGGGTAGGATAAACCCCTTGAGAGGAATCCTCTTCGAGGGGGAACATGCGCGCGCAGGTCAGAAAAAAAACCTGCGCAGGTCAAAAAAAAAAAACGCGCAGGTCAATTTTTTTAAATTTTTTTTCATTTATACATTTTTTATTTTTTATTTTTATTTATAATTGTTTTTTTTAATGTATCTAATTTTTTTTTAAGAATTTTTTTTTTATAATTTTTTTTTATATATATATATTTTTTTTTATAGGCCTATATATTTTTTTTTTATAATTAAAAAAAAAAAATATATATATATATATTTAACTCCCCGGAGTATAACCCTGGAACCCCCTAGTGGGTCTGTGTTTTCCTCGGCTCACGCATCATTCTCACCTTTTTCACCCCAAACCAGTTTGCATGCTGTGTCATGCTGTGTGCTGTGTCAGTTTGCCTGACACAGCACAAACATGCAAACTATTAACCTGATTTAAATATTAAGATTATTATGTCAAGAGATTAATGTCAAAGATTATTCATATGTGTGAAACTGCATAGAAATAGCGTGTGGATTGTGGAAACATTTTTTTCCATAGGGCTGCATGAATGAAGTATAGTAGGCTATGCCATGCGTTAAAATAATAATAATAACAATAATACATTCGAGCAAAGTATGTATCAGCGGAGACTGCAAACGCACTGTCAAAAATCAACTCGTCAAGTCAAAATGCGCTGGCTCTTAAAGGGGATGGGAGATGCCACTCTCATTGGTTTATTGCACCCAAAACACACCTACGGGTTTCAGCCCAACCCATTTTAGATTTGCGCCGGGCGCAAAGCTCATTTATCTCGCCGTCATAATAGCAACAGCGCCATAGAACCGCCCACAAAGTACTTTGTCTTTGCGCCTTGACGTCTGCTAAGTATGCTATAGGCCTAGCCTGGCTCCGCCCGCCAACCTACTTCCGCCCAAATTTCATTTTCCCTTCAGTAGTCAGTCTGGGGCTGGGGCTTGTTAGTGGGATTTTGCCCGAACAAATTTCTGTGTGACCAATCAGCGAACAGAGGAAGTGGCTGAGAACGATGACGTCGAAGTAGCGACGTATTGTCAATGACAAGACCCAGCCTCGACAGTTGACTGCAAACATTATCTCTGTCCTTACTATCGAATATTAATGTAGAATTTGTAATTGTTCCTTGAACTCTAAAATTAGATGAACAAAACCTGCAGCTATCGTTGACAGACATCTTCACGCTTCATCTTGTTTTGTTTGTGTACACAGCCTGCGCATGCACGCAACGTAGTTTCCGGCCGGTCCCGGCGTATGACATACGTCACGACCAAACGCTATTGCAATTGGTTATGGCAGATCCAGAGTGGCACTGGGCAGATCCAATAGTTTTAAACTTCAACAGACACCCGCCTCCAAGTGAGTGAACGTTTGCCAATTACAGCAGTTCCAGACCTTCTGTACAAATGACCTTCTGTACAAATGATGATACGATGGTCTGGTAGCACCAGGCTACTATAGGCCTACTGCATGAGAAAAATTTAGATCGATATTGCGCAACAATCGAGAGATGGGGACCCCCCCGAATATTGAAGGGTATTTCACACACTGTCCGTAACCTCTCAGCTGCGGGCCACTCTACCGTCAACACTATCCTCCTATAAGAGCGAAAATCCCATTGCTGAGCCATAGTGGCTTTATGTTCAACCTGGCATAAACATGTCTAGTAGGAAATCCGATGTGTTCAGCATGAATGCCAAATTTGTCCTGCAATTACATGGTAATAAGGGGATTGTGTGTGTGTTTGTGTGTGTGTGTGTGTGTGTCTATGTTGATTTCTGTGTGTGTGTGCATATAGACAGAATTGAATTGAATGTACATGTACATGTATTGACTCCTTTTAACTCCTGGCTTATGATTGAACCAACTCTACCCTGCTTTTAGACTCCTTAAGCCCTCCCTTCTAACTTGTGATATAGCGACTCACTCTCACATCGCCCCCTGACATCAACTTAAACCCTCTCTCCTCCCGAATGAGTGAAGTGATCAACCTCTACCACCCTGCCCGTTGAGTGTGATTACTGCATCTGTTCTCCAAGTCATGTCTGCTATTGTCGTCTTGTCGAGGAAAAATCAACATGTGATAGCGCACTACAACTTTGACAGGCGCACTACCGCAGCAGACATGCTGGGAGTTATCTGATGAAAGCCGGTGACATGATTAATTCATCCTCTGTAGCGTGCATGTATTCATGTGGGAAGCGGACAGCCCTATCATCTCCTCTCTTTGGAGGATCGCTGTTGGCAGGGCTCTGACTGACACTAGCACGTCCAAAGGACTGGTCTGTGTCCCCGTACAGCTGTCGGTTCACCGGTCTGTCTGCTTATCTAGTTTCTTCCTGTGTGTCTGTTTGCATGTCTGTCTGTCTCTCCCTCCTCGCTGTCTGTTTGCCAGCCAAACAGTGTCTCTTTCTCTGTCTCTCTCTCTCCTCCCTCCCTGTCTCTCACTCTCTGGCCTTTCTCGCTCTGCCCAACCATCCCTCTCTCACCCTGCCTCTCTTTCGCTCTCAGCCTGCCTCTCCCTCTCTGTCTGTCTCTCCCTCTCTGTCTGTTTGTCTCTCTTTGTCTCTATTGTCTTGGGTCATGTGTGCTTTGTAGACCATTTTCCCAAGGGCCCCTGCAGCAGCCAGAGCCTCACTTGGGCCAAACCCCACATTATAATATCCACTGATTCTTGCCTCCCACCTCCCCCTCCCTTTTCCCCTGCCTCTCTTATCCACAATGCATGGTGCTAGTCCGTGGGGGGTCCAGGCATCCTGTCCCTCGGATGTAGGATCAAAGAGATGGAGGAGGGGAAGGTTCTGACACCTGATCAATACCTTAGCCGGAGTCCGTCCAGACCACTTCATTACCAACCCTCAGTGTGTGTATTAGATATACGTGTGTGTGTGTGTGTGTGTGTGTGTGTGTGTGTTTGTTGCTGGCTTTGCTGCTAAAATGTTTGAGGAGTGAACCAAGTCGTTGCCCTCTGCGCTGGAAGGGCTTCATAACTGAAGAGGGCCCAGGCCCACGTTGAGGGAGATATGAGACGGCTTAGGAGTATCGATTTTGCGCCCTCTCTGTGATTTCTAACTTTTCTCGGATCGATAGTTCCTAACGAACCAGTCCTCTACTATTCTCTCTGTTGCTAAGAGAGAAGGGGCTTTAAAAAGAGCCTTTGATGGAAGATGATGTCTTGGTGATTGGAAACGTAATGTATTCTCTGCACTGTTTGAATTACTGTCTGAGAAATCCTTACAATGGAAAACTTCTCCATATGGCATAGGGAAGAGCATTCACCTTATACGCACTCTGCTTGTCATGTTTAATCTCTGCCAGTTTCTCATGTGTTGGCGGCTACCTACTTTAAATATTAATACTCGTCTGTGTCTGAAGATTCCAATTTGAGACAATTTCCACCAGAGAATACACTTTAACTTAAGTTATTAATATATAAACCAGGAATGACACCTCGGCAAAGAAAGTGGGATTTTCAGTGTTTCTAACTATTCTTTGAAGCATACCGATAGACTGCATTTGGATTTAACTGAAAAAGATAATAAAACAGATAATAAAGTGTACATAGTAAAATGTCTCGCTCATGGCCTAATCTACGCCTGGTGTAATTGTAGGGCGACCATGTTATATATTGAGAAGTAAGAATTGTGCTTTTTATTCAAGTCTGCTTTAATAAAAGAGTGGACCGTTATTTCACCTGTGCAACTCTGAGGGTGTCATCCCCGATCTGACCACTGGGGGGAGGTAAAGATCTGTGACTTAACGCCACGGCTTGTGTTGGAGTTGGCCTTTTGTTCAGGTAGGGAAATTAAATATGCACACAACGGAAACTCGACCGTTCTCCCCTCATTGGCTGTGAGGTAACCTTGCTTAATGTCACTGCGTCGGTTCAATTTTGGCGTCACGTCAATTGGTCACGTCTAGAAATAAATACATCTAGAATCAATATCACCCGCTTGGAGGTGTTTCAGAAGTTCTATGTGTTAGTGGGTACGCATACATTAGCCCGGATCATTCACACGCTATTGTTCCACACTTATGTCCCCCATTAGCCTACATGAGCTCACTAGGATGTTCTACATCTGGTGGGTCGACTCGATACCCATCGACTGTAGACTTCCGTGGTGGCTGATTTTTTCTATTACATTTTTTTTCAAATCTTTGAAAATTGACTCAAATTGTGTGCACCCCTTTCAATACCCTCTCGGTTGGGGGTAAAAAAAAATGTGATGCGTTAATCGCGCCGGTTTAATGGCGGTTCATGTCGTGTGGCGCCGACGTTTAAAAGCCATTTGCTCAAAGTGAGTCTGGCTGCAGAGTCCCTCCTCCGCGGGATACAAACATAGTCAGGCACAAGCCGTCGGAGGCCACGCGGTGCCACCGCACGCCTGCAGAGGGGAAGCGAGACGAGAGAGGGGGGAGTAGTAGAGAGAGAGAAAGAGGGATAACGGAGTAGAAAGAGAGAGAGGGATAGGGGAGTAGAGAGAGAGGGAGAAGGTAGAGAGAGAGAGGGGGGTATTAGAGAGGTAGAGAGAGAGGGGAGTCGAGAGAGAGAGGAGTTGAGAGATGGAGAAAGTGGGGTCAAAGGAGACTGAGGGAGAAAGGAGAGGAGAGCGAAACGGAGGAGGAGAGGGGTGAGAACGTGGGGTGCGGCAGAGGCTGCTGGTTATAGCCGCACAGATGGCTCAGCAGATGAGTTGGGAGGGAGAGAGCGCGGATGTGAGCGTGTACGACGGTGCATGAGAGAGAGGGACGGCGCAGGGGCACGCGGGCGGCAGTGTACACAGGGTGAGGCGCGTCGTATGCCGGGGCCGCTCGCGAGGCAAGCCCTTTAATATTTATTGTTCAGAGGCTGCTGGGTAACTTTCTTTCCAGTGTCAATTCGTCAGACAGAAAAATGGCCCAGGAGCCGTCTTTGAAATATTAATTCTGTTGCAGTGAGGTGGTAGGCTGGGGGGGGGGGGGGGAGGGGAAGCGTGGAGGTAAAGGGGGGAGGTGAGGTGAGGGCGGGGGCGGGCATATGGCACAGCATCCCGAGAGGCAAGGCTCGCGACACTTAAGATACGAGAGAGAGCCGGGGGGGAGCGAGGGGTACACTACACAGAGAGGAGTTGAGGAGGAGGAGGAGTTGAGGAGGAGGAGGAGGAGCAGGCGGAGGTGAACTGCTGGGCAGGAGAAGGCCGTGCAGACTGTGTGGGATCCGCGATGTTCAGAGGTGTTGGTAGAGGGCGATGTTAAAAGAAGCAAAGCCCAGCCCCGTGCAGCTGTGGGAGTGGTAGCCGAGTTCAGTTTAGTTCCGAGGCCTGGCAGTAAAGTTTAAAAGCAAAGTCGTTGAGGAGAGAGAGCTGTACGTCATCGCTCATTAGTGGGTAAAACAGGATTGATCACCGAGGACGCATTGACAGAGCTGCTGAACTCACTCTGGTACACAGCTTTTAATTCCCCCATGAACCAGTGCAGTCCAGTGCATGGGAATAACCTTTTTGATATTATAATCACATTTCTCATCTTTCAATTGGCCAACCCGTGAATGGACGTGTACAAAGGGCTATAACTGCGGTTAGTGATTGGAGTGGGCTCCGCTCCCTGGATGCAAATCCAGAATTGCCTCTCTGTTCAGACATGCGTTTGCCTCAACGCAAGAAATGAACAAACCAATAATGTACCTTCACATCATGAGACGAGATGATTTCTGTTGTGTTTGAGGTAATCAATATCCAATCAGTGTTAATGAGTGTCAGGTAATGGGGGGAGCACTGTGCATCACAACAACCAAACACCCCTTTCCCAAAATCTCTGCTTGATGAGTGGGCTCATTTATTTCCTCTTTATCTCTCTCTCGCTCTGCAACAAAGGATGAGGAGAGATGATTTCTCACTCTCTGCCTTATGGCTTGCCCTTGGCTCTCCGACAAGGTGTTTCTCCGACAAGGCGGTTCTCCGGGATGTTTACAGACGAGACGGGGAGGAAAACAGCCGTTGTCCTTTGGAGACTCGCTGTGTTTCAGTGAGCGGAACAATAAAGCCCAGCTTCAGCCTCCTCTCCACTGTGTGGCTCTTCTACCGCACACCGCATCACCGAAGAAACAGATGTCTGACCAAATTATAAAATGGCATTTCAGAACAGCATGGAAAAACTTTGGCTCAATCCCACATGACGCACACCCCTTAGCCTTAGACACTTTCCCCTCAACGACACCACCACCACGCCAGGGACGCGCCACTGGTTCGGGGGTTGGGTATGAATCCTTTATCAGTGTTATGTCACCGTTAATAATGAGAGGACATCCTCGTGCAGACCTCCCGCGTGGAGCCCAAAGGATTGTGGGTAATTCAGCCTCCCAGGTGTGGGTGTGCGCCAGATGGAGTGCGTGTGAAATGGTAATGCGGTCCCCAGGCGTCTGCCGCGGGCGTTTGAAGAGCCCGCGGTAACCCAGAGAGAAGGGGGGCACCCGCCGCGGCGGGGCCCTCAAGAGTCCTGGTGGGTGGAGGTCGTGGGGGACAGGTGCTCTGATAGGGGGGGGTGGGGGGGGGTTGTAGCCGCAGTTGTGGCCTTGAAGGAGGCTGCGTGGGCTGTACGCCACAGGGGATTCTGGGAGGTGGTGTGGTGGTGGCGGTGGCGGTGGTGGGGGTGGGGGGGTGGCGGTGGGTGTGGGCGTGATGAGTAATGAGAACTGACCACCACCTGTTCCAGACTGTGGTGGATGCAACGTTTCCCCCCCACACTCATTAGTTGTTGGTGGCCTAACCAAGATGAGTAAAACTATATATATATATATATATATATATATATATATATATGAACACACACGCCCCCTATTTTCACAGGCAATGAAGCAGAGATGGAGAAGTAAATAAATATGAAATGCTCCTTGGTTTAGAAACATAATATTCACCTCATTGCGCCCCGTCCGGGGGCTGCTTGGTGCAGTGGTTAAACGCTCTAGTGTACATGAGACAGGAGAAGTACCTTACTTCAGCAGAGAGAGGGAGAGAGAGAGAGAGAGAGAGTGTCCTGCTTGGTGGTGTTGCACCGCAGGTCAAGGTGAGCTGATGACCACCGCATTCATCACACACCACCACCCTGGAGAGCGTTGGGTGTGTGTCTGAGGGTGTGTATGAGTCTGTTTGGATGTGTGTGTGTGTGTGTGTGTGTGTGCATGAAGGTCTGTGTGGGTTTCTCTTTCTGGGTGAAGTGTGTGGTGTTGCAGTGTGCATGCATGGATTTGTGTTTGGAAGTGTGTTGGGTGTGTGTGTATGTGCATATGTTGACATTCTGTGTTTGAACGTGCATGCATGTCGTGTCTTGCTGTGGCCTTGTTGAGTTCCGGTGGGATATGTGTGTCCACAGTGTGTGTGTGTGTGTGTGTGTGTCTAGGGAGTGAGTTAGTGTGTGTGTCCAGGGAGTGTGAGTTTATCACTGCTAATGAGAGGCTGGTGGTGAGCTGTACTCCATTACGCATGAGCAGGGTGATGAATTACCGCTCCCACCCTGACTCCCTGCCCTCCTGGCAATGTTTAATTAATCAGAGTCTGGACATGGCCGCCATTAGTCTAGAACCCGCGGTCAGGCCTCGGCTGGACACACGTATCCATGCTCACCCACACAGTGTAATCTGACCAATACTCTCTTTGTCCTTCATTACATCTCTCTCTCTCTCTCTCTCTCTCTCTCTCTCTCTGTCTCTCTCTGTCTCTCTCGGTCAGTATCCAACTATCCTCGCTCAGCCTCCGCATCTCTCTCCCCATCTTCCTCTCTCCATTTTACTCTTTCCATATCTGCTAATCTCCTTCTCTCCTCTCCCTGTCCACCCCCCCCCCCCCTCTCCTTTCTCTCTATCTCCCTCTGAGTGGCTTGCCAGGTGTGAGTAAATGGACACTGGCAGGGGCTGTACAGCAAGACATTGCACATTGCGGGGCAGCCCTAGGGTGCTCTTAGCATCACTAACGGTCATTTGAACACCAACCAGAGCTCTTAATCAGCTCAAGAAATAATGAACTGAAGGCAGTGGATCCAGAGGTGTGGGGTGATGGGGGGGCTTGGCTGCTAATGTGCCTTAGGCCCCATTTACACGAAGGGAAAACGCAGATATTTCCACGCAGTTTGCGTGGAAACGCAACCTTTCATTTACACGAAAACCCAGTTTTTATCACAGAAAACTATTATTTCAAAAAACTTTGGCCAAAGTGGAGATTTCTGATAACGCCGGTTATGTGTTACATCATGCGCCAGAAAATTCTTAACGTGATGTGAGCGCCCTATGTTTACAAACCTCGCGCCATATTGGTTGTTTTGAAAGGAACAGGAAGTCGCTCGTGTTATTCGTTGTTGTTGATTCTGATTGGCTTGCATGGCTTTATCCTTCTCCCTACACTGCCGCCCATAGGTTTGGGATAGTCATAATGGCGCTCGACGGCATATTTATGCGGGTTGATTGTTGTAAATGACAATGACTTTTTTGAAAACGATGTTGTGTGCACAATGTTATTTTTGAAAACGGAGGGGGGGAAATATTTGTTTCTCTAAATACCCTGCTATGTATAAACGTGGCCTTAATGAACGGACTGAATAAACCATAAACAGTATATGCATGATTCAGTCTACCTGTAGGCATCCTTGCAGCAAGATGCTTAACCCCTACCTGCCCCAATGACACATGCGTCTTCAATGCTCTGTTCGCTTTGGATTAAAGCGTATACTAAATGTTATACAAAAAAAGCACTCTTTAGCCTTTAAATATATATATACACATATAAATATATATATACACTACAAGATCGGGGTCACCTAGACAATTTCAGGTTTTCCATAAAAACTCACACTTTTATTCAGCTATGCTAACATAATGGCGCAAGGGTTTTCTAATCATCAATTAGCCTTTTAATACGATTAGCTAAACAATGTACTATTAGAACACTGGAGTGATGGTTGCTGTAAATGGTAAATGGGCCTCAGTACACCTATGTAGATAGACCCCAAACGTTTGAACGGTAGTGTATAAATAACCATAGTAGTGGACTTTGTGCTTAAAATTGTTTGTTCGGAGGAGTCCAATGGAGCTCATTCATATATCGTTGGCTTACAAAAACAGCTGTGTGCTCCGCGAGGGGTTAGGAAGATGCAGTAAGGCTGCTCTGGATTTGAAACAACATCTCCCTCGAACTGGTTGCAAACAGCTGCCTTCACTCTCTGGCGAGGGCCAGCACGATGTGTTTGGAGATGAGGAGACGGGGTGGGGGGGTGGGGGGAGGAGAACAGAAGAGCAGTTTGGAAATGTGTGTGAGTAATTGCGGATATGAATTGTTATTTTCTTCAGTCCTTAGCCTCAATGATCTCAGCTGATTTTGTGTTGGGAATCCATCCAGGAGCGCAGGAGCGCTTTCTCATGAGTCTTGTCATCCTGTTGTATTTATATTGATTACTCCAGGTGTGACAGGTGATATATATATATACACACATCAGGGTGGACGCGTTTATCAAAAGTCCCAGTTGTCTGTCTGTCTGTCTGTCTGTTGTACCAGGTGTACAAAGTTGTTGGTTCATGTGAGTGCATGTGTGGAACCAAGGGGTGAACAGTTCTGGGTTCATGTTTTTGCATGCTGGACTTAACAGGGGGCTAACAGTTCTGTGTGTGTGTGTGTGTGTGTGTGTGTGTGTGTGTGTGTGTGTGTGTGTGTGTGTGTGTGTGTGTGTGTGTGTGTGGCCCTCCAATCTCTCCATTTAAAGTCTTCAATGTGTGTGATCAATGAAAGAACCTTGGGATTGATGGAATGCAGTTTGTTACCGTTTTTTAGATTCCAAGAAGCTGTGTTTATCTGTAGTAGTTAATCTAGTTGTATTGCTACAAACAATCCTTTTGTTATCACAAATTCCATGGATAATCCAAACTTGAATCGACTTTTTCGGCGTTAGCTTTCTGCTAAATCTTAAGTACGTTGCACTTTCTAAAATGCTTTTTTAACTTTGCCTTTATTTCCTATCTGTTTTTATTTTATTACTCTTAATACACGATCGGATACCAGAGAGACTGTTAATACAATGCATTTTTTAACTTTGCCTATGTTTTCTTTTAGTTATTTATTTTATTTTATTGTATGACAATGTTTCTATGTGAAGCAAAAGTGCTATATAAATAAAGTTGCCTTGTCTTGCCTTGCCTTACACTAGAAATACAGCTTGAATTTAAAGGGCACTACTGATCATAAATGGCCTTATCAATTGTTATGATCATATCTGTACAATCATTGTATTGGATGGGGTTTTATCATTTATTAAGTCACCACTAGGCATCACTATCACAGTGGGCAGCAACGCAGCAGGCCTTTAAACAGAGTAAGCTGTCACTTTTAGTGCATTACAGTCTGGGTTTTGTACGGGCACCATCTTGAGAGGTGTGTAACTGGGGAAGATGATGTGTGTGTCAGCAGCAGCGTGATGGCACAGTAGTTAAAAGCACAGTAGTTATCAAAAATAAGTGTGTTCACATTGCTATAAACAGTGCAGCCACAGAAAATACATCGCCAGTCTCGTTTCTGCATGAAGAAAGTAGTCATTTTGGCAACTACTACTTGGTCTATCTTAACCACGGTTGGAGAGCACTCACCAGGAATGCTGCAAAAAGAAACAAAGCGCTACATTCACAGACATTTCTGTGCAGAACAGCAGTTGTTTCTTCCTTGTCAGATTCCATTGTCCTCAGGTTTTGGAGCGTTTGGTCCTGCTACGCCGCTACTTGGTTGCCAAAGTAGCTCACTATAAGGAAAGTGACATTGTTTTAAAAGAAGTAAAGCCATTGAAAATGTTAGCCAAGTCGGTAGCATCACTGCTCCAAACGTCTTGCGTAGTAATTGTTGTTTCTCATCAGACTCCTTAAAACCAAAATGTTTCAAAATAACCGAATGGTTTTATTTTCTTGTTGACAAAAGTCTCTCTGTCCGTCATTTACATTGAGCTGAAGTAAACATGCCCCCACCTGGCTGGGAGTGAGTTTGGCTTTTAGGGAGGGGCAATGGTGCATTGCTGCAAATAAAAGGGTTGCACTGGATTTACAACACAAGACAAAACAAGAGCATTATGTGAAACAGAATGGGGCGCAGTAATCGATTTATCTAAAGTAACTTTTTTCATATTCGTCACCACTTATCGTGCGTCAGAAATGTGTCCTCCACTCTTTGGATAAAAATAGAATGGACAACAATATTTACACTTCAAGTCTTACCTCTGCAAGAATTCCATGGTTGCTCCCAGTCCTGTTGTTGGATGTTGAGCAGAAGTCTTTTGTAAACATCAGTACAATCACCTTCAACATTTTGAACGCTGCCATTCACGATGGTCTGTTTCACTGCAGGGTTTAAAAGGGTTTAAAACGATGGTGAATGACTGTACTATATACTATACTGTACTGTAAGGTCACCAGATTTCTGAGACAAAATCTGGGGACATTTTCGGTTCAGTGGTGTAAAAACCTCCAAACATGTAGTGTTTGCGTCATCTGTTTTTCCGGTTTTATGTCATAGTCTACGAACTTGTGAGGGGCGTTTCCTGAACGCTCTTTTTCGGGAAGAAGGGAAGGTTTACGTAAAGACACGTAAGAGTTTCCGAACCTCCGAGCCGTTTTGAAGGCGGCATCAGGGTCAGTACTGACATCACACAGAGGGGGCGGTGTTGAGGTGCTCATTAGCTGTAAATGGCAACAGCTGAGTCTGCAGTAGTGATGGGAATTATGGCTCTTTTTAGTGATCCGGATCATTTGGATCGGCTCACCAACAAGAGCCGGCTCTTTCGGCTCCCAAACGGCTCTTCATATTACCCCTTATACCTTTTATAATTCAGCAAAATTAAGTTTTGACTTATGATTCGTATGTGTAAGCATATGTATCACTTAAATTATTCAATCCATCCTTTGTTCTGAATTATTCAAAAGTAAAAATTACATTTTCTAATATCAATAAATTGCTGTAGCCGATTGTTTCCATTGCATACGCGCAGCACACCCGACCTGTCTATGTGAGGAACATGTATCCCCCGCCCCTTGCTGCTTGCGTAATGGTATGATCCCTGTCTATCCACACGTTATTGGTTGCAGCATGCATGCACGATGTGTCACTGCACACACGCATAGCATGCACTGAGCACCCGTAGCGCAGAGATCTTCATATCATTCTGACTAGGCAAACTTTCTATTTAAAAAAAGAAAACGGCTCGCGGTCGGGAGCCGACTCCCCTCATTTACTTAAAGAGCCAGCTCTTTGAACCGGATCGTTCGCGACCGACCCATCACTAGTCTGCAGGTGAGTCTCAGGAAGTGAGGCTCTTGAGTTGAGAGTCTCTGGAGGTGAGAGTCTCTGGAAGTGGTTCTGCAGGTGAGACTCTGAGTTCTTAGGAGTAACAAGAAGGACACACGTTTCTGTCAAGACACTTCTATGAGGGAACTTTTGGTTGTACATACACAGGGGAAACTGAACGCCTGGTATCAAAGCGCGGGCTGGTCACCTGGAGTGCGGCGTGTCACAGAGAGAGCTGTTCGCCTACGTTGGCTGTGGACCTGCGGTGAGTATCTCACACCTAACCCCCTAGATAGGGAAGATTGCAATCAGCCATAGGGAAAGTTTAGGAACATACCTCAAGTTCAACGCACCACGTAGGGACAGACGAGTGCGGTAGGTCTGGTGCGTAATACCCATGAACGGTATGCTGTTTTTTATCTACTGACGACCCCCCAGTGAGGGATTACATCACTACCTGTCTGGCTAGAGTCACAACATGGATAATGTGTGACCTTGAGGCCCTCTTTCCCTCTTTCATGTATTCAACTTTACAACTTAAACTTAATCTGTTTAACCATCTCATAGCATACATGTACAGTCAATACCCTTTTTTAAGTTAAGGTATATAAAGTAGTGGTCAAGTTAAGAAAAAACAAGAAAAGTTCACCAGGAGTCCATCAACTTGAGTGTGTTGTTGTTCCCCTTATGAGTTCGGGCATGTTGTTCCCGGTCTGACTCGCGGCCCTTGACAGCTCCCCAAGCAGCCCGTTGAGACTGATTCACTTTATTCCCTCTCGCTCACAGCCCAATCTTCTGTTCACAAACTGTGTGGGGGGGGGAGACGCTCAGCGCACACCATGATGTTGATAGAGGCAAACGGCGGCATGTGCTCGGACCGACACCCACACGGCCGCGAGCCATTGATGTTGCGTTTGCTGCCTGTGTATCTATTTATTTTGCCTCTTTCCTCCCTGAAAGTGGATGGGGGGCGGCGTATTGAAATGTCAGCAGTTCACGCAAAGTGAATGAGAGGTTGGGTGATGATGATAATGATGATGCTGGCGTTATTTACAGAGCAGCTCTCGATTCAAGTGAGGCTGGTGGAATAGCTTAGTTAGTTGGGTTAGGAATGTGGAGGAATCGATATGCGTGCACTAAAAGACAAATGAAGCATATGGAAATAGAGATTTTGAATAAGAGTTTTTGAAGAACGGTATATGAATGAAACATGTAAAGTAAAGACATTAAAAAATAGTCCGTTCGTAAATCGAAAGAAAAAGGCCATTTAAAAAATCTTTAGAAATGAAGTGTGTAATAGCCTGAAACGGCGTGTATGTTTCCATGGAGGGGAGCTCCAGTGCACCAGCCATGTCCCAACACCACTCCGCCCTGTACTCCACCCGTCTCTCTGAACCACCACATGATTTCACCATGTCCTTGCAGTACCGCTGGATTACATTCATAAGCAGCAGCAGATGGTTGGCTAACTATACGACCCATATGGAATCTGTCTGTATAGACAAGAAAAAACATTAAATGTGGTAAGGAACTGGCGTCTGCAATGCTTCAAGAATTTCCTGCCTTTTTATAAAACATAGCAACGCTACCACTCAATATTGATATATGTTCTGAAGAATTAAGCCTTTCAACATCACTTAATGTTGATATGGCTTTGGCGTATACAGAGCTAATTGATGTGCTGTGTTTTGTTAAATACTATGTTAGACTTTTTTTTTGCATTGCTGTGGAAAATCATGAAGGGTTCGCCTTTGAATTAGCATTTTAACTCCATTCTGTGTCTCCAGTCCCTGTTGTGGTGAGGACGACAGAGGAGGGAAGAAAAGGGCTTTACTGCAGTGGTCATTGCTGCGTTTTGTGTGTTTTTGTGTTTGTGTGTGTGTCGGCAGAGCCCGTTGTTGGCATCCATGCAGGTTTTTAGTGCGCCCTGCACGCACACTCCTTGCTGTGTGTGTGTGTGTGTGTGTGTGTGTGTGTGTGTGTGTGTGTGTGTGTGTGTGTGTGTGTGTGTGTGTGTGTGTGTGTGTGTGTGTGTGTGTGTGTGTGTGTGCATTCCAATTTGGCCACAAGCGACGCGGTGACTGGCGCTCTCTGTGTCAGCTCCCCCCGGATTGTCAGAAGCCCTCCGTCAAATCCACCCAGCAGGGGGCCCTGCAGGCACAGGGAGGTTCACCGGGAGGGAGGGAGGGAGAGATAGGGAGGAGGAGATGAAGGGAGAGGTAGGGAGAGATCGAGGGAGAGATGAATGGGGAGATGAAGGGCAGAAAGGAGAGAGAGGGAGGGAAGGATGGATAGGAAGGGAGGGAGCAAGAGGGAGGGAGAGGTAGGGAGAGACGAATGGGGAGTTGAAGGTAAGAAAGGTGAGACAGAGGGGGAGGGAGGGAGAGATGGCGGGACAGAGGGCGAGAGTGAGGGGAGGCAGATATGTAGGGAGAGACAAACAGGAGATAAAGGGTGGAAATGAGACAGGAAGTGATGGAGGGAGAGGGAAGAAAAGACAGGGAGGGAGAGACAGAAGGGGAGATGATGGGAGGTGGAGGAAGAGGGAGGGAGGCTACACAGGAAGTAGTTTTCTATCTTCTGGTTCCACTGCAACATTATTTCTACTTTCTTTGGTCTTTCCCAGAGACATTCCCTGCTATCCTGTTGAAGCAGGAGATATAGACAGAGAAGCCTCCAGCATGCAGCACCAAACCTTTTGTTTGAGTGTCTGGCGTCTGCCCATGACTTCTGTTGCGGTTGTTTGTTTTTGTCCAACTTATCAGCAGTGCTGTGTCCAGACTGAGGTAGCAGGGGGCCCGGGAGGGGTGCAGAATAACACATCATTCTGCACCAGCCACACCCAGCACCCAGAACCCAACCCTTCAGAGACGTGCGTCGAATGCATACTTAGGGTGACACTCAGGGTGGCCAATCCCATTTTCTGGACGATGGGGGGCATGTGCCACCCCAAGCTCCATGTTGGTGAGTCAGGCGGGTAAACCCTCCAAGAGTCTTTGGGGAAACGGTGACAGCTTAATCCGAAAGCATTCTAACAGCCACCTGGGTGGAGAAATTGTATGCAGCACTAAAAATAATGCATTGAGTTGTCATGGTTTCCCACACATTCTAGAAGGTTTCTCCACCAAACAAACCCAATATAGAATGGCCAACCTATAAATCGCATCCATAACAGTAGCAATCGGCAAACGCCGTCCAAATCGCAGGCAACATTCCAACATATACTTTTGTATTAACATACAAAATCCAAACCAGAAAGGGTGCGTCTGCCACACAGACTGACAGGGGAAAACGACGGGAGATTGTCACAAACAAAGACTGTCAGCCGCCTGTGACTCCCCGTTCCCTCCCTGTTCCTTCCCGGTGAAGGAGGGATCTTTGAGCTCTGTGACGTTGAGGACTTTGACTCCAGATTCACAGGGATCCTACTCAGTGGGACATTTTGTTTTGATTTCATGAGGAAACGGGATCATTTGAAGTCATCTCGGATGTGTCAGTGCATTATGCATGCAGCGAGCTGCAGGGTCAAAAGCCAATCCAAAATAGACATTGTGATTAGCATGAACACAAGAATGAATATGTAACACATCCTTTTAGTGCATTTGATGCTGCAAGTATGCATGGCAAGAGTAGAAATACCCTAATTGAGTATCTGTTTGTGATACATGAATACAGCCATTGCTATTTGAAACATCTTTTTTGTTACTTTTTTTAAAAATGTTTTGGGGTCGTACAACCTTAACTTGGATGGCGAATAACCTCAGACAAGCGAATCATATTGACTGTCTGATCCCTAATCATGGCGATACACGTTGAATTCATTCTTTCTGCTCCAATCTTGTTTCAGTGTCGATATTTGTGATTATATGTATTTATGCTAGACAGTGTCTGTCATTAACACAACAAATTGGAAACATTTAGAAAAAATAGAAAGTGATTTGGCGAATTCTCGCTCAGACGTGCACACTCTCAATTTTGTTCGGAAGCTGAGCTCAGATATCCCCTTCACACTGGCAGTAATGAAGAGGAGGAGGAGGAGGGGAGGGAGATGAGGAAGGGTGGGGGATCAGGGAGGGGTGGATGAGGAGACGAGATGGGGAGGCGGAGGTAGAGAAGAGGGAGAGGAGAACAGATGAGACGGGGGAGAGGAGGGGGGAACAGAGAACAGGGGAGAGGAGGAGAGGAGTAAACAGAGAGCGGGGGAGATGATGGCACACTGAGAGGAAAGGAGGAGAGAGGGGGTGGAAGAGTGGATAATAGAGGAAAGAAGAGAAGGGAGTCAAAGAGGTTAGATAATGCGAAAAGAGGATGAGGGGAGGAGGGAAGTGAGAAGATGTAGAGAGAGAGACGGAGGGGGTCTTGGAGAAGAATGGATGGAGAAGGAGGAGAAATGGGTTTGCTCTTAAAGCCAGAGAGATGGCAGAGGAGTTCCTACTAGCTTTCTGTCTCAAAAGGTGCTCTCTTCCTCTGTCTGACTATCTCTCTGCCTTGCTCTCCTTTTCTCTCTATATATCTATCCAATGCTCTGTTACTGTCTGTCTCTGTATCTCCATCCTAATCTCTCCCTTCCCACTCTCACTCACTCTTCCTCTCTCTTACCCCATGTAGAGCTCTGTCTCTGTCTCTGTCTGGTCTGTAATAGGCCAGCAGGCCTATTCCAGACCAATTATGATTGATGAGCAGATTGGTCCTGAACTTGTTTAGCATACTTAAGATCTCTAATGAGAAGTCTCCCTTTTCAACACGCAGACAGACACACTCACTCACTGTTCCCACATGCTATGCCATACACAATATCCGCATACTGCTTCCCCCCCGCCCCCCCCCGCCCCCCGCCCCACGCGCACACACAATTGTAGTTTGAAGTACATCTTAGTAATTTCTAGAAGGGTCTTGTTTAAGACTTGCTGCCGTCTTCAATGGGTCTGGTGATCTCCTGAACTCTATTTGCAGTTTCACACTTGATAAACGCTTCATTTCCTCGACGTGGCTCAACTTGTAATGTGCTGGTTGCCGAGATGGGATTTGCAAATAGCATGTTTTGGAAGGAAAGACAGAAAGAGATCTATTCTGAAACTAACTTGAAACAAGTTACGCCATCTTCGGTGTCTTCCATCCGCACGCGTAGCAGGACATGGCAAACTGTTTTCCCCCGAGCATAAACAACATAATCAACCAAACACAAACAGTGTTTCTCCCAAATTAGCTGAGAAATCTCAGCAATCTCAGATCTCAGCCCGTCTAGACACAAAATTGATTTGGTTTATTCAAACCAAAACTATAGATTTAAATGAGTTGACGACATCTTCATTCCTATTGGAAAAAAAGGAAGCTGATTACAGAATGGAAAACTTTTTTTCACAAGCTAATCAGTGATAAAATAAGTTTTGGGTGTAAAATCAAAACCCGCAAAAAACACAAGATTATTTTTTTTAAGAACAATAACATTTCTTACTCCGTCACTATCTGTTGATTGTATAAATATAATTGAGAGTGAGGAGATGCGTCATGATTTGGGAGGGGCTGGAGCCCGTAGCCATTTTGAGCTTCCGAGTACTCGGTTGCCATGGGCAACGGCGACAGTGACGCAGGCGACGGAGAAGAAAATAGCAGGTTTAAAGGTGTAATTCTCGCATCTATCACATAAGAAGAAGGCACAAGAAAGGGGTCCCTATAGGGAGATTCAGGTCGCGGTCAGCGACGCTTAGCGACTCAACGGCAGTAAGCTCTAATTGGCGGAACAGTTGGAATGTCGTCATGTCCGGGGGCGGGGCCATGTGTCGTTACGACAACTCCTCACTCAATAGAATAGCAGTGTTTTCATTCACTGGGTGTTTCTGACACCAGAGTGATGACATGGCCAAGTGCAATTCTTTATTTAGGCTAATTGGTCTATTTGAAAATAGTCAAACTCTGAAATAACAAGCAGTAATTAAAAAATTACACACAAGGTGTCTTCCGACAGACGCCTCCAGGTTCCCTCGTGGGTCTCACAGCTCCCTGAGCACCTTTGCTACGATATTCAAAATTCAAAATAATTAGACTCTACTGTACGATTGTGGCGCATCATACTCAAATAGACTGATAACTGCCACCACCGCTCGCGAGAACAGAGCATCTCAGCCTAATCCCAGCCGTTCCCTTCTGAAGAGACGGTTAGCCCGAAAGCAAAACTGTCCGGGTAGAGCTACACACGGGATACAAACATCTGTCTCTCCATGCTAATTCTAATCTTGCGCTCAGACTGGAGCCGGGCTGCTAACCTCTGTTCAGTCTTCAACAACAGAGTGGCCGCGACGGCGAGAGGCAATTTAATTCCGCACTCCTTTTTTCCCCCGCCTCTCGAGATATTTGTATTTATTTATTTATTCACCGTGGCTCTCCTCGCCACCCAAAATGTCAGCGAGACTTTGTTAGAGCAAAAACCCGTTCTCTGCGTTGACAGATATCACCTGACCCCAATTTATAAAAGCCACCAAAGCAAACCATTCCACTCCCAATATGAATACATTATCCACCCAATGTAAAGAGCTCCACATTCAGTGTTTATATGGCGGCTTCAAGCCAAAACAACCTTTTCATTTAACCTAAATTATTAAATATATGGTTTTAATATAACTAAATGAAAAATAGAAAAACCTCAAGGGCAACACCGTGACTATATTATAAAGAATGCAATGCTTATTTGAGCGCAAATGTGTGTCAAATGAACGGCTGATGATCAATAAATGTTTTCTTTATTTGTTTATTAATGCATTTACTATGAACCATGTTACCATGGAAACACCATGGTGTATTACAGGAAACAGCTTATTTGGTCAGTCATTCGCGAGGCACTAGTGGTATCCTTAGTGTGGAGGGCAGGACAGTATAGTTGCTGGGGGTTGTTTGACTCCCAGCTGATATGGACTGGGTTTGATTCCCCAGGCCCCAGCCTATTCTCTAGGCATCCTTGGGTAAGATGACCCCTTACCCGCTCATTACTGACCTGGTTCTGAATTCACTGTGAGTCGCTTTGGATGAGAGTCTCTGCTAAGTGAATAAAGATAAGAAATACAACTAGTATCGACCACGTAGGGCAGCAGGACAGCTCAGCAGGAGCAGTTAGTGGACCGTCGTAGCTGGTAGGCTGGTCTATCCATCACACATCTGTGTAGACACTACCATGTGTGTCACATAAACATAGATTTTGAAATGGCTTGTAATGGCCGCTCAACATCACAGCTCAGGGTGAAATAGAGGCCATTGAAATAGGACTGACATGAGTCCAGGACTGAAATGCAAAAATACCATCTGTGTGTAATATGAACATGTGTAACATGTGTAAACACGAACATACACACAAGCATACACACACATGCAAACACACACATGCATGAACGCACACATGCATGCACACACACATGCACGCACGCACACACACACACACACACACACGTGTTTCCCCCTACATTAGCAAGTATTTCACACCCACTCACACACATAAACAGATGCACAAACAGACCCACACACACACGCCCAGCGGAAGTACGCACACACCCTCAGTCATATGAATTCGATCTGTGGGACATCTGAGGTCGCGTGACCGGCGATCCTGCGTGGATGAATATGAAATATCCTCCCGGCTTCCTGCCCCCGGCCTCCAGTCCAGCCGTTATCCCGGCATAATAAACACATTCGCTTTCCTCTACCCAATTCCTCCTGAGATGAATCTTCGCCCCCCCCAGCCCCCCCCACCCCATATCAAATAATTTGCAGACATTATCCGCTGCTGATGAATAATTCACGACAGTTCACGGAAAGTTCCGGGTCCATCAGGAGCCCAGGCGGTCCCCGGCGATGACACACACCCAGCCGCGCGCGGTTGGCCTTCAATTATCAGAGTATTTACAGAATTTTCTTTCAGCGCTTAAAAAATGACAGTCATCATTCTATCCCTTCTGAAGAGCTAGTCCGTCAAAGAGACGCTGCGGCGGGGGGGAAATTGCATTGCCACATCTTTTGATCTGCATTACGTCCGTTAAAAACAGTTTCCACTTTAGGATTTAAATAATTGTGAGTGTGCCTGGCCCTGCATTTTCTCCTCAATGCACTTAAATCCAAGGGTGTCTGTCTCTCCCCCAGAGAGATGATATCGGGCCAATTTTATTTAATGGAAAGAGTCAAAATATTGTGATGTGAAATTTTTTATTAATTGAAAAATAACTTGAAAGACAGGGGGGATCATTTCAATAATGAGAGGAAAAGAATATTTCTAAACATTTAAAAAATGTGTAGATATTGAACATACGTAACCCATGTTTCTCATCCTCAGTTCATTTCAGTTTCATTCTGCACACTTTATCACACGTGTATTTCTCAAGGGATGTTCCAATTTTGGATACAAGCTAGTCGACTTTAGGGAGAAGTATTGGCTGGAGAGAACTGAATCTTTGGGCAGAGAGTGGGTCATCTTACTTTAAAGTGAATCCAATGGCTGCCTCGGGATTTTGAAGGTTTGTTATACAAACAAGAGTTTCCCAACACTGTGTCTTAAAAGCCCAGAAAGGCAACATACATTCTTATCATTCTAGAGAGAAAAGAGTAAATGGAAGCAAGTCATAAATAAAAGTGTCCCATTAGAGAGAGAGTGACCAGAACACTGTAACTGTATTTCTCTCTTAAATTCTTCTCTGAAGGCAAATTGATAAAATCCCCAAGTGCGTTTTCCTCTGCTTATCATACACTTGTTGGCACCTTGTTAAAACAGCCTCACAATGACAATTACAACTATACAGCCCAGATTTACAGTATAAAACAGTTTGATGTGGATCTGAGGAGCGCCCTGACACGATTACGTTTTGGCATTCATCTGACTCGTTAATGTTTAAAGTTTGGCAGAGTTAACCGTCTGAACAGATGTTATGAAAGCGTCAGCAGGACTGATATAATATATTTTACTGGCTGACAGTAAATTGAACATTCATTCTAAGGGCCATCTGTAATTCCTCACACCAAACTTTCAGTTCACTGTTAATATTTCATTGAGAGGATGGCTAAAAAGAGATACAGATAGAGAAACAGATTGATGGATAGACAGCCGAAAAGAGCGACGGATGGATCAATAGTTTGGGATAAAGATAGATAGATAGACAGACAAAGAGACAGATAGATGGACGGATGTGATTGATGCAAAGACGGATGAATAGATGACTGGGTGGATGGATGATGGAAAGAGATACAGATAGAGATAGATAGATGGATAGATGGCTAGTCAGATATATAGCTAGACAAACAGGCAGAAAAACAGATACATAGATGAACACATGGATAGTCAGATATAGACAGGCAGAGAAACAGAGACATAACTGGATCCTCAAAGACAGTAGTATTTCCTCCTGGGTAAGTTGTGTAGCAAAACTCCGCTGACCCCAGGCTGTGGCTGGGCTCCTTGTTCCTCAGGTGGGCAGCCACTCTGAGGAACTGGTTGGTGCCTTTGGAAAGAGGAAGTGAAAGTGCTGGGCGCTCACTCTCCAACTGCTGTGTCTGATTGAGACCAAAGAATGGGAGACGATGAGCCCGAAACAAAACTAAAAACGGTTCCCCAGATTTATATGTCAAGCATGTGCTTCTGGAAAAGTGCCAGTGTTTGTTTTTCTTCCACCAAGTTCTCTCTCTTGTTGTCCAAAGCTTTGGCAGTCATTGTGATAGAATGGCCTTTGACTTGACCGTAGGGGGAGGGGGTGGTGGTGGAGGTAGTTGGAGGAGGAGGCGGGGGGGGAGAAGGGGGGGGGGATTGCGATTGTGAGGCCTACCGGATCCAGAGTAATTGCCTCTGACACGGTGAGCTGCCACAGTGTCGGTCTCCCTGGATCAGTGTTTGTTCTCCTGCTTTCTCCTGCTGCTGTAGCCCTCTCTCTGCTGCTCTCCTCGCCGTGGTAACAGCTGGGGGGGGGGGGGGAATACATGGGGAAATAGGAAAAGATATTTCGTACCTGAATCTTGACTTTGCACACGGTTCCCTCTCTCTGTGAATGAACTTCCTTTCTAAGTTGAGATGGCTTTTCATTTAGCACAAAATATGCATTTTAATTTAGTACGTCATCGCTTTGCCATTTCACCTGCAGGCGCAACTCTCCCGGGTAGTGGTCTCTATGGATGGAAGTCCTTTCTATGCAAGTCGGCTTTTCATTTGCTCAAAGCATGAAAAGAAACTGCTTGACAATAGACAATAGACAACTTAGGGAATGAAGAATATGTCAAGTCGTGAACCTGGCGTTACGGTTAAGTTACACTACCAAACTCCTTCTGTGGTAGTGGATTAAAAGTTTGCGTTTTGGGGACCTTACCGCTCATCACAGAGGTCATATCAGAGCTGAAACATAAACACAAACCCATCAAACCTCCACCAGAAAACACTGAGTGCATGTGTTCCCTCCTGCTATTCCAGTATAGACGGCAGATATGGACCATTAAAGCAAACGTGGATCTTGAGTGTAAAGCAGTAAAGTCTGTTTCAGCATCTGTTCACGTTCCTTACTCTGTCCAGCTTGAACCTGGGTCTGTATGCTGCTTTGCTTTGCATAGTAATCTTTCTCGTTATCATATTCAAACTGAACATCATGCCTCTATCTGAATGGGAGAACATGACGGTATCCTAGATGCTCCACCACTACACACATGTTCATGTCGTTCATTATTTGTCTGAAATGCTGCAAATTTCAGATGGGCTTTTTCAAACACTCTCCACTGACATGCTTATGCTTCATGTTCCTCATGTCAAGTCTGAGCTTGGAAAGACAGCCTTTAGCTTCAGTGCCCCTGACTCCTGGAACACCTTACAGCAACAAATTAAAAGTAATACCTTAATATCCTTTAACCAATTTAGACGTATTATCATAAATCTGCCAAACTCTACCTGCAACTGTTTTAATTAAGCTATATTTTATTTTATTTTAATTTCAGCCATTCCACATCTCTGTGTAAATGCTTAAATTTTCTTTTTCTCTTTATCAGTTGTTGTATATTTGATGTATTTGCATTGTCATTGCATCATTGCAAATGAGGGTCACCCCTCAATTGATCTTTCGAGTATAAATAAAGGTTAAATGAAATGAAAATGAAAATCCAGTCTTTGCAAACATTGGGTCAAAGGGCCCACACGAGGTGGCCTGATATGCGTTTGGGGTCACAAGAGATTGCTGACTTAAATATCTTCGAAGATCATGCGATGGAATGTGCATACTTTTACCAAGACATCGAAATGACAGGCAGATTTGACTTGCATACATAATATGCAAGTCATAGGGAGAGAGTCGTGACATCTCCATCCGCTCCAATGGACCATTTTTTTAACAGCAATGGCGGATCGTGGAGCCACTGGATAGTGGATATAGGAAGTTAGCAGCTCCCAATAGAAACGCATTGGAGTTGCAGCACAATAGTTTGTGATGCACTTTTAAAAGGTAAGGCGTTTGAATAATCAGATATATAATAATGTATATTGTCAGAACATCTAAATCAAATATACATGTACATTAAAGTATATAAATGGATTATCCACACTAAATTAGTAGATTTATGTTGCCTGTTGATGTTCCTTTTCATCTTTTTAGATTGGCTCTTGCTTCCAAGATGGCCATCTTTTAAGTGTTTTTTCTGAAATTTCATAATTCTTTCGCCTCAGTTCTCAACCTCAACGCTATTAATCTTTTAATGATTTTCTTCTTGTACTCCACAGGATGAGGGAAGCCAGCTGGAGAGTGCCTGAGCTTCTTCCTCCAGCACCCCTACTGTGTCCGGTAACTCCATGAGGGTGGAACCCATTTTGGTCCTGAATAGTTCCTCAATTAGGTTGATTATATCGTGGGCTTCTTGGGAGGGACCACAAACAGCACCAGCCTTGAAGTCTTCATTTCACTAATATGCTGCTAATTTCTGCAGCAAGAATCTATGTGGCATTTTTTACAGGGGCTGGCTATGGAATTCCACTGGAGTTTGGGCAGGATCGTTGTTAGACTCCACACAGCTGACTGCTTTTTCACGGCAGTTTACTTCCCACACATAAATCAGTTTTGTCTATCTCATGTCAAGCATGTACCTATAAATTAATAAATTAATTAATAAATTCAACATTAAGCTTCCCAAGGGTGTGGTCTTTGTGAAACAAATGCAATTGCAGTGTTTGAATATGATTACCTCACATATTTTTGGTCATTGTAAACTTTGATAAGTTAGATGAGTGCCGAGCCAACCATTTGGTACTCCTCCCTGCGTCGGTGAGGAGGAGCACATCCGTACTCCTTTCTGAGAGCATCCTCATGGAGCATGGAAAACCGCGGTGGAGACTATATGACGACACAGAGGAAAGGGCACGACAAGCTGCTTGACATGTTCTGAGTCTAGTTCTGTGCATTCAATTTATATATTGAATTGCGGGAATAAGTGCATAGTAAGACAAATTATACTGAATGTACTAGAATATACTGATAATATATACTGAATGTACTAGATGTACGAGAACTATCTGTAGTCTCCATGAACCATGTGAGGATTAAGTGTTTTGAACTTCCATTGTCGTAACTCTCTCTAAATATCTCTGCATAATACTAACCTTGTTCTTTGATCACCAGGAACTAGGAATAACCAGGAGTTAATATACCATAATAATCAAATGCTCCTAGGCTGGCAATTAAATAATGTAAATGTAGATTTTGCTAAATTATAAAACAATTTAACTATTCTACTTTCCATCACTGTGTGATGTGAGGGTTGGTTGTTCTATAAAATATAGATAAAGGATACAGAATTTCATAACCTTGGTCTCCTTTCATTAGTAAGTTATTAATTTTGATCAGCACATCTGACACATCTAACGTTTTAATAGCCATGATTTATAATATAATTTTTAATGGTGATGGATGGGATCCATACTAGCAATGTAAGGAACTCAGGCCTGCTTTCACCAAATCACTGCATTCTGGGGCCAGGATAATCCTCTACAAAGTGCTAGGTTGAGGAAGCTTACCATTGAAGTCATCCAAAATACACCCTCAAATATCATCAGTAAATATACCAAACATTTAAATAAATTCCCCCTGTTTGAAAGCTGCTATGAATCTGAATTCTAATACATGGGAAGATGGTGGTACAGTGTGCGATGGTGTTAACTAGAGAAGGGGACGGTTGATGATGATGTGAGAAGGGGACGGTGAGATGTTGATGTTAAAGGAAGCAGATGTAATCAGAGCTGAATGTTAAGTGTCACCAACCCAGCGGAATTGTAAATGATGGTGTGCGTAAAATGTCTACCAAAATGTCACCCCTTTGGAATATCGGAGAGGAATAATATCACTCCATTGTTGATTCATAATGTTTTGGAGCCAGCAATCTAAGAAGGTTTGCCTTGACACACTTTTCTCACAATATAATCCATGTAGTTTCAAGCGGTCTTTTAAAACGTGGCTCCACCACATTTTTTCTGAATTATCCCCAGAAATGAACAAAAAATCATTTATGGATCATCTGAGATTAACTAAGTGATTAAGTAACTGCATCATGGCTGATAATTTATCCTGAGCAGCAGTTTCTTTCAAGGTCAAGGTCAAGGTTGCTTTATTTATACCCATGGGTAAATTTGTCAAGAAAAAGGCGTTCACTTAGCATACACAATAAAAAACAACAACAACAACAGCATACTCAATACAAAGACACACAACAAAAAACAAGACAAAAATCACAAAGGTGCTCAGGACATCAGAATGTGCAAGAAAATGATGCACCACTATTGGTGCTGCAACATTTTATTCACATGGATAATGGCTGCAGGAACAAAACTGTTCCTGTAGCAGTTTGTTTTGCTTTTAGGAACTTTGAGCCTCTGTCCAGAAGGGAGCAGCTAAAATGCACTGTTTAAAGGATGGGTGTCATCACTTTGAATGGATTTAGTTAACCTCTGTAACTGTTTGGTGTACAGGGCTTTCATGTTCAGCTGTGGCTCACCAATCAACTTACTGGACCATTTGACTATTTTGTTTAGGGAATTCTTATTTTTTAAAGATGTTTCCAAACCACGATACTAAAGAAAAAGACAAGATTGACTCGATAAAAGCACAGTAAAACAAAGACATCATGGTTTTATGTTAAAAGAGGAAAGTTTCCTCAAACAGTGAAGTCGCTGGTGACACTTCTTACACACAGCTTCACAGTTTAATTCAAAATTAAGGGTGGAATCGATTAGTCCCAAGATATTTATATTAGGTTACTTGTTCAATGGTCTGACCTTTTATTGTTGACTTTGGCAAAAATATCAATTAGTTAAAATGCTAGCACTATTTTTTTCACTTTTCATTTCTTTGCTGCTGTCTGTAAAATAACAAACCATTGCCCGAATGGTGTAGTATTTTATGTGACTTTATACAACTTTCTCCATTTGTGAGCTAATGGCCTGGATGGCAGAGATGGAGAATGAAATGAGGGGGAGTCTTTACGAGAAAGATAACTATTCTATGAAACATTTAACAGCTCCAAAAATTATGGTTCTTACACAACGGTGGCATCTGCTCCGAGCTGACTGCGGGAGCATGGACAGTTAAGCTCTGAATCATTTCTCGCCTTGTTTTCTACGCCTGGTTAATCTATCTCTCTGATGAACTTTAAAAATAGTTCATTGTCTCAAAATAGGGGAGTAAAAACGTGTTGATTTAAAGGACAAGGTGGTTGTCCTTTAAAATATGTGACCTGCCTGAGGAAAAGGCCCCAAGTGTCTTTTGTGCTGCTGCACAGCGTCTAGAGAATTCTACTCAGGTATTCTACTAGTGCCATAACACTCCCATCATCAGTTCATTAAAGACATGGAGCAGTACTGTCACACGGAAATAGGTCTTCACCAATTAGTATGTAAATGAAACATTTACTACACTGTAACACACTGACTAACATTTATACTAACACCATTTACAATAAGTAGTTGGCAAAACAGTTGCCAGCAAAATACAGCATTTAGGAAAATTTTACTTGTAGTCCAATTTACACGTTTGGTGTGATATAATTTACAGCATTTATTTTTTATTTACCGGTACGTTACAGCACTTACCTGCCAACCTTCCCTCAATATTGTATTTTGATTTTCTACCCATAATGCATTGTAGAATGCAAGGAATATAGGTTGTATAGGTTGTATGAAACAATAATTTACTGTAGAATTTTACCGTAGACATTAAAATGATTATAATTTAATAATAATTTAAAATCAATGTGATTCAGAGAGAAACATACTGTATATGTACGTGTAATTGTATATCTTATATACATAGATAAATGTCCTTAAGTAGCAGGTATGGGTTAGGGGGCATGTTGCTGGGAGTTAAACATCCTAAACACTTCTCCATCCTGCCCTCTTGATTGTGGAACGAGCGAGTCGTCTCTGTACAAGTGTATTTTCTTAGGAGATCTTTATCTGTGTTTAGCATAATCTCCTGTTCTGACGCAGAACAAAAAAAAAAAGACAGGATTATCGTGAGTGCTCAGGTGCTCAAATCCCTTCCTTGACTTATCTATCTGTTTATAATTGATAACCTGGCGTCTTAGCACTTGAATCAGAAGATGGAATCGACACGAATAGCGCAATGAAAGTAATTCCCCTTATCTGCCTCATCTGGGATGTTGCTCTGAGGAGATTATCTCTCTGTGCACGCTAAAGTAGCAGCTTGTTTCTTCTCCTCCCAGGGCTCCTGTTGGGCCCTGCGCTACATGTGTTAAATGTCACAGCTAATGCAGTGTTGCTGTAAACGTGCGTCCCCCGCCCCCCCACCGATCCCTTCCATGTCGCTCTGGGACTCCCTCTATGACAGATCATTTGTAGCACTCTGATAAAAACGCATCCACGTATTTTTCCCAAGCCAACTGCATTCTGGCAGGAAAAAACAGACTGCTTTCACTGTGTCAGGTCAAAAAAGTAAAATTACAATATATATATTTTTTCATAAACTTTCAGAAAGTTAGGATTGAGAAAAAAAAAACGATAAAACTCTCACAGACCATTCCGACACACACCAGTCCAAGCCAGTGCAGGTCTCTCTCATGGCTTGGCTAAACTACTTTCCATTTCCATCTGCAGAGCAGGTAGTCGGCCGGCCTGTCGACCCTGAAAGGTTTTAAATGTTAACCCGGGGCTGGGAGATAGTATCTGGACCTCCACAGAGCGAGGGGCGGGCTTGCTGCCCACCTGGTGCTGCTAGCTTGTGACGGACGATAGGATGCTCTCCCAGCGGGTGGCAGGAGAGAGGAGAGACGAGGAGGGAGAGAGAGGATTGATGAGGAGAGAAGAGGAGGAGAGGAGAGGAGACAAAGAAGGGAGGAGTAGATCAGAGGAATAGAGAGGGTAGGAGGGGGTAAGTGGATGGGGGGAGGAGAGGAGCGGGGGAGTAAAAAAAGAGAGGATTAGGGAGGGAGGAGGGGGGGAGGATGAGAGCATAGGAGAGTAGGGGATAGGAGGGAGGGAGGAGAGGAGGAAGATGAGGGTGGGAGGAGAAGGAGGAGAAGATGGGAGGGGACGGGGGAGGGGAGGGGAGAATGAGGAAGCAAGAGGAGGGGAGGAGGGGAGCGAATGAGGACCTCAGGGGGTAGAGTGGAGCAGATACTGAGCGTGTAATGAGCATGGCGCTCTCGTTAAAACCCCCCGTGTGCTCCACATTGCGAGGGTCCTTAGATGTCAGCGATGAGCAGGTACCCAGTGATTGTGTCCACGTGTGCGTGTGTCTTTGCATGTGTGCATGTTTGTGTGTGTGTGTGTGTGTGTGCGCGTGCGCCTGCCTGCCTGCCTGCCTGCGTTGTGGCAACCCGCCTCGGGGAGTGAACCCGCCTTGGTTCAAACAGCACGCAAATCGGTTGGGTGTTAAGCCACAACGGCACGTTTAATCAAACAACAAGTATTTCTTATAAAATAACTAAAAGATGATCGCGTGGCGCAGCCACGACGGCTGGACTCTCCGTCCACCCCAGCCACGAGAGACCCTGAATGGGTGTGGAAGCCTGCCTTTTAAGCAGGCTTCCTCCCGGCTCCTCAGGTGCTCTGCATCACGTTGATTGTGATGAGGCCGTGTGAGTGTGTACCTCCAGGAGAACCACCTGGACAGGTATGAACCCGAAGCAGGCGGCAGATGTTCCCACCAGAAGCCCCCCCTAGGCCACGAGGTTGTCAACATCACTGCCGCCACCAGGAGGGGGGGGGGTGCGTCCGCTGCCGTCCGCTGCCGTGACGCGGTAAACATCGCCGCCATCACAACAAGAGTCCAGCGGCGTTGACCCACCGCCACCTCCCCTCTGTTTACTCTGTGCTCTCTTTCTTCTGACGGCTCTCCTCACCCCAGGCCTAATTAACAGCCTGTTCACCAGGTGAGAGAGAGAGAGAGAGCAGGGGTCCCCTCACCGATCCACCACAACGCCGAGCCCGCCGCTAATACCCTAGTGGCGGCGGCGGTGGCGCCCGCAGTCCCTGGCACCCCCAGCCAATTAATCCTAATATAATTAGAAAGTGGTTAGGTGCGGGAGAGCGGGATATTTATATCCAAATCACCGGCGTCTCCCTTTGTTGCTGTTTCACACCGGCGTCCCGGCGGCGCGGTCGGACCTGGAACACCACAGCTCCGCTTGGCGGTGATCCAGAACCAGGTTGAGGGGGCTGGGCTGGCGGCGTCGCGGGGCGGCCAGTCGCCACGGCGACCGGGGAGCCTGTCGGAGCAGATGTTGCGATGATGCAGAGTAACATTTGTCAAGCCTAGCTGGTGTGTGTGTGTGTGTGTGTGTGTGTGTGTGTGTGTGTGTGTGTGTGTTTCACTTCTCGGATGCTTCAAACTAGTTTGCGTCTCGTCGTTCGGAAGACGCTTTTCTTTGTTTACAGTACTGGTACTTAGCCACTTTATAATTTACACTTCACACTTTATACTATCTACACCGTCTGTTTTGTTTGCCCTGTTTGTTCTGTTTTTCATGAGTACTTTGTATTTTTATTATTGTATTTCACCCTGTGTTTTCGGATGCTGCTGGGCTAGTGTAAAAAAGGAATTTCCCCTCCGGGAAATGAATAGTTGTTATCTATCCATTTATTTTTTCTGTCCATCGACTTGCAGTTCATGCACATCCGGGTTGTTGAGGAGCAAATAGGGGGTGAGGGCATCTTGCACAAGGGAGTTTTCGAGCAGGTGGTGTATATTGGAGAATCGAACCCAGTACTTTTTGGCTGACATTAGGCCCTACAGTATCAGTACTGTGTGCACAGTGCCCTGTTGGGGTATTTAACTGAAAACTGTTAAATGTATGCCTGAACTCGTCTAATTCTTGCAGTGAACTGTGTTTCAGAACTTCTTAACTGTCGGAATTGGTTTTATTAGAGCCTTATTTAAGCAGGAAAGGCACATTGAGATTGAAAAATCTATTTTCCAAGATCAGCTGTATTTTACAGACGGATAACTAAATAATGAAACCATAAATGTCTAAAAAAGAATTATCGCCATCATAAAAAATCTTCACAAAAGACAATTTAAAAGTGAAATTAAAAGTTACAAGTTAAACACGTTGACAGGTTAAAGAATCTCCCTCATCATTGATTTAGCAGCACCAAGCAGGGTGTCTTTGATGGTCCGAGAATGAAAAAGTCAGTGGCTCACATTTATAAGATTATATTATATATTCATCAAGGGGATTCTTTGAAGCATTAAAGCTTAAACAATTTCTGTCTGATATTTTGTTGTCATTCATTCCTCAACACCCATTTGTTAATGTTGTCACCAGCTCTAGTGTTAGTGTAGTCTCTCAACACGTTTTCTTTTACACGCTCCAAGTACAGCCTACAACTGTACTTTAGGTAGTCAAATGTAAGAAACAACAAAAGTCCATAACCGGATCCAGAGTATCCTGACCAATTATGACCCTGTACATGAAATACATCCTCCCCCTATGGAACATAACCAGGGGCAGGCAATACTTCCATTATGCTAATTGTGGAGCTCAAAA
The DNA here is from genome assembly GCF_964030765.1 of Micromesistius poutassou. Lineage (NCBI taxonomy): Eukaryota > Metazoa > Chordata > Actinopteri > Gadiformes > Gadidae > Micromesistius > Micromesistius poutassou. The sequence goes on from NC_140274.1 coordinate 15,073,990, forward strand.
TCTGGCACCCTAAAGCACAGACGTGTAGTCTGAAGAATTCAAATGAACAGAATTAAAGTTGTGCAAGGCTCTCATCTGTCTTGACAGCATGACGTCAGCGTAGCCCTGCTGTCCTCTTGTGCAAAAGCCAGCGTTCATCATCCCAGAGTCACATGTGTTTAATAAACATAGACCCGGGCTCACCCCGGCGCTGCTAGGAGAACACCACAGCTGACCTCTGAACCCTGACCTCTCGCTCCTCGTCTGAAGGCCGGGGGGAGGGGGGCTTCCAGCTAAGACCACTCCAGAGGTTGCTGAACCTCAGGTCGGCCCGCTGGAGTGTAATATTCAAGATAGATATTTTGATATATTTGTATAGATATATATTGCACAGAAGGTCAGGTTACAAATACGCTGTTTGCTCTTTTACGCTCTGTCTCTCTTTCCTCTCTCTCTTTCTCTGTCCCTCTCTCTCGGCCTCTCTCTCTCTCACTCTTAATTAACCTCCCTTTCACTTCAATCCAGCTCCCTCTCTCTCGATCTGTGCCTCCGCTCGCTCTGTCTCCCTTCCTCTCCCCTCTTCCCCATCATTCCCTCCTCTATCTTCCTCTCCACCCTCTCCTTCCCTCTCTCTCTCGCCCTCTCTCCATCACACCTCTCAACCTCTCCTCTCTCTTGACCCATCTCTCTCCCTCCCTCTCCCCTCTTCCCCCATGGTTCCCCTCTCTTATCTTCCTCTCCACCCTCTCCCTCCCTCTCTCCTTCATACCTCTCAACCTCTCTCTCTCTCTCTCTCTCTCTCTCTCTCTCTCTCTCTCTCTCTCTCTCTCTCTCTCTCTCGACCCATCTCTCTCCCTGTCCCTCTCAGGAGTGTGACCACACCACTTGACCTACTCGATAAGGTGTTGTCCGAAGTGTCCACAGCCCCGGGCGGGGGGCGCCTTCAGAACCGGGCGTTTAAGTACCTTTTCCACAATCTGCGTGACACTGTGCCCCAATATCAAGAACACACAATCTTTTTGCAGCTAGTAAACAACTCTGTCTCAGCATACCTTCGATTTGACCTCTGTCAGCGCGGAATGGTCGGCTGTATTTTAAAACGTTGTTATAAGTACATAAAGGATGTTGAAAAATAGGTTTTAATTCTGTGCTTCGCTGCAGTTGCTTTGACTCATTCAGCAACATGCAGGTGAGAATGGGAACAATCAATATCAGTGCCGCTGTTGTGCAAGTGTTGCATGACAAGCGCAGGGTAGCTGCAAGGTATCAAATACAAGGGTTATTTTATTCTTACCGATTTATTTAATTAACTTAATCAAAGTTCTCCATGCTAGTCAATGCTAACTGCTGACAAAGATGTATTAAAACAACGAGAGCCTCTTGTGTCTACACACAGGGCTGAACAACATATGTCAGACTGAGGGAGCACTTGGCTCTTTCACAGCATCCGGAATCGCATGCAGGTGATCGGGGTCATGTGGTCTCACCTTTCTGACATTGGAGGGCTGAGCTCTGCGTGGTACTCGATGATCCCGGGGCGATCGAATATTAATAGATGGTGCCAGCCTGTCCTCTCTCTCTCTCTCTCTCTCTCTCTCTCTCTCTCTCTCTCTCTCTCTCTCTCTCTCTCTCTCTCTTCTCACACGCCCCTGTCTACCACATTGATATCAGCTTTTGTGGCTTTGGAGGAGCTGCAATCACACAGGCTTCACACACACATACACTGACACAGGCACACATGCACACACATACATTCACACACACATATAACATACCACATCACACCCACCCTCAGACCTTAGACACTCAGGCACTGACACACACACCCAGACTTACACACTACACAAACACACATTCTCAGACACTGACACCTGCCAACGTACTGACACACACACACACACACACACACCGTAACAGTCACCGTCTCACCTCCTGTGGAGAGGAGAACTGTCACCTGGATTTCCCTTCACTTCCTCTTCCTCCCCAGCTCCTCAACCCTCGTCTCCTCCTCCCATCTCACCTTCCTGCCCACAAGTCATTTATCACACTGCTTAGACAACCAATCCCTCCACCGCCACCACCACCATCTCCATCACTGTCACCACCTTCTCCAGAAGGAAAGGCATGATGTCTAATTACACCTGCTAACAGAGAGGTTAAGAGCCAATTTCATGCACCTTAATCTTGATAAATAGAGGCAGACCTCCTGGCCTGACCCCCTGTGCCATATTCTGACATCTACAGCTCTCCTCCTCCTTCCCCTGGAACTCTGTGTTCTACACCTAGCCTCCACACCCACTGTCTCCAGGGCCGTTGAGGTGATTGTCTTTCGGTCAAAGTTTAACCCTCGTTCCTCTCCTCCCCTCCTCGTCTTCCAACCCTCTTTGTCAGAACTGACAAATTTAGAAAGGACAATTTGGCTTTGATTTGAAGAGTGTTTGAGACATGCTGTACTCATGAATTGATAAATCGACAAAAGAGAGTTCACCTTTGACTACCTAGTAGACTCAAAAACAAAACATTTCTTCTCTTCAATCGTCCGCTGGTAGTTTAACCTTGACTACTGAAACATTGACAGAAATACAGATCTCTTGAATTGCTCATGCAACAAAAGATTGTCTTTCAGTCAAAGTTGAACCCACTTTGTCAATTCATGAGGACAATTGTTCTGATAAATCAAAAAAAAAATCAACAAAAGAGGGTTCAACTTTGATTACAGAGACGTTGAGAAATACAGTTCGATAACGCGACAAAATACAGCGCTTTGCTCCATGTAAGCTCCTGCTCCTTTTAAAACTATCTAACAACATCAGCAGTTTAAAGATAGCCTTATCTATGTTTTATGTGGAAACCCGACTTGCTCTGCCACATTTGGTGCCGACATTGGCCACACATCAAAATGTGTGACAATATTAGATTCCCCCAATCTTTGATGGGGTTCACAAACAGGGTAGGTATATGGATATGGGGGGGGGGCGGGGGGTTCAAAACCAGCTGTGTTATCAATCAAATCGATTGCCCGGGACAATTCAATCAGCTCTGTATTATCAGTCGGTCGTGGGATGGTGCATGCAACACGCCCATGGCCACAACCACTTCAGCCGTTTTTTTATGCTTCTGTTGAGATGGATTTCTGGTCCTTTCCATATCAAGTGTCTCCTTCCCACTCTCGCCGTGCTCCGGCATTCAATCCAGCGCTTCTTATCATATTCTAAAATGATCGATTTCACCCCCTCCACCCCCACGGAGAGTGTTGCATGGCTGGCTCGGCGCGGTGATCCTCCCCCAGAGGGGGAGATGAGCTGATGGACGCGGGGGGAGAGGAGGGGCGGGGGATTGATCAGGGTCCCTCCAACTAATGGTCCTGCTTCACAGAGCTGCTGTACAGACAGATTAGTGACTCCCACCCCCCACCTCCCAGCCCGAGGAAGGGAAACATTGATCTACCCGGGACTGAAGAGCAGAGGTAGAGGGGAGGAGGGGGTGTGGGGGGAGAGGAGCAGGACAGGAGAAAGGAGAGGATGGGGAGGAGACAGGTGAGGAGGGAGAGGAGGAGGTGAAGGGGAGAGGGCAGAGAAGGAAAAGAAAAAAGTGTCGGGGGGGGTGGGGGGGGGGGGGAGAGGATGAGGGAAGGGTACAGCAGAGAAACAGGATGAGGCGAGGGAGAGGAGAGAAGGAGGAGTGGAGGAGTGGGAGAGGAGGTTAAGAGAGGAGGAGGAGGTGACGGGGAGGAGAATATTCAAAGTGGAGAGAGAAGAGGAAATGAAGGTGGAGAGGAGGATAGTTAGAGAGGAAGAGGACGAATAGATGAGGTGGAGGAGGGGATTGGTAATGGGGAGAGGAGTGAGGAGGAGGAGGGAGAGAAAGAGAGGAACGGGAGGAGGGGGATGAGGAAGGTTTGAGGACAGGAGACGCTACCGCATTTAGATAAACTCACAGGTCTAATTCTAATAGAAATGGGTAAAAAGATAGTTATGAAAACAAACTAGTGAGTAGAAGCACACAGGAGAACTGTGAAGCCGGTGAGATGGGTGCGTGTTACGTGACATTTTCACCACGGTTCTATTGCTCTTATATAACTTTTTGTTTTACCCCCTGGAGATTGTTTCTGGAGAGAGGTCAGTGGTCAACCCAGTCTGAGGCGGTTATAGGTCAGTGCTTGGCTCAAGGGCACAGAGGCAATCATTGTGAGAGTCAAAGCTGCTCCAGAACCGCTCAAACCAGCCGTCCTCCAGCTATTTCTCTGGGTCCTTAACCTCCACTGCAGACCTGTGTGTGTGTGTGTGTGTTTGTATGTGTGTGTATGTATGTGTGTGTGTGTGTGTGTGCAATGTTTGCGTGTGTACATTCCACACACTGTAGTTGCGTGTGTGTGTGTGTGTGCATTTGGTGTGTATATATATGAGAGAGAGAGAGAGAGGAGAGAGAGAGAGAGAGAAGAGAGAGAGAGAGAGAGAGAGAGAGAGAGAGAGAGAGAGAGAGAGAGAGAGAGAGAGAGAAGAGAGAGAGAGATGAGAGAGAGAGAGAGAGAGAGAACAAATTGTGTGTGTGTGTGTGTTTCCTACAATAACCTTTGAGGAGTGCTTCAGCAGATGAGTGACAGGAAGAGGTTGTTGCTCTTTCAGGTCCTCAGACCAGACAGCAGACCGTGTGCCAAGCACAACCTTTCAGCAGAGAAAGAATAACGATAAGCTAAATCAGCACTTGCCTGTGCTGGGCACCAAATAAACCATCCACACCACAAGACAAGTAAAGAGAACACATTATAAAACGATTCCACCAAGCGGTAGATTCCTCCCAAGAGCTGGGAAAAAACAAGGCAAAATATAAATGTTCCGTGTCTACCATGGTCTTGTCTCTCGTAATCGCCCCCAGACTCTTTGAGATTAGGATCAGAGCCAACTTCCTCATCTATTAAATACATCAGGCTCCTCCGTAATGTATTCACTAATACACTAATCACCCTGAGCAAACACTTTGAGTCAGGGATATGACAGCACAGATCTTTAATCTGCACCAAAGCCATCTTGAGACGGCCACCACTGTATATCAGTCAGCATATTATACCATATCTATCATGTGTTTGATATCGTGTTTATCTGTGTGTCTTGGATTTGTATCTGTGTGATTGTAAAGTTTATCTGAATAATTAGGATTTATGTGTATATGATGCGTGTGTATGAGCGGGTGTGTGTGTGTGTGTGTGTGTGTGTGTGTGTGTGTGTGTGTGCCTGCGCAGGAGTGTTAGAGAAATAATGTGCGTAATGTGGGAATGTGTGTGAAAGAAAAAGAGATAGTGTGTGTGTGTGTGTGTGTGTGTGTGTGTGTGTGCGTGGGGGGGGAAGAGACGGATAGTTTATATGTGTGTGCGTGGGTCTAATGTCATCTGTGTGTATGTAATGCGGTGCACTACAGGAGTGAATTAACTCCTACAAAGGGGAATAATGTCATCTGGCCTTCTGTTCTGCTGATTCATCCAAATATTCTTCCACACTTAGGACTCAGAACTGCCTATTGGCACTTTAGCATTCCCTCAAAATTAGCTTAAGACTTTGCTTGGTGCTCATATGGTGTTGTTTCTCAGCATGTCATGTTATAGTTTCAAGTATCAAGTTTGTTGTCATTATTAGAACAAGCAGCAGTCACTGGTGAAAATTTAATTGTGAATTCTAGGCTTCCTCAACAGTCCAAATAAGTCAATCCTACAAAACTGTAAATATTTGTTGTGTATGTTCTTTTGGTAACTTTACATTACAACAACCTTGCTACAGTCCATAATACAAGTACTGTGTGATAATCAATGTAGCTACATATATATATTATAATATTATTAAATTAAGGGAAATATTGTCAGGTTTAATATGCAATGTGTAATTATATTTCACTATAACACATACATAATTACATTATGCATAAACATGTTGTTCTAAACATTGTAACATTTATTCCTTGTTAGGTTCTTCGCTATAGAGTTTATTTTCAGCAGTGCACCAGAGTGCATTTTTATTAAACGTTTATTTAACGTCTTAAAACGTCCACATCTAATGAGATAAATGGAGAAACTGGAACAATGTATATAGTTGAGTGTCCCCTTGCCAGAGCCATACCTGCCGTCATCAAGAGCAGCTTAATTCTTGAATCACCTATCAACTCTGAGACTAGTTCACACTTCAGAGTTGATTGTTCACGTCAATTCATATGTTATGCAACTAGCATTGGTACACCGCACACCAAACCAAAATGGATTCCTCCATATGTGACTGGGTGGCCAAGTGGGACTGGGCCAGGTGTATTAATACGATTGATCTATAGCTCATAGCTATTTACAACACATCAAACCCAGAAGGATCACAACCTATTTTGGCATATTTCACATGTCATTCTGTTGAATGTGACTCATAAGGGACAGAAAGAAACTGATGACTTATAAACGTAACTTTTCACTGTCTTCAAACACTGTATTCCCATACCCTGTGTCAGTAGAATGGAACAAACATGAGGGACACCTCCACAGCACCATTGTTACGTTACATATTAAGGAACAAAAGCCCATATTCTCCTTTACCCATCATGGGGTTCTTGAATTTGTTGTCTCTGGCTTCACTTGGCTCTCTGCAGGGTACTTTTCTGCTCTGGGATATAAACGGCCTGTCTTTCCCATCGGGTTAACTTACATCATCCACTCTTTCATCAGTTAAGAATCATCTCTTTTCTCTCGGACATATGTCCCAGGTCGTCTGTTACAATTAAGTTCCTATGCTTAATTTTGATTCCATGCACACACTCATTTATTCTCAAAGATACACACACAAACACACATTCACACAAAAGGAGAAAGACAGACTGTCATCCATTCGCACTGGTGAACTCTGTTTTTTAAGTTTGAAGACATCAGAT
>NC_140274.1:15081065-15236065 GCF_964030765.1 Micromesistius poutassou
AGACAGACAGACAGACAGACAGACAGACAGACAGACAGACAGACAGACAGACAGACAGACACCGCCGGGACGTGGGAGAGGGAAAGATGGGGGTAGATATAGAGAGAGAGAGCCAGACATACAGACGCAGACACAGAGAAATACAGACAGACAGTCTGCACTCCACCGCCGGGACGTGTCACAGGTCACCCCCTCAAGCCGGCTGTGACTCAACATGCCGCCCTCGACACTTTTGACATTTCACCCCCAAAAAAACCCAGCAAACAACCCAACATAGCTCCACTCCCTCTCTGTTTGCCGCTTAGTTAGCCCGGCGCTCTCTGGCGCCCGTGACCTTTCCCCAGCGCGTGGAGAGTAGCCTTGATGGGTCTGCTGCTCTGAACCCTAATGACAGCACTCAGGACAACCTTCGTGCGTCGTTCTGATGGGTTCTCTCATCACTCAGGAACTTTGCGGAGCTAAACGCCTGCATGGAGCGCGGGTCGGGTGGGAGAGCAGCTCGCAGCGGCGGTGTTTCACTTTGTTTTCGTGGCAACATCCTGTAAACACTGACCGCTGAGAGCGTATTACCGTGGATTGAGAAATGAGCGGTTGATGTTTTTTGCCGTTCACTGGAAATTGTTGCTTTGCCGTTATATTAGATGATAACGATTTTGGATACAATTAAGCATCATCCTGGTATGGATGATGAATGATTTATTCTAGACCAATCCATCTTTCAACACTTTAAACCTCAATCTACTACTTTAATCGTTCATTCTTCATTCTTCGCCAATGGGCTGGATTGTAGTCTCAGAATTGAGATTTAAGATTACTAATCTCAAATTTCCTAATGCTAATTAATCATTTATAATAATTTTGGTAGCAGAAAGTGAGCGAAGCGTTCAATTTCACTTCATATTTGCTTCGAGCATTCGTTTTGCTGGAGGCCGTGATCTGTAAGCTTGTAATTGGGGAACTGAGACTGCTGGATCAGAGACTTGCCGGACCCCAACCCTGTGGCAACAGTTTATAATGAGGCCTTTTTCCAAAACGTCTTCCATGGTGGGATAGGGGGTACATGTGTGGGTCATTAAGGAGCAGGTAGGCGTGAGGGCATCTTGCTCCGGAGTACAGGTTAGATTGTTGACACAGAGTAGTGCGCTCCATAGCATTGCTCTGTGAGCAGGATCTGAACCTGCTCTGGGGAATGCCTTGTGGATGTGGAGTCCACTGCATCCGGCCCTACTCGTCCTCATCTCCTCCTTCTCTCCTCCCGCTGACTTCACATTAAATTACAGCCAGGATTAAGTTGTGAATCCAAAAGATCTCCGTGAAGCCTCTTCATCGCAAGGCTCCTTAAAATACCACGGGAGGATCTTACAGCTTCGGAAGAGGCTTTAGAGAGGGACAAGGGAGCCAAACTTTTCCCGGCTCACTTCCCCTTGCATCACCTCAATCACTAACTTTAAATGAACAATTGATCGTCACTTTTGACCTTGTTTTATCGCACAATTTCCCAGGTACCATAAAGTCAGCCAAAATATAATTTTCAGAGCTAATCAGTGTATTTGTTCTGTTTTTAAGCAAATTATTAACATGCTGCATTATTGACCTTGAGCAGACGGGTCTTATTTAGGTGGCAATACAGCTGGCGGTAAGTGACCATATTGAACACATATTATAATACATACTGTATATCACATTAGAATAAATATAGTATTACAGACCACACACACAAACACATACACACACACACAAACACACACACAAACAAATATACGCACACGCACACGCACATTTATACACACAGTGAAATATACAAACAGACCTTGACTGCATATTAAATGTCCTCTATCTCATTATTGTTTGGACACACAAATAACACACACAAATACACACACACTCACACTCAAACACACACACACACACACATCAACACCAAGACATAATCACGCCAACATACACACACACAAACACACACCGCAGCCAGCAGAGCTGGGTTTAGAGACTGTCCACTGTGCTCAGACAGAATCTGCATACGCAGCCTGCATAATGTCCTGCCATCTCCACAACTCGTAAAACACTGCCTGCGTCTAAAATGAGAATCCAGCTGTTTCACCCTCTCTGTTTTTCCTCAACCACCACTCACGAGACAAGCAGCCAATCAGACTTCACTTTATATAATCTATACCTTGAGGGCATTATTTGAAGTACAGGTATTTTAAACTACATATTTACATGTTCATGTTTATTTGACAGCGGGAGTCATGAGAAGTAGGGATGTGTTTACAGTTTGTTGTTGTATGTTTTTTTGTATTTTTTATACAAATCACATGCATATGCTTACAAGTCATCCCTGTTCTTGGGGTAAGGGTTCACCATTATGAAATGAATGATGGTTTGCCTGCCATGTGAAGCTCTCCTATTGGTTGTGTGCGGCCTGGAATCCAATCCTGCGCTGCACCTCCAATCCTGTTGGCGCTGGGGGCTGAAATCTGGTGACCCCTGTCTGACCCTAGACGATAGGGAATGTGAAGCTACATCATGCTGGGCGCCATCTTGTGAGACAGAACCAACCTCTGAGCATGGCAGAGAGCTCCTTCACCATATCGATCAACATTGTGGGATGTCAACTTTAAATTCCTTATTGACAATGACATTTTTGTAATATCCTCCTGCCAGTTTTTTAAGTTGTTTCACTCACTATTCTCCTATGTGTGTACCACATCCATCCACGATATAAGAATAGTTTTTATTCCACTAAATAATTTTATCATGGGAAAGCATTTCGATATTGATATTTTTTTCATGTCAGAGGTTTTCTGTCTATAATCGTGTTTTCAGCCGTGTTTTCAAACTAGAACTCTGTTTTGGCTGTTCCAGTCCACTCCTCGGAGGAGAAGATAGATTGATGGACAGATCGATGATGGATCAATAGATGGATGGATGATGGACAGATGGATGGATTGATAGATGATGGATAGAGAGGGATGGATCGAAAGATAGAAGGCTAGATGGTCCACCTTCCACTGAGCGGCAGAACAACATCTCTTTAGGGCGTGGGAGTGTCTCTTTTCTGTTTAATTGCGAGGTTTGGTTTGCAGTGGTCGTGAAAAAGGCCTAGCTTTTTTCAAGCCAAGTAATTTAGTTGGACGTTCAACATCACAGCATAAACATTTCATTTTGAACTGAAGTGTAATTCCCTGTTATTTGCATTATAAGTGTTGTGCCAGTGCCATCTGTCATCGCCGCCTCCCCTGTCTCTCTGAGGGGCAGTGCTAGCGCTTACTAGCATTAGTGATCTGTCCACTGAGTGTCAGTGTTGTCACACCATGTGATGAAGGAAGCCCTGCAAGAGAGAAGGGGGAGAGAGGTAGAGAAAGGTAGGGACAGACAGACAGACAGGTAGGGTGAGAGGGGCGGGCTGTAGAAGGAGGTATGTTTACAGCACCCGGAACCACTGAGGGATGGAGAGGGATAACCAGAGAGTGAGAGGCCGTGAGAGAGTGATAAGAGAGATAAATAGTGTAAGAGAGTGAAAGGAAGAGAAAGAGGAAAGAGACGCTGCATGAAATATGGAGAGGTTGAGGAGCGAGGTAGGGCGAGAGATGGTGGAGAGATGTGTATCAGAAGGGAGAGAGAAGAGTAACAGATTGAGCAGAGCATAAAAGATGGAGGGAGCATGAGAGAGAGAGCTCTCCCTCAGCTTGGAATCACATGGAATCACAGCCTTCCCTGCTCACCTCTCTCTCTCTCTCTCTCTCTCTCTCTCTCTCTCTCTCTCTCTCTCTCTCTCTCTCTCTCTCTCTCCCCCTCTCTCCCCCTGGTCTAGTACCTCCCTCAACCCCTCTCAACCTGCTCTAATAGCGTTTATCCTCGTTAGGCTCTTGACCTTGGCCATACGTGACAACAGACCGCCACTGTGCATTTCAAAACACACATACACATACATACTCGTCCCGCTGTCAATACCATCGACCCATCTCTGTCCAATCAAGACCTCCCGCTGGTTTATTTCTGGTTTCCTGTTGGACGGCAATCTGGAAGCCACAAGCTACAACTAAATAAAACCTACTCTCCAGTCTGATGGGTGTCCACAGTCCATTTGATTTCCCCTGAAACACACTCACATTCACAGTCAGTGTACACAGCTAATCCTCGCAACACCCAGACTTTAATTATGATTTGAAAAACGGTGGTTGTATTTTCTTTAAACTAGGTCGCACAGCATTTGAACTTTGGGCTTTCGATTGTGTGCTTTGTTTTCTTCACTTGTGAGTCGCTTGAAGTGTCATAAATTATTAAATGAAGCCAAAAATTATTGTTTGAATGATTGATGAATGTTGCGTCAATACACTTTATTGAGTATCTAAAAAAAAAAAAAGTCTCTCTTTATCAGACGTGTGTGTGTGTGTATGCGTGTGTGTGTGTGTGTGTGTGTGTGTGTGTAAATTACTGGACGGTGGTAACTAGAGTGAACAGACCTGGCAGAATTAGAAGATAATTTTCACGCCGATGTTTTAATTACTGTATATTCCCATGAAAATGAGAATCGTTGTGTTTTCATTTCCTTCAATTGAGCCTTATTTATCACTTCCAGGTTGCTGCGCCGCCATGTCTCTACAGTAGCCTAGAACGGACAAACCGCTTAAGAGAAGACTCATTTTTCTATGTTTAATCATTATTGCTATTTCAATTGTAATTTGTGACCTATGGTTTACAGACTAAATAGCTCCACAAATCCAAATTCTATATCTATCAAGGAACCCCATCACACTTCACACATGGCTACTCAATGCTGATATATAGGTCAAACCCAAATTTTGGAATACCTACTGGCACCTCACAGCCAATAAGAGGCCGCTGTAGCTTGTCCTATGTCGTTGGAAAGGGAGTAGTGAGGGGGGTTGGGGTATTCGGTTTGTTGCATTCTGCAACCTCGACCCTAGATGCCACTGAATCCTAAACACTGCACGTTTAAAGGATTTGGCCAGTCTGCTCAGACCCCAGGTTAATTGTTGACATTGTGCACACAGAGATGTAAATCAGCCATGATTGTTGTTCAACTCTCCACTCTCGCAGTGTAAGCACGTTCTGCATTGGGCAATCAATTGAAATCCATTATATTCCAAATGAGTGTTTAGCAGCTCCGATAGCTGTATCTTTGTTTTGTCTAACACAAATAAGCCGATGCGAACTGCCCAGGCTAGGTGGCTTTGTCCAATTGTGCCCATAAACAAACAAAATCGCCGGTACGCACACAGTGGCGTGACTTAGAGATACTTAGGCCCTGTCCACACGAAGCCGTTTTTTTCGAATCCGGATAAATACTTTATCGGATTGGCCTCGCGTCCACACGGATCCGGCGTTTTCAGGGGGTGAAAACGGTATTTTTTGAAAACGGGTCCCAGAGTGGGAAAATTTGAAAACGCCGCCCCAGCGCATCCGTCTGGACGGCCAAAACGGGTTTTTTCTGAAACGATGACGTCATAGCCCCGCCTCTCTAACCTTTAACCTCAGCCGCCGCAACGAGACGCATCATAACAACAACAACAGCAATGGCGGACTACATGCTTGTGCTCGTACTACAGAAACTACTCAGTCTATTAGGGCTGTTACAGCAAAACCTTCAGCTTCTATATTACTGCGACGAGCAACAAAAGGCCATGGAGAACAACATGTGTGTGTGTGTGTGTGTGTGTGTGTGTGTGTGTGTGTGTGTGTGTGTGTGTGTGTGTGTGTGTGCGTGTTAGTGAGGCAGCTGTGAGCGTGCTCATGTTGGATGCGCGTTGCAGCTGTGATGGGCGATCGACAGGGACCGTTTTGGTTCGTTTTCACTGGGTGCGTGTGGACGCAGATATTTCTGAAAACGATGCCGTGTTTACGGAGATTTTTTTGAAAACGATTAAGAAAAAGATCGGATTCGGTGAAGCCGCGTATTCGTGTGGACAGGGCCTTACAGAGACAGAGACAGACTAAGGGCGTATTCACACCTGCCTTGTTTGGTTTGAACCAAACCAAAAAAAATCACTGGTGCGGACCTTTTGGGCTGGTGTGAATACAAACCATCGAACTCTGGTGCGGACCAAACAGTCGGACCGAGACCCAGCCGGAGAGGTGGTCTTGGTTCGCTTCCAAACGAACCCTGGTGCGGTTCGCTTGAGATGTGAAAGCCAACGCACCTCGGTCCGATCCAGTTCTAAAAATCATACGCCTCATTGGACGTAACAGGCACCCACTCAGCCGTGCACATTATGGGAATTATTGTTTGATTCGTTTTTTGTTGTTTGATGTTGTTTGTTATTTGGGTCTGATATCCAATAGACATAAATGGTCCTCATTTATATAAATGGTAAATGGTCCTTATTTATATATCCAAAGCGCTTTACAGTGTTGACTGACATTCACCCATTCACACACCAACGGCGGAGTCAACCATGCAGGGCGACAGCCAGCTCGTCAGGAGCAATTAGGGTGAGGCTTCTTGCTCAGGGACACCACGATACTCAGCTAGGAGGAGCCGGGGAGCGAAACCAGCAACCTTGCGGTTACCAGCCAACCCGCTCTACCTCCTGAGCTAATGCCGCCCCTAGACATACCGTCTCCTCTGCTCCATGTTGAGCTACGACTCATTTTCACCCGACGGTCCGACAAAAGCATGTAAAAAGTATGTTGGAAAACACACATAAAAATGCTGATTCATTAGACAGATAAGGTAGAATGTAGAACATTTCAATAAGTTGGGAGGGTAAGTGTAGGAGGGAGTGATTTTTAACAGATTTGAATGTAGCCTAGGCATTGACTCCTGATTCAATAACATGCAAGTTTAAGCAAGCACTCAGATTGGTCAATTCCCATTCTCAAGCGTGTTTAAATGCTTGGTCGGACAAAAAGAGCGTGCCTAATTACAGAAAGTATCGCTACTCTAACTAGCCAAAACTACTTTCATGAGCCTAGTTTCCATAACAACGTTCAACTGACCAAGAGTCGGCTATTGTTACTATAGGAACTATTTTCTGATGGAGATGAACTCGGGCAGAAAGCTTGAATTTGAGGGCAAATTAACCCACAATATGAAAATATTTTACAATATTGTTGATAATGAAGATGGTTTGTGTTATTGAATCGCAATCTTACACAAGATGGCGTTCTTGAATGTCATTATTGGTACTTGAAGCACAGGACTTCGGAACTCGTGTACCAACAATGACATTCAAGAACGAATGGTGAAACACAACAATGCCACATTGGCAGTGTTGTGTTTCACCAATATACAGTACAGTACGCTTCCAATTATTTCAAAAAATTGCAACTTTTTTTTATTATTATTAATATTATTATTAAAAAATTAACAAAACTGTCTTCTCAATCAAGGAAATTGGAAATTAATAAGTTAAGTTAAGTTATCCTTTATTTATCCCTTTTTGGGGGAAATTCTTTCTCTGCTTTTGACCCATCTGGGAGCCGGTGAACACCCGGAGCAGTGGGCAGCCGCAGTGCAGCGCCCGGGGAGCAGGTGGGGGTTTCAGGTGCCTTGCTCAAGGGCACCTCATCCGTGGATGAGGACGTAGGAGAGTGTTGCACAACCACTCCCCCCATCCATATTTTTGCCTACCGGTCGGGATTCAAACCGGTAGGCAAAAAACCGGCCACCCTCCGGTTACCGGTCCAACTCTTTAACCAGTAGGCCACGGATGCCCCATTATAAGCAACGAGTGAGCTTAATAAGTGGTCAAAATACTTTTTTCAACCACCGCCTCTTTCCCTTTTCCCCCCGATAGGCAAAGCCCGCACACAGACAGGTAGCAAAAAGCAAAGTCTCAGCATAAACAGTAGCCTATTATATAATAGGTTAAATAAAAATAGACACCTTTTGTAAATAGAAAATCAATATTCAATTCAATATTCATCAATATAATTTGAACGGCTGCGACAGATGTAATTAAGGATGTGATTGCCTCAATCTCCTCCGCTTTTTCTATATTTGCTATATTTTTTTTAAATCAGTGTAGGCTATGCTATTCCCATGGTTAAATAAATGTTGAGGCCTACTAGAAGGATTTCGAGCTATGTTTTATTCGCAAAGACTGCAATATTTTTTAGAACGTTGTCATGCACCTGAGCATGAAATGGAAAATCGATCTCTGAGCAATCGATTTCAGCTTGTTCTTTCTGGACAGCACCATTGACGAACGATGTAAGTAGAGTTTCCTAAGAAGACTCCTAAGAGACAGTTCAGGAACCAGGCCTATTGAGGTAAACAACTTTGATAAGTCTAAACGTAGGAGTCTTCGTAGCGCGCTAAGAGGGCCCAGGACATTTGAACATGAAATGATTCTAAACTGCTCGCCTCTCTGTCCATGAGCATGCGCACTGGTGTGTAAACACAGAATCTAAATTTGTGTATTGTTGTTTGTTTGTGGGCACTGTTGGAAAAAACTACCAAGCCAGATTGTATTCGCTGACTTGTGTTGGCCAAAACAAAGACACAGCTATGGGAGATGCTAAACGCTCATTTGGAATAAAATGGATGTCAATGGCTTGCCAACTGCCCGCGAGAGGGGGCGAAATCATGGCTGATTTACATCCGTACATGGATAAATTCAACGATTAACCTGAGGTCTGAACAAACCAGTCAAATCCTTTAAAGATGTCATCAATTATAAAAATGATTCACCGCTTTGCCATATTGGTTTCATCTATTCTGGATTCAGTTCCCATCACCCAGCAAGCGTTTAGAACCAAGGTGAAACTAAGACAGCCACTAGGGGAAACAGGCCCATGTCTGTTAAGATGTGTACACAATATGTACACATGGAGACATTATAAAGTATACAGTAGATCTGGCACTCATCCTGTGATCCTACTGTATTTAAAGTATAATTTATCAGTGTGTGGATAGCCTCGTTTATTTAGACATAAGCAACAAAATCAACAGATTTTTGCAAAACTCTGTGTCAACCATCTGAATGGAAGAATTGCGAGAGAAATCCAAATATGAAACCACAACACGTATATGCATCATGACCTGAAGGAAATTCAGACAAACCAGCAACCCTGGTCAAATACCAAGATTACCAAGATTGACCAGACGTGTAGATACTGTGGGCAGTATCTATATTTAGATGGCAGAGACAGGGGCAACTATGATGAATAAACATTACACACACACACACAGTTTGAGAAGTACGCATGAACACACACGCACACACACTTTCTATGTGCAAAAAGGGTTAACGTTAAGAGTAGCAGAGTATGAACCCTGGGATATCATTTTACCCCGTGGTTCAGTCCTTTAAGCCAACAGAAATACCTCTGTCTGTCTGATTCAGCCCCAAACTAAACCTTTAATTGAACAAAAACAGAGAGAGGAAATTGAAATAGTACAATGTAAATTATTCAGTTGTGCACAGCGAATAGTGCACAACAGAATCCCGGGGGCTCATGAGAGAGGCGCCATAGGACACAGCATTTAAGCCGAGCAGTAATTATTTTATTTTGTAAGAAACAAATATGCTCTTAAGAAGAAATGAACAGGACAGGAAGGATGATCATGGAGTGGACGGAGAAGGATCAGAAATACATCCCATGGCCGCAAGGATCTAGATTTTCACAGCCATCGCATTGTTCAGTTAAACAGTTTATTTAATCTATTTCGATAGAATCATGGTTTTCATTTCACTTTTATAATGGTTTTCGTTTCACTACAATGGCCTTAATTGCGCTATTAAAGGTCTTCCGTTAACTTTTATAACGGTTTTCATGTCACTAAAATTGTTTATAATGATCTTCATTTCACTTTTTGAATGGTTTATATTTCATCATTAAAATGGTCTTTGTTTGACTTTTAAAATGGTTTTCATGTCCCTATTATAATTGCCTGAATTTCTCTATTATAATGGTCTTTATTGCGCATTTCAAATGGTTCACATTTCATCATTATAATGGTCTCAATTTCACTATTATAAAGGTTTAATTTCACTATTATGATTGTTTTCATTTCCCTATTATAATGGTTTTCATTTCACTATTTTAATGGTTTTTATTTCACTATTTCTCTATTTTTCTACTCGTTAAAATGTAGTCAACAGTTCTTTCGCGTAAGGCTGTTTCACTCAAGACTAAAAATATGCAATTTCTTCGATTGTCTTGAGTCAAGCCAAATACATTTCCAAATGCTCCTATCGCAATTACAGACTTAGAGATCTTAACTGGGCTACGTTTGAAATTATGTGTGAAATGATGTGTCCAAAAGCTGCCCTACCGCAAGACCTCGCACAGGAATGATGAACAACCGGGCTGGGAATGGCAGCCGACTTAAAAGCGATTAGTATTTTCTAAAAAAATTTAAGAAAATGCACTTGAATTGACAGAAATCACAAAAAAGTGGCAGTTTTTGTGACTTGTTTAAATAATCCCCTCCCTCTTGCAGAATTACAATGTTACTTGCCTTGCTGGTATAAGGCTTGTTTCAAATCCCAGCGCAAAACTACAACTTCTTAGATGTATTTCTGTGCAGCGCTGCAGATTTCTCTCTGTCGTGTTCTGTGTGATGTCCAACTGATCTGTGTTTGAGGTCATGAGGGAGAGAGACCGACTGATGGAAGGAGGGAGGATGGGAGGGAGCAAGGAAGGGAGAGAGAGAGAGAGGGAGAACAGAGGGAGAGGTGAGGAGGAAAAGGCAAAGATGAGGGAGAGCAAAAGAGAGGGGGAACCGATTTATATGTAGAGAAGGGCAGGGAAACGCATGGTTGGGGAGGGAGGGAAAGAGAGAGGTGGAGAGAGAGAGGGAGAGAGGGATAGGGAGAGAGGGAGGCAGATAGGCAAAGAGAGGAAGTAGGGATGGTCAGACACAAAAACAGTGGAGAGGGGAAGGGAGAGAAAGAAGATGGAGGGAAACACAAGGAGGGGAGGGAAAGAGAGAGAGGGATGGAAGGAAGAGGGAAACACAGGGAGGGAGGGAGTGGTAGGAGGATGGAAGCAGTGGGATGGAGGGAGATAATGAGAAAAAAAGAGATAAACAAGGTGAGAGATGAGGAGGGAGTGGAGGAGAGACGGAGGGAGACAGGGTGAGAAGCATCCTCCTCCTCCTTCAGAGACAGACACCAGCACACCACTGGGTGTGGAGCCTCTCCGCAGGCACAGCGCAGTCGTCATGTGAGTAGATCAGGCCATTATTAGACTCATCTCCGCCTGGCAATTAGCCTCAACCCTGCTCCGCACCCGGGGAACCCTGCACGTGCTTTAGCATCTCAAGCTTGCGTGTGTGTGTGTGTGTGTGTGTGTGTGTGCGCTCACCGATGGATGCCTGTGTTTTTGTGTATGTGTGTTTGTGCTCACAGGTGGATGCCTGTTGGTGTGTGTTTGTCTGTGTGCTCACAGGTGGATGCCTGTGTGTGTGTGTATGAGAGACAGAGAACATGTTTCGTGTGTGCATGTCTGCAGGTTATGCAGTTCATGGAACAGAGAGAGAAAGTACTGCAGTGTGTGTGTGTGTGTGTGTGTGTGTGTGTGTGTGTGTGTGTGTGTGTGTGTGTGTGTGTGTGTGTGTGTGTGTGTGTGTGTGTGTGTGTGTGTGTGTGTGTGTGTGTGTGGCGCCAAAGATGTGCATGCGTCTGGAAATGGAGGGTAGGAATACAATACTTGTGTGTATTATTGCAGTTCTTAGGAAGAAGAGCGAGTCTGAGAGAGAGAAACAGAGAAAGAGATTGAGAGTGGCATACCTATCTGTTATTTGTTTTGCGTGTGCAATATGACATTTTCTTTCATGCCAATACAGCAATTGAATCAAATTGAAAATTTTGATCAGAAATAGAAAGTGGAACAGAGAGACAGTGGGAGACAGGGAGACAGAGAGCAAAAGATGAAAAATACAGAGATTACATTTCCTATCACAATATATGTGTGATGTGAGTGATACATAAAAAAAGGGGGACCATCTATCTTGCTTCTCATCACACTGGACTTTGGGCACGTCGACTGCGGCCTTAAAGCCTCTGTGTGAACCTGCGTCTCCACACCACGCTACCATAATGGCACCAATTCCAGGAATCCTACAGTAGTGATGTTGGGGGGCCGCCACCACCATGTCCTCATCGCTGACCAGAGTTGATGTGCTGTCCACAGACAGAAACCAAATAATTAATTTATATTAATTATTGAACTTTGTCCAGGGTTACAGTGCATTAAGACAAGACACGACTCCATACAACAGAACAAACTAGGCTGTGTTAAAAGCAGTCTAAATGGTCCAGTTGAGTCAATTGTATTTTTTTCATAGTCCTTAGTCACAGTTTCATTCTCAAAGGGCTTCAGAGGCCACAGTGTATAACATCTCCCTGACCCTCGCCCCCTCCAAAGAGCAAGGACAAACTCCAACCCATTATCCCCAGGGACTCCCTCCAGGAAGAGACATTTGTCAGGAACACAGAGAGAGGGCTCCCTCCTTTAAGGGATGGTCTGGAGTGCGATGGGTGCCATTATGAACAGACACAATTGTAGCATGACAAGCATGTCTAGTACAAGGGTTCACTGTAGGGTTAGAAAACGACCAGAATGAGTGGGAGTGAGCCATCTCTGTCCTGAGGGGAGGTGGTCGTAACGGCAGGGTTAGTGTTGTGGTTAGGTCAAAGTTTGTGAAAGCGAACCGCGGTCTGTCTGCTGTGAATGCTGAAACACTGTGGTTCAAGGACATGGGATCTCAGACCTGGAAAGTTCACAGCAGTAATTAACTCACAGCCTACGTTATATTTGCTCAATGGGGAGTAAGCAATATGGCAATATTGCGAAAAAGTCATTATATTATTTTAGTCATTTATATTTATTTAAATAATTGTCGCCCCAGTTTAAGCTAATGGCCGAATTTAGCTTCCAGGTGATTTGGGAATTAGAGAAAATAATTAGTAGCTTGTTTCTTTGAGGGGAAAAAACACTTTTGTTGCATCCCTTATTCCTCCATCATTCCTTTATCAATTCATCCAAATACTCATTGTCCAGCCATTCAGCTATTCCTCCATCCACCCATCTATCTGTCCTCACATGCTTCAAATCAATCAATCCATCCATCCAACCATCCATCCATCTTATGTCTGTCCATCCATCAATCCCTCGATCAGTCTATTCATTTTCTGTCTGTCCATCCATCCATCCATCCATCTATTCATCTTCTGTCCGTCCATCCATCCATCCATCTATTCACCTCCTGTCTGTCCATCCATCCATCCATCCGTCAGTCCATCCACCCTCTTTTTTGTGCTCTCTGGTTGGCGTTGGAGGTAAATGTCCCGGGCAGCCCAACATGAGTGGGCTCAGGTGTGAAAAGATGATTGATAGAGGAATGATTACCACATAGAATAGAAAATACATTTTAAAATACGGTTATTATTGCTGTCTGGTGTATACTATGTTTTGCTTACTCTATGTCAGATCTAATCAAAACCCTGCCTCAGCGACTATTTTTCTCGAGCCATTCGGGACGAGAGCGAGACGCTCCACCAAACAGAAACAGCTCTGCCTGCTTTCATTATGTCAAATCAACACGGGAACAAAACAGTCCGACTAAATTACTCCCTAGCCCAAATGACACCAGGAAGTCTGTGAACAAATGCAACAAATGAATTATCATTACCATCACATTGTTTGAGTGCAGGCCTAAATCTGTGTGCACACGGCAGTTGAAAGCCAACAATTCCAGAGGCAAGCTAGATGATTCCCTGGTTCCCGGGAAATCAATCGCAGTTCAGCTTGATGGGAACAGAGGATATTATGTTGTATCGTGTGCAAAATTAATGGGTCTTAATCTTCTCTATCCCCCTCTCTCTCTCTTCCTTTTTTTTCTCTCTCTCTCTCTTAGCTCTGTTCCTATTTCCCAACTAGGTGTGGGGTTGATTATCCATTACAAGCTATTGTATTTTCAGACCCCTGTGTGGACATTGATACGTTTGACGTCAATATAAGGTATATTTTGAATTGGTATGTGATGGCTCATCAACGTCACCCTTAAGGTGAACTGTATCTGTATAACCTTAGTCTCAAATTAGCCTGATTGACAGTTTCATGGAATTGTAGCTGACCGTTCAAATTAGGACTTTTTTTATTTGATCTTAAAGCCCAAAACACAGTGTCGTGTTGGGGCAGATAATAAATTTTGACCTAATGGAGAAAGCAAAATAATACAGACATGCTGCACTCCTTGTGCTTCTTCTCCGTTAAAACAGTTTAATTACATTCCTTGTTAGTGTTGTGCTACAACAAATTGGCACAATATACATTCTGTATGCTTTTGGTTTCAGGCATTCATGGATAGGATTAGCCCCCAAACAGACATGAAAAGGTGGGCACCTTGAGAATATAAATATATTATTAAGCGAGAATGGAATTAGAAATAGATAACCTAATTCATGAAATAACTGTGAAATTGTATTTACCTAACTTAAAACAACAAATAAAATTCTTTAAATGTATTTTTAAGTTGTAATAAATAGTTCAACCTACTCCTAGTTTAAAATGGCCATGACATATCTGTAGTGAGTGCTGAACGATAGTCATTTCAATAATGTTATCAATAAAATCATGTTCTATAACTGAGATATTCTACAAATTAAAAGTGCTGGCCAGCCTGTACATCTCTTTGTTTACAAGGCGTGTTAGTCAGTTTGCGCCACACAGTTTTTAATTCTGAAAGAAAAACTGTTTTAATTCTCCCACCTACTTACTGGGAGGGGCTCAATCCAACAGATTGTGACTTTAATAATGTATATAAGCATAATTGTATTTAAAATAGTATGTGATTGAGCAATATGTTACATGGTCAATCATTTTAATCAAGGCAATCCAAATAAAAGAAAGTCACTTAAAAATATGTGCATTTATTAATATTAACCAAAAAACAAGAAGAATCTAAAATGGTTGCTTTTATTGAATTGTTCCAGGATGGTCACAAATCCCCACAGTGCGCTTACCTGTGTGTCCCGTTTGTGCGTGAGCAATGTGTTAGAATGTGAATGTGGGTACCGTGCATGTGCATGAGAAGACGTGCACTCTTAAGTTGTGTGTGTGCCTGTATGTGTTTGCGCGTTTCAGTGTATGTGTTTCAGTGTTTGTGTGCACTTTGTATGGGCATGTGTGCCAAAGAAGTGTAGTAGTCTGCGTGCACAGACCTGCGTGCACAGACCTGCACTCGTGGGGATGTGTGCACTGTATGTGTGCTGAGAGAGATGGGCAAACCCAGGGGTCCGTTTATCTAGGCTGACAGAAACAATTTGCAGAGGTATCAGAGGGGAGCAAGGACCCCTCAGACACACGGCACTAAGAAAACAGGTAACCTAAAACACCAGCATAGTGCTAAACCCACTCCAACAAACCCTATAGCATGCTAATCAGTGGCAATAAACAAACACCCCCTATGCCATGCTAATGATTTCAATGTCACTAGTCAAACAATGTTTAAAACAGGAATCGCTAATGCTATTTACACAAATACTCACTCAACATGTCCTCAACAATTATACTGTCAATGTACACAGTGGTTTAAGTGGGATTTGGCAGGTGGGGGAACTCTCAAATTGTGTTTTGGTGCAAGAAAGAAAAATGACTCACCATGGAACATATTGGGCATTGTGTATACGGATACGATAGTCACTGTCGTTCCAAGTATCACACTTGGAACTTAATTTGCTTGACATTTAATGGTTTTATTTTGGTCCAGCTACACTGATATGGCAATATGCAAACATTGCTGAACACCAGAATATGGAACACAACCTTGTTTATCACAATTTAAATTCAAAAATTAAAGTCCAAAGTCCAAAATTGACTCATATTTTAGCCCAAAATGGATGCAGACAAGAACTATGAACAAAAAATCACAACCTAGGTAAAGTTTTCTGTATCATGAATATAACCATAACACCACTCAGAGCCCATCTTCAAATCCCAAAGGTGTCAGCGTTGATGTTTATTTCTTTGATTGGGCCTCCTGTTGAACAGTGGAATTCACACACATATGTTAAAAAATTGGTTCTCACAAGAAGGTCCGAAAAGAAAAACTGTATGCTACTGTATAAACATAGTCACATTATTGTTTGGTGGTTGTTATTATGTTTTATGACACAAAACTCTACCTAGGTTGTGATTTTTCATTCATAGTTCTTGTCTGCATCCATTTTGGGGTAATATGAGTCTGTTTTGGACTTCCCGTTTTTATTTTTGAATTGAAATTGTGAAAAACAAGGTTGTGTTCGATATTGTGGTGTTTAGCAATGTTTGCATATTGTCATATCAGTGTGGCTGGACCAAAATGAAACCATTCAGCAATTGCTGTGTGATAATTTGATGTACCGTGACTCTATCGTATCCAAAAAAAAATACCCAATACCCAATATGTTGTTACATGGTGAGTACACGCAACGACTTTATCTGCATGTGTGAATCACTGGCAACTGTCAACTCAGAAAGGAGATATGAGGACCACCAGCACTGAAAACATAATGTTGGGAAGTGACAGGTTGAAGATAGGGTTAGATAGCCGCGTATTTGTGAAGGCGGAGCCAGGAGATAATATTAGGCTATGTTTTGAATTGATGAACCCACGCAATGAAGAGAGAGGAGGAGAGCCGGGTTAGCACAATTTTTTTTGAAAAACAGCCTTGCGCAATCGTTGATATGAATGAATCAATTTATTTATTCATTCAGTTCCGGCCCACTTTAAATTGTACACCTACAAATACTATAATCTGTGTTTATATTTATTGAAATGGCCCCACTTGACAAGGCATCTATTTACATTCAAAACTAAGACTGCCAAGCGCCTAGCACCAGTGCTAAGCTACCTAAATGGCTCCACTTAATAAATGATCAAGACCAGCACCACGCTAATAGAATAACACAACAATAACAAAAACAACCATTCAAAACCAAGATTACTCAGTATTCTTTTCATTGAAATGGTGTGAATAAAAAGTGCATCAAGGCACCTCCAGTGTGCCTCTGATTAAGCTATTGAAAGTGATTGAATGGTAATATGATTGAGTCACATGTGTCTAATAACACAGTAGAACAGCATTTACCTAGCAGAGCTGCTAAACAGGGACATGCTCTTCATCATAAAAAATATCTAAATTAAATAAACAATTAAAAGAGAAGTGAATTTATGATAACCAGTATCAGCATGCTAGTTCATCAGAGTTCATCAGAATAGACTCAACAGAAATTTGGGTCAAGGATAGGTTAGGTCTGGTATTTGACTTCCAACTGAAAGGTTCTGGGTTCGAAGCCCAATGTATACAGTCTACCTGTAGTTCATCCTTGAGCAAGATGCCTCACCCCACTTGCTCCTTAAAGCAGGATTGCCAGCTTTGGCTGCCTGGCTGTAGTGAGATTTTCATGCCATGGGCTTGATCACGCATAAGTGCACTTAATCTTGTCCACATATTTGGACTCAATTTACCATCAGGGTTTAAAAAAGTATGCAGTTTAAACATGTGGCCAGAGTGAGAGGTTAGGTGTTAGAGTTAAGGATATTGCCTGACTACGACCACACCCTGACTACCTTCATCCAGGGAAATACTCACAATTTCACAATGTTAGTCATACACAAACCCAATAAATGGCACACATGTTTGTTCACTAATGGAAGTCAGACATGTTGCTTCCAGTAGCTAAAGCTTGCTTGGAGTCCTTCTTGGCTCCCGGGAACCTGACCAGCTGTCCAATCAACAGGGAGATAAGCATTGCATACAAATCAGGGGGTCATTTAAGAAGCTGCTATGTGGAAAACCATATAGAACACCTGGTTTTCCAATACTCAGCTAACTTCAACTAAAGTCAAGGTTGTTCACTTGGTTTAACCAATCACTTGACCATAATACGCTCGCCTGTTCAGCACTGTTGCTGTCAGTGTTTTGGCGGGAGAATTGTTTGGGTAGTTGTTTGGGTGGCATGTCACTCGCCGGAAGTGTGAAACCCTGAAACCCTGCTACCCTGTTAATGAAGTGTATCTTATGGAGGAGTCTCACTTTCAGTATCTTTAGATAAAAGCGTCTGCTGAATGTCTCAACATAAACAGACCAGAGGTAGACGGAATGGAAACACGTGTAGCAGGCTGGCCCGTCAGTAGGCCTTTAAACAAAAATAAAACAGACAAGAGTGATGATGTCTTGGTAAAATCTCCTAGAAACTGTAAAGGCACTGCAAACGAAAAAATAAATACATGCAGATCGTAAACTGACAAAAGCAAGCTCGGGGGAAAAAGTCATTTGGATTTAAATCTGACGTGCGGCAGAACGCAGCATAAGGAACGCCGGCCAGAGAACAAAGACAGACAGAGAGAGGAAATAAAAGCCCTCTAAGCAGCCTTGTCTCTCACAGCCCACAATCCTCCGAATTACACTCTGCCTTCTCCTAGTCCTCAGAAGGCTGCTGATGCCGCTGCTCGATTTAGGGAAGGACAGCAAGGGAACATTCAGAGAGATAAAAAACGTAACAAGTCTTTCAAAGGAGGCCGGGGCGGTTCCTTTCCCTCAATACCTCAGTGCAATTAAAGACAGATGGTTTGGAAAGCATGCAAGGAGATGTTGGTTTTAGGCTGGTGAGGTCAGGTTGGATTGAGAACTGAGTATCAGGGCGGGGGGCACGGGGGGGGGTGCAGGAGTGCATGTGTGAGTTAGTGAGTTAGAGTCAGAGTGCATGTGTGTGGGTGGCTTACAGCCTCGGATCAGAGTTGCTGGAGAGAGTCCAAAGCCTCCCATGTCCTGGCAAAACAAGAAGGTATGATGATAGCTGGAGGGTGAGATGGGTGGAGAGATGGTTGGGTAAATGGTTGGAGAGGTGGCTGAATGGAGGGATGGATTGAGGGATAGAAGGATAGATGGATAGGAGGATGGATAGAAGTTATATGGATGAATAGAAGGATGGATGGATGGATGGATAGATACGTGGTAAAAGGATGATGGGTGGACTGATGAATGATGATAGAAGATACATGGATGGACTGAAGAATCAATAGAATATAAAAGACTGGATAGAAGGATGGACGGCTGGTTGGATGGATGGTAGAGGGATGATAGAAGGATAGATGATGGATGGTCGATTAGAAGAATAAATGGATGGATAGAGGATGCATGGAGAGTTGGTTTGTGGGCGGATGGCTGGACGGATGGATTGAGAACAAATGGAGTTGCAGAAGCCAACACAGCTATTTAAAATGCTTTCTCCAGAGAACTCGTAGCTCCTCAAATAAACTCCTCATCCATTCTTGACCCTGAATAATTCCCATTAAAAAAAAAAGACAAAACATGTAACAGAATTTCCTAGGGGAACACTCGACACACATACAAAATAGCATCGAGTTTCTAATGGAGAGATGCTCGTTTAAAAGGGCGGTGGGTCTGGTGTGTTGTAAATCATCACTGAATTCCATCACAGAAGTTTTCACCGCAACTAGAATGAGAAACACCAGGGAATAGAGCAGGAGCAGGGCTTCATGATGATAGTCCAAGCTTGTCTTACCATCTTAACAACATACTAACCTCCACAAAAGACACAGATCAAATCCCACGCTTTCTTACCATCTTTAAGTGTCTATTTTCTCCTCATGAGCGCCTGTATTTTTTGGTGGCGTGTCAAATGTTCAACTCAACAGAATAGAGTCATTATGTGTTTAGATGTCGAAGTTCCATAGTTGCTTTGCAACAGTAAGCATTTGCAGCACGCGGCTTGGCTATTTCCTAGAAGCCCTATGATTGCCACCTTACTCTAGTAGAGTGGAAAAGCTTAGAGGTCATGTTATTTATTTGTTGTACAGACCTTAGCAGAAGGAGGGTTCATATAGTGTAGAACACAATATGTATTAATGCATGGCTTCCGTTGGCAGCACATGATATGTTTTCTACTCCTAAACGAAAGATAGGGGATAATAGAGAGTCAAAGCACGGGGTATACAGGCTGAGACCCCGGACAGCCAATCAGCATTCGCCTCCAGAAACATCCCTCACCTGCCCCCTCCCTCCCTCCCTCCCTCCTCGCTCTCTATTTAATACTCTCTCTCCATCACTATCGCGCTGCACCTTTCCCTCTTTCTTATCTCAACCTCACAAAAACATTCTTCAGAGTCATAGTCACTCTTCTCCTCTCAGAAAGAGACGACAAATGGAAGAGTAGTTGGTAGCTTCCTGCATAGTCTACAACAACAGCAAAAAACAAAACACAACAACAACAACAATGCACCACAGTGGATGAACATGTGTCAGAATGAATTGGTTCACTGTGAGAAGCTGAGCAAACACTGAAAATATTTTCCATTGAAAATGGAGTTGCAGTCATCCGGGTGAAGTGTGCCGCTAATGGCCCATTACTCTTTTATTATTGTTGACGTATTCCGAGCACAGATATACTGCCTCGTACTGCCGAAGGAGAACGGATGGACTTGGATCGGAAGAAAGTCCTCTCACGTGATAATGGAGGACCAGCGGAGGAAAAAAACATGCAGTCAATTAAAAACAAAAGGAATTTTCAAGGGCAGCGTGGGGAGAAAGTTACTGCAGCGGGGGGGCGATAGGAAAATGAAAAATTGGCTGTGATAGAATAATGCCCTGGGAGAAAATAGGTCCTGTGGTGCGACGCCGCGTCATCCTTCCTATGCCTAAGACAATATCAAGGTAATCCCAGCACAGCATTAAACAGCCCCCCTGCTGTGCTATATGTGAACAGATAGCATCTCGGCGGCAGGCCTCGAGGAGAGGTCACTGACACTCCTCCTCAAAGGAGGAGAGGGGAGGAGAGGAGGAAGATGGCGGAGGAGGAAGAGTAGGAGAAGGAGAAGAAGGAGGAGGAGATGGAGGAGGATGGGGAGGAGGAGGAAGAGATGGAAGGGAGAGAAGGAGGGGGATGAGGAGATGGGGGAGATGGAGTTAGGACGAGAAGGAGGAGGAAGAGGGGAGAGGAAGAAGATGCGGAGGAGGAGGATGGGGGAGAAGGAGGAGGAGGAGAAAAAGGAGGAGGAAGGGGAGGAGGAGGAAGAGCTGGAGGGGAGAGAAGGAGGGGGATGAGGAGATGGGGGAGAGTTAGGAAGAGAAGGGGGAGGATGAGGAGGGGAGGGATGAGGCGGTCTGCTCTGCGTTTCTCCTCTGCTACCCTGATTTCACTGAGCCATAGTGCCAAAATAAATCAACAAATTAATAATAAACAACAAGCACATAATAATAAATGAGATTATGATTTCAGAGGGGAAGTGACGGTTGACAGTTTCAATTATTAAACTGCACTGATATTGTAAATCCTCGTGAATGTGTTTGTGTATGAGGGTGGGAGAGTATTTGATTTAGATATTTTGTTTATATTTATTTAGAATATATTTAATCAGAATGCAATGAAATGGAAATAAGTAATCTATTGAGAACAAACATGAATATTGTGGTGCTCCGAGTGGATGATGGCTGGTTTAAGCAGCCTTACCTGGCCGAGTCAGACTGATTTGACTCTGGGGCTGGGGGAGGCTGCACATCTGCTGTGCATTGAGAAATGCACAATGTGCACAGGTTAAGCCAGCCATCACCACACACACACTCAAGGAGACATCGCCGGCATGGTGGCATGTTACACCTCCTGCTCTGTATCACTATACTCATCCACTGCGATAAACTGGTTTCAACACCACCACCCTGAGGCCTTGGTCTGGAGCAGCCCAGTAAAAGCCTCCTGGGTGGAGTGTGGCAGCCACCTAGGTGGCGTGAAGCACTGGCATTGCTTCAAAGATAAACAGTACATGGTCTGAAGAGCATTGAAATGATGTGACATTTAAAATCATAATTAAATCTGGATTTCATTTAAATGGATACCATTTCATTTTGAAATCAATTCAACCATTTACTCACATACGTGTGCACATAATTGAAAACACATACAACAAAATGAATACAATTATTTTATTATTTATTTATTATAATATTCTTCTTTTGTTGGCCTTATCCCCGCGAGTCTTAAAAGTGTACGTTTCCCCAGCAGCCGGTTTGCTAGCTCCCTGGTATTTCCTCCCCACTATCTTCCTCCATTATTTTCTTTCAGTAGTCTCCCTATGTCTCTTTGACAACCTTTGACGGTGGAATCCCCTGCAACCGAGCTTGAGTGACGATAGCACTCCATAGGTAGTGATGGTCGTGTGTGTGTGTGTGCATGTGTGTGTGTGTGCGTGCGTGCGTGCGTGCGTGCGGTGATCACCCGAGGGTGCCCTGCTGCTGCCTGTATATCGCTGTGCTACACACGCACATCACACAAAACCAATCCCTTTGCAAATGAGATCAGTGGGTGGCTAATAATATGCCGCCCCGGTGTCAGCGATTCATACCGCCGCCAAAACCACAGGCATTCGTGGAAACCTCCTGCCATCCGGCAGCAAACCCACGGTCACCCCCACAGCGCCGCCGCACTAAACCTGTGCCCACCGCTGCCCGCCATTTTGGCTCTGGGTGAGGTGGAAGTTAGCTGGGGAGGAAAGTAATATATTTGTGAAGTTTTCTTTGATTCAACACTGTAATAATCCTTTGCTTATTATTTTTTTTGTTGCCATAACTAAACCGTGACAGTTATTGCATTTTTTTTTCTCGCAAAATGAATCATAAGACGAGGGGCAATAATGTTTGTTTTCAAATACTTGGTGCCTATTTAAAATCAGTTGCATGCGCGCAACGGAGCGCCGCAAGTTTAGCATCCTCAGAGGTCAGTGGTGCACACACACTCCATTAGCCCCCATTAGCTACCGTTATGGAGTATTTACACTGGCCCAGGAACATGGATACATCAGTGTTATGCCAACACTATTCATACTTGTATATCAGTAAATGTATACAGATCTGTCACTGTCTCAATTTCTGTGTTAAATCATGCCCCCCCTTTCCCCAACGAAGTCATTGCTCAACTCCAAATATGGAGTCCTGGTAGCTGTCACCAGGGCAACAGATATGCCACTGGTTGTGTTCAAATCAAACATGATGGAGTGTGAGAGTTAACAGTGTTATTGTTTGACATATCCTGTGCAGAAGGTAAATATATAATTTGTATGCGGGAGGGGAAGAAACATAATACCCAGACTGCATTCACACACGTTCTGTTGAAGAGGTGTTGAATCAACTTCATCTGTTTCTCCCTTAAATGTTAATGTGTTACCCTGTACCCAAATGTACTTGAAAATGTGCTTATCATAGCAGCTTGATATGAGTGGGAGTGGCTTGGAGTGACACAATTGACTGCTCTGAATACACCCAGGTTACATTTTTTCGAATTTCATTGAAAAAATGGTAGATGCAGTTACTGGACGATGTCTGCTTCCGTCATTGATAACCGACTGTCCAGTAATGGAAACTACAGTATTCATAGCAGTCATATTAATAATACGAAACTAGGGCACAGTAGATCCTTTACAGACCAGTACTTGGGCAAACTGTCATATTGACATCGATTTATATAAATTGTTGTTCCATGTTCTTCATTGTTAAAGGTTTACGTATGAATTACAGTGCAATAATATATATATATATTCATGTATGTATGGTATAAAATGTGGTTGCCTGTTCACAAAGATGCCAACCTACTTTAGCAGCTCAAGCAAGTACTCTTTGCCCCTGATAATCTCCAAAGAAATGGCTTCAAAAAGGCTTTGAGACTTGAGATGCAATAAATCTTTCAATAGAATTCTTTGAATGGAGCCTTTATGAGCATTAAGCTGTTCTTTTACGGATGCAGGTTTCTTTGTGTGGCTACTGGCTAATATCAGACTTTAAAAACACTAAATAGTTTCCTGTGCTGCTTAATCCATTTGATAAGTGGTTTTCTTTCCCTGCTCAACACACATCCACCCCCTCTCACCCACTCTCTCCCCTATACTCGCTCTCTCTCTGCATTTCATCCACATTTAAGGTCATTCACATTCAACCCGCAGCCCAACGCCACGTGTGCATGGAGGTGCCATTTCATATACCAAAGTGTGACCTCATTTAAAAGTTTCACACCACTCAATTAGGAAAGGTCACCAGAACATTCTACCAGGTACTACTCATTGCTATTCAAGCTCAACCTCTTCACTTCCCGTTGTTTTTTTTTACTCTGAGAAAGTGTGAAATGTCACATAAATAATCGCTTTGACAACTAAACTCAATTCATTACCACAAGTAGGTTTTTCTTATTGCATTTCAGGGGAATTGATATTGAATAGTTATGCTGTGAGACCTTCTGCAATAGACTAAATGTGCTAAAACAAAAATCAGATTCCATACATTTATGGAATCACTCGCTGGGAGTTACATGCTATATACAGTCCTCTTTCTGAGGAACTGAGAACAGGCTTTAAACACTGCTGCTGTATAATAAACATATGACTCTATCACAACCACTACAACCACTACTATCTACAATCACAACAAACTATACAACACTGTAAAAAGACCTCAGATCTTTTGCTCAGAAATGTACCAATATTTGGGCAGATGCTCATTAATCAGATACGACTCATGGGGATGTTTGCAAGGCTAACAACTGTGTACAATTTTAACAATTTATTCCCACAATCAATATGGTGATCGAGTAATAGCAATTTATATTAACAGACAGCTGCCAATCTAGCCATGGTAAAATTCACTTTATGAGGTTTTCTAACATTAAGTTGAGTTCCCCTAGCCTCCCTATGGTCCCCCAGTAGCTAAAAATTGCATTAGGTGTAAACCGAGAAGTAGGTATCTTGCTCCGCCTTTGAAAAAAGGATCGCTGAAATGCTTTGATTTGGCTTCCGGCCCCATATGTATGTCATATGGGGCCAGGTTACCCCCCTTTTCTCTGCTTGGCCCGCCCAGAGAATTTGGCCCGCCAATGAGACAATGAGCTAGGACCGTGCGAGCGCCACATGTGTGTGTGTGTGAATGCACACGCTGTAACGCAAGTGTTCTTTGTTATTTGGACAACCGTTCTGCTGTTGGTGTTATGGCGCATAACATGCAACACAATAACGCAAGCTTGCATAAAGCTCCCATTTGGTGAAAAGACTAGACTGCGTCGGGTTGGTTGAGAAGGAATTGGTGTAACGGATGCCAACTAGCCTGGGCTAGCTGGCGGTAGCCTGGGCTAGCGCATGGTACCGTGGCCACAAGCTGCTCAGGGCCACACCCCCACCCTCCACCTTGACCCGCCTCTAAAAACAGCATGTTTGTGGAGAGCTCATTGTGGGACTGGCTCGTAGTGGCTGTAACTCTGCACCAAGGCTGAATTTCTTGAATGTCTTCAAGTACTGTATTAGGGGCCCACTAACACCTATATTAAAGCATCCATAAAATAGCATGCCATGGGATCTTTAATGTGCCAGGCCCGTATCTTTGAAAGACCAAGAGTTGATAGACTTGGATTGAAACATTGCTCCCGTTATGTTGGGGGGGAGGGGGGGGGGGGGGTTAGCATGACTAGGAAATGTAAAAGAACAAAAGTCAAAACTTAACAGCTGAGCACATACTAATCTAATCAACAAAGCAAATTTATCTGGGTCCGATCTGAGTCCATTATCAGCAAGGAGCTACCAACAGCTGCTGTCTTGTAATGGGAATCCTAATTAGACACATTCATTATCCCCGCAAATGAATGAAAGTGAAAACGATATATAAGCCTTTATTGTCAAAATCAATTGAACCATGCTAGACATAATGGGCGCCTGAATTACAGACGAGGCGACTAGCCATGTATCAGTAATGTACACTGAGATGAAACTCTGTCCCGTAGGATAACCCCCCCACCGCCACCAGCACCCCTCCCTCCCGGCAACCCCCTCCCCCCCTCACCTCATCGAGGCATTTAAGGCAGAGAGTTTGTGGAAGACAAGCGAACACCAAACACAGCCCTGGCCTCCACCACCACCACACCACCGCCACCACCAAACCAGCAGCAGCAGCAGTCACACCTCTGCCTGTGATGAGGTTTTTATCTGCAGGCCCCAGGGAGGAGGGAAGTGTTTGAACAGAAGTCAGACAGGCACAGAGATAGCCTACCATTACCAGCACCGTCGCCATCCATCTCTGAGACTTGTTCTGTTTACACTCAGGGGGGTCCCGCTTGGAATGATGTCCTCTCCCAGACTGCTCCTGTCCTGGGCCCCTAATGGGCCCCCGATGGGGGGCCATGGTGGTGGTGGTGGCGGCGGGGCCGGTCTGAGGCAGATAGATGGATGGATGTATGAAGGGATAGGGGACCCTCTATATATATATATATATATATGTATATATCCATCTGTCCCTATCTATATAGGTCTGTCTGTCTGTCTCTCTGTCGGTCTGACAATCTCCACGCCCGCCTGTCCGCCCATCTGCCCGCCCGTCCATCCATCCATCCATCCGTCCGTCTTTATGTCTGTGCGGCTCCTTGATAAAACCTCCTTTAGTTCCTGGTTCTGGCAGAATCCTAAGAACCAATTCTCCATTAGACCTGAGAAAGAGAAAAATAAGTGAAAAAATAAGTTCCATCATTCAAGGAAATACATATTTTCGTGCAAAATATAAAAAATGTAGATAATTCAAATAAATATTCAATAGATGTACTAACCCATCATATTTATTTGCACTTTCGAACATGGCCAGAGACACTAGCGCATGCCTCACGTGCACTACACACGTGCACTACACACGCTCCTACTGAGTAAAAAGCACTGCCATTATTTCAGGAAGAGGGGAATGGGAGGCGTGCTGCCAGGATTTTAATGAAATGGGTGGAGAGGCATGTTTCATTGGCAGTTTGTCCTGCAGTAATCAGGTCAAAAATCTGCCGGCCTGCACTGAAACAAACCTCCCTGGGTTTGTATCAGCCAACATCATAGGCCGATGACATCTTGTCGACATGGCAGCCAACTAGGTGGAGGTTTGGGGCGCGTAGGCCGGATGGATGTCAGGTGGAAAAACATCTCCAAGTCCACTCTACTGTTTGTTGTTGCTCTATGAAAGAAAACAAGTTACTATAGCTGGCTTTCTGATCCCGGAGATCTGAGGCTCCTCAGGCCCTCATTAAAATGTTCTCAAGCTTTATTTGGAACATTTCATGTTAACGGCACTTTGGGGTTATGGAATCAAAAAATGCTAAGCCAAATCATCAACTTACAATATGACGATGATACTAGTGCTAGTGGTGCTACCTAAAATGGCATTTAGCATCTTTCTCTGTGAGTACTTTACGATTCATCTCCTGATTAATCATATAACAATAAAGTTCACTAGCCTGCAGTTTATCCATCTAAGTATCCAATTAGTGAGGGAAGAGTTACTAGTTATCAAACATCCAACATCAATATATACAACATTACTACTTCCAACATTAAAACATCCAACATAAGAACAGCCAACAATAATACATCCAACATGAATACATCCAACATTAATATGTCCAACATTAATGCATCCAAAATCAATACATCCAGCATCAATTCATCAAACATTATTACATCCAACATTAATACATTCAACATCAAAACATACAACATCAATACATTCAGCAATTATACCTTAAACATTTAATATCAACCATCCAACATCAGTGCATCCAACAACAGTATGTCATCCAACAGTACATCCAACTTTAATCTGTCACGGCTCAATATAACACACACACAGTTTGTTACAGGAGACAGAGCATCTCAGGGGATCCGCAGGAAGCAATATGTGAGTGTGAACGACACCATGAAATTGAAATGGACTTTTTCATGCTATTAGTTCACTTCCACAGACATATTATTCAAATCAGTATGCAAAATATTTCCTAAAAACAATCTTTATTTTTTTTGTTTCAAAACGTAATATAATCAATGTAGTTCCCTGATTCATGTTTGTGACGCTTGTTAAACAAAACTAACAGTATAGCAACATGATATAACATTTAATTAAAAGGGCAATTCAGGTACTAAACAAGATGTTTCCTCTCATATTTCTTCCTTGAATAAGGATTCAAATTCAAACCACAAAAATAAAATGCACTATCAATTACATTATACACTGTAATTTTAAATCTTAAATGTTATGTCATCTGATATCCATTTGCCTTTTTCAATTCTCTTAGAAGAAGATTTCAACTTGCATCTTTCCTTATTATTGGAAGTCCTAGTTTTAGTAGAAGAAGTAGTGGTAGAAAACTGGTAAAAAATAAAGCGTACAACACAGTAGTATACACAAACAAACCAGTGTGCTGTGTCCTAGGTTGGTCTGGAGTCCCTGTATCTCGCTAAATGACAATAGCCCGTTTTAAACCAGTCAAGCTTCATATTTCTTCAGAGAAAACCTTACACTCGACTGTAATGCTTCCTCTGTGTGAGGCAACAAAGAACATTAGAACCTTCCTCGGGTGTAATTGCGTTCCTCCCCCCCCGAATGTTTGAGATAAATGACTTTTGTTCGGTACATTTTGTCGTCTAATTGCTGCTGTTTGTGCACAGTGGGGAAAGAGTAGAAGCCAGCGCACCATGAGTATAGACAAATTATATAAAGCAAACAACTTCTATCGCCTTAACATCCAGCTTGCTAGTTAGAATAGCTTTGAAGAGAGAGAGAGAGAGAGAGAGAGAGAGAGAGAGGCTACAGTCTAAAAAGCTTAAAATGGAGAGATTGCCAAGAGAGCTTTTTTTTACTCCTTAGGACATCTTACTATAATGATCATGTAGCATTTAGTTAATGTCATACCATATTAAAGATATAATCCCTAATTTAATAGAGCGTGTTAAGAAATGTATAAATTGTTCCTTCATTAACTGTTAGTGAAACATGTTGGTACACTGAGAATGAGCTTTTTAAGGCCAATTAAGACAACTGCCTATCTGTCAAGGTGATTAAATGACCAATAATAGACTAAGATAGCCTGTCAAATCATCAGATTTACCATGAACTGTATTGCAGGACTTCAAGATGCCACATTTTAACGCCTTTTTAAAATGAGTGATGTTTTGTAGGACGTGGCCCCTTAATGTGGGCCCCATAACGGGCTTATAATGTCCCCTAATGTGATTCCTAATGATGTACACATACACTGGTAACTCCTCATGGTTCTAAAATTCATCATGAACTAATTGTTCATGAAGATATGTGAGTATATAGTTTTGTGTATTTCACTGTAATTTTGACTCCACCATTTTTATTGCAAAAAAAAAGAAAAAGGTAATTTCAGGAAAGCACTGCAAACACATATTTTTAAATACAATTAAACAGTAACATACATAATGTATTCTGATGAAGGAATCTTCTGCAGACAAAAAAAGAAAATCGACCCTCCCACTGATACTATTTTTAAACGCTGTCCCCATCTGTCTCCTCTCCACAACAATATTGCCCGATGAACTTTCATTTTCCCGGCCGTTAAATAGAAATGAATGTGCGTTCCAACACAGGTGGGAGTCACGCCTAATTGACTCGCGTTTCCGCGTGTCTCTGTCGCGTCCACCTGGGCTCTGGCTGCTTAGCATACGCCCACGTATATTCATTTCCCCGCCATCCAATCATCTGACAGTTAACTCAAATTCATTTCACCTCCTCCCAATCGACTGACAGTTAACTCCCTGATGGATGGATCCCGGACTGCATCTCCCTCGTACCGTAGCGTTTGCGTTTAGTCACTAGCCGTTGGGACGGGGGGTGTTGTTAACCCTGTTGCTCAGAATCTGGATTGAAGTAACCTTTTATATAGCACCCCTGGATTTTAAAGCAAATGTCTTGTGAGGATGGTGATGTGCCAAACACACAATCAAAATCGACCCCCTCAAAAAACGGAAGAAAGATTCCTAAAAACACAGGCGGTTTGACAGAGGCATGTCTTCTGCGTGTCCTCTTCAATCTGCAACAGGCCACCGTTGGAGGGAGGTAATTGACAACGTGCATGGGCTCTAATTTGTTGAGCTAAATGGGAAGAAATTCTGAGGCGGTTTCAATAGAGGTTATGCGCATGTTTAATTGACTATCTATGTATTGCCACCAGTTTCACCATTCGCCATAAGGCTGAATTTCATCTGGCGCCTGACAGAACCTAAATTGGAAAGGCGATAGCATAATATGACAGAAACAGAATCAACATGTTCATTTTGTCTGCTCCTGCCCTGTCTCTACCCTCATTATTGAAAGAGATAGCAACTTAGAATCGCAGCAATCTGATGTTAAAACTTTTAATAACACCTGTTCAAACATGCAAGGTTGACTTTCTTTCTCTCGGAAATGTGATGTTGCGGAGCATTTCCTATGTCGTTTTCTATGTAACGCTAAACTGTTTTTCATGGATTTTATAAGATGTTAATGTTGGATGTAATTGGAGAGTAATAGATTTACAAACATAACTACAGACAGGCATAAGGATAGATAGATATTATAGGAAAGATTGAAATAGAAGAACGATGCATAGAGAAGGAGTAAGTGAGAGAGAGTCATTGAAAGAAAGAAAGAGTTGGAGAGGGAGACAGCGATAAGACAGATGGAGAGAGAGAGAGGGAGCCTGTGCACGTGGGCCTTTGATCTTCCTTGTTGCAGAGAATAGTGATGCTGTGCTATTATGGTGCATAGCTCTTTGAAGGCAGATGGCTAAGGAGACGAGAGGGGCCTGTCCAGCGGCCTGCCTGTGTTTACATCTTCAGAGGCCCTACTTAGACCTCATTATACATGAGGCTCGGCTCAAAGGCATTCTCATGTAAAATGGGGGGGGGGGGGGGGGGGGGCTAAAAGGTGCAGTCACTTCAACCGATAAGCTGCGATACGATACATTGGACGACAAATGATAGCAGTGACTTCAAATGACTTCCTCTGTTAATGACACTTAGAATTGAGCCGTCGACCGGGGGAGATGGAAAGAAAACGTAGGCCTGGAACACAGGATCTATCAGATCCTGGGAACTATATTTTTTTGCTTTATCCATTTCCTCTCTTATTTCTATTCCAAGACACGTCGAAAAGGACCAAAGTCGGAATTGTTTGGTTCTAAACTGATGGAGGAAGAAGAAAAAAAAAAGTTTGAGGAAATGGAAAACAAGCATCACCAACATAGTTTCCCCCCCCCCCCAGCATCTTTGCACGGAGCGAAACACACTTGGGTCCTCAACACCTTGCAGTGTGTTAGCTCTTTTTTCATTAGCTTCGCGGCGGGGGAAAACACTTTGACACCGCTTAATCACTTTGTCACTGTGAATGATGAGGCGTCGCGTCGGAGCCTTGATTGTGAACTTGGTACTAAGATCAATTCTGCTGGCGGCTGACATCGTTCTATCCACGGCGTCACATATTATCAATAAAGGTGTCACCACAGAGCAAATCAACCCGGTCCGGGATCCAAGACAGGTTGTTTTTTTTCGGTTTAATGCTGTATCACTATTAGCTACTACAGCT
Organism: Micromesistius poutassou; assembly: GCF_964030765.1. NCBI lineage: Eukaryota > Metazoa > Chordata > Actinopteri > Gadiformes > Gadidae > Micromesistius > Micromesistius poutassou. The sequence continues at coordinate 15,112,406 of NC_140274.1, forward strand.
AAGGTTCAGGGAACACAGCTTAGCTCAAACAACATTATTGCTATTATCTTTCCGAGTTCTGAAGCAATCGTTCTAAAACACGAATCCCACAATAAGGCCCTAATGGATCATCTATCATTGTCATTGGGTTTTAATAAGGGAAAGTACAGATGAAAGCATCATCACTTTCATATGAAGAGCTTATAGTAGCATTGCCAATTTTGTGGTGTGAATTGTGCGTTTCAGGGCAGAAATAGTTCCCAACCAATTGTATTTATTACAGGTAATAAAATATATTTCTAAGATAAGACAGACGTTGATATACTGTGAGTAGGGTTTAAGTTAATATGCATAATGTGTGAAAAGCTCAATTCAATCAAACTACCACAACATCAGTCTATATTATAAGCCATTATGCTAATATATATTTTTTACTTTATTATAATATATGTTTGTAGCATTATTACAGGGTTCTATTATAATGATGAACAACAGCAATTAAATCATTATTGCTTCATGAATATTTGAATAGTTCCTCACAAGTGATTACACTGTTTTCAGAATACATTTAATGAAAGTAATACTTTTACGTGTTGGTTTGTCTTTTTCTGCGCAAATGACTGTCAGAGGAAATACTTTTTGTAATTAAATTTTATAATGTTGTGTGCATATTTAATAGAAAATTGTAATACATATTTTTCTCGTTTCAATATTTACACAAGAGGATAATTTATTACAACAAACAAATTTACCATTAAGTAATAGTTCAGCTAAAGATAGTGGGATATTATTTCCCAAGTCGTGGCAATTGCTCTGACACACACTCACTTTCAATGAAACGTGACCACGACGGTGATTAGAATACTGTGGAATGAGGATATGTTCGGGGGGTCACACGACAAAAGAAGTAGGCCATTTCCTTTGTATGACTGCCACCTCACTCAAAAATATTGTCCTGGGTGGATGGAGGGCACTGATTGATCTGACGGCTGCGATGGTGAGGTGATGTTTGAGATAGTCCGGACACAGTGGGAAACCCTTCTCCTATCTCTCTGAAGATGTGTCCTACTATTCCATCATGCACACTCAAGCCTCACTAGAATACTAAGCGATGGTTATCAGTGTAACTGTTTTTATTGTTGGCGTTATTAGATCTTTTAGCCCCCTGTTACAGTCCCTGAGGCAAGTGGAATCATTAAAACGTGCAGTGCCTTGACGTTTTCTATATTCAATGTGTGTTTGATTACCTTGAGCCAATTACATTCAAAGTGCATAACCTTCGCTCACTTTATAGTTTGTTTTTTGTTTTTCACTATCTGTTTTGTATTTTATGTATATATATTCCTCTTTGTACCCCTGCGTTTTATATTTTTTGTCATGTTATTTTATTGTTTTAATTCAGTTCCTTCTGAGCAGAGCAATTGTAATGAACTACTCACCCAAAGTCACATGCCCCAGTCTAAACTCCAAGTTGAGTCTTAAAGGGGACATATTATACCACCAGGTGTGAGTGTGATTAGCCATTACAAGCTGTTTAGAAAATGTGCCACTACTGACATCACAAGTGGGTGTGTCCACCTCAGGGATGGGCCTAATTAATTTAAGATTATTATTTTTTTTATAATATATATATATATATATATATATATATATATAATTAAGCAATAGATCACGACAGGCTGTGGTATACGCTCATTATACCACAGTTAAGGGGCGTTGTCCGTCCCGACGCGCAGCGGAGGGGCGGCGACCCCCTTCACTGTGGTATAATGACCGTATATCACTGACTGAAGTGATCTATTGCTTTTATAAAACGGTTACGTAAATATGGCGAAATTAAAGTCATAGACACCCTCAATTTTGAAAAAGCGAGAAAGTCGGAAAAGCATTTTTTTTAACGAATACAGAAAAGTAGTCCCTCCTGGCTGCCGGCAAAGTGTACGGCGGTTGCTATGCAACACACTGTAGCGTCCTTCAGAGAGAAGGCTAGAGACGGTAGCTTGGTTCGCCGGCAATTTAGCAATTTAGAAGGCTAAATTGCCGGCGACCGTGTGCCTATTGCTTTACAGGCTTTTTTTAGGCTTCAGTGAACTATGCTATCGCTTTTTTATATAAATAAACAACAGTTCAAGTTAGGCGCGGAGTGATACTGGACTCTGTAAACTGAACGGGCGTCATAGCTGTGTGTATACGCTCAATATACAACGGTTGGGAACCAATCAGATCGCTTGATTTAGGCCCCCCGTTTTATAAATATATGTAGCCCCTTTTACCCCTGATCGATAGAGGGCAGGGCCCTAGGTTCTTTAACCTAACATGAATACTTTTTTGAATAGTTTAGATTCCCTAAATTAATTGATTAAAATGTAACCAGTACCCTTAACTACGAACAACACATTTAAACATACACAGTGACATAAACACTACACATAAGCAAACAAACAAAAATGTATGATTTCAAATGTTTACTTGCTTTAGAATAAAGTGAAACAGTTACAACATGGCTATATACACGTATTAACCTAAGCCGGCATTCTAAATGAAAGAAAACAAAGAAACAAAAGAAACCCCCGTTGCAGGCCTGATGACGCCGCGTACTCCTCTTCACTCCTATGAGCGAACGAGGACCGTACTCACGTACAGGTGAGTGGTGGGTGACGTCGGTAGTGTGTCGGTAGTGTTCCAGGGAGAACCCCGAGAGTCCATGAAAAGTCCGCGGCAACGGCACTCGTCCTTGGCGTGTTGCCTTGGTTCCTCCTGGCCGGAGGAAGGCGAACGAAGCCCGTCGGCGCCTCTGCCCGGTCCGCGGTCCCCAAGAAGCTGGTCCTAGCAGCGACGCTGGCTGCGTTAACCAACCGCCACTCGTTCCAACTGGTTAAGTTGGTAGTCGGACTCGAACTCCGCTGGGTGAACCAAACTGTAAAGCTGATATGTCATCCACTTTAGCTGAAAAACTATTATTAACATGTGCTCTTTGGACACGTCTTTTCCTCCTCTCTCTTTCTCCCAACTCCCGCGCGTTTCCCTGACCTCTCACCCTCACTTCCCCGTCTCCCATTCACCCCCCATTACGCCCCCTCCTGGCGGGATGGCCACATTACAGATATACAGATATACATTATACATTACAGATATAACAGATATATACAACATATAAATCACAAAACACAATAGCAAAATAGCAACCTAACAAAACATTATGAAAAACAATAAACTCTATGTATATACTCATGAGTACTCAAAACCCTGATTTTAACCTGGTTACACCCTCCCCCTTCTAAAAGGTCTGTATGTCCTCATACAACACTAAAAAGACTCAAACTAAGGGGTATGAAGAGTGACAAATGTTGCTTTATGTATGTCCAATCTTAATGACAATACCTCTGTGAACAATGGTCAAAGGCTGATCTCTGGATCTACCCGGCTCATCATATGTAAGCCTGACTGTTGGCTTTACAGCTCTCTTGGGCCTAGGCTCAGATCTTAGCCTCCCATTATCTTTGGACACATTGAAAGTCTCTTGCTCAGGGCCAGACTCTGAATCAGCATCACTGGTGTCACCAGGAGCTAACTCTCGATCAGACTCTTGGTCTCTCAAGCTATGATGCTCTGGCTCTGCGTCATCATCAGATGAGGATATAGCATCAGCACCACTTCCATCTGCCTGATGGTTCCCTTCTTGGGCAGCAACTGTGTGTCTATCATCATATAGAGCTCTGTGAAGAAACTCTCTCGGGTAAGTATTGCAAGGTGCATAAAACTCAGGGTCAGATGAAGAATCAGACACTTCTTGTAACTCCCTTTGCACTTTTTGCGTCTCAAGTGAGGTTATTTTGCTCTTCTGGCGAGTCACAGCTCTGGTTTTTGGTCCGACAGGTACGTCAATTACAGAGTCTGTGTTTGGGATTCTCACAAACTGCCCGATGGGAAGGAGATTGTCTCTGTGAATGGTCTTTGTGCCAGTTCCTCCATTCTCACGTTTTATTGTGAACACTGGAAGGTTAGGCATCTTCCCCACCACCACATAAGGATCAGGGCTCCATCGGCTTTCCAACTTGTGTTTTCCTCTCAGCCCCCAGTTCTTGAGCAGCACTCTGTCGCCGATCTCCAAGGACTGTATTCCAACTCTTTGGTCATAAGCCTTCTTGTTTCTCTGGTGCCTTTTATCTGCAGCCGCAGATGCTAGCTTGAAGGCTTCTTTCAGGTCCTCTTTTAGCTTAGCTACATAGCGAGAATGACAACCATCCTCAATGCCATCTGGAGAGGTTCCAAAACACACATCAGCAGGGAGTCTGGCCTCTCTGCCAAACATCAGCCGATATGGTGAGTATCCGGTGGCATCAGACTTTGTGCTATTGTAAGCATGGACCAGATGGCCAACATGCTGGCTCCAGCTGCGTTTTCTCTCCCGGCCCAGAGTCCCTAGCATGGACAATAGGGTTCGGTTGAACCTCTCTGGTTGAGGGTCTCCCTGAGGATGGTAGGGAGTCGTCCGCGATTTGCGAATCCCCATCAAGGTCAGGAGCTCTTTTATCAGTCGGCTTTCGAAGTCTCTTCCTTGATCCGAATGGATCCTCGCCGGTAGTCCATAATGTAGGAAATACTTTTCCACCAGGACCTTTGCTACAACTTGAGCTTTCTGGTTTCTTGTTGGGAAAGCCTGAGCATAGCGTGTGAAATGGTCTGTAACAACCAACACATTGCTGATGCCTTTTGAATCAGGTTCCATCGAGAGAAAGTCGATGCACACAAGGTCCATAGGACCTTTGCTCACGATCTGGTGCAAGGGGGAAGCTCGCTGAGGAAGAGATTTGTGAGTGACACACTCACCACAATTCTTTATGTACTGCTCAACCTCTAGAGACATCTTTGGCCAAAAGAATCTGCTCCTCAGTTGGTCAATAGTTCTCTCTACCCCCAGGTGTCCTAGGTCATCGTGCATTGACCTCAGCACCATCTCTCGATATTCCTTAGGCAGGACTAACTGACTGACAACTTCCCCAGAAGATCGTTTGCTCAAACGATGCAGCAGTCCATCCTTCATGGTCAACTTCCCCATCTCTCTCTTTAACTGGGAGAGTTCTGGGCTGGCATGTTCCTCTTCAGGCCATTTTCCATCTTTGATGGCCTGAATGGTGGGTCCTATAGCTGCATCCCCTTCCTGTGCCCTCTTAAGTTCCTGCCTTGACATCTGTTTCAAGGTATCCGAGGCCAAGAAGGTTGGATGAGCATAAATATCTGGAATGCACCGAGGAGATGCTCCCAACTGATCGACACACCTCAGGGGATGAGTAGGAGTCTCAGGGGTGCAGACACGCTGACATATGGCCCTCACACCAGTCTGTGATAAGGTCACCCATTCGTCTGAGCTCTCTTCGTCTGGTGCCATTCTTGATAATAGATCAGCGTCTATGTTGTGTCGGCCAGGACGATACTGTAAATCAAACTCGTACGTGGACAAGGCAGCTAGCCATCTGTGCCCTACTGCGTTGAGCTTTGCCGTGGAGAGCACGTACGTAAGAGGATTGTTATCTGTACGTACTGTTAATCTGGCCCCGTACAGATAATCATGAAGTTTGTCAACTACAGCCCACTTTAAAGCTAAAAACTCCAACTGGTGGACTGGGTAGTTCTTCTCTGACGGTTTCAGTTTTCTACTTGCAAATGCCACTGGTCGCAAACCCTCCGTGTACTCTTGGTAGAGTACTGCACCAAGTCCCTTCAAGCTTGCATCTACATGTAGGATGTAGGGCTTTTGGGGATTTGCAAATGCCAGGACAGGTGCATGCGTCAGGCAGTGGATGATCTGGTGAAATGCATCTGTGCATGACTGATCCCATCTGTCCCCGAATGGCTCGGACTCTTTCAGGTAGATCTTACTCCTGTCTTGAGCAGTTTTCTTGCTCTTTTGGGTTGGAGCGTAACCTTTTGTGAGCTCTGAAAGGGGTCGAACAATGGCTGCATAATTGGCTATGAATCGTCGATAATAGCCGCAGAATCCTAAAAAGGATTGTAAGGTCTTCAAGTTGGTCGGTTGAGGCCAGGTTGTGACTGCTTCGATTTTGTCAGGATCAGGAGCAACCCCGTCAGCGGACACTATGTGTCCAAGGTACTTCACCCTTGGCAAGCAGACTTGACATTTGTCAACCGACAGTTTCAGTCCAACTTCTCCCAGACGATCTAGCACCTTAAGCAGTCTTTCCTCATGCTCCTCAAGAGTCCTTCCAAAAACGATCAAGTCGTCGAGGTACACTAACACCTGGAGCAAGTTCATATCGCCTACTGCCTTCTCCATTAACCTCTGAAAGGTCGCCGGAGCTCCGCTTATGCCCTGCGGCATTCGCTCAAACTGGTAGAAGCCTAATGGGCAGATGAATGCCGTTTTCTCCTTGTCCTCTTCAGTCATTGCTATCTGATAATAGCCACTTCTGAGGTCCAGGACGGAGAACCATTGGCTTCCTGTCAGGGCGTTCAGCGCATCGTCAATACAAGGTGTTGTGTATTGATCTGGGATGGTACGACTGTTCAAAAGCCTGTAGTCAATGCACATCCTAATAGTTCCATTTTTCTTCCTAACGACAACTATAGGGGAAGCATAAGGGCTTCGGGACTCAGAAATGATACCGGCCTGCAGAAGTTCTTGAAGGTGCTTGCGCACATCTTCAATGTCTGCAGGTGCCAGCCGACGTGAACGCTCACGAAACGGTCGCGGGTCGGATAGTCGGATATGGTGTTCTACCCCTTTGGCTAAACCGACATCCCACTCTTCCGTTGAGAAGACATGGGATCTTTGTGACAGCTTCTCACAAAGTCTGCTCTTCCATTCTCTTGAGATTGGTGAGTCTCCGAAGTTGATCATACTTGCATCAAACTCTGATGACGTTGTTTCTTTGGGAGGGATGGTAGCGACTGAATCAACCAGGTGCATGTGGCCAATAACTGTTCCCACTGGTATGGATGTCTCTCTCAAAGAGTCATTATTCATCCAAACTCTGAAACTATTAATGTCCATCGCCTGACTGCACACTACCATGGGCTGAAAGGTCACACCAGCGGGGAGTGGGGCTAGTGGTGAGGAATCTACAATCAGGATTTCTTGGTCAACAGCATGCGTGAGCTCGATTTTGCAAACAGCATGCACATCACCACCCGAGGGAATAGTCAAAGGACCAGGTCCTTGCCACCTCACACGACCAACATCATCTCCTCCCTCCTCCAGAACTTCTGGAGGAGCGTGTTCGCCTGTTTCATAAGCTTTGATGCCCAGGGTCTGAGTTACATCAATACCACTGTCCCTGCATTGCTTCACCAAGCGTCTGACATGACTGGCATTTGTTCCCACAATGACAGAGGTCTGATCTGCAGTCTTGGGGCTTGGACATATGAGGGCGAGAACCGTCACAGTTTGTGTTGTGCCCAAAATTTCTGCAGGGTACTCCAGGTCCACCACTACGTAGCCACGGTAGGGATAACTGACGCTGGATTCACTTAAACCCCAAAGGGCCAAACCAGAGACAGGTTGAATCGGTATATCTGACAAGTACTTTTGGTACCAAGGCTCAAATATAATCGTCACCTGAGACCCACTGTCTAACAGGGCGGTGCAGGGTTGACCACTAACTTTCAACTTGACAAGACTAGGTGGCCCAACCAAACCATCAGGGATAGTTGTACTCTGCACAGAAACTGCACTCTTCTTCACCCCGCAGTCCACAACATCAGCTGTGACATCTCTTGTCTGCTGCTTGTCTTTTGATACTCTCAGGGCCTGAATCAATCTCTTGATAACCTTGGCCTGGTTTTCAGAGTTTTGACACTTTCCTGCATAATGCCCACTCTCCCCACAACGGTAACAGAAATTCTCCTCTGCAACCCTTGGTGGTCCATGGGGAGAACGGGAGTCATATTTCGAAGCTTCTACTGTTGAGACTGCGGCCGCAGTCTCCTTGTTAGTTACCTTATGGGTGAACTTCGTTTGTAGCCGCTTCATTTGCTTTCTCAATGCCTTTAGCTCAGAGTCAGAACCAGGCTCACTGTGCAGAGATGCATTGAAGGGCGTTGTCTCCACATGTTCAAACATGGCTTGATCTGGCCTAGTCACCACAGCAGCTACCAGGGCCTTGAGATCTTTTAGTTCTGCCCTTAAGCCCTGGATTTCAGCCTGTTTAACGTCAATCTCTGGCTTAACATGAACACTTTGCACAGCGGGATTGAGCCTTTTCCTTGAGGCCTCATACTCCTCTTCTGTCCTTAACTCTTTCAACAACTGGAGAAAAGTTGGCGGCTTGTCTCTCCTTTCTCTTAGACGGAGATTGACCAACATCAAGTCAGATGCTACAGCACCTCTCAACAGCTGCTCTAGCCGTACTTTATCTACTCTGTCCAGCAGGACACCACCTTTCTTAATCACTTTATCTAGCGACCGCTCAAGACGCCTCAGGAAGTCAGAGAGCTTCTCGCCTGACTGCTGCTGCATTGAGCGAAACGCAAAGTACAGATCATCTCCAGACTCTGCTGTCCCAAACACATGCTCAACTGCCTCCAGGCACTGTTCAGGGCTAACATCAGGATTGCTGGCTCTGGCTGCTTTAACTATTTCCAGCGCGGGACCTTTAAGGCTCTCCATTAGTCTACGTCTTTTCTCCTTAACAGAACAATCACACTCCTCGACCATAAGCCATGCTTGCTCTAGCCAGTGTTCAAACTGCTCTTCACCTGCTGGAATGGGCAGGGTTCCAGAAAAAATGCGTAGGCGGCGATAGCTTCCATGATCAACAGTGGGCTTTGTCTTGTCAAGCAACTCACCAAGTGCACGCAGAATGGACTCAGTTTGGCTACTGGGGGAAACTGGAGTAGGGGACCTGCTCTGGGGTTTCTCCCCTGTCCTTTCCTCAGCCTGCTGTGCTCCGGCTAGCAACTCACTGAAACTATCTACCGGTGCAGATAGGGCTTCACCCACTATGACTATAGGCCACGCCTCATTACCATCAGTAGGCATCACTTCAGCAGGAACATTTTCCCTCTTTAGCGTTTCACGACACTCACACAGGATCATATACCTGTTGCGCCTCATGTTGTAATTCCTACCTCGGACACGAACACGTCCCAGACATTTAACAGTGTGCAGGGTCTCTTCAATTTGTGTGACTTCCACATCTTCTCGAATGAGAACCATGAGTGCATGAGCCTCATCCAATACTTCTCCACGGCACCAGCCCTTTAGCTCTGACACAAGCTCAGCTTGACTTTCCATTCTCAAATTTTAGTAAAACATATATATAATATATATAAAAAATATATATATTTACTGCAGCTTTAATTTCACTAGTATTTAACTGGTACTGATTATCTTGAAAACCCAAACTTATCCCAGCGGGGCCTCCATTTTATGTAGCCCCTTTTACCCCTGATCGATAGAGGGCAGGGCCCTAGGTTCTTTAACCTAACATGAATACTTTTTTGAATAGTTTAGATTCCCTAAATTAATTGATTAAAATGTAACCAGTACCCTTAACTACGAACAACACATTTAAACATACACAGTGACATAAACACTACACATAAGCAAACAAACAAAAATGTATGATTTCAAATGTTTACTTGCTTTAGAATAAAGTGAAACAGTTACAACATGGCTATATACACGTATTAACCTAAGCCGGCATTCTAAATGAAAGAAAACAAAGAAACAAAAGAAACCCCCGTTGCAGGCCTGATGACGCCGCGTACTCCTCTTCACTCCTATGAGCGAACGAGGACCGTACTCACGTACAGGTGAGTGGTGGGTGACGTCGGTAGTGTGTCGGTAGTGTTCCAGGGAGAACCCCGAGAGTCCATGAAAAGTCCGCGGCAACGGCACTCGTCCTTGGCGTGTTGCCTTGGTTCCTCCTGGCCGGAGGAAGGCGAACGAAGCCCGTCGGCGCCTCTGCCCGGTCCGCGGTCCCCAAGAAGCTGGTCCTAGCAGCGACGCTGGCTGCGTTAACCAACCGCCACTCGTTCCAACTGGTTAAGTTGGTAGTCGGACTCGAACTCCGCTGGGTGAACCAAACTGTAAAGCTGATATGTCATCCACTTTAGCTGAAAAACTATTATTAACATGTGCTCTTTGGACACGTCTTTTCCTCCTCTCTCTTTCTCCCAACTCCCGCGCGTTTCCCTGACCTCTCACCCTCACTTCCCCGTCTCCCATTCACCCCCCATTACGCCCCCTCCTGGCGGGATGGCCACATTACAGATATACAGATATACATTATACATTACAGATATAACAGATATATACAACATATAAATCACAAAACACAATAGCAAAATAGCAACCTAACAAAACATTATGAAAAACAATAAACTCTATGTATATACTCATGAGTACTCAAAACCCTGATTTTAACCTGGTTACATATATATATATTTATATATATAAATATATATATTTTTTTCTTCAGAAAAGTCAATCACCAAAAACGTACCTTTCATTCAAGATGAGAAGCAGAGTATCTTTTCATAGAATTCAAAGGCAAACCCATGTCTAGTTTGCTTAGAAACAATATCAGTCATGAAAGAGTTCAACTTAAGTTGCCACTACTACAACTGCAATTATGCTAGTTGTTGCACTTAATGTTGGGCCACTGTTTTTCAGTTTTGTGCCATCATTGAATCATTTAACAAGAATATTGACATGTTAAAAATGGCATTTGAGCATGGAAAATATGAAATTAATGTATGTTGGTTCAATTAACATACATAGGCTATGAATCTGATTTTTTAGGTAGTGGTCAAAAAAAAAACGTAATCTAAAATGAGAAGCCCAGTTTGATGTTTAAAACCCAATCTAACATGATAAGCGAAGTCAAACACGGTGATCCTAACCTGAGAAGTCTTTTATCATCCTCATCAAACTTACCTCATCAAAGCCACCACAAATCCGCCACAGGATGTCCTCCACCGAGCTGTGATGGCGACAGCCGTCTCTAAAAGCGACGGGTCGCTTTTAGGCCTTTGTTCGGAATGGAGCTCGTGCACAGCGAGCAACGGATCACCGGGGCATGAGGTGTTTATGTGCTGCTCTGCAGTGTACCGAAGTGAGGTGTTGCTGGCAACCCCATAAGTCTGGCACAAGAAGGAGCATCCCAAGCAAAGGCTCTAAGAAATCTCATTTGTGCTTTTCAAGCCTTAAGCTCCTTGTCTCTAATCTATCCCACTCAATGTGGAGGTGTGCAGCAGCTCTGTGAAACATGCTTTCCTTTCATAGCAGTGATTGCATATTGTTCTTGCCAAAAGGCCGGAAAAAGTGTTTGGTGAGATTTTGCACCCCCCTACCCCCCAGTCACCAAAGCTGTTGACAAAGCTGATTAAAGAGGGGTAGGGGTAGGAGGTGGGGGGCGAGGAAGAACTGTATTGCTTCTGTTGGCTTCATATGTATGCAACATAACACCTTTGTGCTTGCCTTCGCGTCGAGGTTGGTGTCTGGCAAAAAGGTATTTTAAGTGACAAAGGAGGACCAGTGACCCAGTGTCTGTGATTATGTTTTGCTGCTTTCCCTGAGGGGCTGCTCTCACACACCGCCAGAAATTCATTACAGTTGTTTGCTTTTTATTCCTCTGTCAATGAAAAAAACCAGCAGTCTATTGTCGTCCAAGTTGGTGTTGTAAACGCCAGTTTCATCTTGCCTTAGCCTATCCTTCCTTTTATTTGGCTGAATTAATGCATATTATTCTATTCACATGCACTGTATATACAGTATATATTATATATATGTTATATACAGTATATGCAGTGGATGTTTAAATTACTTTAAATATCTGAACCCATTGTACCATTGGCAAAATAGATTGATTTAATTTCAATCTTGGCCTGAATATTTAACCAGAATGAGAAATGAAAAAAACGAATCATTAAGAAATTTTGAATCATCACCTTGAATCATATGAAAACCAAAGTGCCATCATAATGAACTAGCTACATCTCATACTGCTTCGACTGTATATTAAATTAAACCAGCTCTAGATGAGCGGCAAACGCGGTAATATGTTTGACCTAACAATTGAAAGTCATTAAATGATTTTCTTGTTAAAACTCTTTTTTTTCCGTCTTCTTCAGCTCGTCTTCCCAATCCAAAGCCCAGCGTGCGGTGTGTTAGCTTATTAGCTGAGGAAGTAGCCACAGTCTCTCCTGACCCTTGATGGCAGTGCCGCTCTAATGAAGCGATCCATCCACCTGTCCTCCTCCCCTGATTACATTCAAGGGGTTAATCTGAGTGCGTGAAGCACCCCCAACCTCATTAGTTGCCTAATAGTGTTAATACTTATTAAATATGCCACATTTCCTCATCACAGCTTGATCGCTTGGGGGCCCACTGGCCAGATTGCCCACACCCGAGGTAGATGCTGCGGCACTGTAACCGACGTTCATGTTGTCTGTTAGAGGGATAAACCTTGCAGCTCGCCATCTCTAAGTGAAACATTAGTGGTGGTAAATCAGATCATGTTTATGATATCCATACATCGTGGCGAATTGCCTTGCTGTGTCCAGTACCCCGAAACAGAAAATGACTTTTAGTTGGTGGCGTTGAAAGTAAAGCTGCCTGGGTCAGGCAGCTGGGTCTGGGTTTGGAAGTGAACTGTTGGACTTCATGTCCCGAAACTCACCAGTGACAGCGTGAAAGTTGGAGGAATTATGGCACAGTTGGTCACACAATAAGGATAGTCTCGTATTGGTTATGTTGCTTGATCCCCAACTGAAAGGTTCTGGATTTGTTCCCCAATATTCACGTTTTTAACCGTGGGCGTCCACGAGTAAGATCACTTATCCCCTATCTGCTCCAATGCTGCTCAAAGACATTTAACTGAAATGTTGTTGGCAGCAGCCAATTCGGTTTGAGTAGGATAGTGCTGCTCATGTTTTTGATGAATGGTGGTAATAACCAGGGCCACTTCTGAAATCAGATTATCTTGGCGCTGATCCACAAATACAGTGGCATGATTGGTCAAGCATCCAGGAAATCATTGATTGAATGTATCTTATATTTACATCACTCGTCCAAAGTGACTTACCGTACATTTTAGGCTGATTACAAATCAACTCAGATAATCTGTACCAGAGAAAAATCTTTGTGGAGGAGTCAGATAAAGCTGCAACTTTTTATGTAAAACAAGTCGAGCTACAATAGAACAGCAACAATACTGGCAGTAGGCACGGCCATGGAGCTACCATCCCCCAAGAAACATTCACATTCATATTATCCTGTATTTTCGAAAATATAAAATGATTCACAAACTCATGGAATGAGTTTTATATTTTATAGGATGTCTACTAGTGGATTGTATCAAATTGCCTTTTTTTTTTTCTTCTTATTTACCGTTTCATTGTATAAAATGGCAGAGATTAGGGATTATGTGGTCATGGTTTAGCAAATTGTTGTTTTTATTTACACAAATCTACACACCAACAGCAAAATGTACGTCCTTTTTTTTGTCTCTACCGTCTCCTTACAGACACATTGTCTGTGAGTCTCTCTTCTCTCTCTTTCCTGAACCTCTTCAGTCCTTTCCTCTCCACCTCTCTCTTCTCATGTCTCATCTCCTCTCGTCTCTTAGTAACAGAAATACAAAGTTTGTCTTTGTTTATCTAAACATTTCACAGACACACTCACTCCCACCTGAAATACCTCAAGAAATGAATAGACCTCTCAATAGCTTCCCTTGTATGGCTTCAGATGTATAATAACATTAACGTAACAATCTAGAATTGTCAGTGTATCAGTGCATTGTTTATCATTCTGCTCCTTGCTGACAACATGTCTCTATTAATCAATTTTCTCTCTTCTAACCTCTGGCCTGCTTTGCTCTGCGCTCTTGGCTATCTTCTCCCCTGCTCTCCCGTCATCTTTCTCCTCTCTTCTCCTTTGCTCCTCTTTTCTCTCCTGGTCTCTCCTGCTCTGCTCTGTCCCTGTGTTCTCCTCTCAACAAATCTCTTTTCCTCTCCCCTGGTCTCCAAGCATCTCTTCTCCTATCCTTTCCTTCAAATCTCATCTCCAGTTCTCGCCTTCACCTCCTTGCACTCCAGGAGTCTCTTCTCATCTCATCTCCTTTCCTTGGCTCTCATGTCCTTTCCGTGGGGTCTCTCCTTCTCTCCTCTGCTCCCAACTTACTTTTCTTCTTTTCTAAGGCTGCCCAAAAAAACTGAGCAGCAGTTGGTGTTCTGGCTACTTTTACGTACCGTCTTGAAAGAAGTTCCAAGGCTTTATATAGCTGACCTCAGCAGCGCTCAGGGAAATACCGGTGACTCTGGCCTCATCTCCACATCAGCATGGAGCTCTCTGGTCATAAAAGAGGAACTGTAGTGTGTCATTCGAACACAGACCCTGTACCTACTAAATGGTATAAGAGAGCCAGCGAAAGAGCTGGACAAACGATAAGAGGTTTTTTAGTCCATTACCGGTGGGACAAAGTGAGGATAGCCCTTGATTAAATAGAATAAAATAAAATAAATCTGTTTATGTTTTTGGAAAAAGCTTGTACATTTGAAAGAAAAAAAAACATTATTACAAAATAACATTTATTTGAATTGAGGCGCTAACCCTCCGTTAAACTAGTTCTGAAACTCTATGTCACAGAGTTTCAGACCTTGTTTTGAGGAGGAGTAACCAAATTAGGAATACCAAATATTAACCTTTTGCTCTGCAATTTGATTAACTCTATGTTCACTAATCTAATATTGCAAAGAGTTGGCATGTTTCTTGTTCACTGACAAAATTTGAATACATTTTTTATTAATTGTATACATTTCCATTAGTCTATCTGGCCATTGTAGAGCAATGTGACGTGTAGAGGGTCACGTGACCAGGAAGTGACAAGTCCTCACCACATGACTCAAATCCTGTCAGATCCGACGTCTGACGGGTCAAACAACAAGTCCATGCGTCGACTGAAGAGCGTTAGCATGGCTTACACATCGTAAGCCCGGCGCAAACTTTTCCGCGGCAGGGATTGCTGTCTGTTTCCATCAGTGTGCTGGAAGAAACACAACGCCACGAGCAGATTTGGCAGGCCGCAGCAGAGAGGAGCACTGCCACCAAGGTTAATTGGCAGAGGGAATAATTGGCCACCGCGCTCAATTTGTCTGACAGGATAACGGGCAGGAATTGAAAACCAATCTCACTGTCGGTTCAGTCGCTGCCTTCAACGCACGCCATTCCTCCCTCCATCCCTCCCACCCTCCCGCCACACAGCTATCTTTATCTGATGCTTTCTGGTGGAACATGCACCATGCGATGGCTCCTGCTATCGCTAGCTGCTACGGATGGCTGTGCTGCTAGCAGGCCTATTTGTTAGCGTGAGTGTTGCTTAGCTGATGCTGCAGGGAAAAATGAAAAAGGTCTTGGTTCGGTGCATTTTAAATCCATAACTGGAGATGCTTTCTCTCCATTTCTTCAGCATGTAAACACACACAAAAAAAATGGAAACACACAAACTCCCAGAGGAAAACTTCTGACATCCCAGGTGGGCGTGTCCACCTAGATGTATGATGGATAGATGAGCATCGTTTGCTACAGTCCACTGGGTAGGCTGATAGACCATCAGCTATCTATCTATCGATCTATCCAGCATACATCTAGGTGGACACGCCCACCTGTGATGTCAGAAGCTGCACGTTTTGTAATGGCTAATCACACCCACACCTGGTGGTATAATATGTCCCCTTTAACACCTGATCTACAGTTTATGGCGAGGGGACCAGCAGCAAGAAACCATTCAGCTTTACATCAGGGCTCTGCCATAGCATTTCCCCAAAGCACAATTACGCTCTCCACACTCGCATCTTTACTATTTTATTTATTTTATAGAGACAATTAACCATGTAGCATTTCAATTCAACAAAATGAATGTAAATAGTTGTATTATTTCCTCAAATAGAAAATGGCCTTAGTAACATTCAGATAGATAGATAGATAGATAGATAGTCCTTTATTAATCCCCCTTAGGAGAAATTCACAAGTGACCAGCAGTACAGT
Organism: Micromesistius poutassou; assembly: GCF_964030765.1. NCBI lineage: Eukaryota > Metazoa > Chordata > Actinopteri > Gadiformes > Gadidae > Micromesistius > Micromesistius poutassou. The sequence goes on from NC_140274.1 coordinate 15,128,394, forward strand.
GGGAAAAGAGTGTGAAAACAAGAGTATATATACAAATAAATTTACCAATTTGAAATAAAATATTATAAAAAACTATTCGAATAAGATAAACATACTATATACAGGGGTGCAAAATCGTCACCTTTGGCAAACATTCACAGTTTTTAACTCATCGAGTTAAAAGTAATGAACGAGTACTAGCCAATGAGAGGCAGAGTAGGGCGGGTCATGACTCCGCTGCTGCTGATAGGCTCGTCTTGTGCTGCTCGTTCGCTCCACAAACTGCTAGCTCCACTTCCAGGCAGTGTGGAGAACACAATCACTGTAAGCAGCCTGTTTTGTAGAAGTAATTATGTTGGTGATATGGTTAGCTTGTCAAATTAAAGAGAGATTATCTACTGTTTTAGCTGGAATCCGAACTCTATGCTACACAATACTATAGGTGTCCGGGAAGCCTATCTCTCTCTCAGACATTAAATACATCGCTGCTCAGACGGAGCCTCACCATCCACCCATACCATTGCGTTATAATATAAGTGTCAGAAAAACTCAACTTTCTCTCGGACGCCGCAGTCAACCGCTGACAGAACTCTACACGTCGACACGTACGGTACCCTTTAGTCATGAAAGGTGTTTTGGGGAGAATGGTGAAAACATAGCATTTTACCCCTTTTTACATAAATTGGGGACTTATTTCAGTCAAGGTGATAAAAAGGCATAGATTATTAAATGGACAATCATATAAGACAAATGACCACGTTTAAAACAAAAAAAACGGTTTTAGTTAGCTATTGCGCTCCTACATTGACTTGCACAGCAGATACAAGAGTCTGCATCTGATCCGTGTGTCTGCCTGTAGGGCTGGTTAGTGTGACTGCTAATTGTGTTGAACAATGTTAACAAGTCTGTGTTCTATTTTCTAAACTTAACTCAGTATTGATATCAGGAGTATTAATTATTTAATTGAAAATTTTGATTGTTATCAGTTAGTTATTATGGTGTTTATATAGTCAACTTAATTAGCTGTAAGTATTGCTGACCCTTTTTTTTGTTTTTTATGTGTGGCTTAAAAATAGTTTATTTAGAAAAATGTTGGAAGGACCCTGGGCTCCTTTTCTTTCTTTTCTGGCAAAGAAATGTTGTGACCTTTTGTGGCCATAACCATTTTGCACCCCTGAACATTAAGATACTCGCTAGAGTATAATATGCTAGAAATCATTTCCTGACCGTCGAGTGGATTGCTGATAGCTGATTGTTATTATCCACAATGAGCCAGCTTAAACACTAGTTAGACATTAGGTTTCCACGGTTACTATACAACCAATCAAAGACTGAGGGGCAAGTATTCTTTTATCACGTGCGATTCTAGTAGTTTCCCAGGGACTCAAGTACCAAACAATGTAGAGGCTTTTCCCCCCTAATTCTGTTGCAAAGACAGGACCAATGTTGCCTTCAGAGAGTGTGTGTCTACAACTATGTCCTTCAACTCAGCACAAGGGACTGTGGATAGTGCTGTCACCTTTGTACAAGAGTTCATGTAAAGGTTAGGAGTAGTTCAGAAGGGACCATTGCCCCTCTAATACCTCTCAAGGACGACCCTGCCTTTAAACCAACCTTTAAACCAACAACTAAATCAACAAAAAAAACAAAAAACTCAACACTCTAAACTATGGCTTGAATGTGGCTCGTTTTTAAGCACTGTTATTTATACTCATATCTGACCAATCAGAAGCAGCACAGGGGGAGGGGACTTTTGTGTTATGTTTCAAAATCATACTCTCCCTATATTTTCTGCTGTCTCTCTTCATATCTCCTGAATAGTACCTACAGCACCTAAATTAATAATAATAATAATTTGCATATATTATGGTATGCGCTTTTCAATATATTGTGGCAGACAGCAGGGAGGAGTGAGGGCAGTTGAAGGTGAAGGGAGCTATCTGGCTCCACCCCCAAGCCATACATGGACTTCCTCCCTTAACGACACGAGCCTGAGGACCATTAACGTTTGTATCGCCATCAAGAAAGAGCTTTAGATTGGACTGATTATTGTGTACCGACTGCTTTGTTTTGACAACCCTTCTGGAGCAGACCCCTGGACTGGATGATTTGAATACGGAATACGGAGGACCCTTGTCCACCCTGACATTGGAATATGTGGGTGAATAAAAACCACTGAACATTATACTGCTGTAACTGTGTGTGTGTCTTGGTTTACTATTGGACTTGGTGGTGTGGAAACCCCACACCCATGGGCCTGCTACAATACCAAACCACTTTACATAGTGTGTGTGTCCCAGTGGAGATGTGAGGAACAATGAAACTATCCAATAAGAGACGGGGGATATGTTAGAACAAGAGCCAGGTTGGGATTTTGGCCAGGACACCGGGGTTAGCACCCCTACTAATGCAATGAGTGTGTTGGGACCTTTAGTAACCACAGGGAGTCAGGACCACAATTTAAAATCTCATCACTATTTGCAATCTCTGTCCTGGCCCATTAGGGATGTTCCATCGGTAAGAGAGATGAGCACCTGTTACTGACACTCCAAACAAATCTACCAGCACCAAATGGTCTACCATCCAAGGATGGACCAGTGTTAACCCTGCTTAGCTTCCAGAGCAGCCAGTATTGCTAGGCATGTAGGCACAGTGCTGGCTGAGACACTTATTTCACCATTTTTTGCGCTGTGTACGGCACATATGGCATGAAGATCAAATGTTAAATGTTCAGGGATGACATTAGAATATATTTTTTGGTGATGACATGAATTGGTAAATATTGTTGAATAGAGCTCTCAGATCCTCTGTAGTTCCTGCTAGAACATGAAACATTGTCAAATGACGGTGAAGGGTAGTCTAGCAGTTAGCAGTGGTTGACCCCTAGTTTAAAGGTATCGATATTCAACACCAATGTCTGCTGTCTACTTGTACGTATTATTGAGCAAGACTCCCCTTAACCCACTCCTGATATGAATTTGTTCTGTATATGAATTCACTGTAAATCAGTGTGGATGAAATCGTCAGCTATATGACCTGATATATATATATATATATATGTAGTTATACATTCTCCACTCGTTTTGACCTTGCTGTCTCCATCACCCTGGAGACCGGAGGCACTGCTACGCTAAGAATCCCTTCAAAGGTAGCACTGGCAGAACTGATGATGAACGTTGACCCTTGTGTCTGGGCGGCAGTCCAACAAAGTTTATGTTATTATTGTTTATATGTTAATAATTGAAAAGCAGAAGTTAACTTCCATGAGCAAAGGGTTTCCAAAGACGGTCAAACTCTTAGGGCTCTAACTGTATTCATTCAGTTGAATGGGTTATATGAATAGGAAATATTGCTTTTCATTTTGAAACGACTGTACTTCAAGGCTTCACTGATGAATCGTCTAGGTCTGGGTTGCCAATTTAGACTTTTGATTAGTTTGATTCAGCCCATGTCTGAAGTGCAGTTTCAGGCAGCCTGAACTCCGAGACATGTTCTCTGGTGGGTTTAATCTTACAAGGCCACCACATCTCTATTATCAGAATGGGAACACACACATTGACACACTCACAGACATACACACACAAGGCATAACACAGTCAAACGCTCACAAATAAACACACTCTTGCACACACACACACACACACACACACACACACACAAAATAAAAAAAACAAAAAACATCACAAAAAACAAATTCTGATTAATAAATACTATTAAAATAGGAGGTAGGTTAGTCTAGTGGTGGAGGTTACCTGTGAACCTCCTTCTGCTAGATGTACCTAATCCCTCCTTAATGACATGTCTCTCTAAATACATTCACTGCGAGTCGCCTTGGATAAAAGCATCTGGAAAAGTAAATAAGAAGTACAAGTTAACGTTCTAACATGATCTCAACACGTGTCGCCTGCCCACTTACCGCACAACACCAACCCCTTAAACCCACCTAGCTTTCAGACAGGGGTGGTGGGGTACACATGATCGAACCCAAACCCAGCACCCTGTGGACGATTCCATGTCCGGTGGACACAGACAATGCCCTCCCTGATCGACATCTGACAGCGTTGGTGCACTATGGTGGTGGTGGTGGTGGAGTTGGCACTGTTGGTTGACTGGACCTCCTGAACGCTCCGTCTGGATAATCAGTAGTGACAGGACATACAGCTGCTAATGATCTGCTCTTAATCACACTTAATCAGCTCATAACGATCTGGAGGTGAGAGATGATGCTTTCGCCACGGAGGTGGAGCTGTGCCGCTGCTGTCTGACGCGCTCGGCTGGAACCCCCCTGCATCCGTCGGACTAACTTTAGTTTGGAGGAGGCGGCTTGTGTGCAGCCGCTCGGTTCTGGAAATGGACGCGAGAGGGGGAGGGGTTCGATGAGGCATTTCAGGGTTACTTTTTCGTGGAGTGTGTGACGATGATAAAAAGAGGTGGAAAATATGTATTTGTGTTGAAAGCTATGAACGGCGGGCGTTAAGCCCTTTGTGTACAGGTTCATGCGGGGACGGGGCGGGGGGGCGGACGGGTAGCTCGGGCCGCAATCACACAACGGAAACTTTGGGCATCGCGCTCTCGCCCCGGTAATCGAATGTTCCGTTTCCGCCGCCACCGTCACCGTCCCATTCTGGGGGTCAGTGGAGCCTCGCGGGAAAGCGTAGCTCCCGCTAATTGTGAACTCAATGAAGCATTCTTAACAGATGCCGCTGGAACGGTTCCATTAGGGCCGCGCGCGTGTGCGTACGCGCGGGTGTGTGTGTGTGTGTGTCCGTCATCCTGAGCAGGCCTTGAAGAGTCAAACTGTCATTATCACGCAGCTCAAATCACATTTCTCCCTTCGCCAGTTTAATTCTTATTAAATGCACATTATGAGCGCGAGATGGACGGTCTTGGATGAGTGGACAGCCCCCGAGTGGGGGAAAGAGTTTCTGTGCGGCGCAGATTGGAGCGCGGACACACAACAAGCGCGTATTGACAAGTATCTGAGGAGTTGGACGTGTGGCTGTGGGCAAAACTTTTGATCATGGAAGGTTTTGACCGTCGTACAAAGTAAACGGGTTGTGGTAGTTAGTTCGATATTTTGAATACTTAACTATACCTATATTGTGTACCTTCATTATGTAATAATAATAATAATTATTATTATTAAAATAATGATTTGTTTGGTGCACTCTCATAATTCCAATGGATGAAATACTTTCAAACACACTTGTAAATATGTTAATATGATAGCAAAGGTTGCACAACAAAGTCACAACTCTTCTCTGTTTTGGCCCTGCCAATGTCAGACCAATGTCACAGTCGCTGACTAGCTTCCGCAAAAGACTCACTTGTTCAGAGTTCACCTGGATTCAACCGCACCACCCCTCCCACCCGCACCTTCACCTCCCCTCTACAATCTCCCCTCGTACGCCCTTATTGTATGTTGGTACGTCCTGGCACTTAAAGTACACACTTATTTTATGTTATACGTCCTGGCACTTAAAAATAGTACATCTTATCCTAGTTATCTTTGTTGTTTACGGGGAATGGGCTAACCTTGCAATTGTAAGTGCTTGGCACTTTCGATGTGCTAAATGTCCTCAATGTAAATGTGAATGTAAATATACCAACCTGTATCTGGTGCTACCTATTCTTCATATTTACATACATTTAAGTATTCCACTTTTTTTCTTCTTAAAGATATTCACTGAAATCAGGGGTTTTTAATACCTGTCATACCTTGTAATTGCCTTACCTGAACTTGTTTGTTCAGGAAGACGACTAATAATGTATTATCACAGCCCAAAAGCCGCATTCTTTGTGAAATTACAAACAAACCAAATGAGAACTAAAATCTCAGGCCCTATTTCCACAAGATTACAAACCAACAGGAACGCAGGGAAACACAATCCCACATTGAGTCGGGAGGTCAACCACCCTCCCGAGCTAAGAGATCTGTTTTCTGCTATTTACATATTGTTATTGAAACTGAATGATGTGAAAACACTTGTTTCACACAAACACCCCATCTCATATATCATAAACCCAGTCTATTTGCATCTCTCACCGCTCTTTTCCTCACTGCCTGCCGATAACGCTGAATAAAACTGTCAGAGCAATAACAATCTCAATTTAATTTAGAAAACCCACACACTCCAAAAAAAATAAAACAGTTCAATAACGCTGGTTGAAATTCAAAGGCACGTAGATACTTCTCTTCTCTCTCCTCGGCTCGTTCAGTTGTCTATCTCTCTCCCAAATGCAAACAGACAGGCAAGCTCATCAAAATGTCCATCGTCTGTAGGGCAAACCAGGGCATGCGTATATGTCTGAACACATTTCAATATAGTTTTATTGTTTTTCTTTCACCATATTAATGTTGTGTGTTCAGTTCAACATCGAGTGAGGTTCCATATAAAATAAAAATACATATGCGTGTGCGCCTGCGTGAGCGCGTGTATGGCCGCGGGTGTATTTGTGTGATTTATGAGATTGAAGATTGAACTATCTAGTCATTGAGCAGAAACTGATATCTTTATCCACAGAGACGGCGGGTTAATTCAGACCCAGGGCGTAAAGGAGCCGGGTGAGCAAGGTTAAGGAGTTCGTCTCAAGGATGCCAAGACGGCGGACATTCCAGATCGAACCCCAGTATGGTTCAAACACTATCCTGGCCCAACTTTGGTTATTCAAGGACAAGGAGATAAAGTATAGTGCACTTTGCTGTCTCGAGTTTTGAGGAAGACACGTCGCAGTTGGAGCGCGCGTCGGATGGTCTTCTGGGGAGGCTTGACGTGGGGATGCTTTGACCAACGTCGTTTATCTCCGCGTCTCTTTTATTTATTTATTAACCGGGATTAATTACGGCTTCCAAGAAGCAGCAGAAGCTGCGCCCACTAGATAAATCCTTTCTCTGGGGGTGGGTTGTGACACAGAAGGAAAATGAATAAATAACAATGGTGAATTAAGGCTGACTCAAAGTAAATAAGCTAGTCACATTCAAACTAATATTTTTGTTGAATTCGTCAAATCCAAAGTGAAACAATTACTCTGCGTTGAAGGCCACTGGTAATGTTCTGCTGCTGTGCTGGTGATGAATGGATAATTCCATTCTGAAGTGATTAAATTTATTGGTTTTGCAGTCATCCAAAGCGATAAACAATGCAATGTAAATATTTGTAGGCTACTACATTTCCTCCACCGATATTTCCTTTGTTTGTTGTCGGTGGCTCTCCCAATATACGTATATAGGTGTGTGTGTGTGTGTGTGTGTGTGTGTGTGTGTGTGTGTGTGTGTGTGTGTGTGTGTGTGTGTGTGTGTGTGTGTGTGTGTGTGTGTGTGTGTGTGTGTGTGTGTGTAAATGTGTGTGTGTGCCAGCTGTTAGCATGCTGGTCTATGTTGTAGGGAGGATGGGGCGAGGGTCCCGGAGGTTGTGAAGGGAAGATCGAGACTCCGACGAGTTCTTATTCAGCAAGTGGAGGCGGAAAAGCTCATTGAATAACGTCTAAAACCATAACTTGACTATGAGGTGTGTGTGTCTCTGGGTGGGTGTATCTCTCTCCATTCATTTGCGCCTGCGCAACAAGATTCTTGATGAGGCGAGCAGTTAAAACCACAACATGGTTTAGATCTCCTGGTTTGACGGCTAAGTCGGGAGAAGCCTCTGTCTGATTGGCCGTGCTCGTGAAGGCCAATCAACCATGTGATCGGGGGGTCTAATGCCTCGTTGATAGCTGTCAATTTCACCGCCAGAGCCAGAATGAGATCTGACCTGAATTACTCGCGATGGGCAGTGGTGAATTAATGTCAATGTCGGATGATTTATAAATCAGCACATCCTTTCCCACGAGAACGATCCGCCGGAGATTTGATACGGGTCACTGACGAGGGGCGGCGGCCTTCGGAAAAACGTTTAGCAGTTTCTCTCTACAGGCTCACCAGTTTATTTATGACGTTTCGCTTTGGGATGTGCTAGCGAGGCTGCTGGGATGATGTGTACCTGTTGGCAAACACATGAATGATGCACGCATGGAGGAGGTGGAAAATAGACGCATAGTACATCAAAGACTAGTTGTTTTGTTTTGAGCATCACCAAGCGGGACGTTTCCCTTTTGTTTATTTAAAGTTTTTAATGGAAATGTGGAACGCAGGCTTCCATGGCCCGGGTAGAGGGGCTGAGCGTAACATTTGTTGGAGCATACGGAAGTTAAAAAACATTTGTACGAGATGATAAACCGGTAAGCAACAGAACAGAAATAAATTCAAACTAAATACACATGCACACAAACACATGCTCATGCCATACTTTTACAGATACACACACGCGCACAAACACACACAAATACACACACACATGCATACGCATGATATGCCACAATTTCACAGACAAACATTCTCACACACACAGGCAGAAGCACACACACACGCGCACACACACACACACACACTCAAAAGAATCACACATACACAATCACAGATGGGGAGTTTATTGGCTGTTAGAAAGCAAACGATAACTTTTTAACATCAGGGAAGAACGGTGGTACTCCCGCTTTCATTACTTCCTTCTACTCGGGCCCACGGCCAATCGCTGGCGATCCCCACACAGCCTCGGCCAATGGGAAGGATGGGATCGATCTGTGGTCTGTGCAGAAAAAGAACTAAAATATATATGGCTTGCGGCCATCTCCTCCTGCTCGCCTCTCCCATTCCACCCTCCTCGTCAAACACTTTTTATTATTGTTTATCTGTCTAAATTTAATTTTATTGTGGTGGTCCAGTTGGCCAACGCTCTGGCGGCGATGAGGCACTGTCTGAGCCCCCCCAGGGAGGCTGAAAGTAATTTGGTTCCACCTGAGCAGACACATATGCTTGGGCAAATGCATAATCAATAATAATCGACTCTGGTGGTGGGGTGAGGAGCAGGGTGAGGAGGAGGGGGAGGAGGAGGGGGAGGGAGGGAGGGAGGAGGAAGCATGTCTCCGAGCAGACGCTACAGGCCCTAAGATAATATTTCAGGCGGGCAGTACACCGTGGTGCAGCTCTGCTGTGGGCAGGGACCAGGTTGACACACTCAGCATCTCTCTCTCTCTCTCTCTCTCTCTCTCTCATCTCTCTCTCTCTCTCTCTCTCTCTCTCTCTCTCTCTCAGCTCTCCCTCTCCCCTCGCTCTCTTTCTCTCTTACTCTTTTTCTCTCTCTCCCCGCTTTCTCTGTCTGTCTTTCTGATGTATTCCCATTCTCCCACTATGCAGCTTTCCTCCCCTCCTCTGCACCTTTAGTCACCTCCCCTCCTCCCCCCCTCCTCTCCTTTCCTCGCCTCTTCTCCCCTGCTCTAGCCTCTACTCCTGTCTCCTCTGCTCACCTCTCTTCCTCCCCACTCCTCTACACTCCTCTCCGTTCCTCACCTCTCCTACCCTCCTCCAGCCTCTCCTGCCCTCCTCCTCCCCCCTCCTCTACACTCCTCTCCTTGCCTCTCCTCCCCTCCTTCAGCCTCTCCTCCAGTCTCTTCCCCTCACCTCTCCTCTACACTTCTCTCCTTTCCTCGCCTCTCCTCCCCTCCTCCAGCCTCTACTTCCGTCAACTCCCCTCCTCCAGCCTCTTCTCCAGTCTCCTCCCCTCCTCCAGCCTCTCCTCCAGTCTCCTCCCCTCCTCCTCTACACTCCTCTCCTGGCCTCTCCTCCCCTCCTCCAGCCTCTCCTCCCGTCTCTTCCTCCCACCTCTCCTCCTCTCCACTCCACTCCACTCAACCTTTGCGGTTATCTCTCCATCATCCAGTGGATTTCATCACTCTGCCTCTCTTTCTCCAGGCGTGTATCCATAATCCAAAAGTGGTCCAGATCGATGTTTGTGAGACAGTGGGAAAGAAAGGGGGGGGGGGGGGGGGGGACACTAAAGACGGACACTATAGGGAGAGAGAGAAAGAGGGGGTGTGGATGCAGGGCAATCTAGTGTTTAGGGTGTTTGACTCCGAGGCCGAAAGGTTCTTGGTTCAAACCCCATTTTCCACATCCTACCTGTTGAGGCACTGAGCAAGATGCCTGCTCCTTAATGACATTATCTCAGGATGGCCGCTTTGGATAAGTCAATTTAGATTAAAAAAACATATGCTCAATGAGAGAGAGAGAGAGAGAGAGAGAGAGAGAGAGAGAGAGAGAGAGAGAGAGAGAGAGAGAGAGAGAGAGAGAGAGAGAGAGAGAGAGAGAGAGAGAGAGAGAGAGAGAGAGAGAGAGAGAGAGGGGGGGGGTGAGGGGGGGGGTGGGGGGGGGGGGGGGGGTGGATCTAGCAGCAGAGAGGGTTAGGGTTATTCACAGCAGCCACAGCAACACTTCCGATAAACACCAGCAGATGCTCGGCCCGCCAATTCCAATCAATCATCTGAGAATAATTCAGTCTGCTAATCAGCTTTGCGTGGAGAAACCGTCACAGAAACACATGCCCAGGCACAGGAAGTCACCTTGTGTTCCTGTGTGTCGCTGTTTGTTTGGCTTCACGATTAACACAGAAAAAAACATTCTGAGTCAAAGCCCAAGGGGGGACAGACCCTCAGTTGGTATGGACACAAATACACTGCTGCTGCCTTATGTTTCCGGGCGACGAGTTATGCAGCCTTTTTTTGTTACTTGGAATCCATGCTGTGGCAGCCGGTCGAGATATAACCTTCTGCTATGTAAACACCTGCCTCATTATATGGCCAGTATAGGGGATATTAAAGTATATTATATTATCATAGAATATAATATTGAAAATATTGAAATCTGTATATAAGGTCTGAAAGATTGTCTGCTGCTCCAATGTGCTCCTTTACCGTGCATCTGAGGAGCTCTTTTCCAAAACGCGATAAACACCAAATAAAAAAAAAATTTGTTTGTCATGCTATTTTGCTGTGTACTGAACCTATTAACTGCTCCATGAATGTTTAGTACCAAATCTCTATATTTCCTTGTTTAAAATGTACCACAAGATGCCGTTTTTTGTTTTTTTTCCCCCTAAATGCGATATATCCACCTCGCGTGTGAGGCCGAAATGGCTCACCTTGTCGGACTGAATAGTGTAGTAAGTGACCCCCAGTGTGGAGGTCTTGTGGAGGGGGACCACGTCGGGTGTGAGGCATGAATGGTTCACCTTGCCAGACTAGAGGAAGCATTGAGTGGCCCTGAGTGTGGAGGTCTTTATTTCATGCATTTGCATTTATTAGATTTGTATTCTTTTATAGTATGAGACGAGTCCCTAATATCGTATGTTGCATGTTCTCTTGTTAAAAAAAACAAAAATAAATCAATGGATTTACAGAGTTTTTGGAAAAAAATAAAAATAAACTTTTTAAATTTATAATCAACAATATTGTTGTTAGATTTAAAAATCATAGTTCAACATTGTTATGTATGCAATGTTGCACTGTTGTTACCTGTGCCTTAGGGGGTGCTCTACGGCACCTGTTAAGTGTAACGTGTAACATTGTTCTCCCCCAAGTAAATCCGAGTTAATTGGATAGCCACGTCTCGACCTGCTTTCTTGTGTCACTCCATTACTATAAGTTATCCTTATATTATCCTAAGAACATAATAAACATGTTCAGACTGGGCCAACAAACCATTTTAACAGGATCAATTGAATATTAACAAAAGATGTGGGTCTAGGTAAAAAAACGTAATTTTCCTGAAAACGATTCAAATGGATTTTTAGCGTTTTGGAAAAGAGCTTCTGTTTCCCCAAACATCGGTCCGATCTGCCCACATCAACGTCTCAGTGAAGTAGATGGTAGTTGGCTTGCATCTGCGAACGATTGAGGTTTAATATATTTACATATGAACCAACCCTTCAAAATGTTTGTGCACTGTGTAGCCTACTGCAAATATATATCTATAGTTTGCAAACCAACAATCTCCCGCGACTCCTTATGCGTAGAAGAAACAAGTGGGAAAGTTTGAAATCACTGGTATAGAATAAATAAAACAAGACAATTAATACTTAGCTCAAATGATAAATAAGTGCAATTATTCCCTCAATTATGCAGTAATTATTTTTATAAAATATATGGACCCAATCCTTTTCATGTAAACAAACTTTTTATAAAAAAAAAAACGAGTAGGTTTATCTAGCGGATCTAATGGGAGTACACACAAGCTGAAGTATATTTCGGGGAATTAATGATCCTTCACCGCAGAGAGTTTAAGAGAAACCAGTGGCACTCTTCATTAAACTCATGTGAATCAGCATCATCCATCATGGTTACCATACATTTTTATATATATATAAATTGCTGTGGAATTTAGAAAGCGCTCTATGGGAAAAACGTCCTTCACTGTATTGCAGTTGTTTGTTGTTGCAAACTAGCTTGTGTTTCCCTTCAACTTATTTTTGTAGCTACTCCAATTGTGATTGTAAAACTTTGATTGTGCTCGGCCTCACTTGTAGTTGCTTTGGATAAAAGCGCTTAATGAATGTTAAAATGTATTCATAGCCTCTGTATAAAAAGAGAATTGAGGTTGTTGTTATTCTGAGAATGGAGATTTCCACTCAGCCCAAGGAGAGGACAAAAAGAGATGGAGGGGAGGAGAAGAAGAGGTGGAGGGGAGGAGAAGGAGCAGAGGGGAGGTGGAGGAGAAGGAGACGACAAGAAGAGGAGGAGAAGGAGGAGAGGGGACGTGGAGGAGAAGGAGACGACAAGAGGTGGAGGGGAGGAGAAGGAGAGGTGGGAGAGAGGAGAAAGAGGATAAGGAGACAACAAGAAGAGTCTCCTCCACCTCTTCTTGTCGTCTCCTTATCCTCCACCTCTCCTCTCCTCCTACGAGAAGGATAGAAGGAGGAGAGGAGAAAGAGAGGTGGAAAAGAAGAGGAGAGAAGGAGAGTGGGAGGAGGAGGACAGGTGGAAGAGGAAAAGGAAGAGAGGAGAAGGAGATGAGGCGTGGATGTCAGGGGTGGAGATGACGGATGATATAGATCTGTCCTGAACCCTCTGGAAGATCTCGGGAGAAGCACAAGGACACCAAAATAGGGGTTAAAATGCTGTCAGTCAGCAGTTCAACCCGCATTACTTATTCAGGACTTCTTGACGAGAGAGAGAGAGAGAGAGAGAGAGAGAGAGAGAGAGAGGAGGGGGAGAGAGTGGGAGCGAGCAAGCAAGCAAGCTAGGGAGAGAGAGCGAGAACTAGAGCGAGAGAGAGAGAGAGAGAGAGGAGGGGGAGAGTGGTTTAGAAGGATAGAGAGTGAGATCGGGGAAAGGAGAGAAGGATGGGAGTGAGGGGGGGAAGAGAGTAGGACATGACGGTGGGGGGCGGGGAGGTCGTAATTAATGAAGCCATCTTTTTCAGGTTCAGAGTCAACCCTCCATTTTGTATTTATTCCCCCGTAGTCCTAAAAGACTTCGCAGCACACAACACATCGACCCCACGGACACCACTGTTCCCCTTATCTGAGAGAGAGAGAGAGAGAGAGAGAGAGAGAGAGAGAGAGAGAGAGAGAGAGAGAGAGAGAGAGAGAGAGAGATGAGTTGGGGGGAGGGCTCCTGCAGGCCCCGGTAGTTTGTCAGGCCCCGCTGTCTTCAGTCCGTCTGAGACTGACGGACTGCCGACTCCGGTCAGAATCGGGCGCCACACTGCGACGTCTCAGCTATTTTGAGAGCTATGTGCGTTTTAGCAGCGGTGTGCGCTCTGCCGGAGCCCGATAACACAAGGCCAATTTCATTTCTATTTTTTTCCCCCCCGACACAGTGGCCATGGCTGCCAGGGTTGAGTCTCGCTCGGCAGAGTCTTGGCTATTGCTCCGGTGTGAAAAGACAATCTCACCTGGAACAGTCTCTGAGCCGCCGCCCTGTGTAGCAAATCTGTATTAATGTCTTTCTCTCCAACTATTTCTTTATAATGCTTCAGCGTCTTGCCTTAGGTTAGGGAACACATTCCCCCCAGACGCGGTACATTAAATGCATACGGTGCCATAAACAAGCCTCTGAATAATACTGAACAGAAGCAACTAATTAAAAAAAGCCACCCGATCGCCCCTTGTGTGTTTATTTCTGGGTTTCAACCTGTCCCTCCTATGAGCCGCATACCATAGCTTTAATAACTACAAAACGTGGAGCTCTCCAACAAATAAATAGCTACATTATAAAATGCGTGCATGGCGGAGGGGTTAAACACGTTATTTAATCCCATTAATTACAGCTGGGTTGTCAGTTCAGAGGTCCACTGGGTGGAGTGAACATGTTTGCGTCGAAAGTCAGCTGTGTGCACCTGTGAGTGGAAGTCATCTTACATTTGACTTACGATTCACAGCGCCTTTGACTCCATGTCTCCATTTCTGCGGCAGTCTCAGACAACATCTACCTACAATTTTCTAATGCCAACCGTAACATTGTAAACAAGCTTGTATTGTTTATTTCCAATTAATATACTTAAACGTACAAAGAAAAAAATGTTTATTGACGAAATGGCGAAATAACTACGCTTGCTCATTTGTTATTGTGTTGTTGTTTGTGGTTGATGGCTGGTTTAAGCAGCCTCACTTGGCCCTGAGTCAAACTGATTGGACTCTGGGGCTGGGGGAGGCTGCACACCTGTTGCGCATTGAGAAATCAGTGTGCACAGGCTGAACCAGCCATCACCCAACACACACTCAGGGAGCGATCTCCTGCATGGCAACATGGAGCACCAGTGCCAAGTGTCATTATCTTCAAACTTCCAGAATGAACCGGTTTGGTTTATGCTTCATGTGTTTGGAGGAGCCCTGAAAAAAGCCACCTATAGGTGGAGCGTGGCAGTCACCTAGGTGGCATGTAGCATGCATCGTCCTTTGCTACAGTTATAAACTGGCATATCTGAACTTAACAATTGAAGAACATTACGATGCAGTTTGACTAGCTCCATAACTTGCGGCATCAGAATGTCCTGAGGCACACCAAACAAGATGGTGTCTTCATTTCTGATAGATCGGATCAGCGATTTGTTTTTCCCCTCGGCGGTGACGCAGTAAGGAGGGAAACCTACTGTGTTTCGGTTCTCAACATTACTTCAGTTTCCGCCAGGGTTTCTCTGAGCCATTGATGGACTCTGGGTGAGCCGGTCATCAAACGCTGACCTGTGAAGACATTTTCAAGGTAGTGTCATTCTGCTGACATCTAAACCGGAGGCGTCAAGACCTGCCGTCGCCATCTTTTCCCATTTATTTTTCTTGTCGTCACCTTCATTAATTTTCCTGCTCATTCATATTCATCAGGGCAAGACATAAATTACCCCATTGTGTCTGAATGCGGTATAAATGGGGGTGCTGTCCTCTCCAGTATATCGGTGCAGCTGAACAAAAACGAACACAGGCCTTTCTCTAGAAGAATCCGCTCAGAGTCTCAGACAGGATCCATTATGGGTATCATGTGATGATCGCCGATTGATTGATGGTGCTCTCTCGCTCTATTTTCCTATTCTATTGTGCCTGCGATCGCCCACGCCTGAACATTCTCTACTATCTCTTCATCATCTGGGAAATTCTCTCCCTGTCTCTGTCTGTCTATCTCGCTCTCTCTCTGTCTCCATCTCTCTTTCTCTGGGCTGATATCAATAATCCTGAAATGGGTTGAATGAGTCCATGCTAGAGAAAGATTGATTTATATAGAGGGTGATTGAGAGCAAGAGAGCAAGAGAGATTTGGCTTTGACTAAACACCAAATATAAATGAGTATTAATTCAAAGGTGAAAAAACTTTTAACACACAAAATACTGCAACTAAATGAGTTCTTAGTACAATTTTACATCATTCATATTCATCAAGGTGAGGCAGAAGTTATATTAAATGTGGTATATACATTATGATAATATATTCCATGTTTCTCACAAACACACACACACACACTGTTATGCACTTGCATTAACATAAACACCTGGTGTCCATACACACCCACCAGCAATAAACATAGACACCTTGAATTAACATACATATCCGCTCATGGGAGGCCAAAATATCAATCATCTCCAGTGACCATTTGTGATGGAATTTGCATTCCCAGTTGAATATGAGAATACCAGCTTACCCCTTATTTCAACTACGAGACTGGTGTGCAATTTGGCTCATAACCGACAAGCTGGCTAGCTTGAGATAATGATACTTTAGCTAGGCTGGGCATTAACTCCATTTAACAAAATAAGAAGATCATGGTCAAGACACAGTTGAGGTTGTGAGCCTGATTCCATGGCAAGGTAATGCTCCTGACATACAAATCACACAGCAGGGGTTCAATCTCCAATGTCTGCCGTCTGCACGTATCTGTATGCGTCCTTGAGCATGATCTTCAGCCCCCTTGCCTGCTCCTTAAAGACCTGCATCTGAATACACTGTAGGTCGCTGCGGATGCAGGCGTCTGCAAAATAAAACTAAAAACAGTCAATCAAGTACAAGTAATACAACAACAAGTCATCTTTTATTTAAACAGAGCGGGACCACTCCCACATCAACGTCCCCGTCTGCAGGATTATAGGGACGCTCAACCCTTCCTCTGAACTCACCTCCAGAGACCGTGGAAAAACTGTTTGACCCCTCACTCAGAGTTCTCCCCTAGCCGACGTGGCACACAAATCCCAGGCTAATATCGACCCAGACTTTCCAGGCTCGGCTGAAGGTTGTGAAGAGAAGCTTCATGTATACTCTGAGGATGGCTCTTTGTTACTGTTTTTGTACTATGTAACCTTTCTTTAAAAAGCGGGAATGAATCAAAAACAGCATAAAGGGTCTTGCGAATAAAAGTCCCTGACATTCCATTACTCGCTCCCTTTTTCTTAAAATTGACTTCAAATGTTCTGCCTATAAAGCAGCTTTATGGAAACATGTGAGATATTTGATGCAGCTGTTGGGACATACCCAGTATTTGATCTGCAGTGGGACTATTCTTGGAGCAACATTGATAATTCAATATGTCTGCCACGTCTCTAGTCTGACTAATAAAAAGTGTTTTAAAACATTAGGGAGTCTGAACAGATTATGGATGCGGCTGTCAACACTTTTGGAGTGCTTTCTCTCCACTTCCTCTCCCCAAAACTATTGACAAGAGCATCTGATCAGCAAAACAGATAATCCCTTAAATGAGAGCCTCATTATGAATGCAAGGCACGCGCCGTTTCAGTTGGATTTGCAAACCGTATGTCAAGTTTCATTAGGTACTCATGTAGAATCCAGCTCATTTAGGATGAGCTGTTGCAGCGCTATGTTAATTCATGAAGTCATGAAGTCGTACTAACAAACGGCACGTGTGTCATTCTCTAATTGACAGTTTTTGTGATGCTCTGTGATTGGTGCGGTAGGTATTTTATGGCACATTTCCACCAACGGGTGCGCTTCGGCCCAGCACGCCTCAGCCCAGTAGTGAAGATGCCGTTTGACCCAGCTCAATTACGGCTCGCGTTTCCACCGCCGACAGTACCCTTATGGTAGGGCAGGGTTTAAGCCAGATGGTGATAGCCGTGGCAGCTACATAAGCATCGTGACCTCATAGCAGCCCGACACAGTGTAGCCTGCTAATATATCCAAGGAAAAAGAAGAACGAGAAACAATGAACAAAGAGCAACAATGTAGGACGTCAAACTTTTGAGCACCATTTCCTTCAATAAACGCACAGAAATGACGATTCTGTCGACCAATCTACGGACGGCATGTGTAGCTCGAACTTGTTGGCAGTACCCCAACGGAGGAGTACTCTGAGATGAGCAGGGCTCATCACGGCTCAGTGCGGACCACAGCCACTTGTAGCGGTAGGAATGCGAACTGTGCCTCACTTTTGCATACCGATCCGACCCACCGGTGGAAATGCGCCGTTAGAGGAAAAGCAAAT
The DNA here is from genome assembly GCF_964030765.1 of Micromesistius poutassou. Lineage (NCBI taxonomy): Eukaryota > Metazoa > Chordata > Actinopteri > Gadiformes > Gadidae > Micromesistius > Micromesistius poutassou. Next base: position 15,146,160 of record NC_140274.1, read on the forward strand.
ACAACATCATGAATCATCAGTTGCAACCACGGTCTTGTCAAATATAATCAATTAATTTGGAATGTAATGGGCTTCCCTTTATGTCTGTCTGTCTGTCTGTCTGTCTGTTGGCAATCTCAAAGTTCTCTAAGGATTTTCATTAAAAGAAATGTCAGTTAAGACACTATCTATCAAGGAATGATGTAGCACAATAGTGATTGAGCCTGTTGCCCACTAATGAAAGCTCTTGCATTTACAATTATACAATTATTATACAAGTTATGAATGTTGCGTCATTTCCGCAATGCATTCGAATCACAAGCAGTCCAGTAAGTGACACATTTGTTGTTGTTCCACAAGAGAGGGTGTGGCGGAGCTACCGCAACACATAGACATAGACGCTGCATTGGCCTTTGAATTGTATATTGCAGCTATATTGGGGAGGCTAAGACAGCCGGTGGTGCCTTTATCCAGAAAAACAGCAGTCTTGGCCTCTTCAATATGGCGACAACTTTGACTGTTTACAGCAGGGATGGGCACCTTTCATGATTAAGAGGGCCATCATCACCATCAGAGGGCCACATGGCCGCACTCTTCACCTAATCGGATATGAGAGAAGCTACAAAATAATTCAAAATAAGAACAAATTATGTGTAGATATGTCTGTATCAGTGGTGGCTGGTGATGGTGTGGGGTAGTCATTGACTGGGGGTCTGGGCGTCCTCCCCCAGAAAATGTTGAATTTGGTAGATGTGATTTCCTGTATTTTGGTGCATTTTGGGGATGGCCACTACCTAAAAAATCATTCAGATTCATAGCCTATGTATGTTAATTGAACCAACATACATTAATTTCATATTTTCCATGCTGAAATGCCATCTTCAACTTCAACTTCAACTTCAAAGCACTGTATTTGTCCCCAAGGGGCAATTTAAAAGGGCCCATTACAGTAGCTTATTTCAATAAGGGACACAATCAACAAACATAAGCAGCACGCATACTGCACAATCAACCAACACACACATTTCACAGACACACAGCACAATCACACAGCACACACCATGTATATACTTGTTAAAAGACAAACACAACAAGTTTGTTTTAAAAGCCACATGAGTGATTCTTATTTTTTTCAGTGCAAAGGGCTCACATACATCATAATTCAATGATGGCATAAAACTGAAAAACAGTGGCCCAACATTAGGTGCAACAACTAGCATTATATTCAGTGCAGTTGTAGTAGTGGCGACTTTCATGACTGATATTGTTTCTAAGCAAACTAGACACATGGGTTTGCCTTTGAATTCTATGAAAAGATACTCTGCTTCTCATCTTGACTGAAAGGTAAGTTTTTTTGTTGATTTTTTTGTGATTTTCTGTAAAAAAAAAAAAAGAAGATTGCCACTTCAAAAAGCTTAGACATCCTAAAGAAAGATGAATCATTAATATTTCACTCAAAAAATATATCTCAAAATATCTGCTAATTACTTTTATATTAATTCACTATCTGTCTACAGCTACAACACAAAAACCCAAAAGACTTCACGAGAACAACTCTCTTGTGCCCCTTCTGACTTCACCGCTAAACCCACCAGCTGCTAAAGACAGGGCTGGGATGAGTTACATAACTCCCAGTGCTGATGGTAACAATAATAAATATTCTAAAAAAACAAAATAAATATTTTGGATAACCACTTGACACAAATACTCCTCGATAAGGTGTTGTACAGTGCAACCGGGGCTAGCATTATCCCCTGCTGCTGCCAACCAGAGCCCAGGGCGCTCTTGCTCAGCTCATCTCTCCCATAACCTCCGTGGTAGCATTAGCAGAACGAGACCGAAATACATCTTCTGTTGTACGGTGCACTGCCGTTTGAACACACACACCTGAAGCAGCGAAGCGCAGTTACCTCATGCTCCTGAGCGGCAGACAAATAAAACACGACTACAGATTCACAGTTTTAGTCCATGGTCGGATCGATTCTCTGCCCACTGTGCCGGACTGCAGCCTTTGAGCACGCCTCTTAATCCTCCCCTGCTCACACTTAGATATTGGGCTGAGGGGTTATAGCTCTTACCCCTCCTGGAGTCAGAGATTAGAGGCTGTGCTCAGCCGCTGTGTTGTCTCGGGGTGTCTGCTCGGCCCTGGGTCGGACCGTGGTCTCCCCTGGGTCCTAGTGTCTGTCCTGGGTCCTGTTTAGGCTACATCCTGGGTCCAAGGGTCTATCCTGGTTTCTAGGGCATGTGTCCTATAGATTATATTATCTGCCGTAGTGTTTGTAACCTAGGGTCTTCCCTGGGTCCTAGTGTCTGTTCTAGGTCCTAGGGTTTGCCCTGGGTCCTAGTGTCTGTTATGCATCCTATAAGTCCATCCTACATCCTATGGTCTTCTCTCAGTCCTAGTCGTTGATCCTTTAGGGTCTGTCCTGTGTCCTAGTGTCTGACCTTGGTCTTATTGTGTCTTTCATCTGTGCTAGGGTTGGTCCTGGATAGTCCTTGTGTCTATTTGGTTCATCTGCATGGGTCCTAGGAGGGAATGACTTAGACCTATTGAAACACGGTCTGAGACCCCAGGGGCAGGACGAATGAACGGTGTTGTGAAATGCCTCTAGAAACATCCGTATTTAACACGGAAACATGGACATTCATGTTAAAAAAAAAACGCGGGGAGTAAGGATATGCGTATATCTACGCACCTCAGACACCACGTTTACGCAATGATTATGCGTTATGATAAAGTCATACCTGAGTGTACAGACAATAGGAATAACAGACAGGTCTGGGACATGCCAGTCCACACAACGGTGTGATGAATGGGGTTTGGGATGGCAATATCTGCCTGACTCTGCGCTTCACCACTGCAGTGGAACAGGCCGACATTAAAATGCAATTCGCAGTGACAACCGGTTTTCTGTAAGAAATCGGTGCAATCAAACTTTTTGCTACTCCTGCCATTTTCTTACTTTCCCTTTCTAATATATATAATACATAATATATTGAGATATCAAGGTTATTATGGGCTTTCCTAGAACCATGTTTGGTCAATGATTGGCTGTGATTAGCTCAGGACAATCAGTTTGTATATACAGAGAACCCCTGGTGAACATCTCGGATCATCTATGCCTATGCACATTTCCAACATTCTCGCTGAGCATTCACTTGCGCAGACACCTACGCAGAGCTCTATGCGTTTGGCCCTAGACATGTTACTTGATGCGGCTGATATTCTCATCTTAAATAGCGTCTATGCTCTTTGCTAGTGACTGTTAGCTACCGATGCTGCTATGGCAACAATGAGCTTTCCTGATTGAATAAATCAATCCATTAATGACTGAATAGATGCATTACAGAGTTTGTTAATGGATGGCAGGATTACTGAATGCATGAATTTGATGGAACAATGACTGGATCAACCGATAGATGGGCGTATGGATGGATGGGTGGAATAACAGACGGATGGATGATTGGATGGAGAAATGGCACCTAATAGGATGAATGAAAAGCTAATTAAAAAAAAAGAAAAAAAGCCGATAGAAACGCCAAACTCGCATTAAATCAACGTGTGACGGGTGCAAATTATTGTCACTAATAACAATACACTGCCTAGTTATGAATACTGATAACACGACAATGAGTTCATTATTTTTGTCTAATTCACCATTCACTTATTAAGATTCATGAGCATACCAAATCCATTCTCTTCACGTTGCAAATGTACTGGAAAGTACACAATTTCCAACAAACACATTTCTTTGTTATCAGAAAAGTGGAATTCATAAACTGCACTTTCTTTCCCCCCTCTCTCCATCCCATTTCTATTTGGGATACAATCTGACCCTGCAAGACGCAGCGGCCGTGGGATAGAACCCAGCTTGGTGTCAGAACACACAGCAGTAATTGGTCCAGTAGGGTTGGCAGCTGGGGTCAAAAGCCCATTTGTGCAGCTCAGCGCCTTGGCCAAAACAGTGCCCGCTACCTCTGGTCGTGGTCGTATAGATTACTTACCTTGGAACGCAGATCCCTGTTGAACTTCCTGCATATTTCACTGCTCATTTCTCTCTATATACTGTATATATAAAGTACATACACAGTATGTACAGTCATATGGATAAGGGGTGAATGTGCGAAACAGATACATGTGTACGTACACTATATGCATTTCCAGATATACAGGTGTTGTGCCTGTGAAATGCCTGCTTGTATTTTCACACTGCGTCTTTATTCTCTCACTGTTTCTATAATTCACTGTCTCCCTCCCGCTCTTTGTTTTTTCTCTCTCCCATTGTCTCTCCCTCTCCCTCTCTCTCTCTCTCTCTACATCCACCCCCCTCGTACCGGTGCCACTTCAGACATGTTTTGACATCCATTTCAAGTCCTCCTGCATGGCTCCGTCCTCAGTCTTCTCAGAGGCTGAACAAGCCTTTTGTTGCAGGTGCCATGCCAAGCCTCGCCAAAATCCCTGCTTTGAACTTCAATGCCTATATATATACGATGAATTTTTTGTTGGTCTCATCTCTTGCTCTCTATTTTTAGTGTCTCTCACCTCATCCACCAAGACAATGTCTTTCCACGGACCAGTGAAACCTCGTGGTGATGTTTTCTTAATTAAGCGGGGGTGATTGTTGTCATAATTAAATATGTCTGCTGTACTTTGCAAAGACGCCCCCCCCCACTCACGCGACAAAACCCATCCACGGACAGATGTATCTGTCATCTCTCTCTTCACTTCCTTCCCCTCCGGTAGGGTTAGCTCTTCATTAAAAGTGTTTTTTTCTTTTTACAAATTAAGGTAATCCTCTTTTCATGTGGCCTAAAATCATGCTGATCTTGTAATGGCTGTAGGCCATTTTATCTGACACCATGCTGAAATGATTTCAGCCAATGGAATATAATAATGGTTTTGTGTCGCTTTTTCATTTATTTATTTTTTGCTTCTTTGCTTTGTTCCTGGTATAATGACCTTAACTAGAGCTTAGACCTTAGCTAGATTACAAACTAAAAACATAAATACATAAAAAATGTAAAACATATTTGAGAATAATCTGTCACAGTCACAATACCCGAACAATAATAACAGCAGCACGGAGGTATCATCATTCATTCATGTGAACAAAATAAAAACATTCACATGTGTTCAACTCTAACATTTCTTCTATGCTGTTGTTGCTAATATCCTCAGATTGATCAGCAAACGTGTTCATTTGTTGGAGAATACACATTATAAAACAATTAAAACACGCCGTAACAACAGTCATTCTTGACTATTGATTACCAATAGATGGCACTGCGCCGGAGCGAGTGCGATTAAACCTGCTGATCTGATCCGGGACCCGGATCTCGGGTAGGCCAAGACAAACACAGACGATATCCCAGGCAGGCTGGCGAGGAAAGATAGCTGTCCCGGGTGCTGAGAGCTAGTAAGTGACAGCGCAGTCACTCCTCCCCTCCAGGCCGCCCCGGTCGAGGGAACCTAACAGCTAATCGATTGGCCGAGGAGGCCGCAACAGGCGAAGGGTTCCCATCAAGCTCACAACCCTTCCGTCAAAAAAAAATCCTAACTGTCAGTTTTCGCCTTTAAATGCATTACACACTATAACCAGAGCTGGTCGTGTGTGTGTGTGTGTGTGTGGGGGGTGTGTGTGTGTGTGTGTGTGTGTGTGTGTGTGTGTGTGTGTGTGTGTGTGTGTGTGTGTGTGTGTGTGTGTGTGTGTGTGTGTGTGTGTGTGTGTGTGTGTGTGTGTGTGTGTGTCAATGGATGGATGGATGGAATGTGTGTTAGACAGACAGAGTTCTACATTGATGGATAGATAACAAGATAGACATATACATAAATAAGTAGATCAATAGATGTATAGATCGATATAACAAGATAGACAGATCCAAAGATAGAAGGATATATAGATAATGAGATGGATAGATAATTATTTATGAATATTTCATCATTAGGTTCTGCCAGTGGAAAATTGAATCAGCTCGCTCATCAATACAAAAATAATAGAAAATGGATTTTGATACATTTGAAAAAGAACTCCCCCAAATAGCCCGAGTTTTTCTAACTACATTTACTTAACAGGCTATCGACAGTCGGGCTCTGCAATCACTTACGGGTCGGAATAAAAAATAATATTTTCCATGTGCAAAAACAAGCGCTGGCGTTATTGGGACAACTGCTTTGTTCGCCACACTGCTTACTTGGCATTCAGCGGGTGGATTTCTTCCATTTGAGTAGTGGATTGTGTATCAACATATGGTTCAGTCCTCAATTCCCTCCACCCCTTAAGCTAGCACAGCTTTAGCCCCTGCTGACCTGCACCGTTCAACCCACGTTCATTGTTAACTTGACAAAGAGAAAAACTGCGACATGAAACAGCTCTTATACCAGCAGTGTGTTTATTAGAAACTGTATGTGTGTGACTGTGTGCACACATAAGTTGAAATAGGTTAGACCCCCGAAGCTATCTTTAATAGAAACAGTTTATCATGGAAATGTGAGATAACTCTCACTGTTCACTGTTAATGTAAACGTTCATATTGTGCTAACAAGCTAATCAAGCTTTCAGGTCTTTTTAAGGTAACTACAGAAATCATGCCGACTGGTGCCAATGGTTACGAGAAAAACATAAAAAGCTAAAATATCTGCCTTTAAACATCTGTAGTCTTGATGGCATACTGAATTTAGGTTAAAACAAAGCTGGGACAAAACAAAGAAATGTTTCAAAATCCCAGACGGCCCTAAGGCAGGGATTTAGGAATCACTGTTACATATTTCTGAAACAGCCCATTTTCAGTGGACAAACATCAGCGTGACTTTGGACAAGGTCAGCTAGGCAGAAACAGAGCTGTTTTGAGCTAGGCCTATTAGGAATTGATCTCATCTCCACAGCCTTGTGTAATGGGCCTTGTTCACCATCTTGTTTCAAAATGCTAGCCTATACACCTAGCGGCCATATTGGCCCTAAACGCTAGCTTATACTGTGTTCCATCAACCTAGGATCACACCCTAGAAGACCTCATTTCAGGTTCAAGTTGGTAAACCTGTTCTAGCCAGCTGAGACATTAGCAATACCAGGTATAGCCAGGTATGCCATTGTTACCAATGCTAGTTTATATCAACACATTGCGCGCTATTTCGATATTACTGCAGGTTTCACGTATTGTTGATGCTTCGGAGCAGCAAACTTGAATCTAGCGTCGGGACTGGGAGGTTCTTCAGGGGGTATTCCAGTTGAAAATCTGACTTGGAAATAGGAAATTGCGACTTCCAAGTAAAAACGGTAGGTGCCATTTTTCACAGATGAGCCTTCCTGGTTCTTAACACTAGCTTATTCACCTAGTGGCCATCTTTGTTCTAAACGCTTGCTTATTCACCTAGTGGCCATTTTGGTTCTTAACACTCGCTTATTTACATATCAGCCTGAGCGCTATCTCCGTGTGAGGACCCCCACCCATCTAGAGTTCCGAACCAAAAGGTGAATAAGGCGGCTAGGCCCCATGACAGGCTGAGTGATGGCATGTCCCCGCTTAAACCCATGGTATGGACAATGATTTGTCACTCATGGCCGTGACTAAAAGCCCTAACAGGCTTCCTTTTCCTCGACGTCTATAATTCTTTAGTCACACACACACGCACGCACGCACGCACGCATGCACACACACACACACACACACACGTGTGTGTGGCAGAGGACATATTTGGATTGGGGCCACCGTGTTCTTCCACACTCAATTAGGTGTGCTTTGTTTTGTTTTTGTGTGGAGACATTGTTTTGCTGCATGCTTGTGCAACTCAAAATAAAGGAAAAAGATTGTACCATGTTCACAACAAATGTTGTGGTGTAAAATGAAAGCACGCGATTGAAAATCATCAGCAATTATTATACATTTGTTTTCACTGCAATTAACAGTTAACACTATAACAGTTAATGCAAAAAAAACCTCTACAGTTAATAGGTTTCAGTTCTGGTTCTTGGCTACCTCGTTCAAACACAGCTGGAAGAGAGCGGCGCAGAAGAACAGCCAATAGATTTGGATTAATAAAACCTCTGAATCCATGTGTTGACTTATGCCCCTCGCTGGGTGGGTTATGGATGTAAATAGATTCCTCCTCGGCATCCCGGCTCCCTTACATGGCATCCTACACAGGCTCTGACACTCCCTCATCCCCCCCCCCCTCCCCACCATAATACATGAAAGAGGGTTTGACCCAGAGAATAAACATGCCCGCACACTAGCATGTGACGCGCACCGCACCATTTCAGATGCATTACGCGAGGCGGGATTCAATTTCCTCCTTGCTCACCGGAGCGTGGACTGCTCGTCTGTCACTTCCTCTGCTTACCGTTGTGGTCGCAAACGTGGGACGCCATGCACACTCTCTCTCTCTCTCTCTCTCTCTCTCTCTCTCTCTCTGCTGAAGTCGCGCAGCGGCGGGGAAGATCACACCCATCATCGTCCATTTTGATGGCGTGCCAGCAGCCACACGCCATCGTAGCAGGTAGTTCAGGATCACGGGACCCATGTTTGCGCTGAATATGAGCGAGGCCATGTATAAGGAGAACTCAATGGCTCTATTGCAGTATACACCTCAGCGCGTACATCCATGCTTAGGGAGACAATACGGCTCTATATAGCAGGCCTGTATTTTCTTTGCCAGGGGTCAGGAACTTATGACTCTAGTGCAGCATTTATCCATTGTTTTTTTTAAGCCAGGGCCCGTAGTGCTTGGCCCTCAACCTTTTGGGTTCACTTAGACCTACGTAAATAACCCTCAATACATACTTAAGTTTAGGGTTTGACATTCATGTCAGAACATTTTGAAATTAATATTTAAATGTGTGAGACAATTTCAATCTATGAAATTGATTCTTTCTACATACAAAGCTTATTTACTTGGCCCAAACATTCACATAGCTAAGGTGATTTCCAGGTCAAATTTGGCAACATCTTTTTATTATAATACCATAATCTACAATCAGAGTAGGTAATGAACTGCCGGAAGAGGGAATGTGATAAATGATTTTGGATGACAAATTATCTTCCCAGCCTAAATGGTCACGTATAATTTGCAATGAATGAATATCTTCCCTAAAAGGGTTGAATGATTATGTCAACTCTTCCTCTAAGAACAATTTCAAGTAATTACATTTTTTATGGCTCTGCCAACCGAAAACGTTCCTGACCTCTGCACTGTAGCATATTCAGGAAATGTCCCATCTGGGTTCAATAAAGGACTTTGTCATTCATTTCTCATATTACTCAAATGGTATTGGTCAGCCAAGGTTGGAGAACATCTCTGTCACTTCATAATTTGACTTACTGAGGTAGCTTGGTTTAGAGTTTGAGTTAGGGTAAGGTGTTAGTATATCTTTTCAAAAGATTACAAACACATTTAAATCACAAATTGCACATCAACCCAATGACAAACGAATAGCATATTCACTGCAAGTGCTAGAACCAGCCACTATTTACAGAAATGTAGACATACATAACGTGTATGGGTGAGCTGTAGATACTGTAAGTCCACCACTTGGCCTCTTGATACATCCTAAGAGGGAAGACAACTGTCAGACTGGCTCCAGACTGACGTTTATAGGAACGTTTGCATTCTGAAGAGAGGTTGTGTGCTCCTGCGCTGCGCGTTCCCCTGGTGTAAAGGGCATGCCGAGAACACTCCGACCCTCCACGAATGCCAACACTGCAGCTGTGGGAGGGCATCAACGCAGACCTTTTTCAGACAACAGAAGCTGGGCTTCACCCTGTCCACACACAAAGATCGCATATGAATCCCATTTCATTCTTGCCTCTGAAACAATGTGAAAATTGTGCTGCACGTTTTTTGGAATCCTAATCCGACAGCGTGGAAGTGTGGAGTGGTTGAATGACAAGTAAAGGGGCATATTATAGGAGTCCTTCCCGCCTTCACAGTTAGAACATATAGGCGGAAGTTCCCTGGAGGGGATTGTATTTGAATGAATAAAAGACGTACAAAGAGAATCCCTCTTCTTGCTGGCAGGCGCCCGGCCTGTGCTGAACCACTAGGATCCCCGCTAGTAGTCAAGCTTCCATCATAGCTCCATTAATAAAGCTGGTGGGGGGTGTGTGTGTGTGTGTGTGTGTGTGTGTGTGTGTGTGTGTGTGTGTGTGTGTGTGTGTGTGTGTGTGTGTGTGTGTGTGTGTGTGTGTGTGTGTGGGGGGGGGGGGGGGGGGGGGGGTTATATTGTCATGCCTCACTGAGATCTCTGGCTCTGCACAAAACTGTCACAATCCAGCTCTTCCCGGAGGAACTAGCCAAGGTGCTAGACTTGCCCTACTTATAAACCGCACTTGTCAGAGATGACGTAGCGGAACAATTAGCATGCCCTGTCGCTCAGACCCACCTGCGTGCATCTGCGACAGGTACGCCCATGCAGCTCCTCCCCGGGGGGCGCCTCATTGCTCCTTCCCGTGAAAGGCATTAACCCTCTGCCTAATCTACAGCCTTTCTTCGCGCTGCCCTGCCCTGTCGGAACACAGCGGTGCGTGCGTTGCTCCGCTCGGACAGGTAGAGGGGGCAACCGAGAGTGTCGCCGCGGCTGTTATGGGTCCAGTGCTCCGTGGTTGCCCCTGCGGCAGCCGCACTCCCTTTCATACGATCCTCCAAGCGTAAGTAAGTGGAGATTGCATAATAATTAGGCGAATCACGTCGGGGCTGCAGAGATAAAAATGAACGCGGATACACAGGCGCTATCAGCCAGCAAGCTCTGAAGCAGCAGCCGTGTATTGGACGAGATACAATTAGTTTTCTTTATTGTACTGAAGATATCACGGCTCTACGACTTATCTATGTTTACCAACTGGCTATTTTGTCGAACATCTTGACCTTTCCGAATGAAAGACGAATTGCCTACCGGGCTACACTTAAAGATTGGTTTGGCTGTATTTGGTGGTGTTGTGAGGACCTTTCGTATCAGCGGTGGTTATAAAGGCTCAAAAATACAACATCACAGATACCGGAAAATATCGGTGGCAATCGCCAAATGGATGGTTTTGTGTCTTTTATATGCATCGCAGTTACACTGACCCAAACATTCTCTTTTCCCAATCTTGTTCTACAGTACATTTTCAGTGTTTCTAATTAAATGAGGAACAAGAAAAGATATGAAACTCCTTTCCTTGGCAGTGGCGTTACAATCGAAATGTTATGATTACCAGCAATGAAGGGCCTCTGGGAGAGAAGACAATGAAACAGAAGTTTAATTCTGAGAAATATGAGGACCATGGTGATTTAACCAATGTTAACCATTGTTTTTTCTATCAAATTGACAGAGCAGTGTGCTCTTTTTACAACATGAGTTGCCTGGGAAAAAAACAAAAAACAACAAAACAATTTTGCCTTCTACAGCACATGCAATTGCAATAAGATGTATTCTCAAATCCAAAATATCAACCTCCCACAAAATGTTGTCTTGCCCCCACATTCGTTGGCGTTTCTTCAGTCTGTCGATGGCTTGTGGGTCAACTGTTGACTTGTTGTTAATCCAACTCCACTAGAAGAAGAGGAGCGCTTAAAAAGGGTTATCACACTTGGTGGATGTTGATTGTCTTGTGTCTGGGTGAGCGAGTGAGCGCTAACAAAGAAAGGTCAGCCGTTTGATCTGTGGAAGCATGTGAAGGAAAGTGGTTGAGGATGCATGCCGGGGGGGGGGGGAAGGCGGGGGGCTAGGTTGTTGGGACTGACAGTAGCAGGAAATGGGAAAAACTGAAATGGATGTTGTGTACTCAGAGTCTCACAGAGGAGGAGCAGGTGATATCAGCCTTGTGCAGCTGATATAATCTGTTAGAGAGATGGGGGGGGGGGAGAGGAGTCGGCACGTCCAAACTGGTTCACAGACCTCCAAAGAATCATCGTTCAGATGTGTGGGTTGGTGACTGCTGGAAGAAATGGGGTGAATTGAAAGAATAACAACAAGGATTACTTCTTTTTTTTTTTTTTACAGTTTTTTTCTTTCCAAAAAAGCACGCCGTGTGTTTATTCACTGCATAATCATACGCAACAAATGAACACTCAAATTTGGATTCAGACATAGTCCTACGGCATGTGATCATCTGGCGATTATCTCATGGATGAGGTGCAACTCACCCTTTCAGTGGCCTTCGTCCAGAGCATGGTTGGATGCCGGGTGTTGGAAAAATGCCCATATTAAATATTAGTTTTCTTTCCCCACTCCGCATTTCCCTGATTCAAATTCAGTCCTGTTATCTTTGGAAAAGCGTGAATCTGAGTTAGGCTGATGTAGGCGCACGCTGGGCGAGGGAGATGTGTATCATATGGTCATGATTAGAGGCCGTGATGTGTTCAATTAAAACCGGAACAAATCAAGGAGGAGTCTCCTCGCTGTTCCATTGAATATTAATTAGGGTAATTAACTGGGGTGAATTGCAATTTGGAGCATAATTAGTAATGAGATGACATTTGAAGTTCACACAGGATTGAAATGCAGTCACCCTTAACCATATGCTAATAACGCCCGTCTATAGTCTATCATGTGGGCGGCACTGTGTAACAAGCTTGACCAAACAACCGATGAGTTGGCCATGATGAAAGACAGGGTGGAAAGTACATGCACTCACACACACACACACACACACACACACAGGCCATAAGCAGCGAGAATGTGTGTGGCTTTTAGAGGTAACAGCTGAATTCTGATCTGAAAAAATCATAATCAATTCCCTTTCTTTGAAAATGATGCACGGCTAATCGTCTTCATGGATATGCAATATACCATTATCCGACTTACAAGGCAAATTCGATATTTGACATTCAAGGTCTGATTTATTTTTATATGGTATTATATATTTGACAACATGGTGACACATCATACACAGTGGGGCTTTGTTGTTCTCACACACACACACAAACACACACACACACAAACGCGTCATACGCGTCATCCAACATCCACACAATCTGCATATTAATATTGGTAATATTGGATTTTGATTGGGCCAAGATGTCATTCTGCAGCTCCTTTGAGAGCGACGGCAGAATAAAAGCAGACAGGTGGCAGGTACAACGTGACAAAAGACTCAGGAACGTCAGGAGCGTCAGCCACAGTGGCGGACGCCTCACACCCTGCTGGGACTTCTGGGGGGGGGGGGGATTTGATGAGTCATACAGTGAATCCGCGCTTTCATTTCATTAACACGTTTGAGGGAAAAATCAAAGTAAGGAATGGGGAATAATGCCAAATCGGGCAGATTATTTGAACTGAAAATGTCTCGTTCACACACAACAACAAACAAACGCTGTCGCTCTAGCTAACAAACAGAGCAGACTCCAGTTGTGGGCGGCCGACTGCGTTACAGGGTCGGAAACAGGAGCCTCAAAGCTCAAAAGGAGCAGACTGTTGTATGTGTTTCAGCCGACATATTCTCAAAGCACACGGCTGTCTGTTTGGGAGTGAACAAAAACAGCACAGTCAGTGTATCACCTTCCCTGCCACAAGCATTATATTATTATCAATAGGCAGGGGCTTCTCCCTCGCTTGCAGACATTCCTCAAGGTGGGATGCAGTGTCATGTACAATGATGTGGTTGTCAACGAATACTCGGGTATTTCAACAAAAGGCCAATTAATTGTCCATTTAGACCTGCTTGGCTAATGGCCGCTCCAAAGTGCTGTCTCACATTTTGAGCGTCCCTTTACCAAACTGGTAATCCACCATACAGGAAGGATGCAATATGCTGAACATACTGCAGTGTATATATATATATATATATATATATATATATATATATATATGTGTATATACAGTATATATGTAGAAGTGCGCTGAATATACTGCACTTCAGATGTAGTTGTATGCAGAATATACTGCAGAAAGACGGTAGTATAAGGAATTCATTGCAGAAGCATGCCGAATACTGTACATATTATAACAATTAAATAATTGAGGATTGTAATTACTTGTAATATTGGTAGTTGGCTTAGCGAGGCCAAGAGCCCTTGGAGCTATTCGGTTATACATTGAGTTTGCTCCTCAAATATATTTTGCCATTAACCGAAAGCATAGAGTCTTGACCAGGTTGGATCTCGACTAGGGGTGGGAATCGAGAACTGGTTCCTTCTCATAACCGGTTCCAACTAACCAATTCCATCGGAATTGTACGCCTCCAACGTTATCGATTCTTCTTAACGATCCCTGCGCGATGTTTTCCGGTTTTCTCGTTGAGTGCCATGTGTTCAAAAGCCTGCGTACGAGTCAAGCGCTCTAATCAAGCGAATAATATATCCTGATTTGAAAATGGATAACGCACGGAGCAGCCAGCCTGAGCGGTAAACTGCGACCCCAAGTCATCCCCGCTGACAGCAACACGCTGCATTGGTGGAGAGACACGGGCTGCCACAAATACCCGCTTCTCTCAACATAGAGGCGCATATACCTGTGTGTGCCAGGCACGTCTGTGCGCTCCCAACATACAGACGTAAAAAAAAAGAGAGCCGCACTTGATCCAGATCAAGTTGATGGTGTTTCTAGCAAAAAACATTAAGAAATTGATTTCTTGCAGATAGGCTATAGGCTTTACTCCTGCTGCTGTCTCCTGTTTAAGTTGTCACGTCATTGTTTGCGCTGTGCAGTTCCGATTCCGTTTTTGTTTTTCATTGCATAGCCTCATTTTGTGATATGCACAGTGGCACTTGATATCAAGTTGATAACCTGTTTCAAACAAAGAGGATATGGCCTAAGTCCTGTTTATGTCTCCTCTTGTCACGTAGCCTAATACATTTGTGATGTAGTGTTGTGATGCTCTGTTAGTGTTTTGTTTTTTTTGTGGGGGGGGGGGGGCAGGGCCTCGTAGATATTCAAATATATTCAAATACATTGCTTGATATTCGATATCCGTTCGAAATTGATTTCTCAAAAGTGACAGCCCTATATAGTAGTAGTATAGTCGTTTTTATTAATAAGGCAGAGCGAGCTGCATACAAATATTTTCCGGTTTCATGCATTTTAGCTGATGATGACACCGATAGCACTCAGGCAGCTGGCCCCACGACATCGGCTCAAGTTACCCCTATATTTTCTTTTGTACTCTATACCCGCAGAAGACAGTGTAGAATTCCTTTTTTGCCACTCAATGAACTACTCAGGAATCGATAAGAGAAGGCAGAATCGACAATGGCATCGATATTGATAAAACGTATCAATTCCCACCCCTAATCTCGACGTTGCCCTGTCAGTAGATAATATGGATTCCTCCTCAAAAAGGATAACCGGCCTCTTGTCTCTTGTCTGTATCTGTCCGACAGCTTGCTCCTTCACCCTCATCTATCTATCAGAGAGCAGTGTCTTCAAACCATTGAAATCTACCAGAGAAGGCCATCTTGGTTGAGTCAACTGCCATACAACCTGTTTAGTCTCTGATCCCATTTTTCTGCCTGAACTTTTTCACAACTGAAAGTTCTTACGTTTTTTTGTATTTGCTTCCACACACATCGTTTAAACCAAATCCACACCTGATTCATATGTGTTTAAATATTTGTTGTATGTTGTATATATGTATGTGCACCATTCACAAAAACCTAGATAATTAGTCGGTCATCACTGTAAATTATCTTCAGGCAGTCTGTTGGTTTATACAGAACTCTTTTTTCAAACCTTTAAAAAGTAATACAACCAGTGTATATATCTCTAGCTTATAGGCGGCCATGATGCAACAGACTACAGTGTCTACATCAGCTTTAATTATAAACCATTGTAAGCCACCACCGGTAATTCAGTCAGACCCTTCTGTACCCGACATTGAGCTCAGGCTCTGGCAGAACTCTTTGTCTCTGATGCTGTCTGAGAGTCAGGCTGAGTTGAATAATGAAATACTAAATGCATCTAAAATTAGGTTCTTGCCCGAGATGGAGGCAGACAACATGGCTGAGATGGAGAGCGTTTAATGAGCCACTAAATGACGCCAGGAAGCCATATCCCAGCGAGTTTCATCCCTGATTAGACTTCTGAACTTATGAAATTTAAAACCATAACATAGCTCCGGGGCCCAGAATGTATCTGCGCTATACCGTTGATTACAAATTGATTATCAAACGTGTTGCGGTAAGAGAGATGCATTTAAGCTGAGCAGCCACTGCAAAAATAATAACCAGTGGGACTTCTCTTTATGAATATGTTTTGTTTTTTTGTAAATAATTTTCTCCAAGTGGTTAACACACAATTGCAATTTGTATAATTACCATTTTGAACCCAAGCAGACAGTTGACGTGGGCGGCGATCCTTTGTTTTTCCGTGCAGTGATTGACCAGGCTGTGCTTCCACTTGGAATTACATTGAATGTTACCTTTCCTGGTCGTGTAGTCTTTTGACCCAAAAGAATGGATACACAAACAGCAACTTAACCCAAAGGAATTAAAAAACAAACAACAACAACAACAACAACAACTCTACTCTCCATAATTCTTACCTTGAGCTGTTTGCTTTCCCATAAAAAAGACTGAAAAAATGGTGAGATAACTCACTAAGTAGTGTAGTAGAGCACTATACAAATGTATTTGTTAGCAAGGAACTGCAAAGGTGATGTAAATCAATGAAAAATTACACTATGAATGGTAGGAATACATACTATTGATTATAAAATGTAGATCATCCCACAAAAGGGTTATCGTTTTAATGCTATTGCCACCCCCTTTCTTGGACTCTGCCACAATGTAATAACTGTGACGTTGAGGAGAATGAAACAGAAGCAGAGAGGTTTATTCTGAATGGTTTGGAGCTTTGGGAGAATGAGCTTACAAGAACAAAAACAAAATCAATTTTCCGCTTTTTGTTGTCCTCGAAGGGCAAACATCCTGACAAAGACACGTCCAGAAATATCGTTTTTCTTCCTGAACTTTGGTTTTGTACGCTAACTTCCTGCAGTGGCTCCATTCCTATTCAGTACTTAATAAATAAACACATTTCTTAATCCTGCTTAAATGTGCTTGGTATTTTTTGGCTAGTCCAGTTCAACCCTATTATTTCTGTGGAACAAAACAGGCCTATGAATATGGTTAGCAGTTTGGTTATATAATAATAAACTTAATTTGTATGGTATCATTTGAAAAACACTATTTTGGTCAAAACACTTTGACAAAGTGCATCATACTAATGTAGCACTGAAAAGGTGCAAGGACTATTATTTTGCAAAGGTAACTGGAGAACCAGGAAGAGCAGCGGAGAGAGGGAGACGAGACGAGAGGAGACCCTCACGCAGGGCTGACATAGAAAAAAAATGGTATACTTGGAGCAAAGAAATAAACTTTAATATAAAATTTAATATACAACAAAACTCTGTGTCAGGTGGTGTTGAATTCCCCCACAGAATCTACTTTTACTCTAAGAATAATCAAAACATCAAATACGCAGAGAGACATTGACAAGATGACAAGTTTACTGTAAACATACAATAAAATGAAATAAAGGAGCAAAGAATCAACTTAAATATGAGCTATCCCGGTTGTGGTGGTGGTGGTGGAGACAAGTCTTGGGGTGGAGCTTGGTGTTTGCCCAGGGGTCACCTTGGAGGACTGGTGCGGGGAGGGGGAGGGGGGCCACAGCTGACAAGACAGATCCGTGCGGTAATTAGAGTGCAGAAGGAGAGCCACAGAGGTGTACTCTGACAGGTAGACGTAGCTCTTAAAGGCTAAAGCGGGGGACCAATCAACTTCTCCTCCTGTGTCGGTCCCCTTCTGTCTGAAGGCGGTGGGCTCCTTAATATCATAAAGGAAAACACTGTTTTGTCAGAGTAATGGTGCAGATCGATACGCTACCGTCAAGGTGCATGTTTTTATTTTAAGGATTAAGTGGAAAATCATAGACTCGAGTGTAGCTGGGAGGAGAGCTGCTACCGGCAACATAACAATGTTTTCATATTATAAAAAATGGATGGGCTGATGAATATATTTAGGTTCATAGATGCGCTGTTGACTACTCCATTTGCCTCTGACTACTGAAAGCCTAAAGCGACAGTTGAACTGAATAAGCCTCGGTATTAAAGTTTACCGCAAAAGCTTTAACATCTCTCTGCTTTCCAATCTAAATATATGATATATATATATATATATATATATATAATTCTCATGTTAAAAGTCCACTTGCCAGAAGGATGTGATGATAATAATAATAATGAATTGCATTTATATAACGCTGTTCAAGGTACCCAAAGCGCTTAATCTCAGGAGATTTGTATGCATGTGGTGGGGGGGGGGAGGGGGGTATGCATGTTTAGGGTATGATACCTCATCCTCTGATGAGGAAAATCCACTGTGAACACACACGTTTAACTCAGGGCCATCACAGTGAAAGCCAGCCCCGAATCCAGAGGTGGGATGATATAGGGGGTTTAGGCTCCGAAGCTCCAGGGATCCGTCTATTGCCTGGATAGAAATCCTTCCATTGCATGGATTGAGTGTTGTGCAGGTGATCATGTGACATCTCTTGATGGACTGGCTGGCAAAAACTGTGAAACATCTCAACCAATCTCAACTGGAAAAATGGGGATTTTATGATTGCATTTGGATGTGCTAACAACGAATAGCTCAAATACATGGCGGGTAATTTCACCATTAATGTCGGCCTTCTCTTGATATCGTCAGATCTCCACTGAGTTGACATGCTGAAGATTGTGAAGTTATGTTGTTTAGCCATCTGCTACAAGCGTTGTGTACGCACTAATCAATCTTCTCTGTTCCAGCTGGTTGACCGTGTGACCTCGATAGGGCTCTGTCTATGCCCTGTGTAGGATTGGTCTACCGCCTGGATAGGAAACAGGGAAAGCAATATATATATATATATATATATATATATATATATATTGACCCCAAACTTTACTGTTCAAATAAAGGGAAAGCCGATGACACAATGATGTTTTTTTTTGTTCCCCGGAATTGACCGCAAATGTAATTATAACTTTTCCCCCTTCAATTTGTGGGCCAACACAGCCGCATATTTATTGTGTTTCCGCAATCATCTCGGATTTATAAATTCCAATTTCCTTCAGTAATAAATGTTTGCATATATTTATCCGTGGGAAAAGTCTTTCCTCTGGCAACGGGCTGTGAATAATGTCTCCACAGCTAATAATGAAGAGATTGCGTGGAGAACTATCCTCCCCCTCAAACGGCTCTTTGATGGGACGCTGCAGTCTGAGGAACATTTAAACCACACATGAATGTCATTTGGCTCCGTGTTCACACCAAACATTAAAACGGATTCTTCCGTTCCAGGCTCTGTGCCATATACCCGTAAAGCACGACGTACACGGCCATATCTGGACACACGCGAGACAAAGGTTTTGAAACATTTGAGCAGAATAGACTTGAGTCGTGTAGGAAGTGAGTGGTCTATAGGTGCAGCCATGCTGTATCACAACTCGATTCCATTTATGCTTTGGTACGTGCCAGAACTATGAAGTGAAAGTCCCGCTCTTACATTAAAGCATCAGATACATGCAACGTAAAAAGACAATTGAACCAGTGACACACTTGTGTTGGAGCATCCATACAACTCAGGGCACTTGAATCCAAACAAGAAATAGCCATTTATGTACGAGTACAACCAAATTTTGTGTATTTATTATCTTTGTGACTCTCCCTGTATATATTTCTGGCAGACCTTGACCAGCGCCGTCGTATAGGGGGGAAAGGTTATGACAATTATAAGGGCCCACAGCCCGCTAGGGCCCACACACAGCCCCCAGTAGCCTCTATGACAAAATGATTATGCATACACTGAACTAATATATATTCATATGAATGAATCTGAATTAAAACAAAGCCACAAATCATACAATATTCAAATTTTAATAATTTCAATAATCCCCTTGGCCCCTTCTTAAAAAATGGTTTGGTCCACACCGCGGTTCGTTCTTCCCAGGGACGTGCACAGGAGTTTTGAGGGGCAGGTGCCGAAATGACGGGGGGGGGGATCGCGGACGAGCGCTATTGCGGGCGCGATTGTTGACGGGGGGGGGGCGTTCGATCGCGGACGAGCACTTTTGTGGACGCGATTGTTGAAGAACACTCAGAGGGCACTTTTTAATACGAGGCAAAAAGGGCAGGGGCTCAAGCACCCCTAGGGCCCTATGTGTGCACGTGCCTGGGTCTTCCCATGGTTCTTCCTCAGCGGAAGTGAGTGAGCGATGAGACTTACAGTGAACAAACAACCAATTTTAAACTTTAATTGAGATTAGATGAGGCTTGTTGTTGTTTTTGATATTTGTTTTACAACAACGTATTCCATGTGCTCTTTGTTTCACTTGCACATTTAAGTTAAATGCTACATATTTACCTGTGGACTATCTTGAGCCAGGACACTTTGTTTTTTGCATATCAGTGCTTGATTGTTAAATACAATAAAATACCCACACTTATTTGTTGAGTGGTTCATTGAAAATGTATTTGCAATCAGAGGTGTAATAACGTGTTGCAAATCAGGGAAATTTGACAATTAATATTACATAATTTACATAATAATACACTTGTTAAGTCGTTAAATGTAAAAAAGGAAACAAATTCCTAGCAACTGCCCTGACCTTGACAACATTGACCTTGGAACAGAGCCCTCCAGCTAGTCAGCTCCAAAGGGAGTAGGTGGGTAGGAGATGTTTATTTGTAACTCTTGGTGTGTAATGACCATTGATTAAGCTCTCACGTCTGTCATTTGTTTGTTGCAAAGAGTTGATCCCTGCTCCTTCTGCTTTCGGATGCTGTCCAACTCGTCCAGCCAGTCAGTTATGAGGCTCACTATGAGGCCATCGATGAGGAGGATGAGGATCAGAACACAAGATGTGCTTTATTAATCCCAGACCGGAAATGTCAGTGTCGCAGCAGAAATGGAGGGCAGCCAAACGATTCATGTCAATTAAAATAGACATTATGTTCTTAATAAAAGAAAATAAAAAAATCTGGATAGATACTGCAGTATGATACAGAGAAGTGAAGTCATCTAGATGGAAGGTAAAAAAAATGGAAGCATTATAGACAGTTGAGTTAGACATGAAGATGAGGTGGTTTCCCCTGCTATTTGCATATAATGTGATGTTGTCCCTTCCTTTCATTTCAAATATTATTATTTTTTAAAATAAATGACAAATGCCAATGTCAGAAACTGTTATTTCCCTTGTTCCACTGAGAGTCGTAGCTGGGGAGTTCCAAACCTGATGGTTCGGGCCTAATGATGGGGATTCTGACATGACTTGTCCTCATTGTCTCTTCTCTTCATTAAAACAGAAATAGCGACTTCTCACCCTTCAGATGTGACAGATGCTAGCGCATGTGACTCATGATCAGGCTTCACGGTTGCCTTAGCCGTACGAGCCTCTTCGGATTTCATTTCCATTCACGTCTTCAATTATCCCAGGCTCTCATCGTCCTCTCACGCCGCACTCTGTTTACCAGTCCCTTTGATTTTTCTTTTTCTTTCCCTAGATCAGGATTCTGAAATGTGGTGGTTAGGGTTTTTGAAGCATCGGGGTAGACCCGTCCCTCTGGCTGGCTGACGTCACCTTTGATCTTCAGTCGTGGTTACGCCAGAGGAGAGAGTGTTGCAGGGGCATCCTCCCCCAGTGCGCACTCCGGGGGCGTCTGGGAGTGAGATGAGACGTGCTGTTTGCTGTTCTCTCCCAAAACACCATCGCTGTCCCCAGAGCCAGGCAACTGGTAAATATGGCTCTTAAATTCGGGAGACATTGATTCATGAAGGCGACAATTAGCGAGTCTGGTGCTGTAGTTCAAGTTAGCAGGCAAGCCAATTAGCACAAACAACGGAATGCTAACGGACT
The DNA here is from genome assembly GCF_964030765.1 of Micromesistius poutassou. Lineage (NCBI taxonomy): Eukaryota > Metazoa > Chordata > Actinopteri > Gadiformes > Gadidae > Micromesistius > Micromesistius poutassou. Next base: position 15,167,946 of record NC_140274.1, read on the forward strand.
CATTAGAATGTGGTGGGGTGACAAAGCAAATGTCACCTTTCTGCTGGGGGTGAGGTCCGCCCTCCGCGGTGGAGTATGGCCACGTCCCCCGTGCGATTGGCTAGAAACTACTTTTTTACACACTGTTAATTTCCCTTACACCATGTCCTGCAACGCTCTCTCGCCATAACACATAAACATTTCTACACTTTAACCACGTTTGTTTCCCCCGCTGAGATAGTTGGACAGGAATAATAACGGATACAAACACCCTTTTTATGCAGACCGAATGAACAACCACAACCGTACACTTGTGTACATCTCATATAAACCCATTTTCCATTTTTTTAATGGATTTTCTTATTATGCAGGTTTTATGTGAATAACTGCACATCACGCATTCACATTTAGCAATTGTGCGTGTGTGTGTGTGTGTGTGTGTGTGTGTGTGTGTGTGTGTGTGTGTGTGTGTGTGTGTTGAGCCCTCGGATCCCTCAGACTCGTGCACACAGCTAGCACCGCTCCCAGAGTTAACCTTAGAAGCCGATAACGGCGTCGGCGGCACCAGGAGGCAGTTAATCATTCCAACCTCTTCACAAGAGAGTGACAGCTTCTCATTTGGGGGCCGACTGCTTCTCTAGCGACCGGCGTCCCCAGACAGCTAGAACAAAGGCCGGCGTGCGGTTATTGAGCGGCATATAAGACGGAACTTATCGCCAGAAAAGAAAAAGTGAAAAGACGCAGCACAATGGAGAAATGTCCTATTTCCCTTTTATTTCAGAACAAGGTTGGAGATATTCTGCGGCTATGTATTAAAAAGGGATTACGGCGGCACGTATCTCTCGAGCACCTTGCTCATTAACGGAAGGCACAGACGAATGCTCGGATCCGTCTGAATCTGTTCTCCTGATGTAAGGCTTTAACGACCCACTTAGAACAGGCCATCTGTGAATGTTTCTCGTTGACACTGATGACGGACAAATGATGCCGGCTGAGGGTTTTTCTGTCCCACTCAAACACACGAGAGCACAGAACAAACGCACGCCACGGTGCCCAGCGTTCCACTTTGATCAATAGGTTGAGTAATCTCATGAACGGTCATGCGCGAGGAAAACAAACAAGCAGACGCTCGTCGTCGTGTTGGATTTCTGTAAAGCCGAGACTTTGAGGGGGATGTTTCACAAAAGAGAGAGAGGGGGTTGACGTTGACGGCAGAACAAACACAAATACAAATATTAGATTCAATGAAGGCCTGTGATGCATATGAAGCCGATCGGTCATATCCGACGAGGGCGTGGAGATAAACGACGGTGAGCGCGTCTACCGGCTTGTTGTTGTTTGGTTGGAGGTTTGGAGTGTTACTGTATGTGGACTTGAATGAAAAGGAAGAAGATTAGCCACACATGTAATATTACAACACATGACTAGACACAGACTCATACACAATGTACACACACACACGCACACCTTGATTGATCCCTTGTATTGCTGCAAGTCTAGGCCTCCAGAGAATTAAATTCATTTCAATTTGATTGTATTTGTATAGCCCGTAATCGCAGGTACAGTCTCAAAGGGCTTAACAGGGCCTATATTTATCACCATGGTACCCATGGTGCAGGTACCTCCACAGAGGACTGAGTCCTATGGTGCAGGTACCTCCACAAGTGTGGGGCTCCACAGAGGACAGGGTCTTACGGTGCAGGTGTGGGGCTCTACTGAGGACAGGGTCCCACGGTGCAGGTGAGGGGCTCCACAGAGGACTGGGTCCCATGGTGCAGGTGTGGAGCTCTACCGAGGACAGGGTCCCACGGTGCAGGTGTTGGGCCCCACCGAGGACGGGGTCCCACCGTGCAGGTTAGGGGCTCCACAGAGGACAGGGTCCCACGGTGCAGGGGTTGGGCTCCACAGATGACAAGGTCCCACTGGCTCCCCTGAGGACCGCGTATCATGCCACTGGTGTGGCTCCGCAGCGCTGTGCAGGGTCTGGATACCTTCCAGCAGATAGCAGATCACACAACGCTCTGGAATCAAACAGTGCCATGTTCCAATATCCTGCTGACATGAAACAATGGGAATTAATTAACTAGTAAACAATACACACGCATGCACACACACACACACACACACACACACACACACGCTACACAAACTGACTATACAAACTGTACACGCTCACACTATACACACAGTAACACACACACACGTGCTGTACATACATACCACACACACATATACACAAATTGCTTTGCCTTAAAGTCTTGGACACTGTCAAATGCATACATGCAAATATTTTTCAGATTAGATTAGTTATTGACGCAAGTGACTATGGGGATGTTACATCATTTTGTGGCGGTTCTATGGTTATATCTTGTTGTTCATCAACTGATCCAAGCAGACAACACAAACAACCACAAACGCACACAGCCAAAGATAAGCCTGCAGATGTTTATTATGTCCTGATGCTCTGTAATTAATAAATTCCAAAGGAGAGCCAAATTTCTCTGCTCAATATTGAACAGAAGAGTAAAGATGAACACAAAATGTAAACACAAAATCACAGCCAGCAATAAACTATGTTCATTATAGAATTTAAGATGCATAAGGAAAATGCATTAAAACTATGCAAATAGGCACAGAGATGCACACAAAACATAAACTATACATAATGACATGTACATGAAGGGGTTCAGATGCTGAGATATTGTACGTCCGTAGAAAGACAAGTGTAGAAAGACAGCTGTGGGAGGTAACGGCTTATTAAAACAGTGTAAGCACACAGCATAATAAGAGCATGGTAAACCGCAACATTAATCATGCGTGGGTGCCATGTCACAGTGCCAGCAAATGCAAAGCTAACAGTGCTAACCCAGTTAGCATCAATCAACCAACTGCAGACACAGACACACTCACCTGGCACCCCCCCCCCCCCCACACACACACACACACATACCTAGCACTATAGGATCCATCACCCGTGAACATAGATAACCACAGTAGGGCTTTTCCTTTAAGACACTACATGAACAGAAAGTGAGCTACAGTCAGATGTTCATGTACTATTTAGTTGTTTAGCTGATGCTTGAATGTCCAAAATGACAGTAACACATTTCACAATAACTTAATAAAGGTAAATAAACAGAATTGGTTTTAGGGGGGGGTTGATATACTTTCAGAAACATATATAAAATAAGGGACATAGAATATGTAGCTATATACAGAGGTATAGCTGTGAATGATAGACAGACTGAAATGTAGATGAAGACTAAATGTTATAGCAATCTTCTGCTATGAATTCTCATAACAGCATGAGCAAAATCAAAATAATTGTACAACTTATTAACCCAACATCCATTTTGGTACAAAACAAAATCATCAACATTTCATATTCAACTTTTACTATTTCATTTTCAGGGAAGGGACTTGAACCTGATAACCCCAACCCTCCCTCACCCCCAGCTACATCACAGGTTCAAACCCAGCACCTTTTGTCTGATACACAGCAACTGATGACAGGTTGAACCCATGATGAGCACGACATTTAACGTCAGATGAGATGACCGTGCAGCATATGACCGGGTCAGAATTGTAATCTGCCATGTTGCCTACATGGCAAACACATGCAGGTTGTGCAACACCTTCACCTGCAGTGCAAGAGCCCTGCTTTACCTGAGCACTGAACTCAGCTGGGCTAATCCTACGGAGGCCACAGGCCCAGAGGAGGCAGCTGAGGCAGGGAGGCAGCTGAGGTGGAGAAAATATTTATTTAATCTCTGCTCTCATCCATCTCTCCATACACCCGTGACTCCACTAAAGTGTTTTCCTATTGGCAAATGTGGCACAGCCCCTGCAATAAATCATAGGCAACACACACACACACACACACACACACACACATTCATTCATTCACATAAACATCCATAAACTAGACAAAAACACACACTCACACACAGGCACACACTCACACACCAGAAACACAACACACACACTCACTCAGAAACAGGCACACGCACTCCAACACACACCCACATACACACACACACACAATCATACAACAGAAACACAGGGCCACACCAAACCCACATTCATAGACCCACACGCACGCTCACACATAGCTGACATGAATTTCAACAATTGGATTGCTCCCTGCATGCATATGGTGTAATGGGCCTTCAGCCAGCAAATAGGAAGAGACCCGATCCACTGCCAACCAATAGGAAGTGCCCAGTGAGTGAGCCACTTTAAAGCTGCACTAGCTCACTTTCTGAGAGGCGGTGCAGCGTTTCTTTTGCCAGTACATGTATTTATATATATATATGTATGTATATATATATATATATAGTATATATAAAGGGAATAAACAATAATCCATCATTGTGATTTAGGGGTTAAGGAGGGGAGGGATTTTCAGCATGCAGAGGAGATGGAGTGGGTTGCGAACAGGAAGTGGATTGTGTCTCCTCAAAGTGTCTCAACGTTAGACTGGCTTCCTTTCCCCTTTTTCTGACTCACAATGATGTTTCGCTTTTTTTTTGCATAATATGCTTCTCCTCCAATATTTCTGGAGACACATAGAATATTTAAAAGCGGAGGCTCTGTTAATTAATGAACAGATATTTATTTTCCAAAACTGTAGGCGAACTGTGGTGCTATGCAAATTTGATTATGCAAATAGATCAATATTGCATATTTTTCCCTCCTCACCCTTCTTGGCCGCATGTGGTGCATAATGTGCACATTAATAAAGAGTGGAGCTGGGAGCGAGGTTGAATATCTGCTGCTGTATTTTCAGCCGTCTATTACCCCTGCTAGGTCCAGTACGTTGGAAAACAAGTGTTTAAAGCGAGTGGGGGGGAGGGAGAATAAAATAATGCAGATTAGTCCTCAGAAATTAGATGTGCATGTGAGGAGCCTCACACTCAGTACCTTTACATGCACAGCACACTGGACAACTGCAATTGTCCGCATATACATGGCAGTGAGTAAATCGATTAATTGGCCGAAGCATGTCATTCCCCGGTACGATAGGTGGCACTTTACCCATTTCAACTAGTGGTAATAGAGCCACCGGTTGACCTCTTTACGTCACCAGCAACAACAAACTCAGGCGGCATTCGAGAAAGATGTTTTCAGTAGACAGCTGTCAGTTCACTTCGGGTCCATATCATTTCGTCTCCGTCGTATGCGGACTCCTCCGGCTGCTCTGCCGGCAGAGCAGTTCGCATACGACCGAGAGGTCGAAACAATGGAGCGTCGGAGAAATTATATAATGGACCCGGAGTGAACTGACAGCTGTCTGCTGAAACATCGCTTTCTCCTCCATGTTCGTTTCAATCTGGACTTCAGAGTCAAAGCCAAAGTGAATTTCCCCCAATTCCCTTTCCCCCATGCTCGAGATAAACCCCATTAGGAGTCTTTACTTGTTGTGGAAGTACCAGAGAGTCTGAGAACCCGACCAGTCTGTAAGATTCATAATATCAGAGAATACCCTCGTCAGTTCGGCCACAGCGCAATGAATGAATAAAGATTGAAGTTATTTTACAACCTCATTGATGAGAAACATTTAGAAAAACATGTACTTTTAATTCAACCTTGGGTGAAATCAAAGCGTATTGTCCGTGTGCTTCCACCTTTAATGAATGCATGCCATGCACGCTCCCACGGCCGGGACACAATTCTTATAGGGGGTAACTACATTCACCGGCTTCCTCCATCTTCTGTGCCACCTTTTAAATAAATCGCTGTTTCTCGTTTTCCGACGGCGACAACAACACGACTATCTCCTTCTACTTCCGGCTCACGGCCCTGGGAAAAGATCTCGAGCATGCGCAGAACGCAATTCAAGGCATAATCCAATTTGACTCCGTACATGCACGCTTAACTCAGCTATGAATCACATTATCTAAGGGTCTTAATTCGACTATGAGTAACCCAATTCGATTCAAGTATAGCTTGACTAAGGTGTATACATGCATCTTAGTAATCCAATCATAGTTGGACTAAGCCAATAAGTCGACTTTCTTGAGTGTCATGTAAACGCACTGACTGTTGGATATCGAGAGAGAGAGAGAGAGAGAGAGAGAGAGAGAGAGAGATAGAGAAAGAGAGAGAGAGAGAGAGAGAGAGAGAGAGAGAGAGAGAGAGGTGCAGGTTACGGTCTAAAAAGCTTAAAATTGAGTCTATTTAAATGATGTCATCTGCATATTTAAATATGCATTTCCCTAGTCTATTTAAATGTTTTTCCTTCTTTTTTTCCAATTTTCCATTTTTTAATTCAGGTCTTCCAGAAATATGGGGGTTGTTTTTATGCCCAACAAGAGGAGTCCATTTCACTCAATACTAATTAAAAACCCAAGACAAAGTGCCTGAGAAGCGAGTCCCTCTCGCCTCCTTGCCCTTTGTAAAGACAATCAACAGTCCCAGCGTTTATTTCCTATTTCCTCTCTTCTCTCTCTCTCCTCCCTCTGTTGTTTATGAAGCTTTAGCGCTGCTGTTGGGCGAGCAGGGGCGGATGGGGGGGCAGGAGGGGTGTGTTGGTTGTGGTGGTGGTGGTGGTGGCCGTCTAAGGGCAGCCGAGTGTGACTATGTAATGAGTCTGCTAATCGTAGCACCCAGCCGAGCGCACAGTTAAACCGCTGTCAACCCACGTCGCCGCTGCGAGCCGGACGGAGGCCTTCTGATTGGCCGACCTCGTCAGCACGAGTGCCGTTCGAGGAGCCACGGTCAGTAAATGGAAATCATTTCATTCCAACGGTTAGCGTCCATTCGGGGGGCTGCTCACCTCCTGAAAGTACGCTAATTTATAAACTCTGTAGACCTCATTTGAGCTGGTCTGGTGAACCGCCAGATTAGAGGGATTTGAATGCTGGTGGCTAGAACTGGTCGCATTAACTCTGTTGACGTCGTCCTCGCTATGGTCTGCTTCAGAGAGGCACTGACGGCATGACAATTTGTCTTTTACTTTCATTCTCATTTGCAAGAGAGACCTGACAGCAACACGACATACACCAGGAAATACGTACTACATCGTAGCGCTTTCAAGTCGTTGCAATTCCTTTTCTTTTTTGTTCTTGTATCCACACACTTTGTGTTGCAGTTTTGCACAATAAAAAAGGAAAAAAAAAGGAATTGATAAGTGTGAGCCAAGGAAAGTAAGTGATGTGAAAATATAATGTTATATTGAGCCCATTAACGTTTGTATAAACGCGTGGACCGTGTAGGCACACACACCTCGGGCTGGAAGCAGGGGCAGCGGTGCTGGGGAGTGTGAACATTAGTCAGGGAAGAAGCACTAATAGCATTACTGTTGTTCCGAGAACATCCAAAAACATCTGGACTTGTTTGAGTGGAACAGCTGCATGCCTTCATTACCGGCCATACTCTGCATGCTAAATGCATTTTTGTCCGATGTTGTGGAGAGCTTCTGCAGACGACGACGTCACCCTCAGTCTCACACGCTGTGAGGAGCGGGCTGAACATAATAGGATTCATTCAAATTATTGTATGCTCCTTAATGATACGTCTCAGTTGAAATGTAATGTAAGGCTGGTGAGATAGATAGACAAACACACACACACACACACATACACACACACACACACACACACACACACACACACACACACACACACACACACACACACAATAGGTTACAGTGATAGAAACATCTCAGAAATGTCCCCCGTCCCAGTAAACACGTGATATTCGAGAATAAGTTCTCTTCAGTCTTGTGCGGCATATCACACGTTAGTACTTAACTACAGTATTCTAGAACAGTATTGCAGTACTGGATTCATGGGGTTGGCCGGCTGTACGGTTGGATATTGAAGTGGTAGATCCCGATTGGGCACGGGGTGAGCCAATCACGGCGGAGGAGAACAGACAGCGGCTGTTGTTCCTACAATTCCAATCAAAACACGTCGCAATCAAAGAACATCGCTTTCGGATTCGACATTTTCAGTGTGGTATGATAAGGGTATTACACAATTCAGATATTTATATGTAAATGGTGTCTTTGATAGTTTTGCCAATTTGTCATTTCGCTATGACCTTCCTGTTACTCATCTATTTCGCTATTTTCAAACTCGTAATTTTGTGGCTAAGCGTTTCCCTAATTTCCCCTCTTTACCTCCTGAACACCAGTGGGAAACCATGCTTTCATTTGTCCCTCATCGCAGAGGAATCATTTCAAAGCTGTATGGTATTATCTTAGCTTTTAGCGACCACTCTAACGCTAAACTTAAGTGTACATGGGAAAGGGAGCTGGGAATACAAATACATGAGGAGTCCTGGGAACAGGCCATAGAGAGGATACGATCTACCACCTCTTGTGCTCGGCTTGGACTTATTCAATTTAAGGTCTTACACAGGGTACATTTTTCCAAGTCTAGACTATCTGAAATATATCCGGAAGTGGAAGACAAATGTGATAAATGCCATGGCTCTCCTTGTCATCTTAGCCACATGTTTTTTTTTTTGTCCTGATCTGAATGGTTTCTGGGTGGGTTATTTTGCTATTATGTCCTCTGTTCTTGGGGTTAATCTCCAACCTTGTCCTCTGATTGCTATATTTGGGATTCCTGACCCTACACTTGCACTTAACCCTACACAAAAGGACATTATAGCTTTCACATCCTTACTAGCAAGACGTTCCTTATTGTTACATTGGAAGTCTGTTAAATATCCTTCTATCTCCCAGTGGCTCAAAGATGTCATGTTTTTTTTGAGACTTGAGAAAATTAAGTACACGTTAAGAGGATGTACAGTCAAATGTTTCTCCAAATGGCAATCCTTTATTTCCTATTTCACTAATTTAAAGGTACTACCTACTTGATTGGGTGTCTGTTATTGTTGTATCTTTTGTATTGCATAAATAACCAGTAATATGTGTGTTGGTCATGTTGAGCTGAGTGGGGGCGGGGGTGGGTGGTTGTTCTTTGTTTATTACACGGTACTCTGTAATTCAATTTAATTGTTTTCTTCTATATTCCTATCAGTGTTGTTTTTTTTGTGTGGGTATTTTGGTTGTTTATGTGTGTATATGTGGCCGTGTGCATATGCATATGTTTAAAAAAAAAAAGGAAAAAGGTCAATTGTATTTCCGTGACTGTAGTATTGTATTGTCAGATCGCTTGATTTAGGCCCCCGGTTTTATAAATATATTTATAAAACGGGTGGCTTAAATCAATTGATCTGATTGGTTCCCAACTGTTGTATATTGAGCGTATACACACAGCTATGACGCCCGTTCAGTTTACAGAGTTCAGTATCACTCCGCGCCTAACTTGAACTGTTGTTTATTTATATATAAAAGCAATAGCATAGTTCACTGAAGCCTAAAAATATGTTGATTGCTGGAGAGGGTGGAAATGTTGTAAAGCAATAGTAGTATTGCTTTGTAGTAGGCTAAATTGCCGGCGAACCAAGCTACCGTCTCCTTCTCTCTGAAGGACGCTACAGTGTGTTGCATAGCAACCGCTGTACACTTTGCAGGCAGCCAGGAGGGACTACTTTTTGGTATTTGTTAAAAAAATGCTTTTCCGACTTTCTTGCTTTTTCAAAATTGAGGGTGTCTATGACTTTCATTTCACCATACTTACGTAACCGTTTTATAAGTCAGTGAAATGTTCTCATTATACCACAGTTAAGGGGGTCACCGTCCCTCCGCTGCACGTCGGATGGACAACGCCCCTTAAATGTGGTATAATGAGAACATACCACAGCCTGTCGTGATCTATTGCTTAAATATATATATATATATATGATCTAATTTAGTTTTGCTAATAAGTATAACTATGTTGACATTCCCTTTAAACATGTTATACATTATCAGTCGTTCCCTGGAGAACTTCATGATGTTTTCTCTGCAGTGCTCATTATTCATCATTCACCTACCTGTCATTTTGGTTTGCTTTGGTGGGTAAACCTTCTAGAATCTTTGTGGAGACCATGATAACGCAACTGAGGTTGAGTTCTCATGAGTCCAAATATTCGGGAAGTTTTCATCACTGCAACAAACGTACAAACAATATGGCCGCTTGGTTGAAAAGGTATTTTGACCAGTCTATCAGTGGTGGAGGTCAGAGTTCATGTCAGAACACACGATGCAGTTCAACAGGAAACGGGGAGTTATGGAAATGTTTACTCATTCCTTTGATGAATGTTTGATGAGTGTTTTGTTTTGAATCTGATTTGTGCGGTATCTTGTATTAGAAAATGTATTATCTTACTTTTGAGATACTGTGCAAATTAACTCAACGTTGGTTATTTGAGTAGGATCAAACGGGCGCACTTTTTAATTTCATCCAATTTGTCTTTTTACTGATTTCTCCTGCAATACAATGACAGCTTGAAATATAATGAACACTGGAAATTGAAAAGCATACACCTGTGTTCATTAGGTCAAACACATTCATATTGTCTTCTCCCAGAATTTCCGTTGCAAAAGGGCTTAGCGGACCGAAGATGGAATAAGAAACACTTGACCTGAATGAAAAGGATGAATCATATGGAAGTCATAGCAACAGTTCATAATCATAGGTCCTCAGTAAGGAGGAGTGAGACAAAGAGACTCCTCCTTACATCTCGGATGCCATTTTGTTTCATCACTGGGGTATTTTTTGATGGACTGGATAAGAGAGGTAAGAGAGACAGATATTATACTCTCTCTCTCTCTCTCTCTCTTGCTCTTGCTCTCTCTCTCTCACTCTTTCTTTCCAATTGATCCCTTTTGTGAGAGCAGTCTCGCGCATTCCTGGCCACTGGAAGATTCCCGTTCATCTCCTGTGTGAGGCCTTTTGATTGGACGGGGGATAAGCCGGTTATCATCTGGCTGGCGGGCAGATATCTGCATTCATATGACGGCCACTTTGCAGCGGCTGCGGTGCCTTGTTTTGTAATCCACTTCTGCCGACATCAGAGCGCCTCATTCTGTTTCATGTCAGAGGTGTCCTGTAGCCCGACAACATCTGCAGCGACAGGGTGTTTGGTTAGATCCGAAACCAAAGCAGTCGCTAACCCGCGAGGGCTTCAGTGTACTTCAGTACATGTTTTCCACTCAGTGGAACTCAGAGAGACTGCGTTTGGTTAGATGTGAGGAGGGCATATCATATCTCTCAACATCACCATCAGCATTGTGTTCAATCACGTACTGCTGATTCTATTTTTATGAACGCAGAAAATTATTTTAAGAGTGAAAATAACATGAAGGTATTTGGTTGATATATGTCATAACAGTGTATGTAACAGTATGTACTTGACGAAATGTAATGAAAAAGCACTTAATTCCAGTCATTTGGACCCTCCCCCCCATGTCTAGCATGGTTTCATCCTATATAAGGTGTGTGCTTGAGGGTATGTTTAACAAAAAAAAGACGTCTAATAGCATTTGAAGCATGTCAACCAGGATCAAATACATTAACACAAAAATTAGGATATTAAACATTTTGTACCTTCTCATCAAATATGAATGGAGACATTTGCGATCAAAATCGTAGTTTAGGTTTTAATAGAGTCAATGACTGATTTAAAGCCACCTTTACACATCTTCTCTCCACAGATTTAATATATGCCTCTTAGGAAACGCGTTATTTTTAAAATCTGAGCTAGCGGTGAGAAAAGGGGAGAAAATCTCCCTTTCTTTGTTTTTTCAGGAAAAAGGAATGCAACCAGAATGAAAGAAAAAAACGGACAAAGGGGAAGAAGAAGAAAAGTCAGAACACCATCCGTCTAGTGATCAGCAAGATGACCCGCTGTGTGCGACTGCCCTGAACTGGATCACGCCGGTTCTCACTGTGAGGCAGGAGCCTGCAAATCTTACCAAACAGCTCTCACAAACCTCCCTCAGTCCGAAGACACACACAGAATTATTCATGGGGGTAAACCCATAGACACCTCAGTTATCTCTATCGTCAAAGTTTTATCAAAACCTTCCCGAGTTTTTTTCTTCTTGTTTTTTATCACAGATGATTCAGCAACAACTTGAGATTGGTTTGAGCCCCGGGAGACAAGCAATGGCGGAAGATAATTCTCCCCTTATCACAGAACTATTAAGCGCTTGTTAATCGCTTGTGAAAACACCCTGGAATTCTCTGCATCGTTAAGTTGGAAGCAATTAAAAACAACTAAATAGATTAAATAATGGCCGCACCCTAATCCAGGTTTGACAAATCCTAACAGAGGAGCGCAGTATTAAGGGCCGCGTTCGACAAAAATAAATAAAAATAAACTGTCTTCTTTTGTCTCGACCTGATTTTGACAAGTTTCAAGTCTATAGCTGGACGAAAGTGCTACACAGAATACATATGGTGCAGAGAAATCCATTGTGTTGATACTGTTGGATTCCACTGGGTAATGTCAAATCCAGAACATTGGCAAGCTGTAACATGTTTGTTTTGTTTCAACATTAATCCATTCCTTTTCAAAAAACGCTTTTACAGTTTTTCAGATGGAAAAAACTAGTCGTTTGATGTTAGGATAAATAGTTTATGAAAGTACACCATCTCCAAAGACTAAATGCTCGCTGTTTTGAAACTAGGAAGCACTAAAAACGGCCCTTGTCAAAAAGTGAAAAAAAACAACTTTCACCAGAAGCTTTCAAAGTACAGCAGGAAATTAAGGACTGGATGGGCTGTAGGCTTGCTTCTCTGTACTGCCATTGCTTTGTAGATCCAAACACTCTAACAACAAAAATGACATTATTTACTCTCTTCTTCCAAGCTGTACAAGTCCTGTTTGTTAAGGAACATATTTTTGGGGTTCTTTGTGTCTCTGGGCCTGTCACTTAAACATGCACCAGATAAATCAAAGAAGATATGTTTCAAGGGTAATCCAGCATATTATGCAGGTGTACACTGATTCAGCCCTCCTTCATGGATTGGGCGGGGGTGGTGGAGGTGGTGGCTGGTGCTAGTGGTGTAGGGTTGCATCTCGTCGACACAGACCACTCTGGTATGAATCTTTGGGTTTCACTGTAGCCTTGGTTTGAATAGGAAATGTAATTGCTGTAACTTTAACATGTAAACTGGTGCACTCAACTGAAACTATGGTAAGGTCATGCTAATGGAAAGTGTTCAGTGCTAGTGAGGGAGAGAAGGGTAGACAGGTGCGCTTCTAGAATAATCTGCACGATCTTTGGATATTTATTTTCCGATGTAAATATATGTTAAGTTGGACGTCAATGCAAATATATGTTAAGTTGGATGAATCATGGTTGTTACGGTACAGTCTTGTTACGGTACCAAATAAAGTGGTTTTGACGGCTGATAGTTAGATAGTCATTATCCATGCAAGGTTAGGGTCATCTGTACGTTTATATGTGATGGTAACGAAAACCATGGGAGTGGAGGTTTTTGGATGTCTTCCAATATTTATAAGATGCTTGAAGAAGAAGAAGTTTGATATTACTGGTAATACATGTTAAGATGGATGGCTGTTTTAATGTACTGACAGTGATATATTGTTTTTCTTTCTTCTGACAAATAGAATGTAAGTCGCATTGGCTAAAACCGTCTGCTAAATGTAAATGTAAATGCTAATAATGGATTTTAAAGTATGATGTTTGAACCAGTTTTATTTAGTGACAAGTTGAAACTTCTTAAAGGTCCGGACATTGGGTAGTTAGTCCCAGTTCTTATAAATCCTTAGGACGACCGCCACAGTCATTTAACGCTCCATCTCTCTATTGTTCTCACAAACCCACCTACCTACACACGCATGCAAATACAAGACAAATGCAAACACGAAATGGCCCACACAAAAACACACAAACACACATTCATGCTGTACAAACAAAACCTGCAAATACACACACACACACACACACACACAAACAGCTCTATTGTTGTGGTTTCAAACAAATAATATTCAGGATGAATCAGCCAACACAGGCAGGTATAACCAGATGAAGAGCCATCCAAGCCTGTGTTACAAGCTCCAGCACGGCTCAGGGCGTCCTGCTGCTGCTGTGGCTTCACATCTACAGTATAATCTGATGCAGACCTGGAATCACACATTTACATATACCATCAGTGTGCAATTTTCCTTTTAATATATTCCATATTTCATCTTTCAATTGTAATGTGTAATATCCCATGATCTTCGGCACTCTATGTATAAATATATATTTGATGTGCATTCATAAAATATATAAACGCATGTTTGTGTGTTCATATTTCTTTTTTTTTTTTTTAATTTTCTATCTCAGGCAGAGCAACTGTGACAATCAATTTATTTTTGATTAATAAAGTGCTGAATCTGAATTAGTTCTGGATAAAGTCTGGATAAGGATCTTGATGGGGTCTAGAACCTGTGTGCAGCACAGCGGTTCAGGACTCAACTGTCTGTGTGTTTAGAGGGTAACTGTTGACATGCTGTGTCATCATAAATCGACCGAACCCGGTCGATATTTCCCCCACAAGCATCGGGTACACGACAACCACTTTGCGACCGCTGGGGATTCTTTGGTGACCGATTGGTAAACTTGGCAACCGCTTCCACTTGAGAACGAAGGTGATGGTGGTTACCATGTTAATGTGTGTCCCACTCGGCCATCAGGAGGCAGATTAAACACCTGAAGGGACGTTCCAGCCATTTTCAACATTGTATTGGTCTCCAGGTTTCCTCAAAAGCCAAATGGCTTTTTGCAAAGAATTTGAGTTTCCAAAAAATGGCATACGCATTCTCAGTTCCCTCGCCTACCGGCAAAAACACACTGGCCAATCAACTTGGTGTTTGGCATTGAGATTCAGCTGCCTTGCTGTTGATAGCCTGGAGGTTCTTCAGCACCTTGAACAACAGGAACACCTGTGATAGGAGAATTAATGAAATATAACACGTATCAAACCTTACTCACCTAACACGGCTATTGCAAGCCTGCAAGTGGTAGTCGAAGGAGTGGTGGTAGTAATATATACATTTCGGTGCAGTACTAGCTGTGGCAGTTGTAGTAGCAGCAGTAGTAGTAGTATAGGACTGGTAGTGGTAGTAGTAATAAGTGCATTACTAGCTGTGATAGTTGTAGTTGTAGCAACAGTAGTAGTAGTAGTAGTAGAAGGAAGCATTAGCAGTAGCCAATCGAACTCAAGAGGTAGAGGTTAACCCAAAGGTAAAGGACTTTACCTTTACCTTTTACCCACAGAAACAGAAGTGACACCCTGAGAGACGTTCACCATGGAGGACAGTGGAGGACAGCCTGATGAACTGGATGGCTAATACCTTGAATAGAAATACCTTGCATAACGCCACAGCGTTCCTCCTTTCATATATTATGCATAGTATGTACTATACTTAGATAAATTATGCACCACTATATAATGTAAATGTATAATGCATCGCTGTAGTAAGGGAAAATGAGGTGCATATTTAACAACTTAATATACACAGCACAATCCAACACACACACACACACACACACACCCCTGTACTATACAATCACCCTAAACCACCCCAAACAGCGAAGGCCTGCTCCTCCTCTGCGCGGGCCAGGCTACCTCATAACATCCGAGGCCGGATTCTTCTGCTTCTCCCAAGGCTCTCCAGGCCTGGAAATGAGAGCGAGGCAGGAAAGAGGCGCAGGCCCAAACACAGGAACATTATCCCGGAACGCCAGAGGGTTCCATCACAGAGTACAGAGACAGACAAACAGACAGGCAGACAGACGGAGAGACAGACATGACACAGTGGTAGGTCTAGATCAGGATCAGAACAGCTGTCATGTTCCACGACGACAGCTCTGATAGGTCCACGTCGCAGCGAGGCGGGCGTGTCACCGAGTGGCGCTCAGATCTCTCCGACACGTTCGATGTTAGATGTGGCGTGCAGTCTTAAAAAACGCTTGGTTCCATTCGGACTTTCAGATTTATTTTTGCATAAGCAGTTACTGTTTGTATTGAACAATAGTCGCGGCCTGCATAGGGTGGTAAACCTAATTGAAGACTTGGTAAACGCAGCAAACAAGGAGCCGACAAACTGGGGCAGAAACTAATTTAAATACATGGCACCCAGGTGAATATATTACCGTACCAACATGGCCCCCTAATCATCGCCTACTCTCTAATTGGACAGTTACATCACCCCTCACCTCTCTATTGTGATAGTGTGAGTTTGTGTGAGTTGAGTGTTGTGACACAAACCGGCAGCTGTGCATCACCCTGGGTGCCAAACACACACACACACACACACACACACACACACACACACACACACACACACACACACACACACACACACACACACACACACACACACACACACACACACATACCTGCACAAACACAAACAATTTATTTCAAAAATGCGTTTTGGGTACCATTAAAAGCGATTAAATACATATAAATGCAATTGATTATTAATTATAATCATAATACGAATTCAATTCAATTTGATTGTCGTTATTTTTATTATTATTATTAAAAAAAACATTACTTAACATTACTCAACACAGGTGAAAAACATTACAATCATGACACGAATAAGGACAGGTATGTGGGTTAGGGCAGGATTATGCCATATCTCTCTGCATGGGAGGTTGGATGTGCACCACTGCACACTACGGAGGGCTCATGTTTCATAATACAATTAAGCAATAGATCACGACAGGCCGTGGTATACGCTCATTATACCACAGTTAAGGGGCGTTGTCCGTCCCGACGCGCAGCGGAGGGGCGGCGACCCCCTTCACTGTGGTATAATGACCGTATATCACTGACTGAAGTGATCTATTGCTTTTATAAAACGGTTACGTAAATATGGCGAAATGAAAGTCATAGACACCCTCAATTTTGAAAAAGCTAGAAAGTCGGAAAAGCATTTTTTATAACGAATACAAAAAAGTAGTCCCTCCCGGCTGCCGGCAAAGTGTACGGCGGTTGCTATGCAACACGCTGTAGCGTCCTTCAGAGAGACGGCTAGGCTAAAGACGGTAGCTTTGTTCGCCGGCAATTTAGCCTTCTATCGAGTTCACTCGAACTCGATAGTAGGCTAAATTGCCGACCGTGTGCCTATTGCTTTACAACATTTCCACCCTCTCCAGCAATCAACATGTTTTTTAGGCTTCAGTGAACTACGCTATCGCTTTTATATATACATAAACAACAGTTAGAGTTAGGCGCGGAGTGATACTGAACTCTGTAAACTGAACGGGCGTCATAGCTGTGTGTATACGCTCAATATACAACGGTTGGGAACCAATCAGATCGCTTGATTTAGGCCCCCCGTTTTATAATTAAGCAATAGATCACGACAGGCTGTGGTATACGCTCATTATACCACAGTTAAGGGGCGTTGTCCGTCCCGACGCGCAGCGGAGGGGCGGCGACCCCCTTCACTGTGGTATAATGACCGTATATCACTGACTGAAGTGATCTATTGCTTTTATAAAACGGTTACGTAAATATGGCGAAATTAAAGTCATAGACACCCTCAATTTTGAAAAAGCTAGAAAGTCGGAAAAGCATTTTTTTTAACGAATACAGAAAAGTAGTCCCTCCTGGCTGCCGGCAAAGTGTACGGCGGTTGCTATGCAACACACTAGCGTCCTTCAGAGAGAAGGCTAGAGACGGTAGCTTGGTTCGCCGGCAATTTAGCAATTTAGAAGGCTAAATTGCCGGCGACCGTGTGCCTATTGCTTTACAGGCTTTTTTAGGCTTCAGTGAACTATGCTATCGCTTTTATATATAAATAAACAACAGTTCAAGTTAGGCGCGGAGTGATACTGGACTCTGTAAACTGAACGGGCGTCATAGCTGTGTGTATACGCTCAATATACAACGGTTGGGAACCAATCAGATCGCTTGATTTAGGCCCCCCGTTTTATAATTCTGATTATAAAACGGGTGGCTTAAATCAAGCGATCTGATTGGTTCCCAACTGTTGTATATTGAGCGTATACACACAGCTATGACGCCCGTTCAGTTTACAGAGTTCAGTATCACTCCGCGCCTAACTCTAACTGTTGTTTATGTATATATAAAAGCGATAGCATAGTTCACTGAAGCCTAAAAAACATGTTGATTGCTGGAGAGGGTGGAAATGTTGTAAAGCAATAGGCACACGGTCGGCAATTTAGCCTACTAGCGAGTTCGAGTGAACTCGATAGAAGGCTAAATTGCCGGTGAACCGAGCTACCGTCTTTAGCCTAGCCTTCTCTCTGAAGGACGCTACAGTGTGTTGCATAGCAACCGCCGTACACTTTGCCGGCAGCCGGGAGGGACTACTTTTTTGTATTCGTTAAAAAAAATGCTTTTCCGACTTTCTAGCTTTTTCAAAATTGAGGGTGTCTATGACTTTCATTTCGCCATATTTACGTAACCGTTTTATAAAAGCAATAGATCACTTCAGTCAGTGATATACGGTCATTATACCACAGTGAAGGGGGTCGCCGCCCCTCCGCTGCGCGTCGGGACGGACAACGCCCCTTAACTGTGGTATAATGAGCGTATACCACGGCCTGTCGTGATCTATTGCTTAAATATATAGCGTTAACTTTTGTTTGGGTTCTATTTTGTCATATCTTTGTTATGCTTTTTGATATAACTCAATAGCTCAAATAAAATATTGTGCTATACAACCAGTGGCTTCTCTCTCTCTCTCTCTCTCTCTCTCTCTCTCTCTCTCTCTCTCTCTCTCTCTCTCTCTCTCCATCTCTCTCCATCTCCCCCGCCCTTAAGTTCAAGTTTCAAGACACGGTGCAGATATATCCAAAAGCGAGGAAGGCTTTGTGATCGAGCCAGCTCCGCTAGAGGTGTGTTTGACGTCGAGGGGGGGAACGCCGTGTCCTTGGGCTGAGGGACACAGCCAAACAGAAACAACCGAGGACTTATGAATCAAGACAGTCACAAGAAAGGTAATCTGAATCGAGCTCTTTGTATTCTCAACAGTGCCCGTGCTGCTCTGTGAAAAACAACCCCCCTTCCTGGATCTCCTGCGGTGTCCTGACTTTGTAATGTGCTCTTCTGTATTTACCACAGGGTCCACGCGGAGTCCTCCATTCGGATGCTCCCCTGGTCACATTATTCCCCTGTATCGGATAGATGATCAGATGATGTACTTGCTGTATCTGATTTGCTTTTGTTGATCAATTTCTCCCTGTGGGGGGTGGAGCGTGTCGGAGCAAGGTGCCGACGACAGCGCTACAGCAACGGTTGGAGGGTCTGTGGAGCCTACGAGGGTTTCAATAGGCTAGGAATGCTTCACTACAGACTCTCTGGGCCTCAACCCACTCACCCATTCCTCTTCCATGTGTCATCCACCAACACACCCACATCCATCATGATGCATCCATCCATTCATCCATTCATCCTCCCATCCCATTCATGCATGCACCTCTTCCCCCCATCATCCATCCATATATCATCCACCGATTATTTCTCTATCCATCATTTGCCCATCCCTCCAAACATCATTCATCCAGTAATTTATCCACCCACCCATCATTCATCCAACCATCATTCCCTGATTTAATCCAATTTATTCCAGGCTGCAGCCCAACTGACATCACAGGCTCACAAAGATAATTGGCCAATTATGCGTTGAATAGAGTGTTTTCTAACACATCATCATGCGCTGCACAATTGTTTAGTTTCCTCCATTTGAGGCAGAACCACCAGTGGCTTAGCTGGCTTGCTCACAGACAGACGGGTCTGTCTAAACACAGCTTTTCTGCTCATACCGGCCTGAACTGTGTTAGGGAAATAAGATGGGTGGAGAGAGAGAGCGAGAGAGGGAGGGGGAAAGACAGACCGAGAGAGAGAACGAGAGGGAGAGTGAGAAACCTAATTAAACAGTTTTGTCTGATCTCACTGGTCCTTGATGTATCTCCTAAGCTTTGAGAATTTCCTGGAACTCTCAGAGTCTCTGGTGTGACACCGTGGACAAGAGTCAAAAGAATTAGCCATCCTAATTAGCCATCCTTAACTTCACTCATCTGCTCTGGTAAAATACTCCGGCTCCTGGGCCCCATTCCCTGATCCGTCTCCATCTGACGGAGACGTGCCCCGTGGACCACAGGCAACACATAGTCACCGCTCAACCGTGTGCGACCAAATTATTCAGTTTTTTCTATCACCATTGCGTATTGAATCACAATCAATTACTGAATCACAAAGCTAGGCCTCCGCCCGCCAGCGACGAGTAGTCTGGGGAAAGTTCAAGAACGACATGGTTTGGGTTTTAAGGAGGCTAGCATTTAAATGAGATTGAGATGGATGGAATTCCAACGAGATATAGGTAGAATTTAATAGAAACTAGAAAGAAATTGATGGATTTGAAACAAGATCAATAGCAATTAAACAAGATGGGGGCGATTGGATTTAATGGAGATAGAAGTAGATATAATTTAAATAAACGAGAAAACAATAGATTGATCATTTAAGTTGGTTTGAGAGAGGTTTGGGAATTCAACATTCCCCCTCTAAGATGGAGAAGGAGTAGTTGTTGTTTTTCAAACTCATAGCTTGTCAAACCGTTGCCGCGAGATATGTTGTATCATCAAAAATATTTTTTCCTCCCGAATCCCTCAGTGAGCGTGCAAGATTTCTGGCAATGGAAGATAGTTTTTGGTGATTTTATCAATTCACATCAAATCCATCAAATCACCAAAATACATCTCCAAGACAAACAACTTATTTCCCAATCATCACTAACGCTGTTTTGCTAACTGTCTCTCTTCAAAATAAAATAGTAAGTATGCACCTCCAGGAGAGAAAGTTTTATCTTTGGAAGTTATACTGCTTTTTTATTGTACTTGTGCTTGATTCTGATTGGCTGGGAGGATGGCATTAACCCGGCAGGTTGCCCGCTGACTTGTCGGTTGTACTTGCTGCTGACTGAGCACAGTGTCATCAAATAGTAGATCAATACGCCGCTTGTACTTTTTTTCTATCACAGAAATTTCAAACATAAGGTTAGGGTTAGTAAAAATAAATAAAAATAAAAAATAAACCTTGTTTAAAAAAGTTTCTAAAATGTGTCGGAAATCTATAGGAGGGTCAGTCGATACATAGTTTCGCAAGTGAGATACAATGTAGCAACTACGTTATTAAACTAGTGATCAGATGCAGCCTTGCGTGGTTGCTATAGAAACTAATTAGCTACAGCTGAGCTAACGTTATTCACCGTAGTTCTAAAGGGGACTACTTTTTGAGGGAGATGAACTCAAACAGAGTATGTCATTTAATAAGCATGCAATACGAATAAGAAAAAGCATAATTATTAAAGTATTTGAATTGTTTTATTATGTTGGCAAGAAAGAAGTAGAATAAACGGGATAATCACCAAAAAACAGTTTGATATGCCCGGCTCGTGGACGGCGGTAACCTTGCAACCATTTATTGCACCTTGCAACCGTTTATTGCACTGCCTTGAGGTGATTATCCCTTACATAATTTGCAGAGGAATGTGTGGCTAAAATAATACTTTTAGATTGAACATTTATGGATTTTGAATGATATAACCTCCATGTTACTAAATGTCTGTAGGTGGTCTGTTCTGAGACTGCCCTTAAAAATATATAATAGGCGCATTTATTGTAAAATAACAATCATTATAACCAGGAATTATTACTATTACTACTACACTGCTGGAGTTTAAGTGGATAGACCCTGAGATCTGTAACGGAAATGAATATACCCTACTGTTTTATTTATTATTTTGTGTCAAACTATTCACAAACACACACACACACGCACGCGCACACTCACACCCACACACACACACACACACACAAACACACACACAAACACACACACACACACACACACACACACACACACACACACACACACACTTTAAAGAGGAATGTATGAAGCCGGTGGAAAGCTGATCGCTCACAGCAGCTGTCCACTCTCTCTATCTCAGACTGTGTTGTTTACTACTGCCCTCCCCCTCCCTCTCATCGTCCCTCCTGATCCCTCACTCGTTCACTGTATCCCTGTGTCTCTCACCCATCTTCTATCGCCCTCACACTCCCATTCTCTCCCACCTCCCTCACTGTCTACCCCCTCCGTCTCCCACTATCTCCATCCTTCGCTCTCCCATCTCTCTGACCTTCCCTCTCTCACTATCTCCTTCGCTCTCTCCCTCTATCTCCCTCCTCACTTTCCCTTGCTCTCCCATCTTTCTCACTCTCCCTTACTCTGCCATTGCTCTCACTCTCCCACTTTCTGGCTCTCCCCCACTCCCCCCCCCCCCCCCCCACCTGGATCTCCCTCCCCCTCCCTATCTCTCTCACTCCCTCCCCGTCCGTCTCTCTCTCCAATATCCCTCACTACTGTTCTCTCCCCCATCCCTCACTCTCCCCCCTTTCTCTTTCTTTCTGTCCCTTCCTTCCCTCCCTCTCTCTCACCCAGCTCCCTCCTCCACCTCCCTTCTCTTTCAGAAAGGCTCCCTGTAGCTTGGTATCTAGTGGGGGGCGACGGGTGAGGGGAGGTGGGGGAGCGGAGGCGTGAGGGGAGGTGGGTGAGCAGGGGTGAGGGGCCCAGGTGGTCCGCATGGCTCCAGACCAGAGCCCAGTCCTGGGGCATCGGCGCTGGCAGGCTTATCATCCCCCCACAGAAGTGCTCTTTCATGCTTTTGATCTCGTATAAATTACTTTCTGTGGCTTTCGGTTGGGGCGGCTTCCTAACCTCCTGCTCTTCCTCCTCCTCCGCCTCCTCCTCCTCCTCCTCCTCCTCCTCCTCCTCCTCCTTTTCTCCACCACCATGTGGTCCATTCGCAGGGGAGATCAGGGATAGGTTGTTGGAGGGTGGAGTCACGTGAGCCGGTGCGGAGGATGTTCACAGATGAGGGTCATCGGAATAGCCGTAGGCTGCTCTATGTGATATGCGGCTATGAGAAAGATTGGCCTCTATCAAACCTTTATCCACTATAAAGCTCAAGCTAGGGTTGGAGAGTTCAGGTGGAGACAGACCTAACACTGGAGCATCACTGCATAGTCACTGCTTGGAATCCACAACACCCTATTCACCTATGTAGCTCCCTCAACCTTTACAGCTATTATTAGGGACCGAGCAGGACACTGCAAGGTCCCTATTGTTTTTCAAATTTAATTTTCTTTGTCGATTAGATGCTTTTGTCAACTGAGATTACAGTGAAATCAGAACCATGCCATTAAAAAGTGTGTTGGGGTTAGGGGGCATCCTGCTCAAGGATGCCTACAGGTAGACTGGTGATGTTGAGGTCCAAACCCAGTCTCCCAGTAGATAGACTATGCTGGACATTACTATCTCAATTGAGATCAAATAATGTAGACTCAATTTATAATCTCTCTCTATTTCTCACACACATACACACCAACAAAGACAACACACACACATACATGTTTTCACGACATGCCTGTGTGTGAAGACACACCCCCCACTCCCCCAACCCTCCACGGGACTGAACAGCTGCCTCGGTCCATCTCCATCCAGAAGCTGTCTCCATGCCCCCCATAGCCAGGCTGTGATTGACAAGCCAGGGGCGGCGGTGCTATTGCGCCCTGATTACCTCGACGGACAGCTTGTCACAACATCCAAATGTGTTCGCGTCGACGGGGAACTGCGAGGGGAAAGCCACGTCTACCTGTCCAATGTGTTGCGCGCCGGCAACACCATTCATTACGGGTGTTTTATGTCCTTTGTTTAAACAGGTAGTCCTCCTTAAGATGCACATTGGGTTATCAACAGAGACCGGTGTGACGTTTCTTATTTTACATATACAGTTGGCGTGTATAATTCCGAGAAACACTTTATATATTTTGAGCATTTCCGGAAAGAGACCTTGTGGAAATACTAGTGAGCCTCTTTCTGCTCACCGTAGGAAGATGTTCAATCAAAATCCAGATCTCCCGGAATAACAAAGAGAGAGGGAGGAGAGAAAGGGAGAGTGGGAGAGAGAGGGGAGAAGGAGAGGAGTGCGAGTAAGAGAGGGAGAGTGAGAAAAAAAAGGAGAGGAGAGATGTAGGAAAGAGGATAAAGGAGAAACGATAGAGGGGTGAGAGGGGAGAAGAGAGGAGAGACTAGAGGAGAGCATGAGATGAGACACACTGACTACACACACACACACACACAATGACTTTCTCTCACGCACACACATACACACACACACACACACACACACACACACACACACACAAACACAGAATCTCTCACGCACATACATACACAAAAACACACAAACACAGACCTTCTCTCATGCACAGACACACACACACACACACACACACACACACGAACACGAACACACACACACACACACACACACACACAGTTTCTCTCGCGCATGCACATACAAATACACAAACACACACACACACACACACACACACACACTAACACACACCACCTGCAGATTAAAACCAATATTCTTTGCTAAAAGGCCAAGTGGCAAACAAAATACAAATGATTGGGAAATGAACATTTCAGTGAACAGACTGAAATGTTTACGCGTCGACTAAGCACTTGTAATGATTGGTGTCTTTTTGCTCGTAATCCACAAGTCTAGTGTGGCAGGGGATTCACGTCACATATGGCAATCTGATCCTGCGAGGAACGCAGCGCTCTCCAAATTACCCAAGAGCCACTTTCCAACAAGCAATCTGATTGGTCGAGTGCTTCCCTTGAGTACCGCTAATTGTCCTTAAATGTGTTTCATAAGCTGCTTCTACAATATTTGTGGTGGGATAATTACGCAGTGATATTAATCAAGTGTATCTTATTTTTTGTTTCTCAACCGTGGATGTGTGTGCTTTAAGTTTTTAAAGGGGAAACTTTTTTAACAAGGGTGTATTCTATGTCTTCCCTTGCAGGCCTATACTTAGACTCAGGGTTGTTGTGTGTGTGTGTGTGTGTGTGTGTGTGTGTGTGTGTGTGTGTGTGTGTGTGTGTGTGTGTGTGTGTGTGTGTGTGCATACAGCCAGTGAGTGCAGAACTCCTCGCCCTGGCCCGCAGTCTCATCTAATATCGCATTCTGTCGTTATCTACAAAAGCCCACAACGTTCTTACAGGCAAGCCACAGAGTGATTACCAGCGATCCCGTGTCTCTCTCGGCTGTGTGTTCCGCTCCGATAAAGAGATAGAGACAGAAAGAAAGCAAGAAAGAAAGAAAGCAAGAGAGCGCCATGGAGGGGAAAAAAGTGTTACATAAAAGTGACATGGAGGATTCGTTCCGGCACACTTCCCCCAATCCAATCAAGTGGGCTTTTCCGGATGAGTTGTCAAGCGATCCCCGCAACCGTGCTCAGGAAAAGTCAGTTAACCTGTCCTTGGATACGTTTGGAAGGGGACTAAAGGGTGTTTGCTTTTGCTGTTACGAGAAAAGATTTCCTTCCCTTCCCCCACCAGACACGGGGGAGGACCGGTGACAATGAGAGGGAGTTCAGCTGAACGTACACAGCGCCCACAGCGGGGAAGGGGGAGATGTTTTAGCGTTGGGATGGGCACTTAGGTGTGTACCCATAGGGGTCCACAGACCACTGGATCTGTTGCTGGCTATCTCATTGGCCTTTAGGCTCTGTGTGAGAGGGAGGAAGAGAGAGAGAGAGAGAGAGAGAGAGAGAGAGAGAGAGAGAGAGAGAGAGAGAGAGAGAGAGAGAGAGAGAGAAGATGGATAGAGAGATAGCAGGTTCGGGGGGAGAGAGGGGGAGATAGGGGGAGGGGGAGAAAGGGAAAGAGGGAGAGAGAGAGAGAGAGAGATAACGAGAGACAGAGAAAGAGAGAGGCCATGTCCCAATTCAGGGGCTGCATCCTTTGAAGGACACATTTGAAGACCGCTTACGTCACAGTGGCGCGTCAAGTGCTGTCCCATTTCGAAGGGTCCTTCAAATGCGGCCAAGATATGCAGCCTTCGTTTCCCAGATTTGAAGAACCCACCGGGTGGATCCTTCTCCGCCCAACGTATCCCGTATAAGATACGTTGGGCTAAGAACGTAGGTTGGATTTTTTTTCAGAAATGGCGCGGAAAGAGTGGAAGCGGCAGCTGCAGCGAATACATATTTAATGACAAAACTACGTAAAAACATTTTTTTAATATAAAAGTAAGGTTGGGACCATTTTAAATATGTAACTTTACTGTCAAAGTTCAATGACATTAACGCTAGACATATAACGTTAAACTAATTAACGTTAAGCCAATGTCCTCTCTTCCTCTTCACCCGGCGGTGAATCTTCTCCCACTCCTCCAATAAAAGATAAAACATAACCAATACAATTATGATTTCTGGCTCCATATTTCTCCTCCGCTGTCCGGTTTGAACCGCAGCTGTCAGGGTTGCTAGGAGACAGGAGCGGCGTGTGGTCACGCAAGGTAAAGGACGTTAACGGCTGGTTACGCAATCCGGAAATGCTCCGTAGGCTAGACCGTCCCATTCCACAACGCTTGTTCGGCCTTCGGTGTGGCCTTCGCGGTCTATGAAGGCCACACCTTCGAAGGACGCGTCCTTCGAAGGTGGACGCGTCCTTCGAAGGACGCGTCCTTCGAAGGATGCAGCCCCTGAATTGGGACACGGCCAGAGAGAGAGAAAGAGGTTCATTTTGTCACCAGTGGGACTCTGGCACTAGACGGGTTTCTGTTACATAATGGTGGACCTGTCATTATATTCCAGACACCAGTCTGGAAGAATAAACCTGGTTTGTTGTGCAGAGACATTTTTTTCAAACACACACCATTACTTTCCTTGTGAATCAATTGAGTGCAAAGAATATGCAGCAGAAAAGTACTCATGTATATTTATAGTTATTCAGATTATGCAATCATTCATGCCATCCATAAATATAGGTAAATATAGCTCTGCGTATGTGTGTGTTTGTGTGTGTGTGTGTGTGTGTGTGTGCTCATTGACAGCTATATGTTTATGCTATGGGTCAGTCCATCCTTAAAGGGTAAAGTGGAAGATTGGATTACCGCAGTGCTGCAGTATTCCAGAGGGACTGGTCTTCGAACCCAACCTGGGGAGCCCTTGTGTGTTTCTGTGCGCAGTATTCAGACGTCCCGGCTCACAGTCACGTATCACTCAAGTGTCTGCTGCTTTATACCGTCGACTGCAGGGTGAGACACTGTGTGCTGCAGACCGGGGCCGCCTTGGGGCCGCCTCCCCCTACGCAAAGCGTGAATACGAGGTCTGTGGGGAAAACGAATGTTGATATGTTGCATTTTCTTTTTTTGTGTGTAGTGTAGGGCTTGGTTTAAGGGTTTGGTTTCAAGGTTTTGTTCTTGTTTCTAGGGTTTTAGTCTTTAGGGTTTCATGAATGCTGCATCATGCTTTCGTCTTCTTCAGAGTACAGTGAAAGCATACGTGTCCACACCAAGTTCAGATTCATGAAGTCAGTGAAAAGGCAAGTTGGCCTCCATTTTATCCTTCTAGATAAACTCTTTTTGACTTTTCCTTCTCATCGTAGCGTTCAATCCAACTTTGCTTAAGGTGTTCAAGAATTAATTAATGTATCTTTTATTTTCACTATAGCTAAGTCCTACAGGCTTCTAGATGTGACAATAATTTCCAGTTTATTGATCAAAGGTTTTCATTTTGTTGAGTTGTTTTCTCATGGAGTGGATATCCCTGCGTTTCTCCTCAACTCCATCTCATTGTGCACTGAGACGGCCCACAGCATCTCATGAAGGATGAAAGGCTGGCCCAAGTCAACGTGTTCCCCTTTATTGCCAACGTCACCAATGAAGTGATCAAAGTGGCCAGAGGTAGTGGTGCCTGTCAAGCAAACGGCTGACAGAAGCTTACCTTTGATGGGATCGACTTCCACAGACGTCTGTAAGCACATGAAAGCTTTGGTGAATCCATCCGCACGAGGTTGAAGCTAAGCAGGTGTGTCTTAGTGCATGCACACACACGCAGGTGTGACTGCATGTGTGTCTGTGTCTGCGTGTGTGTGTGTGTGTGTGTGTGCGCCTGTGTGCATGTGTTTTCCTTGTGTGAGAAAGGTACTGTATAGGGTTTGTTTACCATTTTCTTTAAGTTATTTGTCCATAGCAGTGACAGACAATATTCACGAAGGAGGTCCTTGTTTTATTAGATTGTTTATTTGCTGATGTTCTCAATAAGTAAAAAACATTGTACTTGCCTTTTGGATAGTGGATGTTTGGATATTTACATCACTGCTATTTTAATAGAATGATTATTGGGACTCCACTGTCATTGTGTATGTACTGTGTGTGTGCGTGTGTGTGTGTGTGTGTGTGTGTGTGTGTGTGTGTGTGTGTGTGTGTTTGTGTGCATACATGCTTACAGGCAGTGTTGTGCAAGTTCACACTTCACATGAACTAGTTCAAAGTTCAGTTCATACAAAAGAAAATGAATAAATTCACGTTCATAGTTCACCAATTCAGTTTTGAACTAGTTTTTTGAGAAACCAAAGAAAAACTGTTGGAGTAAGTATTCTGTGCTTATCTTTTAAAATGAATCCTCTCCATTACCTGCTGCCCATCACTACAATCTCAAATTGCTGTGGATATTATTTGTACACCTGTTTCATTCATCACAACTAAGGCAGTAACTCTATTTAATAAACATGTCATCTGGACCTAAGCATCAATTCAGAATGTCACAAAATCTGAACTAAGTTCTTTAGTTAAAAATATGTTAAGTTCATTTCAAAGTTCAAAGAAAAATGAACTTGTTCAATTAACTAGTTATTTTGAACTAGTTCATGCATAACACTGCTTACCATCCAGGATGGATGGTTGGTGGATAGATTGATTGAGTCATAAACACAACACATATTACATGGATCATTAGTGAAGTTTAATGTTAAACTGCATGGCTTGTTCTTTTTTTTTGTTCGTTTTCTCAACACACCAGATACACTGTTAATATTTACACA
The DNA here is from genome assembly GCF_964030765.1 of Micromesistius poutassou. Lineage (NCBI taxonomy): Eukaryota > Metazoa > Chordata > Actinopteri > Gadiformes > Gadidae > Micromesistius > Micromesistius poutassou. The sequence continues at coordinate 15,196,727 of NC_140274.1, forward strand.
AAGAACTCAGAATGTAAAAAATAATGGTTAAATTCTTCCACTCGACTTTCCTACATCAGATTACCGTCCACTCAAATGTACAGATGAGGGTTTCAACAGAAATATGCTACACACTATTTAGAAAAAGAAAAGAAACATGAAACAAATCAAGTTATGAACAAAAATCATAGAAAAATATTAAGGGAGAGGATGCAATCGTCAACATAATTCAGGACAGACAAAACAATTTCGAAATAAATAGTAGTACATTTCATTCCAAGAATGCAGTAGCAGTAATAATATTAATCACAGTTATAGTCATAATAATAATAACGATAGTAATAATAATAATAATAATAATAATAATAATAATAAGGGAGGCTGTTATTAACAATGTGTCACAAGAAAGCATTCTGTGTGTTTGTGTTTTCATACAGCAGTTACACCAAGACAACATGTCAATGCTGCAGTTCGAACCGGACGAAACCGGTTCCACTCCAGAACTCGCACGACGATTCAGCCATCGCAGGACAACAATGAGCAAAGGGAGAACGTTTTTACTCAAATTCACCGTCAAGAGTAAACACTGTAACACCTTCAACATCTCAAGGGTTAATCTACTTGTCTTTTTTAAACATCTTTCACATCGAGCACAAACACAAGTATTCTCTTTTTTTATCCTAAACACAAACCTGACATGGCAAAAAGAAAATGTGTGAACCTTTCAGTTATATATGCAGATGTGTTGTGTGTGTTGGTGGCAGTGTGTTAGAGTTGGCTCGTCGTAGGATAGTTAGCTTATGTATGGTTTAATAGCGACAGTCACAGTGTGTGTTATATATTTGTAAAGCTCAATCGATACAGTCTATACGGCAGTGTTCTCTAGAAAAATACAGTAGCAAGCTTCTTCTTCAGCGGATTACTGTTCAACTCTTTAGGCTTTTGAGAGGTACAATCCTAAAATAAAACATTTCAATATGTTAAATGGAAGGGCTGTCCTGGGAAAAAAAGTGTGCTTTTTGAGCAAGTTGTGATGAAAAAAACAAAAACAGAAAATAATGAAAAAAAAACAACCTTGAATACACCTTTAAAAACAAAGTTTTCCTAGGGCAGCCCTAAGAAGTGATTGTCATATTCATCTATTGCACCTGCGTAGAAGGGCTCTGTTCCCCCTCCTCGATAAAAATACCCACCCTTGTGTTAATTAACCTACCGGTAAACTCCATTTAGAAACACAGCGTGTGGCAAGCAGTAATGTAAACTAGCTTATCATGATGCCAATCTGCGCTGTACATTCCCTTAAACAAATACGGTTGAATGTAAACGTTAGCATGGAAGCAAATGGAAAACACTACAAAATAATAAGACTAACAATACACATTAGCAAAATAGAATGCTCCTAGCCTTGGCAATTAACAATAGACCTTATTCTATAAACGTCACCGCGTTCGCGGCGGCCATATTATTGACATAGTTGACATTCCTAACATAGGCCCTACGCGACAAACTGAGGATTTGAGCCAGCGAAGGAGAGATTTATGGCTGGCTAGAATTAATAGGCGAGACTTCAGCCGACTACTCATAGCGAAGTCTGTTCCCAACCACAGGTCACCACAGGTAACGAGAGAGTTACCTGTGGTAGTAGTTAGAGTTAGATCGGGAGCGTAACTATGTTCCCCGGTCGCGTTTTTCGTAGGTGGAATCCGGAAAAAGTTCCGCCTCAAGCGCTAGGATTGGACAGACAGCCTGTCAGGCAAACTCACACGCTGACTCCTAACCCTAACCATAACCGTAACCCTCACCCTAACCATAACCCTCACCCTAACCATAACCGTAACCCTAATATTCATTATTCCGGATTCCACCTATGAAAAACACCGGTCACATACAAAGCGGGGAACATAGGGATGACCTCGTTAGATCGGTCTAGCACACAGTCTATACATTATTTTATCACAGGGAGTAAGTTGTAACGTTAAAATGGATGGTTTCCATTTGATAACGTGCGAACGAAGCCATAATATTGATAACTCAGAACGACAGCTCACTTCACTCAGTTCAGACAACTCACTCTCAATCAGTGTCATGTCAACAAAATGGCCGCGGCGACGTAAAAAGGGGCGTGCGAATAACCTCTATACTACTATGAATAATATTAATAATAACATTAATAATACATATATTAATATACTGTCATGTAAGAGGGAAAAATAGCTTATTTTGAGCCCTTATCTGTTCTTATTTTATGGTGAGGACATGTTTTTCTTATAATTCAACCTATCCAAATCGAATCAAATACGGCTGTTTTATGATGAGGGGAGGAAGGGAGTAACTGCCAATTCCGACAACTCTGCCAATAACTATCATGAAAAGGGGGGCAGGCCATGTCCTATTAATAAGTAAACAATTCTAAAAAAGTTAATAGTTACATCATTTTTTTTCAGATTACACATCCAAATCACAAATACAGTACGTTATGAATTTTTTTGAAGAAGCAAGCATATAATCGAAAAAAAAAAAAAAAAAAAAGCAACAAAGGACACGGATATAAGCGGTCACGACCACGGTGAGTCAAATAAAAAACAAAAATGAAAAGCGACAAAATAAACAAAAGAATGGCAAACACTGTACATGGTTAGACACTTAAAGTTAGGGATTAGGAAAATCAACACCGGATCCCATGGGCACACGTGAGCAGCAGAGGGTGGAGGAGGGGCAGTGGGGAGATAACAGCGTCTACCGGCTAACAGCACTAGGTGTCGTGTTTCTATACGCTACGCCTTCCGTGATACAAGCAGTGCATGACACACAAGGGGCGGGGGGGGGGGGGTGGGCAGTAGACAGGGGGGACAGGGTCACAGAGGGGTGACAGAGACAGCTACAGCTCACATATAAGACACCACCCGTATACCGAGCTCACACTACACAGACGTAGTGGTTTGGAGGAGTTGGGAGGGGGGTGGGTGTCGTCGGAGTCGTCGTGGTTGTTGGTGCCGCCCACGGTTCCGCTGATCGTTGGTACAATCTCGGAGGGTGGAGGGTGGGTGGGGTTGGGGGGGGGGGGGGGGGGCAGGGTCACCGCCTCACACCGACTGCTCCCTGGAGTAGGTGAAGGGGGCACGCGGACCAGGCACCGGGTGGCCCATGTTGGGGGGGTAGGAGGTCTCCGGGGCCAGAGGCTGCTGGTGCAGTTGGCGGTGGGGGTGGGCGTAGGGGTGCTGTGGCAGGAAGGAGGTGGGAGGCTGGGGGTGGGCCGCCGGTGGTGGGGCTGGCTGGGAGAAGGTTTCCATGGAGCAGATCGGCTGGTAGGTCACGTACGGGGCCGGGTTCAGAACATCTTCTGGGCGCCTCCCACAGTTCTGCAATGACACCGCACACAGGAAGTAAGGAAGGGGCACTTCCTGTCTGGGTGACAGGAAGTAGTGAACGTATGGCAGGGTGTGGGATGACCGTGAACACAATGGCTTTTGGTTTATGGATTGGTTAACCAGCCACACACATGCACTCACGCACGCACACATACACACGCACGCACACACGCACACACGCACACGCACACACACGCGCGCGCACACACACACACACACACACACACACACACACACACACACACACACACACACACACACACACACACACACACAGGGTGAGATGAATGTCTAGTTTTCGGAGCTGAGGAACGTTCTAGTTGATATTCAGGACACACAATCCAATTTGAAAGTGGTGTTTTAGAAAGCTTTTGAATGCACATACTTTTCCCATACTGATTTGTCTTACTGAGATTGATAAATTGTTTGCTCATATTCGTATTTGTGTGCTTTGATCCTAGTATTTCTTTGACTTTCTTTGGTGTTTGTTTATTGTAGGACAGAGTAGAAAACAAAGAGAATATTTCACCACTGGAAGACAAACTCATGACTTCACCATCAGTGCTATTTACATTATTGGGTTCAATGTGTTTTAGGTTTTACAAGCTTACATAGGTGTCAAATCACACCACACCAGTAGGGACTATTTTTCTGTCGGTCTGATTTTTTCTGTCACACACCCAGCATACGCAGGGGTTAAACGATAAATAAACACTACATGCTATCATGATATGATAGCATGTAGGAGGATGATAACTGGCAGCAGCCATTTAGCACCGCATTGTCAAGTAGATAACAAACCATGAGATCAATGCAGTTTGACTCTGTGATTGGCCTATGCTTGGGAGAGGGTACAGCGTGAGGTTGTTGTTTGTATTTGCAATCAGAGTGGCGCATTCACCTTGTAAGCAGCACCAACCACCACGTTATCTCACACAGTGCTTTTTAAGAGTCATCATTCATTAATATGTTCTCTATGCATCGCCTTGTCTCGCAGCTAAGCGAGTTCTGGCCAGCATCCATGGCAAAGAAACAAAAGCTTATTTAGTTTATTTTCTCTGTGCTACTTGGATGGCTTCAAACCGGGTTTCTGTGGCTAAACAGCATTGTTGTTGTTTTATTTGCCAGAATGGTGCCAATTAAGATAATTTACATTAACAAATTCATTAAAATTTCATCAGTGGGCATTAGACGTACAATATTCCTGCCATATTTGATGTACATGCTGCATAATTGGTTAACCAAGTCAGAGTATTTGAAAGAATATTTGATTATAGAAATGCACACTGAGAGGTGTTTGATGACGTTTACCGGTATCTCTTTTACTGCTCCGTTTTCATGGCTACATTTTGCTGAGCTACTAAGGACTACTTGAATATCCTCTGATGTTATGGTTCATTTCTTGAAGTACATTAATCAATTTCCATAAACAAATGGCCATGACTGCTGAGAAAGACAAATGGAGCAGTCGTTGCTGAATACAAATGTCTTTATACATACATATATATATATATATATATATATATATATATATATATATACATATATATATATATAAGCCCTGGTAAACATACCATGTTTATTCCAGCTCAGGGAGCAGTGTGCTGTGGTTAAGTGAGTTGAATTATATTCACGACAAACCAACATGCTAAAACCAAACGGATGAGAATGAAAATGGAACTTACGGACATTCCCCAACCATCTCTACATCTATGAACACGACGATCCCAGCACTAAACAGGGTTTGGTGGTTGGGGGGTGGTGGGTTAGGGAAGGGTGATCATGATGATGATGGTAATGGTGATGATGAAGAGGGTGGTGGTGGTGTGGAGGAGCAGGAGGAGGAGGAGGAAGAGGATGAGGAAGAGGACAGTGAAAGAAGAACATAAAGACAGTGACTGAAATGTGTCCAACTGCATTTGTTCAGTTTTTTGCTCTTCCAAGGATCCAAGGATAATTGAGGAAGGTAATGACGTTGTATGGAGCGTGGAAGACAGCGGCAGATGGGAGGTACATTCATCAGCGTTTCAGCAAGGGACATTCATCCTAGCTGGGCCTCACCAACTTGTGAGGGACATAAATCACTGAGGCATTGCTCCCGCTCTCTCTCTGGATTCTTTGGTAAAATCGTCAAAGAAATTATAATGTTTGCCTACAACCCAATAAAGCGATTCTCGGTTGTTTCTAGTTTAAACTCCGCTCAAATTTCAATAGAAAAAGCCCAACTCCTACAGTCACCCCTATATGACCGGCAACCTCCAACGCCCAGACCAAACCCCAGCAGAGAAACGCCACCATTATTCCTCCAGTCTTTCAGGCAGGGAATGAAGAGACTCTCCTGTAAAGGTATATTGGTCCTTTTACCATTGTTCACTCTCTTCTAACCCTCCCCAGACAGGAGCACTTAAGGAACAAGATGCATTGGGAGTGGTGTAAGAAAGTGAACTGGTCTCAGGTCAGCAACGGGGACCACTGCAGAGAGAGGGGCTGGAGCTAACTTTTTCTGGTGGCTTTTAATTCACTAAAGTCCCAACGGTGGGAAAAGCAGAGCTCTGAGGCAACATCTGAGACAGGTCTGGAACGGTGCGTCTGCTCCCTACACGTATCACAACTGCCCAAGGTGCTTCTGGATGCGAAGCCGATGCATAAGCCCTGCTTTGATGCGCGAAAGCAACCCGGGATGCGGGCGCGGGTACGAGCTGTAGTCCTGCGGATACTTTGAAGAGGAAAAAACACAATCAGCGCCGCGGGGGGGCCTGGACGGGCTTCAAGCAGAAGCCGTCCTGGGGTGATCGCCAAATGTTTTAATTAACTGAGACTTTAACAAGCATGCAGCAACATGACCAGGCAGTCATCAGAACCAAAATGGTGCGATTTGCTGTACATAAATTTGTTAACTGGAGCAATCTTCGCCATACATCTGTTAGCTAACGGTCATGGCTCTCGTTAGCAGGATGACTCAGAATGAACCAGGCCAAAATGTAAGTAGAGTGTTACTTTAAAGGCCCTTTATAGATACATGATATATCAATATACATGTCATTCGGTACACGCCTTCATCAAAGTCATTGTGGGCATCCGTGGCCTACTGGTTAAAGAGTTGGACTGGTAACCGGAGGGCGGCCGGTTCAAATGTTTCTGTTTTCTGTCCAATCGTTGTTGGCTAACTTTAGCCAACGTTCTATGATTATGTGCGTTGGTGTTTGTTGGGCAATTGTGCACACATTTTCAGAATACAGTGAGTGAATACATTCATAACACGGGTAGAAACCCAGTGGGAATCTAACCTATAACCCTGGCAATGCGTTGACCCCTGTATATGAAATAACGACATCACATTAAGCTCTGCTAAAGATTACATTTACATACTCAATTGCGTCCCAATAATTATGCTGGCAAAGTCTGAAGAACCCTGAGTTACTTTGTCTCTGTACAGACAAGGTGAGTAGATACAGAAAAGATGGAACTAATTATGACCTGGGTAGCAAAATTACATTTTTCTTAGTATGAACGAACGACAAAAGACTTTCCTTCCTTCATCAGATATTTCCTACTACAGCATCTATGAGGTTTCTTTTGTTCTTTTATCTATGGTGGTGTTTGACAGGGTTAATCCCAGCATGACCGGACAACAGGTCATAGACTTATAGCGAGATCCAGGGGGCTATGTTGAGCTGGGATTAGACACCAGCCCCCTCACCCCAGCGACCTCCCCAGTTGGGGCAGCAAACAGGGACAGCTTGCTCTATATATGTCAGTGTCTCCCCACCATGTTTGGGCCCTGATCCCAATTTAAAGTCTGGAGAAGTTTGCACCACACTAAGTGGTTAGTAGTAGTAGTAGACTGTTGTGATATAGAGGAACTTTATTAAACCTTTCAAATCATGATTATGGTATCATCAATAATGTATCATTAAAAATATATAGATTACAAGGCAGCACTTGTAATCACTTACGACCACTTATGTTTAACTCCAAGTTGGGTTGCGACCCAAAGTTTAAGGAGCATTGACACACACGCTCTGGTGATCCTTTAAGGGGTTTGTGGATGTACCGAACCGGCTTCTGGGATGTATCTGTTTAGAGTTCCCCCCAGACTACTGGCCAACAAGTCTTAATGTGTGTCAGACAAATTGAAATAGAATTTGCTATGGAGCGGAATTAATAGGAAAAGCTCTCTCAAATGAAGTTCTATCTCCCATTAGTATTCGTGTTCCATGTCTTTCAGTTGGCTACACAGTGATGAGGAGAGGGCTGCACAAACAGGGCAAGGGCAAAGCATTTGAGAGTAATGATATGTCATGCAGAGTACTACATTGATTTTGATTTGTTTATGAATAAAACAACATTGTTTCTCATGTATCACTGATAATAGTACACAATAAAAACGTCACATATCCCTGTGCGTGCAGCCTGTGGAGTAATACAGATTTTATCTTTGGAGTGTCTTATATCTTCAGTGGTAAATCCATAGGGCTGTGTCAATGATGTGATGAATGTTGTGTTATGTCAATAGTGCACAACATTGCATACATGCCATAAGTTAAAAACGCAAAAAAACGAAACAAAGTTCTCGTCTTAATTTATACATTGACATTGCATAAAGGTACTGACCGTCTACTCTGTCTTGCAGGGCTATGTCTATAATGTGATATCTGTAGGGCTATGTCTAAGTCCTGCAGGGCTATGTCAATAGTGCGATATCTGTAGGGCTATGTCTACATCCTGCAGGGCTATGTCTATAGTGTGATATCTGTAAGGGCTATGTATTTTTCCTGCAGGGCTATGTCTATAGTGTGACATCTGCAGGGGCTATATCTATGGTGTGATATCAGTGTCTAGGTGTGGGTCCCAACTAACTTTGAGTGATTAATGGGGGCCTTCCATGTCAGAGGGCGTGGCACCCATGGTGAGGGCAAAGATGGAGTGGTCCCCCAATGTCTCAGACAGAGAGAAGGTGTTGCATTGTGCACAAATCTTGCAGGTCTGGAGATCTCGCCACTCGCCACACAAACAGGCACACACACACACACACACACACACACACACACACACACAGACTCGAACAAACACATATCCATGCATGCACGCACACACACACACACACACACACACACACACACACACACACACACACACACAGTCCCAGAAGAGTCTGTAGTTTAATGAATCCTAGCATGGACAAGGTGAAAACAAACCAAGGAGTTGGCATTTTCATCACATCCGAAACAGAGGAAAAACAAAGTTTCACATGTTCTTTCTTATTCCAAACTTCCAACCCTGTTTCATTTCAGTCCAAAATAAATCTCCAGACTAATCAGGTTGAAATGCAGCCAAATTAACTTGAAAGATTTTCCCCACACCTTGCAGAGGGTATCCTTAAGAGAGTAAGCATACAAGTCCCAGTTGATCGGCATGCTAATGAAGCAAATGTAAAACGAAGTGCGATGTTTCCTTGGATATGACAGCTCAGCTCGCCTCAGCAGTATTCCAGCCAAGGGTTGGCTGCAGCTCCCCAGGCACATAAAGACGTCTGTTCAACGGTTGGACACTTGGGGGAATCGTCTGCCCCTCCCTATCACAGATCATAATCATTCAAAGCAACAGGCTTCTGGGTTCTACCTAAGGTTGTTGTTTGGTCAGAAGCAGAAACCATGAAGAGCAAGGTAGTGTGGACACATTATCCGTTGTAGGCCGCTTCAAACCGGTTGAGGTTTTCTCTCTGAGCATGTCACATTTCTATCTGCTTCATCCTAATGAGGCTTTACTTAATAAGTAAACATTATTTAATTAGCATCAATCAATAGCATTAGGCTTTTGATTGATTAACACTCTCAAATCAATCATCCTAATTGACAGGCATCACTTAAATAATTAAATATTTTCGGATTGGATTGTTGTTATTGAATAATTCTCACAGAGGTTGTTATGTTACCTATTATGTACGTTTAAGCTCTTAGAATGTCATACCAGATTTAGAACAACTATCCTAATTTTGAATTCATACTTTTGAGTGGATTCCAGATATACAACATGATTCTGCAGCATCCATCTAGATTCTAGAATGCCACTCTACTCTAATCTAGACCATCATCTAGAACATTATCTAAAAAGCAACGTTGCTAGTAAAATAACAACAACATTGTTTTTATTTCTACTTAATGTATCACTATCGAGCGAATCCGAAAGCTTCCTCTTGGAAATAGCCACTAACAGCTCAAGGACACTGGGCTTTGTGGTCATTTACCGACCCCTGACTCTTGTCCTCCCAGCTGTCATTGTTGTTGTCACTGTCCATTGTTCCGACCTCTCGGTCGTATGCGGACTCCTCCGCCGGCAAAGCAGCCGGAGGAGTCCGCATACGACACATGGACCCGAAGTGAACTGACAGCTGTCTACTGAAAACATCTTTCTCGAATGCCGCCTGAGTTTGTTGTTGCTGGTGACGTAAAGAGGTCAACCGGTGGCTCTATTACCACTAGTTGAAATGGGTACAGCGCCACCTATCGTACCGGGGAATGACACACTTCGGCCAATGAATCGATTTACTCACTGCCATGTATAACCAGACAATTGCAGTTGTCCAATTACGGAGCATAGTCGAACTATGGCTTTAATCGGATTAAGCTGTGCATGTAAACGTACTGAGCTGAACAGCAACCACTGAACAGCAACCGCAAACCGTCCTCGCCGCTCTACCCAGCCGGTGAGCCCTCATGTCTGATGAGTTCTCACCTCCTGTTGGAGGTATCTATTGTTGTTACACAGACAGGCACACGCCCACACACACACACACACGCGCTCGCACACACAAACATATACTCACTTACACAATCCCACACGCTTGCAAAATCAAACTGGTTATTTAATGAAACAGCACGTTGTTTCTTCTTAAAACAACCATTATTCCAAGTAACCAGGTTACGACTTTACAAACAAAACACTGCGCTCGCGTCGACACACACTTCTGCCCCCCCCCCCGTCCACCCCCCTCGTCCACCCCCCCCCCCCCCCCCCCGTCAACCCCCCTCGTCGACCCCCCCCCCGTCGACCCGAGGTAGCTGGGCTGGAGATGAAAAGAGACAGGTAGGGAATAGCTCGACACTAGCTGATTAACACATCTGTGATCTGTGGAGGAACAGCGAAGCGTACTTCTTCGGTGAGCCAGATAAGAGGTGAATACGCGTTGCCATCAGGGTACCGCAGCTATAATAGGCAGTACAAAGGCGCGTTTCGGTGAATTATAATGGGGCGCGGTTTAACAAATGTATTCCGGCAGAGGTAGGGGGGGGGGTGCAGGATAACATATCGCTCCCGGCGATGAGAGTAATGGAACGGCCGAGGGGTGTAGGGAAGCTTCCACGCGTCTCACAGGTTATTTGGTAGACGAGACAAGAGGGGACGGCACACACCTGAAATGGATGGTTAATCTAAATTAAATCTGGCCCACCAAGATGTGCGTTTTGGTAGGCCTCAGAGGGGGGTTTACGTGCAGGTGTGTTGGGGGAGAGATAGCCTCACCTCTTGGAAGTAAAGACTCTGCCGCTACACTATACTCAGCTTCTACCTCACCCGCTTCTAGGTCCCCGTTGGCCTGAAGAGGGAACAACGTTGGCCTAACAAATTATTACATTGTCCCGACATGAGCACAGTTCCTTATTTTTCTGATCGCTTCCTAGATTCGACTATAGGCTACGGGGGACAGAACTGTAAAAGAAAACATATAATTGCTATTAACAAAAGACTACAATATCGGCCTGTGAAAAACGAGGTGCCCTCAAAGGCTAAATAAAAGCACTGTCCATTTGCACAAATGAATTGCAAAGTGCTAATGGGAATGCATAAATAACAATTAATCTGACATATGGGGAAGAGGGCTTACAGTCATTGGACTCAGCATCATCTAAAGTTTTGTTTGATTTATTTATATTAATATATATAGACCTATTTTAATCTAAAAGTATATTTTTCATTATCATTACTATGGTAAACATTATTTGACACTTGACATTTTATAATTAAATTTTTCGTAATTATCAATGCAGTGCAACAGAGGTGATGGGAACATAGCCTTGGACAATAGCAATGCTGATTTGAAATAAAGTCCTCCTTGTGTTGAATTTAGTGTTTGTATATAGATCCCACCAACATAGATCTGCCTGACTTTAATAGGTTCAGGCTGTCATAAATAACTGGCCACAAGTCAGAGGAACTAAGGATATATTAAATATTCATGAATCCAGCAGTTCCCTCCTGGGTCAGACTGTTCTACTTTATAGAGTGCTGGGATGTTATGTTGTTTGGGCATCTTCTCAACTTTTCCTCTCAATATGATCTATGTGTTTGTGTCTCTGGTGGCCAGATTCATCCGACAACACAGTGGAATCGGTTGAAAAACAAGTTTCTGGTCTTTTTATGTTTTACTCCTACACACAGGCTTACATGACAGCCACATGTTATTCATGTTGGGCAAATTCTCCAGATGGTTGCTGTTCGCATGACCCAAGGACGTATAAACTGGCATTTCCCATCCGCTGCCTAACCTGCCGGCCGGCGTCCCTTGCTGAGCTCCATTGGAGTTAACATTGCTTGAGGCGGATAACACTTAAGGGTCAGAGACGCCACACAGCTTCAAACTCAGTCCCAAGCGACATCCCTTAAGCCCTCTCGCACTGTAGCGTACACTTCTGTTTTCCTCTCCTCCAATCATCGCTGCCGTTTTCCTTCACTTCTAGAAATGCTCTTTCTTTGCTTGGAGGTATAAACGGCTTTCCTTCTGCTTTGTATGACTTCCCATGGTCGAGCTTCTTTGAATGTTATTTTAGTTTTAAAACCTTAAGCCTGTATTTATCCATGTAGATACATTCTGCACGTCTAGTGTGTTCTGCTTCAACCGTCCATTTTACAAACGTTGACTGTGCCAACAATGAGGAATTGAAAGCAGTACTTCTTTCTTAAAAATAAAATACAACATAGCATCTTAGTCGTGTTTCTTAGTTGGCAAATCCCATGTCAGTCTTTGTATGATCCTGCTCCATCTTATAAATCTCAGAAATATGCAAATGAAAACAAGCTAGGTGTGGTAGGCCTGCATATAGACACTGGTTGAAGTGGTTATTCCGTTTTGTCATTACCAAGCAGGGCAGGACGGAGCTCTTCAATAAACCCTTCTCCCTCCCTCAGCAATGTGTGAGTGGAAAATTAAGTCTGTCACACCTCAACCCAAACATGGGAATAAGAAGGAGCCTTCGTCGGATAGAATGTTGGATGCCCTTCTGACATTCCAGTGTGTTCATTAGCTTCCCAGGGACCAGCCAGCATTTACATCAGAATACATTTTCAAAATTATTGAAATGGAGCAACGCGTTTGGCTTTGGCTCGCAGCATGCTAAGCGAGCCACGTCGAGTATTGCCATAGAAACTGGTCTGTGTGTGATCTGGTATGGGGATAGCGCAAGGTACTGAGGGCTGACTGCATAATGATGTTTTCAATTATACCAGGGCCTGACGGCCACCGTTTACTACTGTACTTTTTTTTTGCTGTTAAAGAAACACAGCTGTTTGTGTGTTACAGTAGATTGTTATTGCATCGTTAGATTGTGAGCGATACGTTGATGATGCCATGTAAGTTAAAGTAATTAAATACTTAGGAACAGCTTGACTTGAATCTGCAACATCCAGTGTGCCAGGAGACATCCCTGTAATGGAATTTCCTAAAGCGGAATATTGTAAGGATTAATAGAAGTGGGGAATCTTTTTACATGACAGATCAGACACGAATGGAACAGCTGCTTGGCTGACACTCCAGGCAGGGAATAAAGCTTTTTTATAAAGTAGCTTTAAACATGAATCACTGTTTATCTGCCCTGCAACAGAAAGGACGGAATCATCACCATTATTTTGTAACAAAAGCACCTCTGATATATACATCTATAGCCTCTACTCTTCCTGCTTGGGATTTCAGACGGCCAATAAGACAACCTTAATTTGGAGCCATCCCAGGGAAAAGCTGTGAAGCGGGGAAAAAACTCAAATCAAAAGATGAGCGAGACAAAAGAGGGAACACAACATGCTCAACGTAGAAAGTGCATCACAGGAAGTCTATGCATGAAAAGGTGTGTGAGTGGGGGGGAGGGTGGGGGCAGGTTGTTAGGGGACATAAGATGGAGGACGTGGTCAGGGTGTGTGAGGAGGAGGAGGAAGAGGAGGATGGCGTGAGAGTGCATCAGCAGATGAGGAGCAGCGGAGGCGGGGGGTGTTAGGGGGGCATGAGGAGGAGGAGGTGTTGCAGGAGGAGGAGTATGTTGTTTTTGGAGGATGGGTGGTGTTAGGGTCGGGTGGAGGTGCAACAGTTGGTGTACCTGGTGGCCAGATGCTGAGGGGAAAGGCCTACAGAGGCATGCGCTAGTGAGAGCTAGGCTGGATGGTGGCATACTCGACAAGGTCCCCGGGACCCCCGGGGGCCGGGCTGCGGGGGCCGACAGACGAGGCCAGGGCGGAGGTGTCCAGCTCGGCGTACTGGACGTCACAGTCCCTGTGGGGGCCACAGTTCTGGAGACGAGAGAGGCGAGAGGCGGGTGAGTGGAGGGAGTCACGATTCCCCCCCGCATAATAAATGTACACGATGAAAGAACGAGAGGAGGGATGAGAGAGAGAGAGAGAGAGAGAGAGAGAGAGAGAGAGAGAGAGAGAGAGAGAGAGAGATGTTATTAGAGAAAGAGACAAGCCACCAGTGAGCTAAAGAGAGAGGGAGAAGGAGATTGGGAAAGAGAAAAATGGAGAAGTAAAGAGAGAAGCAGTGAGCTCGAGAGAGGAGAGAGGAGAAAGATAGGGAGAAAGAGAGAGACAAAATGAGAGAGCGATAGCGAGCAAGAGCGAAAGTCCCACAGACATTCCAACATTCAGAGACAGAAGCAGAGATGAATACCATTATTAATGCAAGTGGTTGTGTCTTACAACTGTAATAACATTGTTGTTAGTTGCGATACTGCTTTCGCCCATTTGTCTATCTCATCTTGTTGATAAAAACTGCTGTGGAGACCCAAAATATTTTTGGCACCAAATATTATTACGTTATTCGGGCCACGCTATTCGCTGTGCAGGCTTGTCTGGCGAAAACTTTGCATCTGTCCGCGTCTTTGCATTGGCTTTGTATGTTTTCACACCTTCACTTTTGGTGTGAACGCACGATAAGACGTTTAAATACTCAAATTGTATATGTCCAGCACATCTGAATAAAATAGACATGTGCTTAAGGATACTGGATAAAGTTAGCAACCTCCAACAGCCAATCAATAGTTAATGAAATTCTCTTAATGCCTTTTCATCCAACCTTGTACTAGTAGTGTGTTAGTTATATATAACATTGTGTGATTGTAGAGTGTTGAATTGAGGTGGTGAAATTAGAACACTAGTAATGAAACATTACACACTAATAGAAAGAGAGCAATCTTTGTGATACATCGCTATTGATATGGATTTAGAGTACAAAAAAACAGTCTTCTAAACCGTGAACAATTATAACATATGGGTTAAGTGTTTTTAGGCTTTGTGATTCTGTTGACTATTACATGTCTTTATTATGTTGCAGCTCAGGTGATTTGGATTGATGACAAAGGGAGAGGGAGGTTGGAGGACCTAAGTGAGATTGAAACACAAAGTAAATTTAAATAGATTACGTTTTAAAATAATAAAATACATGAATTATTATGCTATTGGATTATAAACGTTAACATAGTAAACATGTATTATATTACTGTATTATGAAGTGATCTTGTTAGTGTATATTAGTAACAACCAACAACTTTATGCAACTCTCACTCTTTCAGAACTACAGGGGGATTCAATGGAGCCTTAAGACTCACCTTTGTCCTACAAGGTGTCTCAACCCCCTTGATTTGAAGTATTTTCCTGTTTAATTAATGTAATTTTAATAAATGAAACATTGAGCTTCCCAACGACGTGATCTTTTTAGTGAAAAAATGATGCAGTGTTTGAACATGATAACCTCATATGTTTTTTTTTAGATTAGAGTTAGATTGCTCCTGCTGTTCTGGGCCAAACATTATTTTCCCCAGTGGGAAAACTGAACATCCCTACATAATTGGAGACCGTATGCAAGGACAACATTGAGGAAAGGGCAAAGACAAACAGCATGACATGTTATTCATGTGTCCGAGTTTATCAGAGATGTATTTAAATAATTCACTGTGGTTAATCAGTGCATAATAAAAATACAAAGTTATTTTTTATATCAATGGTTTTATGTGTCCTGTCTGGATAGGATTTAATGTACACTTTTCAATAGCAGATTGAAAAGATGCCTTTAGCAAGCAGTTGATTTGAATTTGAATATTTATTATGTATCAATGTTATTAATATATACATTGATATATAATTAATATCAATGTTTATTGTAATTTTTTTGACTTGAAGCCTATCTTACAGTTGCCATAATGTAACACGGTTACGTTTAAAGTAGAGTACGTTGTCTTCCACTATTGAATAAACACATGGATTTGTGCTTGGATCCATAGTTGCCTGGCGTGAGTTAAAGTGGTTGCTTTAAGATGTGCTTAGCATTGACTTCTATCCAATGATAATCCACTACGTCTGTCACCACACAGATATCTGGTCGTCAGTAGTTCCCTTTTGAGTATAAACTAATAATGTTTATATGGTTAATTAATGATGATACAAAGTGTGGCAGAAGTGCATTAGCAAATTATAATATTGAATAATAAAATCAAAAATGCTACTTTCATCAACTGAGGTCTGTTAAAGAGATCTGTTCAAGATATCTCTTCAACGGCGCATCTTTGAGGTTTCTTGGTTTAAACATGGAAAGGCCCCCTCTCTCCATCACACACCACACCGAGGTAAGCAAGGTCATATCAGCCTCATCCAATGTCCGGTGGGTAAGTGTTATCGGTGGCTCCCAGTTTCAGCAGTCATGGATTTATATACAAGGTCGGCATTGGCGAGCCGTCCCCCTCCAGATATCTGCATGAATAATGTTGGGTCAGCGACTTCTGGACAGTAAGAGGAATGCTGATGCAGTCAAATTAATAGTAGGGTATTCATATCGGAACATTACAGTGATGTATATATGGTGATGTACGGTGATTAATTCAGTTGCCGTTGCATTAATGTAGCCCCCGTGATTAATTGACTGATTGGTAGCGTTACATCAGACTGGGTATTTATTAAGTGTCATCATAAATATACATGTGTAAATCCGAAAGTTTGTGTTCAGGAAAGAGCAATCAAATATTTGGCAGTGATTACAAATAATAACAATGTTTGGAAACAGTGGGGGTATATACGTATATATATTTTTTTATAATATTATGGCTGCTTTTGGTAATTGCAAATGTACAAGTACTAGTCAATTAAATTAGTTATCTGCATTTGACCCATCAGAAGCAGTGGGGATGTCAATGATTTGGAAATCCAACTTAATTTGGATTTTGTTTCAAGGTTATATAGTCATCGCTTTCTACTGCCTCTATTGTGGACTTTACATATTTTTACCTCATCTTTTATTACTTTAACGTGGATCAAAGAGTTAAAATATGCTGAGCATGAGGTTTATTGTATTCTGAAGGACAGAGGGAATAGCTTGTGCTGTGCGTTGTGTTCTGAAACTATATTTCAACTCTGAAATTGCAACTGAAATCACATGTGATGTTCTGAAATATCAACCCAACAAACTCAGGTTCACGTTGTACAATCGCAACTGGGATCCCATGTCGTCAAATCACAGCTGTAATCACAAGTGATGGGATCACATGTTCCATTCAGAAATCACATACGATGGGATCACATGCTCCATTCTGAAATCACATGTGATGGGATCACATTCTCCATTCTGAAAGTCCTGAAATGTCATATAAAAATGAGATGTTTCTAAATGAGTTGTGTTCTAAAATCATGACTGGCCGTCACATTGATCAGTCATCCATCCCAGTCTGAAAAGCCCCCAGCTCCCTGTTGCTTCCTGTTGCAGCCTTGGTGTGGAGTTTTAATCACTTAGTAAGAGGGTCCTCTGTATGGCATGTCTTTTAACAACTGTCACCCAATCGGAAGACATCGATTGGGTGAAATGAGTGTGACCCAGCATTTAGCCTGCATTCCCTCTTTATGCATCAGTGAAATGATTGAAGGAGAAGAATGGGGGCAAGACATATGATTATGCTAATCGCGCTGTCAGTCATAACTAGCTGAATTTCATCTGAGATGGCCTCGAAACTGAAAAGTAATGACGGAAAAATAAAGAAAATTTAGCTATTGTGTAATTACATGCCCTTAATGGCCATGAAAACAAATGCATTAGAGATGAATGATTTAACCTTTTCTAGAAGAAGCTAACATTACTTAGCAAGAAGTTAAACCACACACCAACTGAAAAACGGCTGGATTTTCTTTAACTCTTGAATTATTGTCATAAGCATAAGTGCTTTTGCCAACATTACAGCAACATCATTTTCATGAATGTGGTAGACACTAGGGTGTTTTTGCCCGTCAAGAAATATTCATTAGCGGCACTCAGTAGCACATCGCAATCAATACACCGTGTGAACTGTTTTTAAAAGCTTTTTTTTTTTTTTTTTTCTTTCACGTCTTACTCATCCAGAGAGTGCGCCCTATCCCTCCTCTGCGGTTCAACTCTGTTTGGTGATGCAAGGCATACAACTCTCAGAAATGCGATGTAAATGAAGTGGTCATAATTAACCGGGGTTTGGGCATGTTGTTTTTCAAAATGGATGACAGCGGTGGAAAATGTCTGGCTTCCATGCAAATCATAAGTACATCAATATAACAGAGGCCCGGCACATCTCGAAACACCAGTGCAGGGTTGAGGTAATCACTGATGCAGGGCAGGAACGGCTAATCGCCACCTCCTGCCGGGATCCCAGCAGGAGGTTAAGGAACTTCAGCGAAAAAAGAAATCAAGAAACATCCGAATCACATCGCACCTCCCGCAGCCCAACATCTCATTTTTGTGTGGTTAACTTGGCTCGAAAGCGAGGTGTGAGGATTATGCTCATAAGTTTGAAGCCATTACACGGTGGGCTGGTGGATCTGAGACAGCTGTTTAAGGAGGGGATGTATATGTCACAATCTGGAAGGAGGAACAGTCAAACAAGCACACACACACACACACACACACACACACACACACACACACACACACACACACACACACACGTACACACACGTACACACATGCATACACACACACACACACACACACACAGGCACACACATGCTAATACACACACACATACACACACGCATGTTCACACACATTTTACAAACACACACAGTGACATGCACACACACACACACACACAAGAACTTCAGCTTTTCATCTGAAACAGGATGTACAGGCGGCAAATCGAACGAGACAACAGCGACACTTAACAGAACAACACTCGGCTGCGGTGTTGATGACACAGAGCTCAGCATCGCAGTTCAACCGCTCACCTCTGCAACGTAAACTGGTAATTACTGAGGATTATGGGTAGGGACAAAACCGCAGAGTAGTGAAGTGTAGCAGGGGCAGAGAGTGTGACGGGGGCAAGAATTATCATGCAGACACACACACACACACACACACACACACACACACACACACGTCTGTTCTTACAAACACACACACACACACACACACACACATAATGCTGATGCATATGATCAGATTAAGCAGCTTAGCCAAAGCCCCTCGCTATGTTTCCTGGTCAGCTTGTTTAAGAGACCATTGACAGCAAGTCTAGCAGATCTAACACACGAGACAATGTCAAACAATCAGCCAGGGGGAGGCCAGGAGACTAATATCTAGCAGAGTAGTTCCCAACCAGTGTGCCGGGGAACACTGCCCTGAGGCAAGACTATATGTGCCGTGAAATGTGGTGGGATTGAAGACACCAACCTGACAAAGTTAATAATATTAATATTTACGATTTGCTTTGTTAGGGATTCATTGTTGCACAGAAAACAATCCCTTCCTCCATTTCAACACATATTTGACCAATAATGTCTGTTATGAACCTGTGTTCACGCCATGCTGACAGTCCGCTTCATGATCCTGCCCTACAGTTTGGGTTAGACCATGCATTCACCGGGGACATCTCACATCGCATTCAAATTCAGCGTTTCATCTGGCTGGATAAATAGGGGAATGGAAAGTTTATGTTGAAGAGCCACTTGTACCATCTTCTTTCATGCAATGAGTGCTTAGTGTTTCCAGCAAGAGGGATTTGAGAGAGAGGGAGAGAGAGGGGGGAATAGAGAGAGAGAGGGACGTCTTCCTCACCATTTTATCGGTGAAGGGGGTAGACTCGGAGGGCGCCATGTCGTAGTACGGAGGCTGGAGGGGAAGCTTCTGCATCTCTTCGTCCTTGTCCAGGTGCACCACCTGCAGGGACATTGCACACACACACACACACACACACACACACACACACACACACACACACACACACACACACACACACACACACACACACAACACAGCTCATAAATGATAGGACCAATCACAAGACAGCTCAGGAAGATGTGGAGCAAATGTGGGGTTTCAATTAGGTTTTTGTGCTTTTTAAAGGTCAGGACCGACATTTCTTTAAAAGAGAGGGAGGGAATGACATGGAGCATAGAATAGCATTGGAATCCAACCTGCGGGGAGCTGCAAGGTGTATTGATGATGTGGTTAGCACACCTGCTAGTTGAGCCATCTTTTGGATGGATTGTTAGAATGAACAAGGAGACAGCTCTTTCAAAACCAGAGTTTAGGCGTATGGCAGCTCCCTTTAGAATTTGTGATTTGAATCACATCCTCACAGTTGTTGGATATATATTATTTGTTACATCTGTCTTTTTTATCTTTGACTACTGATAAAAAAAAGCGTTAATAATTCCACCTGAAAATAGGTGTTCTGACCATGTCCGTCCTCAAGGTAGAGATAGGGGGGGGGGGCCGTAGAATGAAAAACCCTTTGTCTTTTGTCTTTCCCAGAGCCACAGGTGTTGAGAGCGCCTCCGCCGCTTGTTTCTAATTGGTCTGTCACGTCGGTCATAATCCGCTAGCTGAGTCTGACAGCATTCATTTGCAAACACTCGAAGGTGGGGCGGAACTGGCATGTTCTTGACAGGGCCGAGTGATATTTCGTGACACAAAAGAGGGAATTCATTTTTTATCTGACAAATTAACTCAAGGTAACAACCTTCGTTGCACATTAGGATTTTAAGTGCCATGGCAACGTAACAGATTTTCAAAATAGAAGCCCACCCCCACTGCCCTTAGATAAATAGATTTTTCTCTCTATTAACATAATCTTAGTATTAGTAACCCTGTCAACCCCAGGCAGGGCTGATTCAGATTGATTTCTCAATAGGCTGTCATGTTGTTTTTTACAGTTTAAGTAGTTTTTCTATACATTTCAATACATCACTGTCTAAGCTAGGGAGAGAGAGAGAGAGAGAGAGAGAGAGAGAGAGAGAGAGACAGAGAGAGAGAGAGAGAGAGAGAGAGAGAGAGAGAAAGAGAGAGAGAGAAAGGGAAAGAAGGAGTGATTGAGCGAAGGAGGTAGGAAGTGGGAGATAAACAGAGTAACAGACAGAACCGGAGGCAGAATGTAAGGGAGGGAGAGAAAGAGTGACAAAGAGAGAGGATGAGACAGAATTAGAGTGAGACAAAGAGAGGGAATGGGGGGGCTCTCATCAATGAGGAAACAATAACCACAAGGAATCCTCTCCTGCCTGCGTGTCGGTTCAGGTAGGCGTGGGCAGAGAGAAAGCGATGCCTTCCAACTAGTTTGCATATCATTGGCTCTGGCCAACCACTGCTGCCGGGCTGCCTAAACACCGGTCCCCACCGAGCAGATGGCGAGGGTGTGGAAGGCGAAGCAGCGCCGAAGTGTGCAGTGGGCGGAGAAATGGCTGACTTGTTGTCGTATTAATTGTCTGCAAACAACATCATTGCCTCTTTCATTTCTCCCGGTTTTCTGGATACATCTCACCCCGTGTGTTTTTTTGGAAATCCAATATGGTTCACTCAATTACCGTTCCGACATATCCAACTTGGATACTCGGAAGCAGAATATTATTATTAATATTTTTGCAATCTAAAGAATTTCACTCAAATGATCATAGCATCATATTCAGTGGTATCCAACTAAGACATGGGGTTGGTTTACTTCCCTTACTGATTGTAAAAGATGGGAAATAATTGGACCCAAGAGTAGTGGACCAATACAACTTCGTGCCAAACTCCTGCACTTGCTCCTCCTGTCTGCGGCAGATTTCCCTCTGGTATTGACATCCATCAAAATGGTGGCCGTTTTGACATGTGATTAATGGGCAGGCAGGGGTGTTAGGCATCGTGCTTAGGGATGCCTACAAGTATACTCTGCACATTGGAGTTTGAACAATTTGTCCCACTCTACCCCTGAATGCTCGTACCAGCCTGTGAATATGTCACCTGTTTGTACCGGCCTCATACACAGACGGCAGAGGCATTAAACGCCTGATTGGTTTTTCAATTTACGATCAGCCTGTTCTCATTTCAAACCTTTTAAGAATACCAATTGTATGTCAATAAGCCTTTTTGGATTGTTTCGCCCATTCTAAATAGGCTAAACAATTATTTTCTCTTATTCTTTTCATTCCACTTCTCCCACTGGGTCCTGGGTTTGTCCCCCGCTGTACCATTTAGGGGCTGATGTATAATTCTATTAAATGTGTGCTTATAAAAGCCCTCCGAGAACGGCCTCCTGATAAAGGGCTATATAAATAAAAGTCGACTTAGAAATCATTCTGCCACGGCGGAATATATAGCAGAATCCCTCAAGTAGGATGGTTGGATCCGTGGCGACGTGATAGTACATGAAGTGATCTGATCAGAGCGTGTATGAGCCCTAATGCACTCTGAGAGTCTGGTGTAATTCCACATACAAAACAAACGTTGATTGAATGAGAATGATCTGACCTCCGTCATGACCAGGTACAGTATGTGTGGTTGTTATTATTACATGCAAGGGAATTTAATCATGAAGATTGCGATTGTTGTCATTTAAATTGTTGTTGTATGATTGTTATAATTATAAAGTTTGCAAACATTGTTATCTATCTTACTTTTACATTCTGTTGAGATAACTAAAACAGGGAGTCATTTGTTTGCTTGATCAAGGCAAATATGGAATAGGATAGAGCTGGAATGCTCACATGTCAACAAATGAACAAAATATATTTCACCCAAATATGTTTGATGTCAATGCAGCAGACTGGGCCTAATCTAGTGTACATTACACACATGCACTCTTGGTATTTTAGTTCCACAATGCACGTTTTGTGGGGAGTGGGGGTCAAAATCATTATCTTACAAAGGTTATCCATAGAAGGGGCAAATTAATTAGCATGTTAATTACTCTGCATACCACAGACATATCCTACGGGTTACTTCTCAATTTAGATATTAAGACAGTGTGTTTGGATATCACACACTCTTGACTCATTATTCTTAAATAGTTATTCCACCATTCTAGTATTTTCATCTTCCTACAAAGTGGTTTGTTGTACAATTTAAAGAGATGTTACTTTTACTATAACCAAACAGACAGAACAGTTTTAGGCCATTTAGAAAGAGCACAAAAATATACACTTACATCACTACATCTACTTTAAAAAAAACTGTGCCATCCTTCAAAGTTGATGTAGATTAATTGAAGATGAAAAGCCCAAAGCATTTTCATGTCCAAAGTGGACTTGAGTCCTATATGAAGCAAGCAGAAAATTACCGCCATCCACATTCAAAGCGCTGTGTGCTCTGCTCTGTTAAAAACAAAATGATTATATCTATTTGTTTGGGTCGTGCTACAAGTATGAAGTGGAATTGCACTCCCTGTGATTTGAGCTTAAATGATAATCATTTGAGTTACATCTTTTACATTGCTTGCTAAGGACATACAGAGGACAGAGATAATGAAAAAGAGATATGGAGCCAGACACAATGAGAAAGAAGGAGGGAGAGAGAGAGAGACAGAGAGAAATAGAGGGGATAGAGGGTGACATAGAGAGAGAGAGAGAGAGAGAGAGAGAGAGAGAGAGAGAGAGAGAGAGAGAGAGAGAGAGAGAGAGAGAGAGAGAGAGACAGAGCTGGAGGAGAGAGAGAGAGCAAGAAATAGAGGGTGACAGGGAGAGAGAAATAGAGGGGATAGAGGGTGACAGAGAGAAAGAGAGAGAGAGAGAGAGGAGTGGGTGTGAAAGAGAGAGAAATACAGACAGAGAGAGATAAATAGACAGATAGAGGGAGACAGAGAGCGATAGAGATAAAGAGAGAGAGAGAGAGAGAGAGAGAGAGAGAGAGAGAGAGAGAGAGAGAGAGAGAGAGAGCAATAAAGAGAGAGCCCCCTGTGTGTCCAGAAGAGCCCCCTACCTGGATATCTTCAGAAGTCAGGTGTCCCTTCATGTCGCAGTTCTTCTTCTTGGGCGGAGGAGGGGCAGGTTTGTGTGCGGGTGGGAGGTCGGCCCTGTTAAAGGGAGCGAAGGAGGACAACATGTCACTCAAAACAGGGGAGTCAAACACACACACACACACACACACACACACACACACACACACACAGACAGACAGACAGACAGACACACACACACACACACACAGACAGACACACACACACACAGAGCGTTCCGAGGCCATCCAACCTCCACAGCTCTGTGTAATGAGACGTCCTGCCTGCACTTGCCTTTTCCATTCTTTCCTGGGGTTCTGACAGACCTGGCCATCGCTGCTTTGTTGCCGTGGCAGTCATTCCCCCCTGACCCTTGATTGGCCCTCACCGCCGCGGAGACACACGGCACTAACGAGCGAGGGCTGTAACTGGGACACTGCGGTGAGGGAGATGAGGAGGGAGGGTGGGGTGGGGTGGGGGGGGGGGGGGGGGGGGGGGGCAGGGCTGCAGTGGGTGGGGTTTGGAGAGGGGTTTTTTGGTTGGGGGGGGTGAGGCGGGCCGGGGAGAAGGGTGGAAGTGTGAGTGTTGAAGTACGAAGATGGGGCGAGGTCTTTCTGTTGGTCAGGCAAAGGCGCTTCTCATAAATCTTCTCAAATGTTTGAAAACGAGATTCACTCATTTTGTTAATGTTAAACCCAAGAAATATATTCTCTTCTTGTCGTGGGGTTACCCGTGTGTAGCACTTTTTGCATTGCAGTTTAGCCCCAGAAGAGACAGTAAGTGTCAATAAAGTTTGAGTGATTGACATTGAAAGACACCAAACCGGTCACTGTGATGTCAACACATGGGAAATGCAGGTTTTAAAGCACGGCTGGAGGGCAGTAAGACACGCCCTGTTCCCATGGATACCTGCCCCGCCCCATCCCCCCCTGACCTGGGGATCAGAACATGTCTTGCAGCCTCATGTCCAAGCCACCCTCTCTCCACGTCGTCAGCCAATCAGAACGCAGTGAACAGGGAATATAAACAGCTAATCACGTCATGTCCATCAAATCGGTCGCTTTCCGCTGAAATTCACTTCAGCGGTAATTCGGAGGGTGAGGCAACAATGACAAAACAGAGCGAAACAGTAGACGGGGGTTTGTGTGTTTGTGTGTGTATGGGGGTTGGGGGGGGTTATCGTTTAGGAATGATCCAGATCATTATTTCCGACAAGCCGGCTGAGGGTTTGCTAAGTGATCGCTGTAGAAAGACCCGTTCCCCTGCTCTCGGAAAACGCGTTAGCAATCACATGTCATCTGCCATCTTGTGACACCGTATCAGTGCTGATCACAGATAATGAAACCGGGATTGGCTGCTGCGCTGTGTATCTACATGCCCGCTCTTCAGACCTCTCCTCCTCCTCCTCCTCCTCCTCTTATCATTCCTTCTCCTCCCTCTCCTCCTCCTCTTGTCCCTTTTTCCACCCCCTCTCCCTGCTCCTCCCTCTTCCTCCTCCTCTCATTCCTTTTCCTCCCTCTCCTCTTGTCCCTCCTCCTCATCTTCCCTTTCTCGTCCTCCTCTTCTCCTACCTCATTCTCTCTCCTCCTCCTTCACTCTTCCTCCCTCCTCCTTTTCTCACCCCTTCTCCTCTCCCTCCACCTCCTCCTAGTCTCCCTCCCATCCCCTCTTCCCCGCCTCCTCCACCTCCTACCCCTCCTCCTCCTCCTCCCCTCTCCTTCCTCTCCCCTCCTTCTTTCTCCCTCCTCCTCTCCCTCCCTCCCCTCCCTTCCTCCTCCTCCTCCTCCTCCTCCTCCTCATATCCCTCCTCTCCTTTCTCTCCCCTCCTTCCCTCTCACTCTCCCCAGTCCTCCTCCTCCCTCTCCTCTCCTTCTCATTCACAGCAGCTTACGTCGGTTATTGAATAACATGACCTTTCCACAAGGCCGGGTAGCCTTCTTAATGCGGAGAGAATGTGTGCATGAGTGCGCTGCTTAACCGTCACTTCCACGCTTGTTATTTCCTCCACTGGATCACCTTGTCGTCTAAGCAGGGGTGGGGGTGTGTGAGTGGATTGGGCAGTGTGGCTGTGTGGGTGTGTGTGGGTGGTGAGGTAATGCTGGCAGCTCTCGCACCTCCTTGGCCCCAGAACAATGTTAAAAGGAGCCTAATGTCTGATGCTCAAAGGCCAAATTATAGTTTGTCGTTAGATAGCCATTGAGCTATGTCACGGGTCTCTGCGTCACCGCTGTGGCCCACAGAGCACTCACTGTATCTATGGGCAACCGTCCTAAAATATAACACTACATGTTGGGTTTGACTGACGGCCCATTTAGTTTTGACTGCTACATTGAGCAGTTTGTGTATGATAGACTAGTCAAGGAGGTTTGCGTTTACGTTCATTTGACATTATGCTCTTCATATTATTAAGTTCTCAGTAACACTTTATAATAAGGGTACATTATTAAATGATGAATTGACCTTATTTCACGAGTAATTAGCATTGAAGTGGCGATCTCAAATATTTGCATACCACCAGACATTTCGTAAAATTCATAATACTGCAAATGCAAGGGCTTTCATCAGTGGGCCAAAGGCTCAATCACCATTACCTCATTCGGAGATAGATAGTGAATTTACATGAAAAATCGTTCCACTTTAACAAATAGTTAATTGACAGTTAACTAACAGTAAGTTTACTCTAGTCAGTTTTTAATGGTGTTCATGTTAACTAAGGTATATATGTATACATTATTTAATAGGATTAACCCCAACCCTAACCCAAACTCTAACGCTAATGCCACATAATAATGCTCATTACTGCATCAACTACTGTTAATAAATGGTTCATGATGTACCCTTATTGTAGAGTGTGACCAAGTCACAATAATGTGATTAATACAATCACCGGTGACGTAGCGACCTGCGGTGGCATTCCGAGGCAGAGCAGTATAATGCGGCCTTCGGGTCCAGCCTGCCTCCGTGTGTTTTCCATGGGTGACTCATCACCGGGGGGGAGGAAGGAGAGCGGGCATCCATTTCCTCACGGATTGAAAAACGAGTCGAGGTGAACAGCGACTGTCGCCCGGCGCGCAGCTGTTTGTATTCATCATGAAGTGCTGTGACCCAAATGGTTGTTATTTCATTGCCTTCTGGTGTCAGAGGCAATCTTTTAAAAAGGCAAAAATATAAAAATAAAGAAATAATTCCTTGAGGCAGAATGTGGTTGTTCTCTGCGTTTTGCCGATATTACAATTCCAGCTAGGTGGCGGATTAAGTCACGTGACAGATTTGCAAGATAAACGCTCGGTGCTAAGACACACCTGCTTAGGTACAGCTCTCATATTTCCCCTGAGTGCCGGAACCGTTTTGTCCAATTGTAAAACAATAGACAAACCCAGTGTTGGGTTGTATGGTGTTGAGGTGAGCAGGCATTCTGCCAAAGGATGTGTGGTTGTGACCCATTCTATTTTTAGCCATCCCGCCATATTTTACATGGTTTATTTTTATACAGCAATCGCACAACAACACTCATTCATACACACACAGGCACGTAAACTAGCACACACACACACACACACACACACACACATCGGACACACACACACACTGGACACACACACACACACACACACACACACACACACACACGTGTGCGTGTGCGTGAATGTGAGCATGTGTGTGTGTGTGTGTGTGTGTGTGTGTGTGTGTGTGTGTGTGTGTGTGTGTGCACATAGCCTGTCACAGCAGGTTGACACAATGGCTGTGCAGAGAAGAAAAAAAGCAAGGAGGATGCTTTAGACATGAACACACACACACACACACACACACACACACACACACAAACCTCTCCCACATATAGTTAGTGTTTCCCCTAAGTGCATTCCAGCAGTGGCTCCCTCAATGCTCTTATTTTAAAAAGTATGCATCATAAGTGGCCTCCTCCATTGTTACAATATCATTATTGTCAATGGAAGAATATTATGGAAAAATACAGACGGCAAAATAGTGTTACACTCGAAAAATAAAACGCGTTTGATGATACTGTAGCCATTCATTACCTCATGAAAGGCTTTAGCCTTAATGCAGGAAGCATGAAAATAAGAAGAAACACAAGTGGCTTAGTAATACAAAGTACTAGAGGAGCAACTGCATTACAAAACACGGCCAGTGTGATGGCTTTAAATTAGAGGCTGAATTTATTAATGCCAGAAGACTCATACTGTTTCCTGTTATGCTAAGGTGTTATATTGTATGAGCCCATTTCTCTTGGAATGCACCAGAGTCCTACTACAGCAATAAGTGAACACACTAAAACCTCTCAGAGCCCACGCACGGCAGCACCGCGAACGCACACACCAGCACAGTTTACACACACACACACCAGGACTGTACACACACACAGCAACACCATGCATGCACACACACACACACACACACACACACACACACACACACACACACACACACACACACACACCAGCACCGTCTACACACACACACACACACACACACACACACACCAGCACCGTCTACACACACACACACACACACACACACACACACACACAAACAAACAAACACAAACACCAGGACTGTGTACACACACCGACATACACACACACACAAACACATACACACACACACACACACACCAGGAGTGTGTACACACACACACACACACACACACACAGTAACACCATGCCACACACACACACACACACACACACACACACACCGATCAGCACTGTGAACACACAGCACCGCTGCTGGAGGAGATTGTAGGGGAAACACTTATGTTCCTAAATGTGTTATGTATTTGTTTTTTTTTTAGGAGTGGCAAGATGTTTTGTAATTTACATTTGAATAAAAAAAAGAAATAGCCGGTTTCTTCAGGATGTTGACGGCACCCAGTACACCCAATAATGCTATCAGTATCTCAACAGCAGGGTCTTTACATTACTATATTACCTGAATGTCACTGTGGACGTCATCAATAACACACTTATATACATACGCCAATATATATATATATACGCTATCTATATATATATATATATATATATATATATATATATATATATATATTGCTTTCACTTTTAAACCAGAGGAAAATATACTTGGTCTTTGATCACGTCATCTCACAATTTCCTAAGACTTTCTGTGCTATGCAATGAGAATGACGCATGTATTGAACATACAATGCGGTTTAGCCATGCGTCGACGTGTGCTTTTTCAAGCAAACGACGGAGGACGTGGAGGCGGTGGTCTGGACCATCGCCTCGGAGGGCCCACACTGCTCCAGCAGAGGGCTGACCGTAATCATAGCATTCGAGCAATTGAAGCAAAGTTTGCAGCCATGCGAGGAACTGCAATTAAGAGTGCTTGCTGTGGAGAACGCCGGTGTGAAGAAGACCGAGATCTGAAACATAGGCCTATTCGTCTCAAAGGTCCCCATTGGCCTCATCCCCCCCCCCCCCCCCACCAACCTGCTATTTGTGACACATTAAGGGGTAAATAATTACCCTGTA
The DNA here is from genome assembly GCF_964030765.1 of Micromesistius poutassou. NCBI lineage: Eukaryota > Metazoa > Chordata > Actinopteri > Gadiformes > Gadidae > Micromesistius > Micromesistius poutassou. The sequence goes on from NC_140274.1 coordinate 15,226,034, forward strand.
TCTCCTCGCATGTTTGATGTTTTCTGCACGGTGGCCATTACCTAGCTGATAATAGCATGTTGGTCCTGACCACCTGATGGGGACGGCAGCTGTGTGATTACAAACGGAGCGCATGGCATCCGAGCGCATGTGGGTGTTGACATTTGGTGAGCCTCAGAGACACTAATGAAAGCTGACAGGCAGTGTGCGACCATGGGGAGTGGAGAGCGCCCCCCCCACAGTGTGTCGTGACGTTCCTCCTTCTCCACTCCCCCCCCCCCAAGCTCACCGCCCCCCCACCGACCTTGAAGACCCCGCTCGTTACCCCTCTCGGCCCTGCAACAAAAGGTACGGGCAGCTTAGGGGCAGATTTGCAGGGGGGATAGAGACAGGGGAAACATAACTAAATCCTGGACAGAGACGTGTAATCTTCAAGGAATGATTTCCAGGGACGAAAATGACTTTCCGAGTGCACTGATGGAATTGCGGAGACCTTTATATTGGAAACGCAAGGGAAAGGGAAGTGCTTATTTTGGCGTTGGCGGGGCTGTTTTCTTTGTTTCATTTACCTGGTAAGAAGTCCATTCTGAATTTGACAAGTTCTACTGTGATAATAACGGAAAGATCAGTATTGACTGTGTTAGATGTATTATAATACACATTTAAAGGAGGTTTTAGAGTGGCAACCTTAGACCACACAAACATACTGGAAGAGGGCTCCAAAACTCGTTTCAGCCCGTCCTGTGCACCCCCATTGATTTGTGTTGATCACAATCTTATTTGGCAATTTAAATGCTAATGATACTTTTAATTGCGAGATTGGATAAACGTGATGTGATCTTTGCTAGCCAATTACATTTACTCTTTGTCTCGCTTGAATCTTTTCAAAACGTCAGACACCAGCGAGATCCAAATACGCTCAGCTTTTGTTATACTGCCTTCTCTTGGTGGGTTAACCCCACCACCCCCACCCCACCCCGAAAAAATCGTTGGTTAAACCTTGCTGATATCAGTTTGAAAAAACTATTTCAGTTTGTGAGGAAACATTTGGCTTTTTATATGAACACTTCAACGTTACAATTGCTCACATATTCAGGGCCATTTGGCAAATGTATTCAGCTTCATTCAAATAACATTTCTCCTACACAAGGTACAGAACATAAAGTACACAAGTTCACTCTATGTGTGCAATATGGTGACATTGGAAAACAAGCCCCTTTTTTTTACTTTTTAAACAGCACAGTGACACATGGAATGGTTCCTTTTCACATCCAATACAAAATGACAGTGGTGACGTTTTTCACAGCATTTGAAATACAATAAAGGCAATCATACTTTCGTCCCAGCGAGTGTCCAACATCAATAACCATTTAGACCTTTGTAAGGTCACACGCAAGCAAATCATTCTTATCCATTTCACAAAGTGGAGATTACACAAGTGTTAATAATCTCTTGATATAGTCCACAGTTTAATATCCATCAAGGCCATTGATCAACTCTGTGTTGTTTGAGAAACACATTTTTATTGGAGACCTGAAAAACATAATTCAACAGGTTTTTCCGCAATGGTCCCCAGACCTCATCCTTTAAGACCCACCCATTGATTTCTGTTAGAATTGATTTATTTAGTTAGTTATTTCTTTATTGTAAATTTTAGCATGGTTAGCATTAATGAAGCCAATAAAGATATTCTATAAATTACTATAAATTTTTTCCGTACAGGATACTCACTTGTCTCATTGTGTTGTTTTACATTCTGCATGTGATTTCTTCCGAATTTTTTGGGCTGTAACCTTTCACCGATTCCAATTTGTCATGGCTGCCACTATCCACCGTTCTACTCTTACTTACAAGGAGCACCAATGTCACCCGGTGCAGTGAAAGGGGTTTTCCAGAAGATCCACACCATAACACCTAGTCCTGCCGTGGATCGTACATCATGCCGCATTGACGGGCCGAACGTGCACATTTTTTTAGAGGGGGCGGGGTGGGTTGGGAGGGGTTGGAGAATGCCGCGGCTGACAGCGGCCATCTATCGTGCTCAGCGGCGCGGGGTTCTGAAGGAGCTCTGTGATTTATTAAGACGGTCCGCACAGGAGATCCGTCATAAGCCGCTGCGTGAGCACAAACACGGATGTGACCCGCGGTGTGGTGAGGTGCGTTTATCGCCATGCAGAATTAAACAGCTAAATACTAAAATCGCCCTGCACGACTCCCTTCCCTCCCAGTTACACACCTGGTGGTAGACACTCTGGATATAAAGCGGGCTTGCACTCTGCTGTTTTTGTGTAATATCCTGACACATTCGCTTCCTTTTTTTTAACCACAGTGAGACAATTGGTAACTGTGTTGACAGTGACAGTGGACAGACAGTGTGTTCAAAGCAAGAAAAGTGCCTCTTAGCAACAACACGTTTGAGGAAGAATGACCAACCCCCCCCCCCCCCCCCCCCCCCCCCCACAAAAAAAAGAAAAGAAAAAGTAAAACAAACCCAAACATAACCCACAAGGACAATTCAATCTTAGCTGACAAAATAACATTTAACATGCAAACAACCAACAACAGCAACATCAACATCTACAACAGCAATGACCGCACAGCACTGGCACACTACAGTTTCTCTAGTGCATCCGCCTATACAGTAACCATGCACACAAACAGAGAGGAAAGGGAGGGAGGTAGAGAGAGGGTCACAAATAAACACTGGTGGTAAGAGTGACTTTAAAGGCCGTACGAGGATTCCTTGCTTTGCGACTTTGGTCGACTTTCCCTCGTTCAGCAATCAAAGTTAGCATCTATGACGTTAGATCGCTAGCGGGGCTGGAGAGGGGGAAGTGTCAGTTCCTTGAGGCGCAACGGAAATAACCCTCGCTTTAGTTGAAAGGTCCTTTCAAGATGGCAACGGGAGGGGGGTAGGGGGACGGATGGACGTGGGTCAATGTCGATGGAGCGTAACCTTGGAAAATTTTGAGAACTTTCTGTTCCAAAGGGTTTAGAGAACAGTGTAATTAATCACATATACTATGGTTGCTTTCGGATCTCTAGGCTGTCATAATGCGACGATTGCTCTGGAAAATCGGACCAGGTTTCCAGTATTTTTTACTTTCTAGGTCACCGCATAGAAATGCTCATTCTTTTTTGTTGCTTATATTGGTAAGGTTCTTTCTCCTGATAGTTATGAAAACACATAGCAAAATAAACCAAAACCATTATTTTGCAAATATGGAGATCTCCTCGTAAGGCCTTTAGTTGTGAAATCAACCTTGAGACTCTCTGTGTCCGTCTGTTAGAGACAAACAGAGCGAGCATCCAAGCTGTCTGATAGCTGATCTCCAGTTCTACAGGCGTATCTTTATTGTTCATCTTTTGACAAACCGAGAAAAATAATGTTTTGGGCTCCAAAGCACCGAAAAAACCTAAAGATAAACTGTAAACATTATTGGCTACGTTATCTTGGAATGGAGTCATACACTTCATCTTGGCACTTTCTTTCAATCTGCACTATCATTTCCATTGTATAATAAAACTCCACTCGGATATATCTGATGGAATGAAAGGCATCCACCGAGAAAGATATGCTTATTTCAGCTCAAATTGAGAACCTCAAAATAACCCTCTAGAAGTCCAACTCAAACTGTCCATTTGTATGTTGTAATGGGATTTATCAGGAAAAATATTTTTGTGTTGCTGGTTCCAAGTCCGGATCGTTATTATCGCGGTGCGTACGTAAAAAAAAACAGAAAAAAGATAAAAGAAAAAAAACGTGTCAGTGATGAGTGCAGAGCGTTTTGTCGGAACTCATAAAGGCGTGCTCAGGTACGTCACTTGGAGACCACCGTTACATGCAGGCAAGAGCATGGAGGATCCAGACGGGCAGGGGACAGTGGTGGGGGTCTGGGGTGAGCTGGGGGAGGAGGGGGCGTCTACTTTCCTGGTGGGGGAGGAGGAGGAGGAGCCGGGCTTCTCTGGAGCCTGCGGTACAGAGCTATCAGCCACAGCCGCCACAGCAATGCTGAGGGAGGGGAGCGGGAGAGAGATCGTTACTTCACTGTGAGGAAGAGAGAGAGACAGAGCGAGAGAGGGGGGTGGAGCAGGGGGAGAGAGCAGTCATTTCAATGCTTAAAAGAGAGAGAGAGAGAGAGAGAGAGACGAGAGCGAGGGGAATGTGAGAGAGAGAAATTACTTCCCTGTGTAAAAGAGAGAGCAAGAGAGCGAGAGAGAGAGAAAAAAGGAGGGTGGAAGGGGAGAGAGAGAGAGTAGTTACTTTGCAGTGTAAAAGAGAAGCAGAGAGAGAATGCAGAGCGATAGATTAGCGGGATGAGAGAAAGTGTCAGCAAGGGTTGGGAGAGGTCCATGTCTCGTGTGTCTCATCCATCTTCCCAGAGGGTCCCTGGGATGCCGGCACTGGACGCCAAGCGGCCAGTACAACCACGCTTGCTGGTGGTTTGGCGGCGGTTGCGGCGAAGTAACCGGGCGCCGGCAGTTGCGGCGCCGGGCCAGAACAACCCCCCCCCACTCCCACCGTACCTCTGATGTCAACCGTCTCCAGCTTGTGAAAACCTTCAAATCAATTCCACACTTCCATGCTAAAATAAGCATTATAATCCCATCACATCAGTTGATTAAAGGCTTGTGTGTTTCCCAAGCCAGAATCGCCCCCCCCACCCCCCACATCCCCTTCACTACCACCACCACCACCTCCTCCACCGTCTCCTTCACCGTTTTGGTGATATTCCCAGACAGGAAGGTGGCCAACTGAATACCGAAGGCTGGAAGGGTCTAAGTTTGTTTTGTTTTTTAAGCTTGCATCATGTGTACGCTGTGTCTCCCAAGAGCATCGCGGAAACCGTGGCAACCGCTACCAGATCCCAAGCTATCTGCCGCAGCCAGGTGTTCCAGACAATTGCAATTAGCCATGAGTGGAGCTTTGAGTGCACTCATCTCCTCCACACCCAATCCCCTACACACACCTTGTAGATGTAAACAGTGAACCCACAACTTTAGATTAGAAAAACAACAACCAGGAACTTCAAATGAATTGAGGGATTTACTTTAAATTAGGCTTTATTTTTTCTCTCTCTTCCGCTCTCTCTCTCGCTCTCTCTCTCTCTCTTTCTTTCTTTCGGTCTATCTCTCTCTGTCTCTTTTTCTGGATCCCCCTCTCTATGTTTATATATATAGAGAGCATAATTGCTCTCCCTGCTCCATTTTGTCTTACACTTGTGTATCTGTGCTGCGAACACAGCAGATTGTTTTGGGGTCTAATTGGAACACAAATTGGAGACCAAATTATCGGAGAGTGTGTGTTAAGTAGAGATCTGGAAAAATAGATACATGATACGGTGTACAATTATACACCGAATCCCTGCAGATATCTCTGCTCCCTGTCCCGCACTGTTGCCACTAATAGCATTTATCTGTATTTCAGATGTTTATGTGTATTTTATGTTCAGTGAACTCTACACAGTAGGTTATAAATATTTCATACAATGTATTGATGCATATTTTATTTATTTTTATGTATTTTTTATTTAAGCATTTCTGTGTTGATGTTATCTGTATTTAATAATGCATGTGCATTTCACATGTTATGTCTGCTAACTGTAATGTCTTTATACAGGAGGCTATATGTGTGTTTAATATGTTGGGTATGTGTTGGGTATTTTACATTATGTGTATTTTTCTAAGGTATTTGTATTTCAAATCTGTTTTTGGTATTTCATATGGTATGGTGACTATTTTACATCCATGTGTTGTGTATTTGATACGGTGTATCATACAGTATATATTATCCATTTTTGACATATATGCATGTTACGGATTGACAGAGTTCCCTGGGCACACACACACACCGCTGTGTCACCCTTGATCACATGCTCATGATGAGCTTCCACTACAGCACTAGTTGTATTTAAAATAAACGACTGCTTCCGTACTTACGTGTGTGTGTGTGTGTGTGTGTGTGTGTGTGTCGTGCTTCTCACCCTAATGACGCTATAAGAGAGGGCGGGGAGGGGGGGTTGCGGGTGCGTGGGGGGGCATCATTCCCTGAGTGGCTCCCAATCTCTAACCAGGAAATGAGGGCGCCTTCCACCATGAACGAGCCACACATTTGCATTTCAAACACCACTACGACTCCACAGCCGCCGTGATTTCCGTGTTAACTATGTTTTCGGGGGTTAAAAAAGCCTGACCAATCCTGCCAGTTTCACAAGCAATCTCCGCAAATGTCTGATAATGTTGTCCCGGCCCCTACAAAAGCAACGCACAGAGCCAGAGCCATGCCGTTTCAATCAGCCCTGATTGAAGCAACGGCGGGACCCGGTGGAATCACACAGGGCTGTCGCAATCAGCCCCTGCGTCCCTAATGGTCGCTTGCATCACATGGTAATCGACGCTAATGATGACACAAAGGCGAGCGCGGCCCCCACCCCCCACTCCATCATTGGCTCCAGAGTAGGGGGACTTTCGGCGAAGCGTTCAGGAGGTCGCCGTCAAAAAAACCAGGCACCTCCCTGCCGGTGCACAGTGTATCTTGTTAAACGAGGTGGTCAGGGGGCGATGAGACACTGCGATCGGTTTCTTGGACACAATACATTCACTCGGCGGGGTTGGTGTGTGTGTGTGTGGTGTGTGTGTGGTGTGTGTGTGTGTGTGTGTGTGTGTGTGTGTGTGTGTGTGTGTGTGTGTGTGTGTGTGTGTGTGTGTGTGTGTGTGTGTGTGTGATCCTCGGAATGTGTTCCTCAGATGTGTGTGTGTGTGTGTGTGTGTGTGTGTGTGTGTGTGTCGTCCTCGGAACACATTTCTTGCGTGTTTGTGTGTGTGTGTGTGTGTGTGTGTGTGTGTGTGTGTGTGTGTGTGTGTGTGTGCGCACATGTGGACCCCCGTGTGCGTGTCTCTGTACTCACAGGTCGTTATCCGTCTCTGTGGCGGTCTTCTGCTGGCGCCGGTGCATCATGACAACTGTGATCGCCACGGCGATGATCAGACCGATGGCAACCACGCCTCCCAGGACCCCAATCACCCCCCCGGGGGGCCCCTGCGCCATCGGCTTCTCTGTGAAGGAGAACGGGGAGAGGGAGGAGGGGGAACAGGTGGTAAAGGAGGAGAAGAAAAGATTGTTACGGAAAAGTCTTGCACGCCAGAGGGAAACCCACCTGGGGGCGGAATGATGGCGCCTGGCTGACACGCGACAGATCCTGTGGCGTCAAAGCTCTATCGCTCTCTCGCTCTCTCCCTCCTCCTCCTCCTCCTCCTCCTCCTCCTCCTCTCTTCCATCTCCCTTTTCATCTTTTACCCTCTCTCTTTCTCTTTGGCTGTTTCTCAATTCGCATTCTCGTCTGTACTTGTGTACACTTCTGTACGTGTACCTGCGTTCTCGTGAAACGTCATCAGTCGCAGCCCAAGTACTGTTCCAATTCCAATTCCAGTACGCATCAAGTCAAGTACAGTCGTAAAACCCGGAAGTGTTCTCGATGCGTTCTGAAACTGGCCATTCCACTGAGGATGCATTGTGCACGCGCATCTGTACCCTACATATATAAAGTCGTGTGTATAGCTTATACACACGACAAGCATATCTTTCATTTATATTAATTCAAAATATTAACATACTATTTTAAAATGAAAGAGGCTGGGGTTTAGTTTTATATAATTTGTTTATATTGTTCAGTAGTGCCTACATGAGGCGTAAAGCACAGTTAACAGAGCTGAGGTGGTGACGACGTCATGGAGTCCGCTGCTGTTCCAATTGCAGGTGCGTACTCGCGTCCACGGAAGTCTGTACTTGGAAGTCCGGACTTGCCAAGTACGCACTTCCAAGTCCGCCAGTCCGTAGTTTGCGTACTTGGTATTGAGAAACGGCTTTTGTCTTGCCCTCTCTCTGCCCTCCTCCCCCTCCCCCTCTTCTTCTCTCCCTCTCTCTCTCCCTCTCTCTCTTTGCGTCTCCAGCTCCTTCTTTCTCCCTCTCCCCCTGTCGCCCGGATATGCATTTCACACATATATAGTCTGCGAGCAGAGCTGGCAAGCAAAACATGTTGTCTCAAGGCTACTGGTATAAAAAATTGGTTTCAAAAAAGAGGAAAAGGCATAAGTCATCCATCCAAAAAAACAGACCATCGTGTGTGTGTGTGTGTGTGTGTGTGTGTGTGTGTGTGTGTGTGAGTGTGTGCGTGCCTTTTTGTGTGTTTTTGTGCGTGTGTGTGTGTGTGTGTGTGAGCGTGCCTGTGTGGAGTGAGAAAAAGAAACCCTTTAAAATTAATTTGAGCGTTAAGGCGCCTGGCAGCTTGCAGGGCTGGACAGGACAATACACCAGACACTCATTCCAGAGACAACTCTGAGGACGAGGAACATGTCATCTCAGGCCTGGCACTCAGGCGGACAGCACAGCCCAGCGTCCACCACTCTGCAGCTGTTACCAATGTCTAAATGCCTTGCCCATTAACCTCACGAAATGAGCATAAATTGGCTAAAATTTCACAGTGAACCCAGATACCCTGTTAAAAGCCAAAGCCGCTGCATTTAAAGTCCTTGCCAGCAGGGGGTATTGGACACGAAATCGAATTATCTTCTCTTATCCTTGCACTGAAGAAGAGGTTAAAAAAAGAAAACGATAAAAGTTAGATGTGCTACCATCTGGGAGGGCAAACAAGCGCAATTTTCATCACTTTGTGGCACTCTTAAACAGAAACACTGGCAGATGAGTGTAATTTGATTATGCAGTCTTGATTAAGCTGACCTTTTCTCCAGCCACAAAACGTCTTAACAAAATCAAAGATGCAAATTGGGGCTATTTTACATCTCCCTCTCGGAACCTTCTTCAATAATCGAGTTTTATATCGGCTGGCGGTGAATCCAACACGATTAGCTGTAATAACAACAAGGATAGAGGCGAAATATCGGACAGATTCATGTACCTCGCGTTGGTAGAACGCCACCAGGCTATCAAAACCCATTTCCCACAAAGTATGCCTAAATATTCTGGAATATTTTATGAGGTGTCTTCGTTGAGTGTTTCCCAAGAGAGGTTCGAGGGTACTCTGAGAATGGAGACTAAATACATACAAGGCAAGGAGGAGAGATTTGAAGCAGGAAGATAAATTGGAATCTGAAATGTTTTGAGATCTTGAGCACATAATTGTTAACGCTCAGCATTTGACAGAAGATGGAAGTCACTTTTATATATTTATCTAAACCCCTGCTAGTCAATAATATCCACAGCACATTAACATATTTCTGCAGTACATACTTCACCTTCTGACTTTCGTCTACTGAATATAACTGCAGAATTAAGCACCATTATTTTTCACTGTGCCACATCCATGATCCAATTGTGGTTCTTCCATCGATCGAGTGGGAGATGTATGCTTCAATAGACTTTCACACACAGGGAATGAAACTTTGTTTGTGGTAAAGTCAGAAACGGAACCAAATCGACACAAAGCGCAGGCGGTTTGGTCTAGTGCATCCAAGCGAAACCTCACACCTCCTGTCTCTAAAGAAATAAAAAGCTCTCCTCGCTCCCCAGTCGTACGATGTCTTCATCATTATCTGCACGTCCCCTCGGGCCATGGTGGGATGACGCCTCACTCCCAGAGGGAGCTTCCTCCTCCTCCTCCTCCTCCTCCTCCTCCTCTTCATCCTCACCCCCTTCCTCCCCCCTCTCCACCTCCAGCCCGACTCCCCCTCCCCTCACCTCTGCCCGACTTCCAATTCACCAGCCACAATGATGGATCCCCACAGGAGCTCTTCTCCGCGGAGTAGCAGACAATGGGCAACGCACGGCCCACTTTGTACCCGACGCACGCAATCCGAAGTAAGTGATTACACACCAGCCCGGTCCACCTGCGACCGCCGTGCCTCTGAGACCCGTCTCTTTTTCCTTTCCTGTTTCTTCTCCTTTCTTTCTCCGTCCTCTGGTTTTGAGGGGGTCGTGTCGTATCCCATCATGGGATAACAGTGAACAGGTTTTGTCAGGTCATCTCTCCTTGTCTTCTCCTGATCGCGGCTGTGGAACAGCTTCGAAAGGCTAAGCCACAGGGGTGAGCTTAGCGT
>NC_140274.1:15241065-15246392 GCF_964030765.1 Micromesistius poutassou
TTCTGCAGAACTGAGGAGCTGTCTGGTGGGCAGCTTGTGAGTCTGTCTGCTCCGAGCCAGCAGCTCGCTCCAACACACGGCCAGTTGGACACGGACACCTGTTCCCAGACCAGTCCAGGCCGTTCCTCTACATTTTAAACGACCCGCAGCCGGAACCGGCCAACAGAAAGAATTAACAAAACAACAACATGGCCAAGTCAATAACACTGGTTCACTCACTGCCTTGTACAACCACATACAGTGAGTTCAAGTGACGCGAAATCGCCGCAATCTGTTAGCAATTTACTCCCTTGGAGGCTGCTCACAACCACTTTTTTTTTGTTGTTCTTTCCCCAGCTTGGGTGAAACTGCGGGCCCCAATAAAGACCCAGAGATGCGGTTTAATGGGGTTCATAAATCAGCGTTTCATGCAGCTAGCACAGACACACATGCTGGGTCCTCCGTCGCCACATCCCCCAGCCCACCCCCACTCCCCCAGTCCAACACCTCCCCCAGACCCGGCCTGGCTCCCCCCGCCATGGTTGGTACTGCAGTAAAAAAGGCTCTGGTTTTCATGAGCTGAGGAGCTAGCGATGCCAGCCTCTGCTTAAAGGGCCAGCCCAGCTTCTGGAGAAGAGATCACATGCATCGCCCCAACATCCACCAGCCATTCATCCACTGCCCCAAAGCCCACTTAATCCCCACACGGACCACAGTGGTCGAGACACCAAGGCAGGGCAACAGGAGGATGGCTGGGTGGGGTGTGGTGGGGAATAGGGTGGTGTTGGTGGAGGGGGTGGTGGTGGAGGGGGAGGCGGATGTGCTGCTGGTGGAGGTGGTGGTGGAGGTGTTGCTGGAGGTGGTGTTGGAGGTGGCCGGTGGAGGGGATGGTGGAGGCGGCGGTAGAGGTGGAGCTTGCCTTGTCGGTGGTGGAGGAAGGGAAGCTGATGAAGGCGGTGGTGATTGACTTGGGGGTGGAGGTGGTGGTGGCGGTTGATGTGATGGTGTTGCCGGGGGGGGACGTCATTATTGCGTCTGATTGGTGTTCTACAACCCCCCGTAGAGGGCAGCACTTCATTAGAGACAAATTGCGAGCACCTGGCCGGTGTTTATGAAGACAGAACCGAGGCCATTACAGAGCCCGCGCTCCGGGAGCTGCCAGGCCGCCGTGAAGCCGCACCGGAGGACAGAGAGCTCAGCGTGTCTCCATGAAGCCCATAATGACTGTGAAGGTCCATAAAGTACTATTTACTGTATATATGCAACCCTTAGCCTAACCCTAACTAAGCTAATTGTTAACTTTCTTACTTTTGCAACTTCATGATGGACACGTACACCCCCTGGTTTCTAATAACGTCAAGCTTGCTTTTAAAACCGCAATATGAGAATACCACCTTAATTGTATGCATGCATTAATAAATTAAACATAATTAGTGGTTTAAGACGTTTAGGAAAAGAAGGCACTCGGTCCCAAATCAAGCCAATCTTCCTTCACAATGCGACAAAGGTCTTGTAATCATCTCGTGCCTATCTATAGGAAACAACACTCCAATCTATTTTTAAACTCGGCTCGAAAATAGGAAACGATCGACGGCACTAAGTGTGAGATTAGCATGTAGCCGCAGAGGTTTCCGTCTGGAGCCAATGAACATGAGCTGGGAGGCTTTATCGTGCGGCGCGTCATCAGGTATTAGCTCCCGTGACAGCTAAATAACAACACGTCTAATTAAAAAATGTATTGGAGTATGCGCACCACAGGCTCCTAATGGGGAATAAACTCCAACATGGCTTCTGATCGATGTGTTGTTTTCATATTTTTTTCATCACGTCCGTTTATTATTATCCTACCTTGTAGAGCTGTAATCGGTAAACTTGTAATCGGTAAAAGCTGTAAACCTTAAAAGTTAGCCCCGGCCTGAGCTCGATCAAACCCGAATGAACTCGATTTTTTAAAAGCCCAAAGCCATTTATAGCCCGACATATTGAAATATGCATGCACACAGCTCTTTTTCAAGAATTCTTAACAAATTAAATTAAAATTAATTCTAAACTAAATATGGTAATTGTATTTGGCAATAACAACATACAACGAAAGGTTACATAAAATTGAGATTAGACCTAAGACAAAAGGAAAAGGGACTTGCTAGTGGCCGCCTCTCCACAACCACCAATACGAATATAAATAGGCCAACGTGCCAATAAACATTAGTCTTTCTTAACTAATTAAATTAAAATTCAAAATTAAGATGGGTATTTGGCATAAATTGCTGGCAATAACAAAATTAGTATAAAGGCTCCGCGGGATTTGCTTCTCCACTTCTCTCCACAATTTTAATAAAAGAATAATGCCAACATTAGCCTATATAGGCTACTCTGTTTACCTTTGTTGTTAGGCACCTTGTTGTAAGGCACTCGTGGCAGGTGTTGAACAGCTTCGATCAGCATGCCTTATCAGCGATGAATTCCCTGTTGTTTTGCTGTCGTACTTTAACAGAGCGCCACATTTTTTGCATTTCACACAACCCACTGGCTCATTAACCTCATTATGCACATGGTCAAAACTTTTCCACTCCTCAGACTTTGCTTTTTGATGGTGCAACCAAAACATAATCGACAGAGGCCAGCCTTTGAGTCACCTCCTCAGCAGCCATTTCCATCTTTCTCTCACGCTAATCGGAATGCATCACCTGACCGCTCATTTACCACGCAAGCCTGTCGGGTTTGGGCAAAGATCTTCAGCTCTACTACCTTGACGCATGCAACCTGCTAGCTTCTGTCAGCCCTCTAGTAGCTTACAGTTCAGCGCCGCACAGATTGTGTTGTTTACCACGCTGCGATGGACAGCGTGGTTTACATTTTTATGCTTTATGATAGAGTGAGATAGACAGGAAGGTATGGAAGAGAGAGGGGAGGACATGCAGCAGAGGACCCCGGGGCAGGAATCAAACCCGGGTCACTGCAGTAAGCAAGCCTTTCTCTGAAGGGCATTTTTTGAAGGAATGCATGGTAGAGGCAGCAAGTCTTTTATATCCAGAAAACAAAAAAAACATTTGAAAACATACGTTTATCACGCAAAACAGCTACAGAACTCATTGACGATTGAGTGGCCCGCAGGTCAGGTGAAAAAAATGATGTGGCCCTTGAGTCAAAAAGTTTGCCCACCCTTGTCCTAAACCAACCTGGAGCCCCCCCCCCCCCCCCCCACCGGGGTCCACAGGCTGAGCCAACGGTCCTTGGCTCTTTCACGCTCTGGCTCAACCCCTTTAATTGGTGAATGTTAATTTGACGGCTGCTCTCGGCTGTAAATTGAGAGAGTGCAGTGCAAGGATGCGTAAAGAGAGAGAGAGAGAGAGAGAGGGATAATGAGAGAGAGAGGGAGAGAATGAGAGAGACGGGGAGTGTGCAGACTGACACGCAACCCCTTGTTGCCACCTTGGCCTCCCCCTCGCCTCCCATTCGCCACACACTAAATGACTCCTTAGAGCGGGAGTATGTCTTTCTGCCGAGTATCAAGGGGTCATGCGTGTCATTTTCCTTTGGCTGGTTAAAAGCGGACTGATTGTGAAGCAAATGACGCTCTGAACAGGTTGGAGCTTTTCAATTTTCCGACACTTGCGGGGTCTGGCGTGTTTTAAAGAGGGCCCCAACAAGCTTCCCTTCCCTTCCCCTCCAAGCTGAATTGACCTATCCATTGCAAGCAGCACACTCAATCACACATATTTAAACAGCCCCTGCAGAATTTTCCATTAGATCGGAAATGCAATATTTTGATATTCCTTTTCTAAGATTGTTTGTAAAAATTGCCATTGATTTCTCTGCCATTGCTTAGTATTTGCGCCGGAGGAATATTAAACCAGCCTTCGAGGGTTTCAATTACTGCAGGACCCGTCTGCTCTGGGCTGGATATGGATGCCCCCCGGCTGCACTGAGCGCAGTAGATCCGGCTACATGTCATGTCCACATACATTGCACTGCATGCCCCCCTAACAACAGGTTTCTCTGCAGCTCTTTTCTTGGAAGTTGTTGAGGATGAAAGCTGCTGTAAAATTACTGTTAAAAAAAGATTCATCACATGTAAGTCAACAAGAATATGCAGGTTAGGGAGGTTGCAGAACAACTAATTAAAAGGGAAAGAAGTGAAGAAAAACACAACAAACTGTGCCTTTCTAATATTTTCATAGTTTTATATTACAGAAAGGGATGGAAGCACACCTTCAGTGAAAACAATTAAAAATACTTCCATATGTAAAATAAAAATAACAGAAACATGTCAAAACGCAACCTGAAGAAAAATATGTTTTATTTATTTTTTAAAGTGACACATGAGCACAAGCCTACCTTGCTTCCTGGAGAGAGAGAGAGAGAGAGAGAGAGAGAGAGAGAGAGAGAGAGAGAGAGAGAGAGAGAGAGAGAGAAATAAACAGGTCCTTACATTACAACCAGACCCCAGGTTTGCAAAAATTCCCAACTGACTAAAAAATAAGTGACCTTTAGAAAAAATGTCCAAATGACTTTGACCTACCTGGAGGTACACGCAGGTGAGCATTACTGTATAAAGGCCTCTCAAGAGAGACGGGAGAGTTTGATGGTGAAGCCAGGTTATGTGAGAGAGAGAGAGAGAGAGAGAGAGAGAGAGGGGGGGGGGGGGGTGGGGGGGGGGGGAGTCGGTATCAAAAGACAGACCCGGTATGTGGAAAGACATGTGTATGTGGTCAATTTTGACTACATATGCGTCTATGTGGTCAAAATAGAGGAAATTGGACAGTATTGACACGTATTGTTGATAAGTAATGAGGGACGATGTGGTGTGCTTTTAATTTGGTGCAACACTCACTTTGATTGAAAAATATGTAGATTAAATCTAAGTAATGATTGTACAGGATCCCTTCATAACTTCCCTGCCATATATTCTACACCCCAACCTACTGAAGAACAGCGATGAGGATCTCTTCTCAAAGATAATTAAATATCACACTGCTAGTCAAGATCAGTTTGAAATAGTAAAATAGTAAAATAGTACAGTAAAAAAAAGAATGGAGGAGCTTCAAACTGGAGCAAGGACGCTCGAGATGAGAATAACTCAAAATGATTGACCGTATAAAAATATAAATAAACAGGGAAAACATTGGGACAATAGATAAATCCTTGGGCCAGGATCAGTAGTGCGAGAGTGAAGTAACATCCAGGCCTTCATTCAGAAGAACATATTTCCATGATTCAATCTATAGTAGGAATGTCATATTGACAACTGATATATTATATTTAATACTGTGACATAATGATATGACAGACCCGCTTGCCATAAGTGACTGATTGTCGGCCTCATTGCTCTCGTTTCCAGGCACACA
>NC_140274.1:15246592-15295137 GCF_964030765.1 Micromesistius poutassou
ACACACACACACACACACACACACCAATGCTCTCTCATATAGTCACACACATGCCCTTGCTATATCTCCTACTCAGTCACACACACACTTACACAAACACAGACTCAGTCTCTCTCTCTCTCTCTCTCTCTCTCTCTCTCTCTCTCTCTCTCTCTCTCTCTCTCTCTCTCTCTCTCTCTCTCTCTCTCTCTCTCTCTCTCTCTCTCTCTCTCGCTCTCTCTCTCTCTCTCACACACACACACACACATAAACTGTCACACACACACACACACACACACACACACACACACACACACACACAGTCACTCACAACACCTCCACAGCACACACCCACACACACAGCGTCCCCAGAAGCAGTGATCGTCTGTGTGGAGTGATGATGGTACCAGACTCTAACCCACCGAGAACCAAATTTCCTGGCAATCCATCAAGACGCCGTCTTCGGGTGTAAGCGCAAAGTCAACCCAGCAGGTCGCCGTGCACTCAGCGGAGTTCAGACGCACGGCCAGCCTGAGGTCCCTGGAGGGGCGGGGGAGGAGGGAAGAGGGGGGTGGCGGGGAGGGGGGGGGGTGAGTAAGTGCTTTCCATGCACTTATTTATTATTCATTCCTCAGGGAAAAGGGACTCAGACTTTCATGCCTCGCTCACAATAGGGGAGTACAGCTCCTACTTAGAGAAGGCCGGAGGGGGTTTGTTTGTGTGGGTGTGCGTGCGCGCTGTGTGCGCGTGCGTGCGTGTGTGTGTTGTGTCTGGAGAGCGGGTATAGGAACAACCTGCGGTTCTCCAAAAAAAACTTTCATGTGGAAGCACTTTGTGCGACTGGTTGAGGCGCTCTTCCCTCCTGTTACCGAGACGCAGAGAGACGACATGCTGAATGAGTCACGTAGTCTTCGATTGGCAGAACAGAAACACACTCAGCCTGCATACCATGTACGGGGATCGAACCCGGAATCCTTCGGCACGGGAGCTGAGCACCATCGCCACTACACCGCACGACAATACGGTCTCACATATTAAAAGAGATAAAAAATACAAGATAATAAAACACGAAAACAATCGGAGACCATTAGAGCCTAGCCGACCGCTGGCCCTATGTCTTTAAGGTGGCATGTAAGCAACACATTGGACAGCACCGCCGTGACCCTCCCTCCGTTCCACATTCTGGGTGTGAATGTGAACAGGGCCGAGGGCCTGCTGGGTAATCTGACCGCTGCAGATGCCTGACATCCAGAAGAGGCACAAGCCCTTTGGTGCAGCCTGTGTATCCGTGACGACGTTAGTCACACATACCAGAGCACGGCAAGACACGCATCACGGTGCTGATCGGAAGTCCAGCTGGACCCTCGCATTCTTCCATCCCACCACCACCAACCCCCCCCCCCTCACTATAACCCACCCTTCCGCTTGCTCCGAATCCAATCCTTCACAGACGGCCGCGACGCAGGCTGTTAAACGACCGACAGATCCCTGAACGGCTGCTGGGATGGGATGGGTTGCTGGAGCCATCTGCCTGCTGGGGGCCTGCTTGCGGCCCCGCTGGGGCCCTCAAGAGCCGGCCAAGGAGAGGCGACGGGGGCCCCGCCTAATGATGCCCATGAAGGAAGCAGCGACGCTGGCACCGGGACCAGAAGATAATGAACACGGAGGAGCAGGGAGACGAACGCGCATAGCAACGAATAGAGAGCCGGTCTTGGTGCACTCACCCAGACACACCCATATCAACATATATATATGTAGCACACACATAGGCAGTTGTGCACATACACATAGATATATATGTACTGTAGATATAGGCCATCACACTGATACCATTAAAATACCATTTGTGGCAGGAGCCCTTTATTAAATTGTTCCACTTGTAATTTCTTGATCATACTCCAAGATCGGCTGTGGCTTCCATCTCTCTGTCTCCCCACTCTCTCTCCTTTCTTCTTCTCCCTCTGCCTCTCTCTAACCCTTCCTCCCTCCCTTCTTCCCGGTCTCTCCATTTCATTTCATTCATTCTCTCTCTCTCTTCGTCGCCTTCTATTTGTCTCTCTCCCTTTCCTTTCTCTCTCTCTGCCCATCATCTCTCTTCCTTGTCTCTACATGTATATCCCTCCCTCCCTCCCTCCCTCCCTTTCTCCTACCCACCCTCTTCCTTCTCTCAACATGAATCCCTGTCGCTCCATCCCCCTCTCTTTCTCACTCTTGTTCTCCCTTTTCCATCTCTCTTCCTACCTCCCACTCTCTCTTCCTCTCCCTCCCTCCCTCCCCTCTTTCCACAGTGGATTTCTGCAGAACTGAGGAGCTGTCTGGTGGGCAGCTTGTGAGTCTGTCTGCTCCGAGCCAGCAGCTCGCTCTAACACACGGCCAGTTGGACACGGACACCTGTTCCCAGACCAGTCCAGGCCGTTCCTCTACATTTTAAACGACCCGCAGCCGGAACCGGCCAACAGAAAGAATTAACAAAACAACAACATGGCCAAGTCAATAACACTGGTTCACTCACTGCCTTGTACAACCACATACAGTGAGTTCAAGTGACGCGAAATCGCCGCAATCTGTTAGCAATTTACTTGGAGGCTGCTCACAACCACTTTTTTTTTGTTGTTCTTTCCCCAGCTTGGGTGAAACTGCGGGCCCCAATAAAGACCCAGAGATGCGGTTTAATGGGGTTCATAAATCAGCGTTTCATGCAGCTAGCACAGACACACATGCTGGGTCCTCCGTCGCCACATCCCCCAGCCCACCCCCACTCCCCCAGTCCAACACCTCCCCCAGACCCGGCCTGGCTCCCCCCGCCATGGTTGGTACTGCAGTAAAAAAGGCTCTGGTTTTCATGAGCTGAGGAGCTAGCGATGCCAGCCTCTGCTTAAAGGGCCAGCCCAGCTTCTGGAGAAGAGATCACATGCATCGCCCCAACATCCACCAGCCATTCATCCACCGCCCCAAAGCCCACTTAATCCCCACACGGACCACAGTGGTCGAGACACCAAGGCAGGGCAACAGGAGGATGGCTGGGTGGGGTGTGGTGGGGAATAGGGTGGTGTTGGTGGAGGGGGTGGTGGTGGAGGGGGAGGCGGATGTGCTGCTGGTGGAGGTGGTGGTGGAGGTGTTGCTGGAGGTGGTGTTGGAGGTTGCCGGTGGAGGGGATGGTGGAGGCGGCGGTAGAGGTGGAGCTTGCCTTGTCGGTGGTGGAGGAAGGGAAGCTGATGAAGGCGGTGGTGATTGACTTGGGGGTGGAGGGGGTGGAGGTGGTGGTGGCGGTTGATGTGATGGTGTTGCCGGGGGGGGACGTCATTATTGCGTCTGATTGGTGTTCTACAACCCCCCGTAGAGGGCAGCACTTCATTAGAGACAAATTGCGAGCACCTGGCCGGTGTTTATGAAGACAGAACCGAGGCCATTACAGAGCCCGCGCTCCGGGAGCTACCAGGCCGCCGTGAAGCAGCACCGGAGGACAGAGAGCTCAGCGTGTCTCCATGAAGCCCATAATGACTGTGAAGGTCCATAAAGTACTATTTACTGTATATGTGCAACCCTTAGCCTAACCCTAACTAAGCTAATTGTTAACTTTCTTACTTTTGCAACTTCATGATGGACACGTACACCCCCTGGTTTCTAATAACGTCAAGCTTGCTTTTAAAACCGCAATATGAGAATACCACCTTAATTGTATGCATGCATTAATAAATTAAACATAATTAGTGGTTTAAGACGTTTAGGAATAGAAGGCACTCGGTCCCAAATCAAGCCAATCTTCCTTCACAATGCGACAAAGGTCTTGTAATCATCTCGTGCCTATCTATAGGAAACAACACTCCAATCTATTTTTAAACTCGGCTCGAAAATAGGAAACGATCAACGGCACTAAGTGTGAGATTAGCATGTAGCCGCAGAGGTTTCCGTCTGGAGCCAATGAACATGAGCTGGGAGGCTTCATCACGCGGCGCGTCATCAGGTATTAGCTCCCGTGACAGCTAAATAACAACACGTCTAATTAAAAAATGTATTGGAGTATGCGCACCACAGGCTCCTAATGGGGAATAAACTCCAACATGGCTTCTGATCGATGTGTTGTTTTCATATTTTTTTCATCACGTCCGTTTATTATTATCCTACCTTGTAGAGCTGTAATCGGGCCTTAAAAGTTAGCCCCGGCCTGAGCTCGATCAAACCCGAATGAACTCGATTTTTTAAAAGCCCAAAGCCATTTATAGCCCAACATATTGAAATATGCATGCACACAGCTCTTTTTCAAGAATTCTTAACAAATTAAATTAAAATTAATTCTAAACTAAATATGGTAATTGTATTTGGCAATAACAACATACAACGAAAGGTTACATAAAATTGAGATTAGACCTAAGACAAAAGGAAAAGGGACTTGCTAGTGGCCGCCTCTCCACAACCACCAATACGAATATAAATAGGCCAACGTGCCAATAAACATTAGTCTTTCTTAACTAATTAAATTAAAATTCAAAATTAAGATGGGTATTTGGCATAAATTGCTGGCAATAACAAAATTAGTATAAAGGCTCCGCGGGATTTGCTTCTCCACTTCTCTCCACAATTTTAATAAAAGAATAATGCCAACATTAGCCTATATAGGCTACTCTGTTTACCTTTGTTGTTAGGCACTACCTTTGTTGTTAGGCACCTTGTTGTTAGGCACTCGTGGCAGGTGTTGAACAGCTTCGATCAGCATGCCTTATCAGCGATGAATTCCCTGTTGTTTTCCTGTCGTACTTTAACAGAGCGCCACATTTTTTGCATTTCACACAACCCACTGGCTCATTAACCTCATTATGCACATGGTCAAAACTTTTCCACTCCTCAGACTTTGCTTTTTGATGGTGCAACCAAAACATAATCGACAGAGGCCAGCCTTTGAGTCACCTCCTCAGCAGCCATTTCCATCTTTCTCTCACGCTAATCGGAATGCATCACCTGACCGCTCATTTACCACACAAGCCCGTCGGGTTTGGGCAAAGATCTTCAGCTCTACTACCTTGACGCATGCAACCTGCTAGCTTCTGTCAGCCCTCTAATAGCTTACAGTTCAGCGCCGCACAGATTGTGTTGTTTACCACGCTGCGATGGACAGCGTGGTTTACATTTTTATGCTTTATGATAGAGTGAGATAGACAGGAAGGTATGGAAGAGAGAGGGGAGGACATGCAGCAGAGGACCCCGGGGCAGGAATCAAACCCGGGTCACTGCAGTAAGCAAGCCTTTCTCTGAAGGGCATTTTTTGAAGGAATGCATGGTAGAGGCAGCAAGTCTTTTATATCCAGAAAACAAAAAAAACATTTGAAAACATACATTTATCATGCAAAACAGCTACAGAACTCATTGACGATTGAGTGGCCCGCAGGTCAGGTGAAAAAAATGATGTGGCCCTTGAGTCAAAAAGTTTGCCCACCCTTGTCCTAAACCAACCTGGAGCCCCCCCCCCCCCCCCCACCGGGGTCCACAGGCTGAGCCAACGGTCCTTGGCTCTTTCACGCTCTGGCTCAACCCCTTTAATTGGTGAATGTTAATTTGACGGCTGCTCTCGGCTGTAAATTGAGAGAGTGCAGTGCAAGGATGCGTAAAGAGAGAGAGAGAGAGAGAGAGAGAGAGAGAGAGAGAGAGAGGGAGAGGGATAATGAGAGAGAGAGGGAGAGAATGAGAGAGACGGGGAGTGTGCAGACTGACACGCAACCCCTTGTTGCCACCTTGGCCTCCCCCTCGCCTCCCATTCGCCACACGCTAAATGACTCCTTAGAGCGGGAGTATGTCTTTCTGCCGAGTATCAAGGGGTCATGCGTGTCATTTTCCTTTGGCTGGTTAAAAGCGGACTGATTGTGAAGCAAATGACGCTCTGAACAGGTTGGAGCTTTTCAATTTTCCGACACTTGCGGGGTCTGGCGTGTTTTAAAGAGGGCCCCAACCAGCTTCCCTTCCCTTCCCCTCCAAGCTGAATTGACCTATCCATTGCAAGCAGCACACTCAATCACACATATTTAAACAGCCCCTGCAGAATTTTCCATTAGATCGGAAATGCAATATTTTGATATTCCTTTTCTAAGATTGTTTGTAAAAATTGCCATTGATTTCTCTGCCATTGCTTAGTATTTGCGCCGGAGGAATATTAAACCAGCCTTCGAGGGTTTCAATTACTGCAGGACCCGTCTGCTCTGGGCTGGATATGGATGCCCCCCGGCTGCACTGAGCGCAGTAGATCCGGCTACATGTCATGTCCACATACATTGCACTGCATGCCCCCCTAACAACAGGTTTCTCTGCAGCTCTTTTCTTGGAAGTTGTTGAGGATGAAAGCTGCTTTAAAATTACTGTTAAAAAAAAAGATTCATCACATGTAAGTCAACAAGAATATGCAGGTTAGGGAGGTTGCAGAACAACTAATTAAAAGGGAAAGAAGTCAAGAAAAACACAACAAACTGTGCCTTTCTAATATTTTCATAGTTTTATATTACAGAAAGGGATGGAAGCACACCTTCAGTGAAAACAATTAAAAATACTTCCATATGTAAAATAAAAATAACAGAAACATGTCAAAACGCAACCTGAAGAAAAATATGTTTTATTTATTTTTTAAAGTGACACATGAGCACAAGCCTACCTTGCTTCCTGGAGAGAGAGAGAGAGAGAGAGAGAGAGAGAGAGAGAGAGAGAGAGAGAGAGAGAGAGAGAGAGAGAGAGAGAGAGAGAGAGAAATAAACAGGTCCTTACATTACAACCAGACCCCAGGTTTGCAAAAATTCCCAATTGACTAAAAAATAAGTGACCTTTAGAAAAAATGTCCAAATGACTTTGACCTACCTGGAGGTACACGCAGGTGAGCATTACTGTATAAAGGCCTCTCAAGAGAGACGGGAGAGTTTGATGGTGAAGCCAGGTTATGTGAGAGAGAGAGAGAGAGAGAGAGAGAGAGGGGGGGGGGGGGGGGGGGGAGTCGGTATCAAAAGACAGACCCGGTATGTGGAAAGACATGTGTATGTGGTCAATTTTGTGGTCAATTTTGACTACATATGCGTCTATGTGGTCAAAATAGAGGAAATTGGACAGTATTGACACGTATTGTTGATAAGTAATGAGGGACGATGTGGTGTGCTTTTAATTTGGTGCAACACTCACTTTGATTGAAAAATATGTAGATTAAATCTAAGTAATGATTGTACAGGATCCCTTCATAACTTCCCTGCCATATATTCTACACCCCAACCTACTGAAGAACAGCGATGAGGATCTCTTCTCAAAGATAATTAAATATCACACTGCTAGTCAAGATCAGTTTGAAATAGTAAAATAGTAAAATAGTACAGTAAAAAAAAGAATGGAGGAGCTTCAAACTGGAGCAAGGACGCTCGAGATGAGAATAACTCAAAATGATTGACCGTATAAAAATATAAATAAACAGGGAAAACATTGGGACAATAGATAAATCCTTGGGCCAGGATCAGTAGTGCGAGAGTGAAGTAACATCCAGGCCTTCATTCAGAAGAACATATTTCCATGATTCAATCTATAGTAGGAATGTCATATTGACAACTGATATATTATATTTAATACTGTGACATAATGATATGACAGACCCGCTTGCCATAAGTGACTGATTGTCGGCCTCATTGCTCTCGTTTCCAGGCACACAGGGTAGCTCTTGGACGGCTAAAACGCTTTCATCCCGGCTCTCTCCGTGGAGACATTCGGGAGAGAATAACCCAATCTGTGTGTGTGTGTGTGTGTGTGTGTGTGTGTGTGTGTGGGCATGTGTTATGTGTGTGTGGTGTGTGTGTGTGTGTGTGTGTGTTTGTATGTGTCTGCATGTGTGTGTGCACGCGTGTGTTTGCCTGCCTACATGTGTGTGTGTGTGTGTGTCTGTGTGTGCATGTGTATGTGTGTGTGCACCTGCTCTTTGTCTGAACTTGCTTGTGTGTGTGTGTGTGTGTGTGTGTGTGTGTGTGTGTGTGTGTGTGTGTGTGTGTGTGTGTGCTCACACACACACACACACACACACACAAACACACTGCAGCTTTCCAAAAGGAGAAAACCTTTTAAAATTCACAGAGGAGATTCAACGGATCCCCTGCAATCTTGCCTTCCCTCAGCTTCTAAAACACTGTTTTCCTCTCAAATCCACTCCTCTCCTCCCCCCCCAAAAAAATACGCCATCCCCCATCAGCTTCTCAAAATGTGAGCTCTGATTGTTGAAGAGGACAGTAGCATGTATAATCCATGGGCCGGCAGGGCAGACGCAGGGGTCAAACAGAATAGGGAATAGGGGATCTCAGCCCGCGGTTTACCACCACAATCAGGACCAATGAGACCATGCATCCAATCAATACACACCACAGGAGCACAGAGAGAGAGAGAGAGAGAGAGCGAGAGAGAGCGAGAGAGAGCGAGAGAGAGCGAGAGCAAGAGCGAGAGCGAGAGAGAGAGAGAGAGAGAGAGAGAGTACAGTGAAATAAGGCCAGCAGAACATCATTATGTCCAACTGTTATAAATGGTTCAAATTACACTCATACCAGTGTGTCCATCAAGGGAGGCGGGAGGGGGGAAATAAATCAGCACTAACACTGTGAGCTTTCAAGTTGAAATATCTCAAATCTAAATACATTCCAACACATGCAGAGCTCTGCTGGTTCCCCCCCTGCTGTCCATCTGGGGGTACTGGCCGAGATTATGAAGAGTTAGAAAGGCAGAGAGGGGGAGGAAGAAGAAGATATAGAGGGGGTGAAGAAGAGTGAGAGAGGTAGCATGAGAGAGGTACAGCAAGATACCTCCTGCTGAACACAGGAGGACTGCTGGATCCCAGATAAACATCTAACAGACTCTGTCCACCACGAAGCATCGCCACTGCCCAGATATATAGATTTCTGGGGAGAAGTTGGCGGAGGGGAAAATTGCACAGGAGAGGAGAACTTCAATGGGTACGCTTGGAAAAAAAAGAGAAAAAGCCAGACCAGAAGATCAATAATTACTGTTTGTGACAGTTTATAGAGACATAAGCTGGACCAGGCCGGAGTAGCATTCTTATCGCACGCTTGTCTTCCAATACAGGTCCCGCCATTATTCCAGGGGAAAGGAATGGAAGTGCTTTAAAATGTACCTGTCATCGTTTTGTAAAGAAATGGAAGTTGACGGTTGAGGAAATATTGCACACTAACACACAAACACAATCATCTCTGGTCCAAATGTATTTTCTGCTCATGTTGAATGCATATGACTACAGTTTACTCCATCTACATGTTCAGCCTTTGTGTGAGTAAAATAGGTTATTCCTGGAGTTTATCTAAAAGAGAGAACAGAAAATATAAAAAAGCAACTTTGTATTCTTGACTTGCCAGTAAACTTGTTTAGACTAATGAGTGAAGGGTTAAAGACATCTAACACTTTGTACATTGGGGTTTAAACCAGGAAACCTGCAGCTGAGAGACAGACACACTGACCACTAGACAATACTAAACTCATTATGTTACAGTGTGTTTCTCCGCAGGAACGCTAGGCGTCCTCTCGTGGGTGTTCTTAGGACGACCAGATGAACACAGACCCCGGTCTGTGCCGTGAAAATACGGTGGGACCACATCCCCCAGCCAATCTCTGCGTCCCATCTCAGCTTTGGCACAGTGTAGACACAACAAGATGAATGTGAACTTTAATTCGGTCCATTCCGGATGCAGATTCCCATCTTTTCATGTTGAGGATAAAATTGCAAGCAGTATGAAATGAAAAGTACAAAGTCAATCAACAGCTGAGCGTTCGACGCAGTCGCTTTGCACAGCAGACAATGTTGACATCAACAGAAAACCCAAGGGCTTGAAGCTGTCACCAAGTCGTGTGTCTCTGTGGAAGTCCAAACTTTACAAGTGTGTGTGTGTTTGTGTTTATGTGTGTGTGTGTGTGTGTGTGTGTGTGTGTGTGTGTGTGTGTGTGTGTGTGTTTGCGTGTGTGCACACATGTCGCTGCTTGCCATGCCAAAACACTGTGTTAATGAGAGATGAAAGGGGTTGGCAGCCGACACATCGACGCATCACAACCAGAGATTGGGAAAGAAGACGGAACAAGTTGATCATTGTTTGGAACTTCTCGACAGCTTTAATCATCGTGTGTTAACAAACACAAGAAACAACTTGGTACAAACAGGTTTGGGTGGTAGGGGTGCCAACGTGTGGGTATCGCCTGTTGCAATGTCATGCAGGCGTGCTGTTGATAGGCTGCACCAAGCCATTACAAAAGCTAGATCAACCTACCGGCCTACCCAAGTGGACTGTGCCAACTAGCAGGCTGGCTCCATCATACAACTGGATGGACACTCCCATGTGTGATGTCTCAAACGGATAGACTTTTAAATGGCCTCATTTGGTATGATAGGAAAAGGTAAGAGGGGCGTTGTCGAAATGCATGTCTAACTAGCTCAAACTAAGGTGTGCAGCTCATAGAGATTTATCACTTAATGAAGTGTTTCTAAGTGTTTTTAGTCGGATGTAGCAGTCTTAGCAGTCAGAGTTTTCAGAGAATTTCCACTGTTTCACAACTATATAAATTGTTGTCAAAAATAACACCAACAACACTTTATGAGACCGAAATGGAACAGTTTTCAACTGAAAAGGTGATTTTGGTGTTTACTGGCTCTTTAAGGAGTCAGAGATCAACCTTCACGGCCCGATGACAAACTCAAGCTCAAACAAAATGCAGATTCCCCGTATTTGCTTTGATTCAACACAGCAAAACGTATCCTTTCGCACAGTACATTTCCCTGTGAGATCATTTAGACGCTGATCAACAGAAAGAGAATTCCAACGAGACGAATATGCGTTCTTTTCATTTGCTGCCACAGCAAATGAACAGTCTTCAGAAAACTTCTTTAATCAAATGATACCATCTTGACAGTGGCACACTAATGCAATTTCACCATTTCCTCGGAGCTGCCCATCACGGCTCATCTTAGTAAATGAGACGTGGGGCTACAAAGGGGGGCTGTCGCTGTTCGCTCGTGTAATCAAAGGCTTACTTAAAACATTATTTTTTTTTCTTTTTTAAACAATTATTGTTTGTGTGTGTCGAATGATCGTTGAGGTTTTAAAACCGATTCAAGTCGTCCTTTAAGTCACGTCAAGTTCCTCCAAGATGTGATTTGCCCAAACATGTGCTCGGAGAGGGTGCTTATTATGCTCTCCAACAATGGCACAGTATCCTTGATTCCACACTCTTGATTTATTCCCTTCCAAAAGAAAAACGAAAAAAAAAAGAAAAAAGGATTCAATTTGTTCTGTGAATACGAGGGCCTCTGCAGCCGAGCCTCAGTGTGAGCCGAGCTGATTAATCTCAACAACAACGGGATACATTCACGTAAGTCCCCGGCCCCCGTACTGACAAGCTATACATCGTCCTGCAACCACCTGATTGCTCTTCTGGGATTATCTTTCGTGTGCAGGTGTGTGAGTGTTTGTCTGAGTGTGTGTGTGTGTGTGTGTGCGTGTGTGTGTGTGTGTGTGTGTACACGCTCGCACCTGTGCGTGTAATTGCCTACCTGTCCTTACAAGGTGCATGCAAGTGTGTGTTTTAATTAAACTTTCAAGGAACAGCGGTAGGTGGGTGGGAAGTTTAATTTAGCAGAGAGCAGGGTGAGGAATGGTCCTGGGTCTCTTGTCTGGGCTCCGGTGCCATTCCTTATCTTGCTCAAAGCTTTGCCGCTGCTCAACTTATCTCCAAATGACCAACAGAACTCATTTATTCTTCAATTGAATTAGGTGGTGGTGTGCTCTGTGGAACAAGCCACCAGCAGAGCTCTCTCTGTCCAGACCGATTACAGTCATCCGCCACCCCGACCGCAACCCTGCCATGGGACCCCGGACACAGTAGACTCTACCGCACTCACTCTACCTGAATTCTCTCTTCCTCTCTCACTCACAGCCCACCTCTTTAACTCACTTTCTCACTATACCGCATTTCCCTCGTCCCATATCACTCTCTCACGTCTCCTCTGCTCTCTCTACCAGATTCACTCTTTCCCCTCTGCTCATTTCTTCCTCTCACACTCTTCCGGATTTCACCATTCCTATATCACTCTCCCCCTCACTCACGCGTCCTCCTATATCACTGTTACCCTCTCACTATGCCGGGTGTCACACGTCCTGCGTCTCTCTCCTCTCTCAGTCTTCTTTTGCCAATTCTACTGGATTCCATCGTCTACTTCTCCTAATCTCTTCTTCTCCTGAACCACTCTCGCTCTTTCCGGGTACCGGAACTCACTCTGCCTCACACACTGTCTCTTCCTCTCTCACTCTGTCTTGGTGTCATTTGTCCTCTCTTACCCTCTCACCCTATCTTTCTTTGTCTGTGTCTCTATCTCCCTCGCTCGCTCTATAATATCTTCTTCATTTATCCTGCCCTGTCCCAGTGTCTGATCCTCCTACTACTTTTGAAAGCAGTGATAATATTAATAATGAAAACGTATTAATAATGTTATGGATTATGATAAACGGCAGTTTGATTGCTGAGTGTAGTTTAGTAGACGGATGTACGTTGTGGGAGAGATCAATGCAGAACCCAGCTGTCACATATTAAAGGAGGAAAAAGGGAAGGAAAAGAGAAAAATTATAATGAGGAAGAGAAAAAATTGTGTGTTACAGCAGACATTCACGGATATGTTAAGGGATTTTACACACATACACGCACACACACAACACAAATACACTATTATTTATAGTATATAAATAAGTACAATGACGTGTAATTCATTACGAATAATATATCATGGTTTTAGCTTATTACTAATTAGGTTATTAGTTCATAATTAATTATATTAATAACATTAATAAATACATTATGTAGTAAACCAATGCACTGAGCTGACTTGAGAGGGACTCTACGTCTTTAAGGTTGCTCATGATTGCTCCCACCTCATCCCCCCTGTAGCCCCCCTACTCCCACATCTGCTTTCATTTTTCACAGTGTGTATGACAAAACGGCAAAGACATTCCAAACTGTGGTTGCTCTAAACCCTGCGGCCTACAGTCCTCCTGCTCCCCGTCCCTTCTCCTCCACGCCTCCCCTCTCCTCCCCTGCCTCCCCTCCCCTCCCACTCCCTGACCCTCTCCTCCCCTGCCTCTCCTCTCCTCCTGCTCCCCTCCCCTCTTCTCCATCCCTCCCCTCCCCTCCCACTCCCTGAACCTCTCGTTCATGCCTCCACCCTCCTCCTCCACTCCTCCCTCTCCTCCTGCTCCTCTCCTCTCCTCCTGCTCCCCTCCCTTCTCCACTCCTCCTTTTCCTCCACTCCTCCCCTCTTCTCCTCCTCCCCTCTCCCTCTCCTCCTGCTCCCCTCCCCTCTCACTCCCTTCTTCTCCGCTCCTCCCACTGCCCTCCCGCTCCCGCTCCCCTCCTTCTCCTCCCGTCTCTTGGCAGGAGAGCTCCTCGCCACTCACATTGTAAACCGCAGCCACAGGCTGGCTGAGGCTGGCTGAGGCTGCTGAGCCAGGGTGAGGGTGGAAGGGAGTAGGGGGGGGGGGGGGGGGGAGGGGAGGGGGTGGTGGTTCATGGTGGGAACAGCAGAAAGCTGATCCAGTGAGACGGGTCCAAATCAACGCGCAGGACGGACACTCTCTCTCCAGTGTGTGTGAGTTAAGCCAGTTTCTTAGCAGGGGGGGAAATAGCTACGGATTGTATTTACTTTGGCCCTAAAACAATAGGAGCTGGCCGCCAACGGGGATGGGGATAGGGGGAGAGCAGGGGGGAGGGAGGGGGTGGGGGGGGCGGATAGAAAGTTACAAGTTACAGCAATCACCAAGATTCCTTGCCTTGCAAAAATATCATCAGCAGATTGAGAGGGGGGGGGGGGGGGGGGGGGGGTGGGCGTCCACGGCGTCCACATTCATATTTCTTACGGGATCGAACATGCAAGCTCTGCCAAGACATGTGTGTTTGGTTAAAGGAGACCCGATGTAGCCCACGTTGGCCCGCGAGCAGTTTCGATGCTCGCATCCCATTGGCTGACCTCCTCCCCCTCCACATTTGTTTGGAGTAATTGCGTCGGCGGCTAGGGGGTCGGAGCGGTGGGGAGGGAGATAACGCGTGAACTTAATCGTTTCGACGACATCTCGCAGGGCGGCGGCCGGCGTGGCGAGCTCTATCTGCGGCGGCCACAAAAGAACCCACTTCCCCTTAATCTGAGCGTCGGGGCGGAGGACGACGGCCGGGCCCAGATGATTAGCTAGCAATCTCGCGCCTTTGAGTCCGACTGGGAAAATGTTGAATTTTAAATTAGCACTCGGGAGTGAATGGCAATAGATGACATTTTGGCCGTTTTAATCTTGATAAAAGGGGAAGAAGATTAACAGCAATTGTTTAGTCAGGAGCTCGACAATGTTTTCAACACCAGGAAGGGCTTTGATGCCATGGCGGGGCGTCATTGTGATGCTCTTCCCAGCGATACTCTCCGAGATGCTAAATGGGAGAACTAACGATGGGGATTAGGGCCCACTATCTGGCAGGAAGTGCAAAGTTTGCTGCTGCGCCGATGATCCGGCGCCCGGGCCGGTACCAGCTGGGTTGGGGGTTTGCTTTCCCTCCCTGTGCGGAATGTCATTTGGCAAATTGAATCCTAACATGACCAAGTCTTCATATTATCCTTCTGCATGGCTCCGCTCCAGCATTCCCCTCTGAGTCAGTGGAAATATCCATGGTATGACTCTGCTCCCTCAAACTGGAACAAACTGGACCACTAGAGCTCTAAAAGACAGCTATTGAATCTTAAATCCTTTAGCATTATATTTTATCAATATCAAACAAATGAGTAATGTGTAATTTAGGAGCACGTATGAGGGTTTGGCTGTCTTGCTCGTGGATGCCTACTTGTAAGCCGTGGCTACAGGGGATCAAACACAGAACCTTTTTGGCTGGAAGGCCAAGACCAGTGAACTTATGAACTATTCCGCAGAGAGAGAGTACAATGGGAGTATGTTACGTAGAGTTCATTTGAAAAAATAAACATGATTAAATTAATTAATTAACTGTGAAGGCAGGAACATGGCTGCCCTAGACTACCTCGCAGCCATTTGAAGCCCAGCACTATCAGAAAGACTGCTGTCTGCACTTTCAATGGTTATCCGGTCCTTGATAATTATTTTACTCTGTGAAACCTGTGAGGCACAGACACTGAATAGGGTTTCAATAAAAATATATATGAAAAGATGAGAGAGGTATTAAAGCAAAGAATATGTAGTCGAACGGGACTCCTGTCTGGAAGACAATGTACTGTATATGAGTGAGGGCTAGGTTAATGATTCAGACCAATAATGTGATAGAGAGGGAGAAAAGGGGGAAAAGAGAGGGAGCAGAGAGCGGGAGAGGAGAGAGGGAGAATGAGAGTGGCAGGGGGAGAGAACTAAAAATAGATACACAGAAAGGGAACTTTTCTTCCCCTTCTGGGAAGTATTTCATCTTTACTGTTTTACTGTTGTTATGCAGGTCACACAAGTCCCTGCTTATTTCTACGCAAGTCTACTGATTATAGACAACATTAATGCAGAACCCTTCCAGCTCTGGCAGGTTGTACCTTTTTCTATAAGTATAAGTAAATATTTTGTGTTGTAGGACTGAACAAAATGTAGGTTGGAATGATTTGAACAAACAAGATTGGAAATAGTAATTAATGACTGTTTTGTTGAAATAGATACAAACCCAACAGAGATGCTATTCGTGGAAATAGGACCGTATCAAAGTACATCCTATCCCAACAGCGATGTGATTGGTTGAAATACAACGCCAGCTGACTCAAACTTGAAATTACAAAAATCATTTCAATTTAAATGTCTAGTCAGCGAAGAACGGATTTGATTAGCCTACTTAGAACAGGGAAATGAGCCTGGGTAGGTATAGAGACGTCGTCGTTCTTGAGGCATAAAACCACACTGGTAATCTAAAACAACCTTTACATTACACATGTGTTCAGAACAAATCACACCTCTTTTGCTCCAAGATGAACGGCGTGCGTCGAATATGACCCAGGAGAGAAGGCAGTGCCTCTAGAACGAGGAAAAGCTCATCAAAAATAATGATGCCATTACTGCATCGGCAACTTAACAAAAATAAAGATTTTACGTTTCTAATCAGGACTCGATGATCATTGGACCAGGGGTCCTCCGGGCGGCCGTTCTGTGGAAATTACACAAAGAGCACCGGGGTTAAAATAGTGGCAGAGAGGAGAAAATCCCTGGCATTCAGTGGTTTCCTGAAAAATGATTCTGTGGACACTGTCATGTGGTCTCCTCAAAGTGTCATATTTCTGCACGGACGAGACCTCAAAGCAGGGACAGACTAGTCTGTTTCACCCCGCTCCTCCGAGCCCAGACCTTCCTCTGCTGTGGTCACTGACGCCTTCGCTCTCCATCTGTCCGAGCACCGGCGCTGGCCTGTATTTATTTATTTGAACTTGTGTCTGGGTTGTTACAGGCCTGTCACGGGGCTGACAATGGCCCAAAAAACGAAGGCTCGCAAACCACTTGTTCTCCGGTTACTCGGATGCCTCTGGAACGAGGAGGAAATGTGTTTGCAACAGAGAGCCACAGCTGTCTCGCTCCTCATTGATCACGTTGAGCGAGAGGCCCAAAAAAGGGGACACATTTAAACAAACTTCAAGCCCCTCAGAGCCCCCCCCCCCCCCCCCCCCATAGCACTAAAAGTCTTTGTTTCAGCCCAGTGCCATCTGACCACATCTAGCTCTGCAGAACTGACCCACCACCTTGAGCTACAGAACCCACCGAGACCCAGCCATACATGGAAATACTCACCAAATGCTGTTTCTCGGTTGCTAAGCTAGTTTCAGCGTTGTTTTCAAGTGGAAAATAACAAAGCATCGTGGGACATTTACATGTCATGCTTATTATGACACGTTTACTGTTATTTTAGGGTTGTTTTCAAGTTGGAGAATAATAAGCATTAATGGACATTCCGACATGCTTATCATAACATGTTTAGTGTTACTGGCACTTAAAAGGGAACATTACATTAACATGTTGAGCATTACAAGTAATGGTCAATATGCAATGCTTATCATAACATATTTTGGTTGCAGGTATGGAATATCAAAATGCAGAACTCTCCTTACACATGACTATAGGTTTTAAATATTTTCCCCCTCACCTCCTAGTACCTTTCTCTTCCAGGTTTTATTCCACATTTTGTGAACTGTCAGGAAACCGAGAAATGTTTGTTTACACCTTTTTTTTTTTATTCCACACAAATGAAATGTAATTTCTTTGACACCCCTCCATGGGGGGTAATCATGAACAGACTTTCACAAGCAGTTTGTCAGAAAAAGACAAAAACAGGTCTCACACCAGGTACTTCAAATGATTCCTTCTAAGCGCACCATTAACGTTTCACTGGCATGCCCCTTTGATCTTAACTACAATGGATGCTTCAAGGAAGTATATAATATATAAGATTACTCCCATTACTCCAAGAAGTACTTGAATTGCCACGTAATACAACTTCCTCCCAAAATAGTTAAACAATAGAAATAACCCTAAGCATTGTATTTTATTGAAAAAGAGCACATTTCAACTATAGCAAATCCCTATTTCTTATTTATGAATATTTTCCCGAGATATGCTATCGACAAATGAAAAAGGAGAGGGAAGAAAATGGCCTCTTTTGCTGCTTCCTTGCCAAATCTCATCCCTGTGCGTAGAAGTTCAATATACAATAAAACGTGTCAGGGAGGAGAGGCTGGCACCGCGCCTTGCGTCCTGTCACACCAGTCCTGATGAAACCATTAGGCGCCCTGCGCTCCAGCTTACGACCGCCGCCACCGTAGATTATACTGTACCACCAAACCCCAGCGACGGCTTTTTTGGAAACAAGTCATGAATTCAATAGAGAAAGGTCTCTCTCTAACACAATGGATCAGCTGATTGATGGGGGCTCCTGAAGGACCTGCCAGAGCAAAACAAGAGCTCCCTGCTCCAATTCCCTGAGAGCCGATGAGTTTTGTCGCGTGTCAAAATGAACAAGAAAAGAGAGGAGAGGCAGATTCATTCTGCCCCTGAAAATAGATGACAGAGAGAACTGACACAATGGACTACAGCGGCTCCGGCTGAGGGGCCTCGGAGCGGGGCTGAAAGGGGGGAACGCTCGGCCTCAAATGAGGTAAACAATGGGCCCTATCAGGCCCATCTCGCCGGCAGTCGGCAGAGAGTCCCTCTCTGGAGAGCTGCAATCATTCAAACATGGCTGCTGGCCTCGCCTTGGACGAGGTCTGTTATTTAAAATATGACTTCGTTTCTTGTGTGCTCTGGAGTTGATAACCTGCGCCAATGGCCTACCAGAAGAAAGTTGTCACCAAAAAACTGTTGAAAACTTTATGAAATGATAACGAGTTTGAACAAAATTGCCTTTGTGTTCATGTTTTGGTTTTCACCCGTTCCGTTGTTTATGGTTTCTTCTTCTCAAAGGTAATTTCAGCCATCTGTAACGTTTATCAGCATATGCTGGTGAACCAGAAACTGGTATACTAGTAATGACACTCATTTGCATATTACTCCTCACAGACATCTGCTTTGAGTTGCACAGTTAAGCCAGAATCTGCCGTTTGGTATTTTCCTGCAGGTTTGGTGAAAGACATCCAGATGTTAAACGACTTTACCTCCCAAACCACTAGCTCAATGAGTTTGATATAACAGTGGAGTTAAATATTCTACCTTCCCCTCTGAGACTCACTGAGCTTATTCAGGGGTATGGAGGAGGGTCTGTTTTCACCTTGTTTTTAAGTGTTTAGCTTCTCCTGCTATTCCTTTGTAGCCTCAGTTCGATTTTCGATTTCCAAGGGTTTATCAATGGGCGCGGATCACAATGCCTCTGGACGCAATTGTCTGGACCCACATCCAATCAGAGCAACTAAACAGGTAAAACGTAGGCGGAAACCATCTTTGTTGTGTATGAAAATGCCTCAACAACGCTTCACTAGGTTACTCCTCTGTGCAGTCATCGTATCAGACCAACCCCATATCAGATAAACAGCTGTGATTGGCCCGACCTAGGCCAGGTCTGCTGAAGATCTGTCTGAACAGCAGGGGGGTAAGACAGATGTACCAGAGCAAATAAAACATGAGCTCACAAAGGCGTCTGGTTCCCAGGGTTATCCATTTGTCCTCTTTACTGTAAACCTAACGATCAATTGTATATATATTTATATAAACTTTGTTTCTATAGCGCCTTTGAAAACAAGAGTTGCAAGGTGCTTCACAAAATTCAACACCATACAATGTCGGTGCAAAGAGAATTGTACACAGAAATTTTACAGATACAGAAAAGAAAAAAAACAGGGATTTCTGAAAGCAGTCAAACAGAGATAAAACTAAGATCAAAGAATATTAAAGCATTGGATAGAAAAAAAATGTTAAAGCACCCCTTTGTTTTAACAGCTTTTGATTCACTGATCTGAGGTGTCTCGGAGCAGAATGGGGTGAGGAGTACGGAAATGTTGGCGCCAAACAATGTAAGGATTTTCAAGTAATCTAAAGAATCATACATTTAATTCTTTAATGGATGGGGTGCCAGCACTGGAGGGATGTGGACCAGATTTTAGTATGTTAAGCGTTGTTTATTAATTTATTTCCTGAATCATTTTGTTGTTGGCACTCTGTGTGGCTTTCTATTTAATTTCTCTTTCTTTCTCTCTTTAGCTGTAGGTGACAAATACAGATGGGGGTGAATACACCTCCACAGTCAATGCTGCCAGTGAAGTGCTGTATGCTTGAGACTGAGTTAGCAAAGAGGTGCTAATCCTCCCACTGTCAGGTGTGGATATGGAATAATGAGAGGAAGAGCGAGGGGGGAGGCTGATATTAGCTGTCTGTATGTGCCCCTGTTTGTACTTCTGGAAAGCAAGCACTTAAAGGTTCTTCTCAATGACAGTATCATCACTGGGTTACACTAAACCAACACAGCCACCGACTGTCCCGGCACCAAACGCAGAGCAGACACATGCAAACGGCTGTAATTTGCTAATGAAGGGGCTGAACAAACACATTTTGTAAAGTCTTGACAACAGAGGGAACAGGAGAGTGGACAGACGCACACACGCTGGTGAGTTCTCGACTCTTCCCGAAGATGGTGATTTCACGATTGCACAAACAGTGCCAGCAGTCAGATGCATGCTCTGGGAATTTCTAAAATCTGATTAACGAGCTGGAACAGACATATACAAATATAACAACAAGTATAGAATACATTATGTTGTGAATAAATAATAAGAGCCTTTTGGATTTCCCAGCTGCAGCTTTAGAATACTTTTATGAAATTATTTTTGGCGACAACTCTCCCCAGGGGGTAATCACAGATTTCAACCGCAATGTTGACGAAACCACAACACAACAAACTTCATCTTCATTTGCTAGCCTTCTAGCCGGTGATGACATTTATCTGTATTTTATCTTCCTTTCAGTTTTTTTCTTTCATTTTGCCTGTCTGTGTAGACTTTCTGTTATTTCATTTTTCTGTATTTACTTTCATTGTGTGCACAAGTCACTTTGTTTTTTCCATTTTCTTTTTTCTTTAATTTCTATCCTTTCTTCTCCCCTTCTTACACTCTATACACAAATATTAAACGTATATTGTATAATTACAGTCACACACATTCACCAGCAATCCATTGTGTCCATTTGACATTGAACAAAAGCAATCAAATCAACAAATCAAACGTGGGTCGGCTTTGTGCATTACAACATATTTCTTTACTTCAGTGAAGCGGTGTGAAGGAACAGTCGTGCAGCAGATTCCCAGCATGGCCCGAGCATTATCAGATGATATTTCAAAGACAAACAAACTCCAAACAACTACAAACGTACAGCTGCCACACTTGATTGTCGGGGCGGGGGCCTCTGGAGGAGCCACCCGACACCAGAAGCCTTCCTATTTGCATTTAGGCTGAAAGGAGAAGTTGTGCATCAGCCTGTCAGGGGACAACATTGTAGTCGGTAATCAGCCAGACATCTCCCCCCCTTGATGAATGTCTTCTACTCAAACAGGAAGCTTTTAACCTATGGAGTTGGTTTTGTTAGCAGAGGGTGAAAACCTGTTGGATCAACAGCGCACCATCCGTTTCTCCTGCCCTGTGCTTCCATACGGTGGCGGAGCTTAGCCTGGGGGTAGGGTAGCGTCGTGTAGCTACTCGCAGCACGCAACTCAGCAGCTGTCGGAAGTGTGACGCACACATAAGTCTGTGTGTGTTTCACACTCAGGTCAGAGGATTATTGGCTGAAGGCCTGTGTCATTATCGTCAACAGACAATGGATCAAAATGTTGCTTCTTGTGGCAACTGCCATTTCTGCCTAATTGTCTTCAAATGTTGGCTTGTATTTAATTTGTTATAAGTAAATGATGAAAACACACACACAAACACATACGCACAGACAGCACATACAATCATGAAAACAAACAAGATATGCAAAGTCAACCTCTATTCATCTTTGTAGGACATACACACGAATAACACACACAAACACACACACACACACCCACACACACACGCGCACACACACACACACACACACACACACACACACACACACACACACACACACACACACACACACAGCAAAGTGCGTCTATCCTTTCAATTACATAATTGGAGTCCATTTATCAAGCTTCAAAGGCAATGTCCCCCATTCACCTGTGAATTCATCCAGCTATTCATACAGCCATTCACACACTGAGAGTCAAGCACCTTAAGCTACAGCCTTGTCCTCATGACATTGGAGCACAAGACATTTGGGTTTGTGAACTTATCGGTTAGTTTTATAAATACAGACATGTTGGGGTAACCACGATTTGATGTCACAACACACACAGAGCGATTCTATTCTAACACCAAGTGGTGACAGATAATCATCTTTCCAACGCTACATCTTACCATTCTCTCCCAGAAGGCAGGAGGACAGTCAATCACCATCTTCCAGCCAACACAGAAAATATGAAAACACCTTTCATAATTATAATCAGAAAAACAGTGAATACTCAACACTCTTATCCAAAGCACTTAAAGAAGCAGGGAGGGAGGAGGGGCATCTTGCTCTAAGATGTCCATGATTGGTAGAATGTGGACATTTGGGATCAAACCCAGAACTATAGGCAGGGATTCAAACACCCCAACCACACTATCCTGTCCACCACACACACTGAATCATGTATGATGACTTCCGTGTTAAAGGCTTTTTAAAAATTGTAATGGATTTATTTGTTTGCGTTCCAGTTCATAACCAAAGCAAAAATAAAAACTTTGATTGAGTTGTTTAATTGACAAATCATTGCAGTGAACATTGCTCACGACATTATGGATTCATAAAAGATAATGGAGGATTTTCAATTAACTTTCTCACAGTTTGCTCATTAACTTTTTACTCCTGTGGAATATACCATGACAGCCTTTCTCTCTGTTCCTAATTGTATCTATCTTGGCACAAATACCTCTCATATAAAGGGATTGGAACATAAAATCAATTAATGGACAATTTGGCGGCATTTACTCCAAACCAAACTGTTGGGAAAACGTGAAAACCAAACAATCGAATATGTGTGAGAAGCAAAACAATTGATATGCTTGCCAAGTTTGGATCACTCGACAAGCAATGATTTAGTCATTAAAAGTATGAGGGGACAATAAATAAACAAGTTCCCCAAGGTAAGCTGTGGGTGAAAATCGGAGAGACTACTTTACCTAAATGTCTCTGTGCCGTCAAAGAAAGAAATCAGTGACAGAGTAACAGCCAGGAGACTACAATTCTGCCTTAGAGAGCACACAGCTTTTTCCCATCTTAGTTGTCTTTGTTTCTGTTCAATTAGCCCTCACACTGCCTATTTTAGATTTCTTATTTCTTTTGTCTATATTTATAGCTCCTAATTTGAGTTGAGTTGTAATTATTTAAATTCTGTTGTGTTTTTTCTTGACTTATCTAGCTGCATACCAGCCCCCAGCAGGATTGGTGTTGAAGGAGGAGAATTATGTCCAAAAAGTATTGCTTTATGATGGCTAGCAATGACAGACACAACATTCTGTTGTGAGGATTAGATTTGGATGTAAAATAAGTCATAAACCAAAGTATTCGTTTTTTTCCTCGGTATGCATGTTGAATAAGTGAATAATATAAAATAAGAATGTAACAACAAGCAATGAACAAGTTGAAAAAGCCTTTCTTTGACATTGCATGCCCACACCTGTGGTTAATTTTAACTCTGCACTGCTTTCTCAACACTCTCAACACTTTGCTCAGCGAAGAATATCACTCAAAGTACCTTGTGTCTCTTCTCTTATCCCTTATGTTGTTTCAATCTGTCACCACTGTGCTTTAAAATAAGCCCTTTGGCACTTTTCTATAGAAATAGTTGATAGATAAATATCTAAACTGTACACTTGTACAGTTAAGATACGCAAACTTCTCATCTGCCCGCACCAAAGCAACATCTCAACACAAGCTGTTCATTTTTATTTTTAACGAGTTCCGCTAGTCACACCCAATTTGTGCTTCTTTGTGCCTGTGTTCTCTCTCTCTCTCTCTCTCTCTCTCTCTCTCTCTCTCTCTCTCTCTCTCTCTCTCTCACTTGATTAATGTCTTTGACGATTCATCATTATCAAAATGAGATGCTGTACATTTTCTGTCAAACATCTAACCAATTAATCGACCAATTGCTGCAGCCCTTTCTTGAATGTAAGGTTGCATATTTCTGCTGATATTTGACCTAGGAGGCGCTCAAGTTACCACAAAATATGTAAATATCGATACATAGGCAATGGCAAACATTCCATAAAACGGTAAAGCAAAAAAAAAGATTTGTTTGGTGTCGATTCATGGTGAGATGCTTAACTGTACAGAGTAGCTGGAACAAAACAAAGGATACTGAAGTGAATGGGGGTTGACAGAGGGTCATTGACCGTGCATGGGAGAGAGGGCGGGAGAGAGACATGTACCGATAGGATGTCTCCTCTGGCTTAGTTACTGCAAATGCAGACTGGCGTTGACATTAATGTGGTCTGATAAAATGGAGGGGAAGAGAGATGGTGGGGGAGGGGTGCCACATTCGCTGGTTTTACTCATTTTTAAGCACAGCTATCACAGGCGGGAGATCCGTGTTGGCTCCAGAATAAGATTAGCACAGGAGTGGGAAAGGATTTTGGGGCCAAAATGGATGGAAATGCTTTTCCCATTTCCATCCCTGTTGGCACAAAAAGCCTTTGTGAAATTCACTCCTGTGAATTTCCCTCCATGTTGGATCCACCGGTATTGTTATCTGGGTATGTTTGTTTGTTTGTATTTAATCACAGACGGCCCTTTTAACATCCTCTGTAAACCCAGAGGATGTTTACAATTTAGTTAGATTAAACTTTATTAA
This sequence comes from Micromesistius poutassou, assembly GCF_964030765.1. Taxonomy (NCBI): domain Eukaryota; kingdom Metazoa; phylum Chordata; class Actinopteri; order Gadiformes; family Gadidae; genus Micromesistius; species Micromesistius poutassou. The sequence goes on from NC_140274.1 coordinate 15,270,971, forward strand.
TTAATCTTGTTATACTGTTACATCACAACGGAGGAGCTCATCTACATAATCACGAATACGATTCAATCGCAGTCCATTTGATGAGATATTTTGTAATGCTATTAATATCAAATATTATAATTATTATTATTGTCAAAGTTCATTTTAAATAACATTTGTATAAATAAAAAAACTGAAAAATAATCCGAAATGATCATCAGCACTCTTCTATTACAAATACTACTACCACTATCTCTTTGGCTACCTTTTTAGTACTATAGTAGTAGTACTTTTTTATTTAGTTGCTATTATTATAGTAATATTATATAAAATGTCTGACCCACACACCTGCCCAATGTCCTATTTTCCGAAGGAGAAATTCACTCTGTGTGAGACCTCTTGGAGAGATTGCAAATGTATAGCCGCTAACACTCACAGTGAACAAAAGGACATGTACACAAAAGCACACAAAATATGCAAACTCATCCTATCTCCATCTTTTCCTGAAAGAGAAAAGAAAAGAGAAGAGAGAGAGAGAGAGAGAGAGAGAGAGAGAGAGAGAGAGAGAGAGAGAGAGAGAGAGAGAGAGAGAGAGAGAGAGAGAGAGAGAGAGAGAGAGAGAGAGAGAGAGAGAGAGAGAGAGAGAGAGTGAGTGAGTGAGTCCGGTAGCCTCCCATTCCTCAAGAGGGGTTTGTTTGTAAGTCCTGTCATATGCTGAATAATAACCATAGCTAATTTTCTTCAGATCATCTTCGGGTTAATCCTAATAATTGGCATTTCACAGTAATGTTTAGCATTTTATTGAAGTGAAATTGAGTTTGGCTGGAACTCAACCACAAAACAAAATGGCACAAAAGCTGTATGGAACTAAACATACCAATGTACCAATTTCAAACAGTGAAATGGATCTCATTCCAGTAAGAAACTGTAAGTTTAGTAATTATATCTAGTGATCTTCCGGTACTGTATTATCAAAAGTATTTTTTTACCACTTTATGTTCACCCCTACATAACCACGGTGGTCCTTTTTTTTATTATTATTTTTTATTATTATTTTTATTTTTATTTTAATAGTCCCGCTTCATGTAGAAGGGTACATTTTTTGAACGATTGAGTGTTTCTGTTGACTGTATTATATGGTCTCTTTGTTATAAATAATGTCTCTCTTTTCTGTTTGCAATCCATAAATCATTTATAATTATTTTTATTGATTGTTATGGTTTTGGCACAGACAGGCAGTTGGGAAACAGAAAAGGCAACAAAGCTTAAAAAATAAGCCTCTTCAGGGCGGAGCAAGACACCTCCACTTGGCGTTGGTGTCCGGTTCGCCCTGTCGGGGCTTATTTCCCGATAATGACCGGCGATGTTCTATACATTATCCCGCTTATTACACGGCTACTTGCCAAAATGAAAAAATAACTTCAGACTGTGTTTCTTTTTGTAATTTATTTGTGACCAGCATTCGTAGTGTTGATCAGCAGAGAAATAGTCTGCCAAAGACATTGACGTCGCTTAGCAACCGAATACGCTGGGTTGATAAGTTACCGGACTACTTGGGGAGTGATACAAAAGTCGTGAATCAGAGGCACTTTCCTTGACAGCGGTCATTATATGCTTAGCAACGGTCATTATTAAAAAAATAATTGATCGCCAGAAGTCGGGAAGGCACATGCAAGTCAACGGAGCATTCCACAGCACAGAGAAGAGCCATGTAATAACTTACTAACCACCCAGCTAACTCCATGACTTCCTATTTGAACTCTGGGTGTGATCCACATTGAGAGATCATACTGTATGCTGTGTTGTGTATTAGCATAATACTTTTCTGGTTGATCTGCAATCTCATTAAATTATTTACCATGGCAGACCCAAAGCAGTGTTGACAGACTGGGATTATGTATCTGTGAAATGACAACGCTAACCACTGGAAAACATATGTGGACATTCAATCAAAACCACGATTTGATGTCACTGCTTCCTAACAAAAACACATATACAGGCTTTGACGCCTTTATTTTCAGTTAAATGTGAGCATGGTGACTACATTTTGTTTTGAAATATCCTAATTGTGTGTCCATTGCTGGAGCAGGCTGGAACGGAAAAAATATTTGCTGTTTTTTTACTGTTGTTTTACTGTTGTTCTCTAAATGACAGTCTTATTTTAGTACCGGTGACAACATGACTTAAATTACTATGTGAGAATCATATTATCACATAAAAAAAATTACTTAACCACTTTAGAAATATCAAACTGCAATAAGAAATCAGTTTGAAGTGATCCCTTTAAATCCTTTAATTAGTTGGTTGGTAATCAGTATTGTTGTATTATAAAGAAGACTTTAGTACCGTAGAGTGTAAAAAGAGAAGCAGCTTAAGATAAATTTAAGTGTAGTCATTTAGGAGACGCTGTTTGCCAATGTGACAAACAAACCTATCTATCTGCTTTACAAACAAAGCAGATAGATTAGTCTTTCCTAGGCTCCGAGGCTCCTAGCCTACACTACGTACCAAGTTTACTGCTAGACACGATAACAGTGTATGGGTTTCGCTCATGCTTGTAAAATACCATTGAAGGGAAAACTTTGGGTCAAAGAGACCTTGGTCAGAATAGAGAATAGAATAGCTCTTTTAGTAACTACTATTTTAAAGTACACTTTTTGGACTGCACACATTCAGAAAAAGTGGAGAATCCGATCAAGAATTCAATCCTATGCTCACAAGCAATGATAAAAAACTTGAAACAGAATCCAGGGTCATGGTTTATACAGGCACCTGCGCCCAGTGCAAACGTCTAAGAGTGTAGTTCACAAGGTGTAGCTTTCATATCGCAACACTCATGTTACCCGACTGCGACATGGTGTTTTGCTGATAATTGTAGTTAATGGTTTGTTAAAATCCTTTTCAATATTTGCGACTTACCGATCCTGTTCCATCCTGTCCATATTGGTAACGTTATTTACATTTTATTCTTTGCAACCACTGGCCTGGTTGAGTGGTTGAACAATGAACACTACCTATTTACTCTTCATTATGATAAAATTATGTTTGCAGTGCTGTAGAGAGGTGACCAGGGAGGATATTGATGACTTCACCTACATTACATTAATGGTGTTCATTAGCCATCGCCATCATCAACATAGTATTGCATCATTGTACCTTTGATTACAAGTGCATTTAATCACCAACATCATCCATGTCTCTAAAGGGAACCCTAATACACACATTTTTTTATTATATATATTATTATTATATGTTTGCGTGAGTGTGCATATTTGTGTATGCATGTATGTATGTGCATTTGCATACACGCACTCGAGCATATACATGTGAAAGAATCCTTCTATGTATTTGTGTATCTATGCATCTATTTACACCATTAGTATCTGCTGTTCCTATGTATGTGGGAGGGCAGACCTATATCTTGCCCTACACACTACACCACATCTCAGCCTGTGTGGTCCCCCTCATCCTCCTCCTCCTTTGCAATGAGAGGCAGAAGACCGCTCTGGCTCTGCCAAGCCTTGCATGTTAAAACTCTACACTCCATCAAAGGCCCTTTACAGCAACAGAGGGCCCATTCAGCTGAAAAGCAGCAACAGCTGCAGGCCCCGGGCCCTGGCCTAAGGATCGTGGTTAAGTTTTCTGCTCTGGGGGCCCAGTGGACTGATACGTCTGGGTTAGGGCCCCTGTTTCCATCTCCAGCCCTGTCCCTCTGGCCCCTCTGCTGTGGTAATGAGACATCCTTCATACCCTCCTGTGTTTATCCCGGTGTTGGCTGCTCGCCATAGGCAGTATTTAAATTTTTATATAAAGGATGAAGCTAAATGTTTTGCTAATCCTTAGCACAGGAAATATGTAGGTTGTGGCTGGAAAGTGAAAGAGGCTGAGGCTAAGGTTTCGGGCCAAATGGGGTAGGATAGTCTAGTGGCTAAAGGGGTTTGAATGGGACTGATCCCCCGCTTCCACAGCCTACCCTGTAGGCATCCTTGAGTAAAGATGCCCCTACCTGCTCCTCAAAGACATGCATCAGACTTCCCCATAAGTCACTGTGGATAAAAGCTTCTGCTGAATGACTTAATATTCATGTGTATAGTTGATTCATTTATTCAGTGGCTGAGTGTGCTGCTTTAAAGTTTTAATACATTCAAGTTTAACATGTGCTTCGGGAGCAGGTGGTAGAGCTTTCAGAAGCAGCTGAAGAGGGCTTCCAATCTCCAAAACATCCGCCCCACACAAACAATCTATTTATCTGAGAGGATATCTACGATTACCATTACGTTCTTTGACACTTTTATCCAAAACGAGTCGCCTAGCTGTGATTTAAGGTACCTGTCATTAAGGAGCAGATTCGGCTAAGTGCAGCTTGTGGAAATTGAGGGATCATACCCAGAACCTTTCGGCAGGGTGTTGAACCCCCTTAGCTACTACACTAGCCCACCTGCACAACATATTGAGTTTTGGAGAAGCTATAGCTGCTTGTTTGAGTATGTTCTCATATGTTTGATTTATTCTACACACCTTGAACATTTGGGATGTACAGAAATGTGTATAAATAATAATGGTAGTGTATAGGTATGTTTTCATTTGTTTATTAAAAAGTATGGGTTGATCAGCAAACAAACAGGACTATGTGTTAACAAGGGAACCAATCAGATTTCAGCACCACACACATCTAACCAATCAGTGAGTAGCGAGGGAACATAGTTGACTATTGAAATCATTTAATGCTCAAAAACAAATACAGTTTACTTCACTGGGTCATCACAATTGAACATGATTTTTTTTCTCAAACTTGTAACACCCTCAGGAAATATACATTCACTTGGCTGCATACAGGTCTCTCCTTTCTGCCATAACATCGAGTCAACAAATCTATGCAACACCCCTTTAAATGACCACAAACACGCGAGTGGCATATATCAAAAAAACAGAGTGGCATCTTTGACGAAACTTTGGACATGAGCTATACATTGACCTCTTGTCTATCCATCGTTACCAGGGCTATATCTGCAGTCCAAACAGGAATATTTTACATGAACACGGTCCCTATGCATTCTTCCCTAAATAAATCCCCACTATAATTTCAACGGTATGTACATTATTTACAGTGGAATGTGAACTCTTGGCGTGAGCAGGATGGAATGAAGTTACAGTTCGCTTTTACAAAAATTTGCTGAAATTAAATCACCCCGACAGCATTAAGACAATGGTTACATCTGCTAGTATAGAGAGAGAATGGAGACCGAAATAAAATAAAACACAAGAACCACCAAGTCTTTTCACTCTCTGAAATTGTCCAGAAAAAAATATGTGGCAGTTGTTTCATAATGGAAATAGGAGAAAAATAAAATAAAGAGTAAACAACTTAACAAGGTTAACTTAAATGAAAGCAAGTATTGATTTGTGCTTGACAAGGAGCAGGATTGATCTGTGTTCTCGGCCTGGTCCAACATTGCCTTTGTGATTATTAAACCATATGTCCAAACAGCTCGTCCGGTTGTGCTTTCAAAAGTCAGCAATGTGTGGCTGTTTTTTTTTTTTTAACCTCCTGCAAGGATTTCAAATGTTTTTTTACCTCCTGCAAGGATTTCAAATGTTTAGTTTTGAACGGAAAAAATGCTGAGACCCCGCAGGTATCTTTTACAGGTTTATACCGACACGTTATTTCATTAGTTTTCCCAGAATTGAGTACAGACAGATATTAGCATCATGATTGAAATGTTATTAGCAATATTCCCCTTCAGGGATATTCTATCTAAAACCACACATATTGTTATTTAAGAAAAACGTAACAGATTAAAAATAACAAACTGCAATTTATCATATTTTATATTTTAAATTTGCATGACATGAATAAGCTGTTCGGCTAGTGTCCAAACACTCTGGACTCTCTTGTATAGACTCTCTAAACTCTTTAATAGGCACTGAATCACTGAATGCAAGGATAAACTTTCTGTAATTTTCCATGTTAATCTACGCTAAGGTGTGATATTAAATATAAAAAGAAACTGCACATCAGTTATCAAAAGCTAACGACATCAAACTAAAAGATATTAGTTCATATTTAGCGAAACACCTGCGATACTGCCTATTGGCTGTCCAGTCATCTGGAGTAAACCTAAATCCCATGTGACTGTACCTTTCTAGAACTACAGTAGTAGCTCACCTACAGTACACCAGCAGAACCACAGTTCACCTACATATGGAAGTAATATGTTGGACAAATTTAGGAAAAGATTTGAGGGAAAATATGATACTTCCGTTTCGCTCGCAATCATTTTTTTGGATGTTTGTTCAGTGAGTTGAACGTACGTTTGCAGTGTTTCGAAGCCCATGGAGTACATGCTCAGGGGAGATACTTTGGACACACCTGACGGATTTTAACGAAATGTTGACCTTAGCAAGATGCAGGCTATCTGCTCTGACAGATATGTGTATTTTTTTCTAAACCATGTATTATATTATCAACTGCAGAATGGTTGACTGGTGCACATTTCCTGCACACATACCAGAGACATATAATACCTGCAATTATTATTATTTTTTTAGCTGCAAATGAAGTTAAAAAAAATTAAACAATTAAAGCATCATTCTTCTCACACAAAATCATGCATAAAATAAGTGATGAGTTATTTAAGTTGTTCAGAGCTAGTCAGATGAGCTAGTCAGATGATCAGAGACCACGGATTGGTTGTTTCAGGTCTCTCGTATTTCCACAGGTTGGTTATGTCTTTTGTGTTAAGCATTCATTCCTTGCAGTTCTTGTATTTCATATATTACACTTATTATTCTCATGTTCCAGAGGCCAAAAAAACATTTTTTTAAATCACTGTTTTATTCCTTTTTGTCCATAATTTAGTCATAATGTGTTCCAGGATGGCTGATATTAGAATTATTATTTTTAAGTACCCTATAGATTTATAAATGTTTGCGCGATGTGTATAAAAAACAAAATAAGTTACGAGAGGACATTCTCTGTATGTCCACAGTGTGGACAGAAGATACCTTATAGATGATGGGGTTGATCTTTGCAACGGGCGACCATCAAGACAATTACAGGGAATCCCTACCACATTGTGTCTACATCCATTTGCTAAAGTAATCAAAATAAAAGAACTACGAGTAAATCCACATCGTTATGACCAATGTCACCCCCAATAAAACCCCAAAACATTTCAGTACAGTGGTCAAATGAATAGTTCTATTTGTACAGGCACATTTAGTCCAAGGCCCCTGAACATCAACGAAAATCCATCTCATCTATCGCCAAATTCAAAACGTTTGAGACATAGAACCCTCCTCCCCTCCTACCACCACCATCACCACTGCTATTGTGCTCGCGACATTTCTGTTAAAACAAAGAAATAAAATCTGTCAGGGGGAAGGAGACGGACCTATTGAGCGAGGGACTTTGGAGCCCAGCGGGGGCCTACTTAGGCCGGTGTGTCGGCATTGGAACACAATGCAAAAGTGGTATCAGTGGCATTTGTTTTGCTGGGCACCAAAAAGCCTGGAGTTTCTGCTATTACTTACAAAGTGGACGACAATACCTGGACTTAAGTGCGGGCCCCCTCGAAGGTGGTGAAAAGACGTGCGTAGCATGCAACGGGCCTGGCTGATGTCAAAATGAGCAGACACGGTTGGCGCTATCACTGCAAATAACACTGACACTACCGCTAAGCATTGTGTTCCTGTAATCCGGCCAAGAGCAGAAGGATCTTGAAGTATTTCAAACCATTTGTCCTTTTTTCTTTCTCTCTCTCTCTGAAGCATTTGAGTGAATACTTGAACCTCTAACAGTAAATGTGTGAGACATTTCATTCACAATTCTGTGTTCACTTTTGAAATCATACCAAAAAAAAGCCTTAGAAAAACAACCATGAAAAAAAGAAATGACAATGATATTTCAAAAAACAATATGAAAAACAAGATTCTTACATCCAGTGTAGGACTTTTCACGAACACACTCCGGTACACCCCTTCCCACAGTCACTTTTTTTTTTATACATTTAATACATTTATAACATGAAAAATACACACAAAATAATAATAATACACCAGTATTAATAAAACATTCACCTCCCTCACTGTTTCAAAGTCAATGGTGATTGGCGCTCTTGAACCAATCACAGTACGTACCTTGTGTTTGTATTCTTTGCTTTCATTCACAGAAAATTCAGGACACAGAGATGCTGCGTGGTCGAGGCGATGGTGCTAGCACTTTGAAGATTGACACGTTGCTTTTATCTTGTTTGACCTTTTTTTTTTTCATGGAGATCGGTTGAGATGCGGAGAGGGGGGTGGGGGGGTGGGGGTGGATCTGATGCTGGTGGGAGAGGTTAAGGAGTTGGGGGGGGGAAGGTTTTCGGAGCCAATGAGTGACTGGGCAAATTTACAGAGGGAGGAGGGGGGGGGGGAATGGGGTGGGGGGGTGCGTGAACGAGTGGAGGTGTGACGGTGCGAGGGTGAGCGTGGAGGGGGAGGAGTGGTGTGGGTGAAGGGGGAGGGGGGGGGAGAGGTGCAGGTGAGGACATCCGGGGGACATCAGGAGGACTGGTCTGAAGGTTGGTCTGGCGCGCGCCGCCACCGCCGCCGCCGCCGCCGCCCCTCCCCCACCCCCCCATCCACGCCACCCCGTCCCGTCCGCCGCCGCCGCCGCCCCCCACTACACGTACCACTCCTTCTTAGAAATGACGGAGCCATCGGTCTGGGAGATCATGTCGTCGGCGATCTCCGCCTCGGCGTCGTACTGGAAGGCCAGCGTCCGCTCGTCGTAGTCCCGGCTCTCGCCCTCGTCCACAGTGAAGTAGGGCCTCTTCAGGTCCTCCGTCTCGCCGTCAAAGTCGCGCTCGCGCCCCTCGAAGCCCCCCTGGCCGATGACCTGCGCCGGCTTCTTCTCGTCGTCCGAGTCCTCGGGGTACTGCAGGTTCTTGGGGGGCGGGTGCGCGGGCACGCCGCCGGCCTTGCTGTAGCCGTTGCCGAAGACGTGCTTCTTGGTGTTGTAGTCGCCCTTGAAGGTGCGCTGGCGGCGGCGCAGGAACACGAAGAGCAGGATGGCGAGCAGGGCCAGCAGGGCCACGCCCCCCACCGCACACCCGATCACCGCCCCGGCATTGTGCGGCTCGGCTTCGATATTGGTGCTCCCGGTGGTCGGGTTGCTAGGGAATTCTGGGTGGGAAAAGACAAATGGAAGGGAGTGTGTCAGTGCTCTGGTGGGAGGGAGGGTGCAGTGAGCAGGTACAAGGAGAAGGAGGAGGAGGTGCAGTGAGTAGGTACAAGGAGAAGGAGGAGGAGGTGCAGTGAGCGGGTGCGAGGAGAAGGAGGAGGAGGTGCAGTGAGCGGGTGCGAGGAGAAGGAGGAGGAGGTGCAGTGAGCGGGTGCGAGGAGAAGGAGGAGGGGCAGCGTGTCGGGTGCACTGGTGAGAGGTGGAGGTGTGCGGGTGCAGGAGGCGCAGTGTGTCAGTGCTCTGGTTCGTCTCCCTCCCCCTGCACACTCCTCGGTGGGAGGAGGCGCAGTGTGTAGGTGTAGGAGGCGCAGTGTGTAGGTGTAGGAGGAAGTGCTGTGATTGCTGGAAAGATGAATTTGGGAACGGGGGGGGGGGGGGGGAGGAGACGCAACAGGAAGGAGGAAGGAGCCACCATCCCACCCCAGCCACCGAGGCACAGCCTTGCAGCCCCCCCCCCCACTCCACACGGCGACGCCCACCGACCCAAGCGGCCCACCCTCCCGACCAATGGCAGACCCCGGTCGGTTCCGAGAGAGGCCCGGCACAAGATGGACAACATGCTCGCTCGGAAATGAAAGGGAATGGAACACAGAGGAGGCCGGTTGTGGACAGCACGTCACAAAGGGGGACGTCACGTTTGATTAAAGAGAAGTAGGGCTTTACATCATGCACCCTAGACCCCCATTTGAAGGCCAAAAAGGAAAATAAACCGACGTTATGCCATGGGTGGGTTGTTCAATGTGGCCCTCATTCCAGTCTGGTGGTTACGAGATAGTTTCCACACAGTTTCTCTCTAGACATCCATGTATTAAAGCAGTTTGTTATGAGATGATATGGAGCATAGCATCGTAGCGTAGCATCGCAATGAAACCCAATAATGCCCCTACTGTATTTGATTTGAGCGGAAATTATTATAGAAGAAATCCTTTTTTAGCCAGCGATGATTAGCAGCAGCCAAGCAGATTAAAAGAGCATGCCATGATGGGAAACACATTGCAGATACATATGAAAGATTTTTGGCCAGCCAGCCAGAGCAAAGAACAGAACACACAGAGACAGTCGAGAGAAGAGGAAAGTATTAAACAAGGCAAATATATATTTTTTCCAGTGGAAAGGACCAGGCCGGGACCAAGACTAACGACGTCGCCATCAAAGACAAACGCTATGAACGTCGCCAGCCTCCGCAGCTCAGAGACAGAGGGGCTGGCATCTCTGCCTTCCCAAATCCTCCTCCAGCGAAACACAGAACAATATATTGTCCCGGTTCCCGTTAACGCTGCCACATCTGGGGCCGGGCCTTCAGCATTCACCTCGCGGCGCTGCTGAGCCGCCAGAGCCCTCGCCAGCAATAAACAAGGGCTCGCCACTGGAAAACGCAACTGCTCTTACATTATGATGAGGCTTAGAGAAATGTGTCGCCTTTAATAGCAAGCTTAACTCTGAGGCTTTGAATGCACAGGGGCTGCGGCAAACCCTAAACACCGGGAGTGTTATTATCTGAGAGGCAGATGAAAGCACAGCAGAGATAGGCCCGGGCGAGAGCCTGCAGAGGAGAGAGACGTGCATCCCCTTCCATGGCAAAAACACTGCCAAGTGTTTACCAAGAGGAGAGGGAAGAGACAAACGCCGTGGGAGGAGAGAGGAATGGAATAACGGGAGAGAGAGAGAGAGAGAGAGAGAGAGAGAGAGAGAGAGAGAGAGAGAGAGAGAGAGAGAGAGAGGCTGTGCTACTTTTGCAGGAGGCACAGACAAACGCTTCACAAGCTGCGTATGAAGGGCAGCCCACAGCTACGGATCCAGGGTGCAGATACCATGACCGTATCCTACCTCTACGCAGAGCGTTTCATGTCTTTGTTTGAAATACCATTCATACTAATCTGTAAACAGAAGTTTGGGGTCACCGTTTTTCAAATCTCTTCCAAACAAAACTACATTTCTTTAATAAAAAGCCTTTGCTACTTTCATATCTCCTATATCCACACGTAATAGTATTTCTTCAACTTTCACCACTTGGGTGGGCTGAGTTTAATTAAAATAGGTTCAAACATCTCTGGAGATATTTGCTGTTTACAACTGAACAAAGGAAAGACAGGAAAGATTTACAAAGCAATTCAGAGTAAAATATTGACAGATAATAGTCGATTCATCTCTTAAGTTCCAAGAAGAACAAACACGATTATGAAGTGAAGATACAAATGAACGCTATAAACGGCGGATCAGTTAATAAGATGACATACAACTCCCGTGGGAAATCTGTGGTGGCTCCAGAGTGGAGGAAACTACAGCAACATTAACCAACATGTTACATAGAACAGATGAACCAATCCGCTTCCCCAGGGACATTTCAAGATTATGTTCTACATTATTCAAGGTTGTTCAAGATATCTTTATCGGCATACCATCAAAATAACACAACAAAAAAAGGAATTTGACAACATGGTTGTCTTCCGTTTTCAGGCATCCATTTAGTGGTTTTATGATTGTTTTTTTATGTTTTTGTTATACAAGGTTATTCTTATTTCTATCGGCTTGTCTGTGCCGTTTTCTTTTACTTGTTTGCTGTGTTGAGGAGGCATGCCATACAAAATGCTTTTATTACTATTACTGACTGCTGCTTGTTTTATTAATGTCACAATAACCTTGAAAACAAACACTTGAAACCTGAAACCAACAGAGAATAGCCACACGATTTCACGTGGATGCATATAGGCCCTAAGTAATACACATTACTTGTCAGCAAAGAAAACACATGGGGATCCCTTTCTATCTTAAATATAACCCATAACTAATATGAACGTATCAATATCACCACTAAAACATCTGGATGTCTGAATCACAGCTCCACTCTCACTCGGTCCATCCAGTTTTTGTTCTTTTAAAATACATAATCTTGTCAGAGACCTCACAAGAAGAGGCAAACATATTCTGTCTGTGTTGTTGTAACATGAAAAGGCAAATATATATTATTAATAACAACAACTTGATTCAGGCCATTAAAACCAACCCAGCGATAAGACTTTTGACTCAATCTGACATCAATTACATCCACACAAAAGTGTGGCAGTTTAATTAACACCAAATTTCAAGTCTAACAAGCAATTATGATATTGCCATCGTTCAACACAAAAGAAAGACACATTTCCCACATGAGCGGTGGGGGGGGGGAATGATTTTCAAATCATCGCGTTTAATTGTTGACTCGTTCCATTACATGCAATTAGTGGCATTCTTCAGCTGATGAATGTTTTAGACGGCGCTGATCTAGGCAGAGGAAGCCAATTGTTCCCTCGCCTGGAGGGGGGCAAGTAGACTACAGGAACAGCAGAAAGCCTTCCTCTCTCGCTTTTGATGATCACACTAGCGCTATAGCATGCCATATCAACCCCTACCATCCAAATATTGTCCTTCGCCATTCTCCCTTTCCAACCCTCTCCTGCTTTGGTGGGGGTGGTCTCAGGAGAGAGAGAGAGAGAGAGAGAGAGAGAGAGAGAGAGAGAGAGAGAGAGAGAGAGAGAGAGAGAGAGAGAGAGAGAGAGAGAGAGAGAGAGAGAGAGAGAGAGAGAGAGCCGGGCAACGTCTCAAATATCAGCTCAGCTTTTAATCTGTGCACCTAATGGGATTATTCAGACACAGGCCTTCATTACACACATGAATGCCGGAGAGCAGTGGCGGGTCACCCCTGCCTGAGAATACGTCCTCCCCTTCCACCGCCTCACCAAGGCCGGGGAGACGGGGAGACGGGGAGCCATGGGGTAGGGAGGGAGGTAGGTGGGAGTCGGCTCCTGTAATCCTCCCCTCTGCCCTCCAGTGTGTCTCTCTCTGCTGAGGGTTGCCTGCACCCTCATCATCCACTCCTCTTAATCCTAATTGGCCGGCTCCTTTCTCCCCCCTCTCATTTCAAAGGACTCCAGATCCCTATATTCCCCATGTGCGGATTTGCGGGCCGTAAAAAAGGGAGGCTACAAAAATAGAGGTTAGAAAGGTGAGGACGAGGCAAAGGAATGAGAAAAATTAAAAGTAGTAGTTCTATTGAAGACATGGCCGGTGTCCAGAGGAGCCACTTCAGACCACTACTTACTTTATTTTACTGCCGATCCGGTTACAACGCCACTCGGCACATGTATACAAGGAATGTGCCAGTAAACTAGCAGTTATTAGCGGTGAAAAGATGGCAAAAAACAGAGGCGCTGAGACCGCTATCTGTGCAGGGAGGCCAACCAGTGGCTTGTATTTTAAAGAGGCCCTCTTTGTTTATGTCACGCAAAAACTGGGAGAGGAATTGAAGGTTGCACTGCCAAAAAGCCGATAAAATGCAACAAATATGCCTGTTTTGTGTGAAGCTTGGTGGTATTTATGTTTTGTTGCCCAGAACTGTGTGGTATGGGAGGTGGTGGAGGAGGTGGAGTTGGTTGATGCTTGCGGATGTTCTCCGTTGGGACGGAGGGCCTCTTGTTGTTGAAGCACAAACTTCAGAGAACCTCGGGAGTGAAAGCCAAATCAGCCATTCTCCGGATACCTCCTCCACAGCTTCAGACACACACACACACACACACACACACACACACACAGAGGTAGCTGTCGTATTTGTAGATTCAAAACATGAACTGGTGCTGGGGGTACCAGGGAATGGTTGAGTAACAAACCGCAGTTCTCAAACCGTTGGTGGGTACCCTTTGCTCTTACAAATGCTGTTTCCGTCTTCACACTCAAAAACCCAGCTCGCCTTAATAACCAAGAAAACCCCCAGGTGAATGGGGCCCATGGGTAAAACCGTGTGAGGTCGAGAAGGCAGTGTTTAATGATAATCTCAATATGTAAAGAACGCTAATAATAAAATATAGAGTGAAGGGTTGCGCTGCGTGGGCCAGTGTTATAGTGGTAGGGCTGGGGGGAGAGGTGTGGGCGTAGCAATAGCACGCCACTAGTGCTAGCACTAGGGCTAGCACCTGCCAAAAGACAGATTAAAAAAAGACTTCAAAGCGAACGCAAAGCGCAGCCGCTGTGATTCTGTTCCAGGCAAACAAAAGATGGCTTCGACTCTCGGGGGCTCTCTGGAAACATGCAGATAGCGCGGGGGTAACCTTGGCTATCAACGGCTAAAATATACTATTGAGATTAATAGGGTGGCATGAGAGCCGTGAAAGGCCCATAATTCACCCCCAGGGGCCTGTGATAGATTTACACAGGTAATGCGGAACGCGAGGTACAAGCGCCTGTTTTTCTGAACATTCACAGCTGACTTGATCTGACTTGTAAAAATGACAAGTGAACGCCATCTGTGAAATGATCAAGTGTCAACAGTTTATAATCCTTGACTTTATATAATCCTATTACAGCATCTTAAAGTTAAGGTTTCGGTTCGACCCGTGACCCTGAATGTTAGCCTTTACATGTTTTGATCTACAATCGACTATAATTATATATATATATATTTATATATATATATATTTCATCATTAGTTTGTGAGTTTCACTGCACCTGAAACCAGGTGCAACTGAAGCCAGATTGGCTGTTGCCTCAGACACATTGAAAACACACGAGTTTCGGTGCAACCACCGCAAGACCTCGCGAATCACGTCTGATTGGATGAAGGGCAGCCTGAGAGGAGGAGATAGAGACACTGTTTCACAACCCTGACCCGGAGCTACTGCACCTTGGTGCACCGTGGTCCTGTCGGAACACGCAAGAGGTACAAACATTCCCTGAGTCTCACTGCAATTACTCGGACAAAGTGTCGTAACATTGGTGTGTGTGTGCGATTGTGTGTGCATGCGTGTGTGTGCGTGCGTGTCGGGGGGGGGGGGGGGGGGGGGGGAGGAGGTTAAAAGAGGGATTTCAAAGAACGGTACAGGGAGTGGTGTTTTAACACGACCCAATGGAGGAGAACAAGGGGGCACGCCGGCAGTAATGAAAAGGTTGGGGGAGAGAGAGAGAGAGAGAGAGAGAGAGAGAGAGAGAGAGAGAGAGAGAGAGAGAGAGAGAGAGACAGAGGAAAATGGGAGCAGGAGGACCAGCCCCCTTTTAGATGCCAAGGTGAAACCTCTTTCTGAGCAAATGGGGAAATTAAAAGAGTAAAAAAGAAGGTTTGGGAGCAGCACCCCCGCAGAGTGGGTATGGGGGGGAGGGAGGGAGAGAGAGAGAGAGAGAGAGAGAGAGAGGAAAATGGGAGCAGGAGGACCAGCCCCCTTTTAGATGACAAGGTGAAACCTCTTTCTGAGCAAATGGGGAAATTAAAAGAGTAAAAACGGTTTGGGAGCAGCATCCACGCAGAGCGGGTATAGGGAGAGAGAGAGAGAGAGAGAGAGAGGAGCGAGAGAGAGACGGGGAGAGAGAGAGACAGAGAGAGAGAAGGCACGCAATAGGCAAAGCCACATTAAGTCAGTGATTCAAAAGATCCTCATTACTGTGGCTGTGTGGAATTGCCGGTGGTTGTAAAGCCGTGAGAATGCACCGCTGCCACGAAGAATACAGGCTCATCACCAAGGGGGGAATTAAACACGCATGCCCGCACACCGCACGCCAGAGGCAGCCCCTTCCCTCCCCTCGCCATCCCGCCCCGCCTCCCCCCCATAGTCACCGCTTATTTCCGTACACCGTTCGCAAAAAAACAGCCAGGCGATGATATTTCCACCGCCATTCGCTGCCGCTATCGCCGCCTGAACAGACGCATAAGCCGTCGTTTGTGTGATGGTAAACGCCGCTGATGTGACGGAAACCATCGGGCTCTGGGGTTTGAGAGAAACTGTGTCCGTCCGTCTCCCCCCACCCCCCTCCCCCCCCCCCCCCCCAGCCCGCACTTTGACAGGGCACGAGGAGATAACAC
The DNA here is from genome assembly GCF_964030765.1 of Micromesistius poutassou. Taxonomy (NCBI): domain Eukaryota; kingdom Metazoa; phylum Chordata; class Actinopteri; order Gadiformes; family Gadidae; genus Micromesistius; species Micromesistius poutassou. The sequence continues at coordinate 15,286,999 of NC_140274.1, forward strand.
CCACCCTCATGACATCATCGCTTCATGACAGCCAGTCGTGCTGAGACCTGAGCGACTATCTGTCTCCTCCTTCCCTTAAGGAGCCCCGCTGCTGCAGATATTCTAATCCCACGCCGAGGAGGAACATCCCCGGGTAGACACGGTGCTGCGCGGGGGCCCCCGGCGTGACGGAAGCGGACCGCTACGCCGGCTCTAGATTGCACGCTCGCTCATGCGCTTTCGACACCGCGTGGGTAAAGGTAGCCACGGCGGTGTAGATTGCACCCTGGGTAATCTTCCTACGGTGTATATTTTATAAGAGAGGATTTACGGCCCCTGTGACTACACAGAAGGTCGTAAACAAACTCCTCCCTCGCTCTCTCTCCTTTATCTCTCTCTCCCCCCCTTTTTTCCCTTTATCCCTCCCTTCTTTCTCTCCCTCTCTCCTCTGCCGCTTTCTCTCTCTCCCTCTCGCTTTTCTCTCTCTCGTCTGTCTCTGTCTCTCTCACCCTTTTTCATTTCTCTCTCTCTCCTCTGCCTCTATCTCTCTCTTCTCCCCCTCCCTCTCTTTCTCTCTCCCTCTTTTTCTCATTTCCCTCCATGCCTCTCTCTCTCTCTCTCTCTGGAAGCCAGAGCCCTCCACCGCCGTGTGTGCCTGCTCTGCACTCTGCACACCTCCACCGTGACGCAGACTCTCTCTCTCTCTCTCTCTCTAGCCCCTTTCCTTCCCTTAGTAATCTCATTTCTGTTTCCTGCTTGTTATTGTGGAACATGAGTAATGAACGGATGTGTACTGAGCCGCGACAGCAGCGGCCACAGCCAGTGGTCAGGCCCAGGGACAGCGGCTGACCTACTTTATACGTCCCCTCCGTGCATCGTCACAGACCTGACACCACGGGAGTGGAGGGTGAGGAGGAAGAGGAGGAGGAGGAGGGGGAGGGGGATGACGACGAGGAGGGGGGGAGGAGGAGGAAGAGGAGGAGGAGGGGGATGACGAGGAGGAGGGGGGGAGGAGGAGGAAGAGGAGGAGGAGGGGGATGACGAGGAGGAGGGGGGAGGAGGAGGAAGAGGAGGAGGAGGGAGATGACGACGAGGAGGGGGAAGGTGGAGGGAGGGGGGGGGGGAGGAGGAAGAGGAGGACGAGGAGGGGGAAGGAGGAGGAAAGGGGAGAAAATGATGGAGGAGGGGGAACAGGAGGCAGGGAGAAGGACGAAGAGGAGGAGAGGAGGGGGAAGAGGAGGCAGGGAGGAAGAGGAAGAGGACAATGAGGATTGGGGAGGAGGAGCAGGAGGAGAAGAAGGGAGGGGAAAGACGAGGAGTAGGAGGATGGGAAGAGGAGGGTGGGGGGGGGAGGGCGCACAGTTGCTGAGCAAGGCCGAAGGGCAAACCCTCCCCCCCCCACCGCCCCACTTCCCCTCCTCCCTCCGTCAACTGTCTGAATCTCCATCCCCTCCCCGCTCGGTTGACTATCCTCCAGAGATCCCAAACAGCCAGCACGGCAGAAAGAAACGTTGAGATAAATCACATCGGTTGCGGCGCCGGGCATCACGTGCAGAACCGCCGCTTCCTCCTTCTCTCCGCCACCCCCCCCCCCCCCTCCCTCCCCCCCGACAATACCACCGTTACTGCCGCCACACCTCGCTCCTCCTCGCCTCCCTGAACTAAACCACATTGTCAGGCTAAACCAGACATCCTCTCTGGCCTCCATTTTATATAAACAGCTGCCGCTGCAGCAGCCAGCGCCGTCCTCCCCTTTAAACGAAGAAAATCCTTTTCCTTTAATACTTTGGCCGCCATGGCTCTTTATGCGCGGCCCACGGTGCACTAGCTAACGGAGCTCATGCTAATGCCTCATTTGGATAATGAGCTGTGAGGCTGGCAGGAACTAAACCCCCACCCCCCCCCCCTCGGGGGGACGGAGCCGTGCTCCATGAGCAGGCATGTCCTGATCCTCCCGGGGACTTAGACGTACCTGGGTGGTTTCGAGAGGAGAGAGGGAGGAGGCGGAGGAGGATGAGGTTGGTGAGTGGTGGAAGGGGGGGGGGGGCAAATGAGGACTGGGGGGCAAACGAGGACAGCAGGATGGAGCGGGCACGCAGGTGACAAGCTGAAGACCCCCCCCCCCCCCCCCCCCACCTGCATGCTAGCGGTGCTGAATACGCCGCTCAATCGGCCTGACAGCTGTGTCTGTCTGGTGCGCGGGGGCGCCGCTGTGTAACGATATATATGCGATGCGTACTGCTACGCGGGCGTGCGCGTGTGTGTGTGTGTGTGTGTGTGGGGGGCCTCCATGAATAACACACGCCGGCAGCCGCCGCGCAAGCAGATGGCGAGCGGCCTTCGCCGTGACGGGCGCGGAGACAAACACGTTTCAGAAAAAGCTGACATCATAATGCCTCTCGTCCCTCGCGCGCCGGAGAAGGGAGACGGAGACAAATGGCCGCGCGGCGGCGTTCCGGCGGCGTGCCAGGTGTTCGACGCGCGGGTCGTCGAAAAAGGCGGCTGGCGCACTTGCGGAGCGCTACCTTTGTGTTCTTTTGATACTAGAGTGATTGACGTTGCAGATATATATATATATATGACAACCAGCGGACCCGGCACCCAGCGGTGGCATAAAAAGCAACCCTGAGAACCCGGACACTTTTAGTCCCGTGATATCAGGGCGGAGAGCGGAGAGATGTGCTGTTGACGGCCGCACTTTAATCCGGCCGTGTACACTCCTCCGCCTTATCTGCCGCCGCCGCCGCAGAAGGACATGGCCGTCACCGCGACGGTGTCGGGGCGGCGAAGGTAAAGCGGCCTTTTCCTCACCCACCTCCGCGTGGGACTATTATGGGATGCCTGCAGGGCACCAGCCATTCATTCCGGTGCTTCAATCTCGAAAGTCAGCCAGCCAAGCTTTCCCATCCGTCACGGGGGCCCCGACATTAGTTATTCATATTTCCGTCAGGCTACACGGATTATTCATCTTATTTTGGAACTTTACGTAGGATTTGTATTTTTCTTCCCCTCTGTCTATCGCTCTCTCCTTCCCGCTCAACTTAATTTACCGACAGCAGGGTCTAGCTATTGGTTGTGCAGGCGAGCGTGAATGAATGTCAGGCTCCTTTTTGCCGGTGCTTGAAGTAGGATCCATCTATGCGCTTTCTTGCTAAATTGAGGAGCGCAAAGTCACTCCATCTAGTTTAACCCTGGCGATGCGTGTCTACAGCTAGACCAGACTACACTTTCGGCTCTGTGGGGCCACAAACCTGACAGGAGGGACCATATGACTGCTGTCAGGCCTGTGTTAGACATAGCTATTAGCACTTAGTAAGTACAGCAGGCAGTACATTAACTGCCACTCTGATGGACGTATAGAACTGGCGTGACAGCTTTCAGGTTGTGTTATGTTTTCAGGGGAAAATAGGCCATGTTGTGACCAAATTGTTTCATCGCCTTTGCTTTGTGAAGGCTCCTCGGAAGCAAAAGGCCAGTGGAGTTTGTTGAATGTCAAGTTATGGTCTCCGCCGCCACCGTTACACAGTAGGGGCTGTGGTCGGCATCCTCAAGCTCCATCTTAGTTTACTGCAACTCTACACACCATCTCAGACATCCCATGATACACTGAGGCTAGCTCAGTGTAATCCCTCAAACAAAGTTCAATGGCTATGATATTTGGGATTCGTGCTTTGTCATTTAACAGCGGACCAGTGCCCCGTCTCGCTAAAGGTTAAAGCAGCAGCCTGGGACATATTAGCATCTAATCAAGGCAATGCTGAAATGAAACGGCGGTAAACAAATTAGATGGCAACTAAATGCTTCCACCCGCAGTGCTAGCTGCTTTCCCATAGCCGCCCCACATTGCTATGCTACAGCGAAGGCCGAGCCAATCAAAGCCACACATCTCTTTTCCCAAGGGGATAATGACATAATTGGAAAGCCATCTTGACAGAATCATCATTCATCAGGTCCCGCTTAAGTGGATATTTAAGATGGAAGCCAACTGTTTCTTTTAAGAACAAAACATACTGTGGTGGGGTTGGGCTGAATATCATTATGAAAAAAGAGCTGATAGAGTTCTCTTAAGTTTCAAATGGTCTCCGGGGTTAACCACACTGCTCAACCCTTTACTGTGGTTTAGGACCTGCTCAATTCCACGTCTTCAGGGTGACCGAATGTTCCACTGGCGCTCCGATTGCTTGCATTAGATCAACAGAGAATGATTCTTCCAGAAAAAATCCAGCATCAATACAGAACATTTAGTTTGTCTCTGTTCATTATTTATTTTTGACCTCTGATGGCCGTCGGTAATTAGTCAATTAATTATTCTCTGACTTCTCAATCAACTTTCCTCCTCAGGTTTGTGAACTGAATGTAAATGAGAGAGAGGTAAGAGGACAGGCCTTCGAACACAAACCCTCGCCAGGACACACACACACACACACACACACACACACACACACACAGACAGACACACACACACACACACACACAATAGCTGTGTTCGAAATCGTTCCCTATCACGGATATAGTGCACTATATAAAGTGCTCGCCATTTTGTAGTGCTGTTCGAATTCTCAGTGGTTAATTTCATTCGCTATATAGTGCACTATAAAATACCCAAAATTTGAGTGAACATACGATGTTCCCTACATGTTACTCCCGTATACCACAATGCAATGCGGGCGCATTTACTGATGCAAATGACGTTCAGAAATGTTAAGCGTAGTGTCCGAATTCTCCTTTGTTCGTTCCCTATATAGTTCACTATATCATAAACACTATATAGGGAATAGTGAGTGAGGGAATAGGGAACGATTTCAAACACAGCTATGATCTCTCCTATTACCACTTCTCCCCTTCTCGGCTCCCTTTGCACCCAATTTTTCCCCCTGAAAGGAAGGATTGATTAAAGCAGAGGAAAAGGTTCATTAAATTCTGACTAGCAACAGCACATCTCCAAGAACATGTGTCCTTGGAGAGTGCGCCTCTGAGCCAGTCGCCGGCCCGCCATTGGTTCACAACAAAGGTACACGCCGCCGCAAACTAATTGAAACACGGCGGCCTGTCCCTATCTCACCGGGTGACACTCATTCCATCGCTCGCCACTCCGTCATCAGCCAAAACACAAAAATAAAAGGGGCGACAGGGCTTCATTAAAAGGTAGCATCCTAAAGTACGCCCGTGGACACACGGGGGACGGAGGACGGCTTGTCGGGGAGAAAAACAGACGAAGCCGGGGAAGTTTCGTCAGAGGGAGCGCGCGCGGGGGGAGCTTTTATATTGCTGTAAACACGGAGAAGCACAAACTTAACGAGTCAGCGGAGACATTAAGGGTAATACAGGGCACCGGGCAGCCGCGTTTTTTTAGAAATAACTCTGCGGTGACATCATTGCATGTGTTGTCGCGGCGCCGACAACATAAAGCGATAAGTGCGTGCGGAACACAATTACACTCTTGAGCTCTGCAGATGAACGCAGCACAGGACCGGGAGGGAAGATATGTATGGGCCTGTATAGATGCTCAACATTAGCGGCCATAAGTGCAGTGTGGTGGGCGGTCCTGTGAAGTAAACTATCGAACAAGCCGTCTTGTAGCCGTCCACTCGGTCCTTTCCTTTATTTCTCTGCAGAGAACACTTAGCTAGCCTTCATGTGCTACTGCGTGGAGCCTGCCCTGCTGCTGCTGCTGCTGCTGATGCTGCTACTGCTGCATCCTTGAACAAGAGCCAACTGCAGGTCCTCTTATCTGCCTTCTCCGGCAGCACGATGGAGATGCTGTTTGAAGTTAACCAAGCATCTGCAAACTCCTCCACCACCTCCTCCTCCTCCCTCCGATCTTTTGTCATACAGAGTCTGCGTCACGGTGCATGAGAGAGAGTGATGGGATCAGCCCAGGCTTCCCCTTTCAATGCATCTTTTTTTCCCAAAACGCTGGTGTATTCCTGAAGATTCTGTGTCAGAGGATATTTTTATATCAGGTTTGGAGGGACGGTGGGAGGGAAGGTGGGGGTGGAGAGTGGAGGAAGGGGGTGGTCTCTTTCACAAGGTAGTATGGTTTAATTCTTCTCTTTTACACACCAGTATGGTTTGATAGCCCGTTTAACATAAGTTAAGGTAGTACAGGTTTATTCTTTTTTGGACACATGCTAGTGTTAACACAGACCAGAGTGAATACTCACTCACACACACACACACACACACACACTCTAGTACACTTTATTGCCTCTCTTTGTTCTTACAAGCTTGTAAGTTATAATTAAAATTTTGGCCTATTTTATTACACAGGCTAGTAGAGGCTTTTAGTTTGTTTTTAACAAAGACCCAAAGGGTTTAAAACTACTCTACAAGAGATGGCGACGGCGAGAGAGCAAGAGCGAGAGAGAGACAGAGACAGAGACAGAGAGAGAGAGAGAGAGGAGAGAGAGAGAGATAGGACAGAGAGATAGATAGATATGCTGACGTGAATGCATTAAGTCAGGAGCGGGGGTAGCATTTCATGCGATCAGCGAGGACAGCCAGGGGAGTTGCAAGGTCAGCTCGGAGCTCTGGCACAAGCATTCTATTATCCCAGAGTAGTATGTCCAAGTACATCGACCTCTCACGTTAGCATGCTAAGGGACAGGCTCCAGTCTGTAGTGTACAGGAGCACTTGTTCTTTGTAACACTCAAAGCAAAAGTCTTTTGGCATCCGTGGCAATCTCTTGACTTGGACCTGGGTAAAGACACTACTTAACGCTTACTCTACCCTACTCTAACCTTACTCTACAATTGTCTTGCTCATTCACAAAAGTGAACGTGCAGCACATGCTTCGGGATTATCGACAAACGCTTGGTGCTCTTTGGTGAGGTGGTTCCGTTACTATGGGAAACTGGCCACGCACATCCCAAGGCTGACATATTGTAGGTCCTTGAAAGGAGTGCAGTAAACAGAGACTCACGCAGTGTCCGGCGGACCGCAGCGACATCGCAAATCAACTGACGATCGCGCTTTGACAATCGTTATTTAGGCCAAATGGTTGGGGTTGAATCGAACGCTGAGAGTGGACAGAGCGGCCAGGGATAAATGTACCACTCTGGCTGGTCTAAAACAAGATGGACCCGTTCCAGCTCCACAACTCACAATTTGTTATCGATTGAACGTGGGCCAAAGACATGGGAATATGCGGTTAGCAATTGTGTAAAAAAACAGGTTGGTTCAAAGACAGCTGATCGGAAGTTGTTTTTGTGTTTGATGTTTTTCCACAGATTATTGTATTTTCAAAGACCAAATGGGACACACAGTGATTGGCCTTATGTAACTAGACACATTCAACTCTGAGTCCTCTGGATAAATACAAATACAGAGAATGTCAAAAGGACGGTGAACCGGCGGAAACGAACGTCGGCGTTTACGAGAGGTAAGCCCCTTGTTCGTGGCGCGAGTAAACACTTGCTGTTTGCGCGGTCAAACTTGCACAAGTTATGCAAATTGAACATTCGCTTCCTTTTGGTGTGAACACTGCTTAATACCTATAACTGATAATCACATCTATAAATTGGCTTCAACACTTGTTTACCCCATTTTTTAAGGATTTCCCTGAACCCAACCTGTGATACTCAGTGGGTTGGATGAGATTGAGTTCAGCAGACAGGATAGAGTTTCTGACGGTAAACCTATTTTTTCCCCCTCGTTTCCTGGTTATGTAAACGTGGCTCTTCGATTTCTCAGGGATTTCTATAACCAACAGACATTAACCGCAGTTGTCCAAAATAGAGCAGAAAAGCAACGTCTTATCCAACAACGTATGATCGACTGGTTCTCCATTCATCCTATACCAATGGAGGGTAACAACAATAAAGAGAGGGGAAACAGCATGAAACCAACAAAGAGAAGACAAATTAGAACAAAAAGGTATAGAGTGCGAGAAATATAGACAGCGAGAGTTTGAGACAGCCAGAGAGACAGTCTGAGAACGAGAACGAGAGAGAGAGAGAGAGAGAGAGAGAGAGACAGAGAGAGAGAGAGAGAGAGAGAGAGAGAGAGAGAGAGAGATGCATGGCTCTGTAGGCCACAGCTGCTGCCATCACTCCAAGCCGTGTTTTGTCAGACACACACAACACGAGTCAACATGCAAAGCAGTGCAAGTTAAAGCTTGTTCAGACACACACACACACACACACACACACACACACACA
>NC_140274.1:15295337-15340337 GCF_964030765.1 Micromesistius poutassou
TAGATGGTGACGGGAGGGTTGGCGTTGGCGTTGCAGGTCAGCTTGACGTCCTGGCGGTTGAGGTACCAGTTGCCGTCGAAGCCCTCGATGGTCACCTCAGGTTCGTCTGCAAAGAGACAATGCCCACCGTGAGAGCCGGGACACACACTGCGGGGGGGGGGGGGGGGGGGGGTTAAATGGGACGTCTTATCCGAAGAATATAAACAGCGAGCGAAAAGAAAAGAAAAAAACGCAGAAGAGAAAACCATAAATATTTATCCGGGCATCGACACAAAACACTGTTGACGGCTGACAGCTCACAACAAAACAGGGAAATAAAAGATAAAAACAATTGAGAAAAAAAAAGGTGCCGTGGCGTAGCGCAGTTGTTTTCACGGTTCACGGTTCACGGGCAGTGGAGACGGTGGAGACACGGCAGAAAAACACAACAACACTACAACACTAGAAGCCATATCGGGGAAAAAACAAAAAAAAGAAAAGTTTCTAGTGTTTTTAGTCCATTGAGGCCGGAGAGGGCGAGAGACTTACACTGGACATTGAGCACGACGCTGTCGGTGATGTGCTCGCTGCGGTACCTCACGATGCACGTCAGCCTCATCTTGTGCATCTTGCTGCTGGGCGTCACCATGTAGTTGCTGCGCACCGTCACCGTGCCGTTGGCGTTGCGCGTCTCTTTGAAGTCGGCCTCGCCCTTCAGCAGGGTGTCCCACTTGATCACGCTGGTGGGCTTGCCGTTGGCCGATACGCACGTCGCCACGGTGGTCTTGCGGCTCTGGGCGCGCGCCACGATGGTGGGCGAGGTCAGGGACAAGCGGGTCATGGGCCGGGCTGTGGGGGTGGAGGGGCAGGGGGGTGGGGGTTGAAACGGGAGGATTTCGTTAAGAGGGACGAAGAAGGATCTGAAAACCTAAACTGAGCAGGACGTATCACAGATGGGATGCGTTTGCTACACTCTTGCCGAAATATCTTGTCAGGAAAGTGTCGGAAAGTGTGCGGATATATATCGCAAAGTTGTTTATAAAGCGAAAATATACACCTCCCGTTAAATAGGTTTGACGAATGGAAGGAAATCCATAAAGGCGGGATTGCAATGGATTTCATGGAACTTCATTTTCTGATGCCTAGTGCACACCTTGGTAACCTTTAATCACATGGACATATTTACGGTGTCCCCCCCTTTAAGGGTGGCTGAAATGTTTGTTGACATCTGCACCGAAACACATCACAGCTTTCTCTCTTCAGAACAGAACGAAGCAAATGTCTAGTTAGATTCCTCCCCCGGTTCTGAATCTAACTATACATTTGCTTGCTTTCTTATTTATTCAGGTTTCATGCCGGGCGTATAATCATCTTAACTTCACCTAGCGTCGGGGGTCTGCTTCAGACGATAACAGTAATTTGAAGCAAATTAAAGTAAATAACTCGATTTTTTGATTTTGAAAACAATTTCAGTGGTGATTCAAATATAGGCCCATTTTGCCTTTTTCACCCCCATCAAAACAAATCTAAACGCCTCCACACAGAAGCAGAGACCACTCAACAACCTAAATGCACCAATCCGTGTTGTGCTCCCAATTAGCAGAGTGCTCCTAGCACATTAAAAAGCAGGCTTAAGATCGCACAAAAGGAAAAACTAACTCCCTTAGGTCCAAATTTAATTAACTAGGGTTGAATTACTATATTCGTACCAAATAATGTATTTGTGCTTACTTCTAGTATACGGTATGACAAATAGTGAAGACACGTGTTTAAACTGACATTAAACTGACAAGATGTCTGTGTAATAACGTCAACTGGAACTCATAGCACGGTGATTGACAGCTAGCTTAGGTTTTTTAAACTATACTACAACTATACTCTTGACTAAAGCCACCACGACAAACCCTGCCACAGTTTAAAAAGATGTGTCCCACCCAAACCTCCAGTTTAATCAAGATGCCTCAAAAAAAATTAAAAAACTTTAGAAAGTGCCTTTTGACTTCTGCCGGACGGCGCCGTTAAGCAGGCTCCAGTGGGCGTGGCCCCTAGATATGAGCCGGGTCTGTTGCCGGGTTGAGTTATGGAGAGGTGGCGGGCCCCAGCAGAAGACGCCCACGGTCGGGGTGCGGGGCCGAGTACACAGGGCTCAGATCCAAAGCTCAGGGTTCAGAGACCGAAGCTCTTTAAGACGCGGAGGGGGTAGCTCAGAGAGCGTGTCTTAGTACTCGGTCTGAATAGGAAACAAACTGGACTCTCCTCGTCTGGTTAGATCTCTAATGAGGAGGAGCACACAAGCCTCTCAAAGCTGAAAGGCTGGAAGAATCTCTCTCTCTCTATTCAAAGAACATCGGACCAGCCTGAAATATTAAACAGTCCTGTTGCTGGCGTTCTTGTGTTGAATTTAGAATGCACTGTGCTAGGATGTAGACATATCTTAGTAACTATTGTGCAATGACTCCCACTTATAATATATATACCATATATATATATAATTGTTACAATTTCAGTCTAAATGATCCATGCTGCTATTTGACAGTTTTTATTAGTGCAATAATATTCTTGCTGTTCAGTGGCTTGAGTACTTTGAAAAGTGCCATACAAAATAAAACTATTATAATTATTATTATATATACTAACCTGTTGAGTTTATACAAACCTATTGTTGCTACTCTGTACTCTTTCCAGTCACTTATTTATTAGAAACTAGGTTGTGCAGTGTCTACTATTTTTCTTTGTAGCGACAACATTTTTTAATTGACATGCTTTGATGCACTCAGTATTAAAGTCGCTTCGGATGAAAGCTTTGGTTAAATCACTAAATGTAGATGAAATAAATGAAACAAAAGTTGTTGCCAAGTTTCATAATTAAAACAAAGTAAGAGGACCAGGCTTTCTGTTGCGTAGATGGCATTAGGTGCTGTACTGCTGAGTCCCCAGTCATTATGAACAGCTTTGACATGTTTATCTTTCAAAATAACTCATTTTGGTGTATTTTGGTTCTCCATTTTAATATGTAACGCTAATAAAAAACAAAAGTGTGACACAATTGAACAAAACTAACCCTAACTCTTCTGTTTGTTGTTCCGCAGAGTGAAAACCATTCAATATTAAGACGATTTGGTGAACGTTTCTGAGAACCGAGTCGATGTTCGCTGGTACATAAATACAGGTATCAATATCGTTGTATGGTCATTGATTATACAGGCATCAATAAAACCGATACTAATAATGCAGTCATTGACAATAAAGGAATTGATAACACAGCAATTGCTAGTCAGTCATTGATAAAAACCATTATGGGCATTGCAGGCAGCCATTACACACTCGTTGATATTCCAGAATTAAGAAACCACTCTGGAGTGACGCCTCACTCACCGAACACACTGAGGTTGACCATGTTCTCCCGGTTCCCCGCGGGGAAGGTGGTGTACTCGCAGATGTAGGCGGCGTCGTCTGACAGCCTCAGGTTGGAGAACACGATGGTGGTGTCCTCCAGGGACGGGGTCTGCTTCAGGTCCTGCTTGAAGGACACGCGCTCCTTGAAGGGCGCCAGCACCGAGATGCCCAGCGCCGGGTTGGCGATGGCCAGGTTCTGCTTGGTGCTGTTGGTCACCTTCTGCCAGGTCACCTGGGAGATCTTGACGGGCGGGTTGCTGTTGACGAAGATGCAGCTCAGCTCCACCTGGGAGCCCACGAAGCCCGACTTCACAGAGTCCATCTGCACCATCTGGCCCGCGCCCGCTGCACGAAGAGGAAGAGGAAGACGAAGAGGAAGAAGAAGAAGAAGAAGAAGAAGAAGAAGAAAAAGATGGAAGAAGGAGAGGGACAAGATAGAAGAAGAAGCAATTAATTGTGAGCCACAGACATCCAAGGCCGAGCGAGGCAGTCGATAAGGACACCGTGCGCTGAAAGTAAACAAGTCAATTGCGCTGCTCGGTATGACGTGCACGGAGCGTCCCCGCTCGCACGTGCTCTGACTCCCATCGCTGACACGCACACGCACACAAGACATGCACACACACACACACACGCGCGCGCGCGCGCGCACATACACACACGGGCTCACCCCGTATTCCACGCAGGCACCCCCCATAGCCCCGTTGGAACGCCTCAGTGTGTAAAGTTGTGAGGAAGCAGTGCATTGTGGTAGTAGTAGTAGTTATTAACATAATTGGCACGTCCACACAGGCCTCTCTTTGTGTGCCTCCGATGAGGAGGGCGGGGCGGAGGAAACAATGCATCTCTAATGAAGGAGAACAAGGCCAGTGGGCCGGAGCCAGACCTCCCATCTTCTCCTTCTCCTGAGCACCAACCTGGCTGCCCGACTCAGACTTTAATTACTTTTTTAGTCCCAAATACTTCAGCGGCCGCCTGGAGCACCTATTAAGAAAGAAACACAGTGGGGCCCATGTGTGGCCAACACACTGAATTAACCACACAAGAGCCGCCACAATTACTCAATGGATGGGCAGCGTGTGCGCCCGCAGGGAGTCCCCCCCCCCCCGTAAAGGTCAATTAGAAGAAGAACGGCCGTCTGTAAATGTCTCCTTTGGGATGCCCTTTCATGCATACACTGACCTCTGCTTAAGCAGGCCGATGTAAAGGCTCCCGGCTCTCCTGTGTCCATATTGGCCTACAGGGTTTTTACCTCAGGGGTGTTACGCCCTATCGGATCGTCTTGATAGTGCAGGACATGCCTGCTCTTATTCAAGGCCCCCCCCTAGCCTCCCTCCTGGGGGTCTCTAAGTGTTTGGGAACCAGCCACTTTCCAGAGCGAATGCCGCAGGGCAGGAGCGCTTTGGGGGCATGGGAGTTGTCCCTCCTGCCCTGAGTCGGCGGCTCCCATAGCGACTTAGACGCGGGGCGGCCGCTCCGGAGAGGTTGCTGGTTCAAATCCCTGGGCTCCTCCAGTCCTATATGTCCTTGAGCGAGTTCCACGCGACCGCCTAAACTGCGTGCGTTTGTTTGTTAGCCTGTCAGGGTGGATGTGAGGCATTAAACACAAAAGCGTATTAGGTCTGCTGGAGAGGTGCAGCATAAACGTGGTCCGTTCAGCAACACAGGCGGGGTAATTAATACGAGTCTGAGTGTAAAACTACACAGACAGAGAGGAAGGGGGTGTGTGGGAGTAAACATATCTGTCTACTTCCTGGTCGTGCCATTGTTAACTTCTCACGATTTATCACCCGTGTGCAGGTGAGGCATGATGACGTCACATCCTGTCTTGGTCTAACAACCCCCCCACTGTGGTTGCACTAGCGACCATGGCGGTGGTGACCGTAATTATCTCTGCAAGGAAACCAACAGAGAACTGAACCAACATCCCTCTAGTAGTCACAGAGGACTCATAAAACCAGTGAGGGGATCAAGTCCATAAACACAGGGAGGAAATAAGCACTGGCCTCCAGCGAGTGTGTGTGTGTGTGTGTGTGTGTGTGTGTGTGTGTGTGTGTGTGTGTCATGGTCTGTGTGTGCGTGCGTGTGTGTGTGCGTGTACGGTGTGTGTGTATGTGTGTGTGTGTGTGTGCATGCGTGCTAGTGTGGTGTGTATTTTGTGGTGTTGTGACATCTGTGTGTGTGTGTGTGTGTGTGTGTGTGTGTGTGTGTAGCATCTCTATCAGCAGGGCCTGGCTGAAAGTGAGGGATTATCAACACGGCAAACAGATAAAACTGTCTTTACGACGGCTGAGAGGATGTATCTATGATCCAATCTGCAGTACTGTGGATGCTCCAATCTACAACAATAACCAAACTCTGCAAGGTAACACGAAACACATCAGCGCTCGCGGTCTACGAGGAGAGCAGGCGAAGCTCACCTGCATTCATAAGACCTAATTTCCCATCCGGGATTAACAGCGTTTATCTTTATCATACATTTCCTTATCTTGTCTTACATACATTTAGGAGCCAGCTGCCTCCGACAGGCTCTGCACAAAACCAAGCTGTTCGGGAACCCATGGGCCTGTTCTCTCCTCCTCCTCGCCTCATACAGGTGTGTGTGTGTGTGTGTGTGTGTGCGTGTGTGTGGGTTGTTTTTCCCCCTGCATAAGCTGTCAGTGTGGGAGTACTGTGCGGTAATGCAGGGCAACAGCAGCCTGCCAATTTATAACCTTCGCATCTCGCCCTCTCCTGCTCGCTCACCCCACCCCCCTCCGCACACACGCTGTCAACAGTAAACGCGGTGGAAAAAACAACAACGGCTAAGACAACCTTTTCAGCGTCCTGAGTGCTGCTCCAACCCCCCCACCCCCCCCCCCCCCCGGCAATCTTACCCCCCCCAACCCCCACTCCCACCAAGTAGCCCCCCGCTTTGTGTCTAGGTGGCTGTCAAACTTTGTGTGTCACTGGGATGACAGATTGATTCTCTAATACGCTCTGACAGGAAGGACGGGTTGCCTGATCCACAGCCCCCCCACCCCCCCCCACCCTGGCGCCACCTGCGTCCATGTGCTCAGCAGGGGGGCTCCGCACTCGCGTTAACGTGGCCGGATCACCTCGGGCAGCAGCTGTACCGCGGTGCCTGATGTGTTTTTTTTTCCTTTTTGTATTGTATTGGGGGTTCTTACCGCATCCCCCCCCCCCCTGCCCCACCCGCCCGGTCGTGCAATTTGCTGCACGACAACCGCAGTTATGGTTTAATCTTGAATCAAAACCAAGCGGGAGGGCGGAGTAGGCGGTGTGGAAGTAGAAGAGAGACAGCGAGGGATGGAATGGATGTACCCCTGGCCAGATATTATTCCCCGGAACACTGAAACAATACCAGCCGTGGCTGGCGGTCAGAATGACTGCATCTCTTCCCCTTCTTCTCCCTCCCTCCCTCATCCACCTCCTCCACCTCCATCCTTTTCATCCTCTTCTCCTCTCCCCTCCTCCTCCCTCCCACCCTTCCTCCTGATCCTCTCATCTCCCCTCATCTCTCCCTCCCTCCCAACTCCTCTCCCTTCCTCCTCACTCCTCTTGTTCGTATAAATAAACCAAACAAACAGCCACCCACGCAAAAGAAGACCTTTGGGATCATTGGTACAATTACACTGTCAACTCCACTGACCCCGTCCCCCCCCAGCCCGCCTTGGCTCTACGGGGGGGCTACTGGTGGCTCCCTGGAGGGGTACCCTACCGGCAGCGAGGGGGCCCGCAGCAGACGTGTAGTTACAGACTGGAGGAGTTATTCAGGAAAAGAGCGATGAGAAGGCGAAGTCGAGAAAGAGAAAAGGGAATGGTAGAGAGAGAGAGAGAGAGAGAGAGAGAGAGAGAGAGAGAGAGAGAGAGAGAGAGAGAGGTGTCATATTGTGTAGAGGCCTTGAGGCCAGCAGCTGCTGCTGGTGTTTGTTGCTGCTGTAGCTTTGTTCTCCAACTGACATGCAGGTGACTGGGGTGTGTGAGTGAGTGAGGCAGGTGGTCATGGTTTGATACACCTGGAGATCATACAGAGACTTCAGAGTTACCAGTGGAGGACGAGAGACACATAGAGACAGAGAGAGAGAGAGACACCGAAAGACAGAGAGACAGACAGAAAAGAACACCAAACTAGCAATTAATTTAAAAAAAAAAGAGAGGGATTGCAGAATGTTCGGTCTGGAAGGTTCTATCTGAAAGAGAATCTGGAAGGTTCTTTCTAGCAGTTTTTCGTGTAGGATGTTCTGTCCAGAAGATACTGTCTCTACCAGGTGAGCTGAGTACTTGGGATACAGAGGCGACAGCTGTTGTACCATCTGTATCTCTGGGGGCTGACAGCAATGCGCAAGGGGGAGGGGGGGGGGGGGGAAATGGGGCTGAACACGGACGACCCAGAGTGTACAGGGACGGACGCGTGCTAGCTGCTGTTAGCATACGGTGCGTTAAGCAAGGGAGCGTAGCCGCACGCCGCATTAGGCAGCAGCTCAAATAACCCCTCTGCTATAAAACACATGCTGAATATCACCTTTATTATTATTATCATCATTATGATGATGGGGGCAGCGGATAGGAATGTGTTGTCTCCCAGGGACCTTTAACATGGCGCTGGCTGTAATCTGCTCCCCCGACAGTGTTGCAGTGTGTGTTTGATCAACATCGAAACCGAGCAGACACACCAGATACCGCTAAGGAATCAATAGGAATCAATCATCCACCAACGCCGCCACTAAACACAAGCGTGTTATGACATTTATGCACCTACGTGTCCACTCTCGGCCCTCTTGGAACCAAATATTGATTGGGGCAGTGGTAAATGTAGCCTAGCAATTTGTTAGCATGTATGGAGAACTGTTATAGCTTAGCAAGTGTACAACTATAACATTACATTTGATTTCTACGAATCATTGCGAAACATCATAGATTTCCATAAAATCTTTCATAAATGTGAACTTTTTCATCTTTTTAAAAAGGTTTACCACGCAAGTACTTTCCTCTTCTACTTCCCTTTAATGTACTGATTTGAAGCCCACATCTACAGTCTTCAATTGCTAAAGAAAATCTCAACTTATTTGACCTCATTGCCTCTAATTGAGCATTTGATGTAGAAATAAAGCCTTAACTCAAGTAGACACATTTGCAGGCATACAGCCTTATCTTAACGTCGCTGGCCAACGGCCAACCAGCTTCTTGTCTCCACCGGCTCTCTGCGGGCAGAGCGAGTGGTGAGCACACCTCTCCAGCATGTTCCCACAGGAGCCAATAACAGGGTCACACATGCAGCCCTAAACCCCCGGGATGGAGCATTCTAAACAATACCTAATGTACGATTAGACGATAACTTTACCAACTTCTGCGCCCTGTGCAGCGTACACGAGTCGGTCGAGGGCGGGTGGCGGGGGGGGGGGGGGGGGAGTGTCTGAATGTGCAAGACGGTGATGGTGTTGGGCTGTTGCTTAAGTGGGCTTGGGGATAAATCTGGTGTGGATTGAGCCGAAGGATAATGGCTGTTTAATGTTCTACTGGTTCCCACGCCAGTGTGGGGGACGCAAGCCCCCACTTCTCGATCACACACACACACACACACACACACACACACACACACACACACACACACACACACACACACACACACACACACACACACACACACACACACACACACACACACACACACACGGGTGGTGAGCGGGCGAGGATAGGGGGGGAGGGACGTTGTTCATGCATGCAGCAATGCATACACGCTTGTTGTGGGCACACACATAACCCTGACGTACTGATGCATATACTATACACGCACACACACACTCATTGAAACAACCACAGACACACAAACACTCATGCACACACATGCACACAAAAGTGGCAAGCGTGCACTTGCATACAGATGCACACACTACACTTGCACACACACTCATATCCAGAGGGATGGGCCAAGATACAGAAACGCATGCACACACCTATGCACATTCACCCTTAAGACACACACGAGAACAAACGCACATGGCATTGTGCAGCATAATGTATCAGTGTAGGCCTGCTTTTCTCTCTCTCTCTCTCCCTCCCTCTCCCTCCACACTATCTCTGCGCTGCGCTTCTTGACGGCCCCAACACAATGGACACAATCTCCCAGAGACAGCCCTAATGCTATTACCGACAGCCGCGAGACGAGTGATGAGTGAAAGCCGTTTGAACCGCGCCGGTGGCTTCCATTAACGGAACACTTCAATTAACGAGTAGGCAGCGGGCGCATTCCATTCTTGCCGTCCACGGCGGTCCGTGCTCCTACCTTGCAAACGGAGAACAACGCAAATGGCGTTCACTCACTTCCTCCACAGTTTTGTTAGGAAGTACTTTGTAAGGGCTACTTTGGGAACACAGTGTGACTGGTGTGTGAATGTGTTATCAAGTGGTCCCCGTTCATTGTTTAGCTGTTGCGTGAGTCACCGTCGGTCTCAGTTTTCTTCCCGCGGGTAAACAGCCGTGTGGCGTTCTGAGCTGGTCGCTACCTACATTTTCCCGCTCTAAACAAAGCGTGGCGAGGCGGGCGGTGGGGGGGGAACGCCGTGGCTGCAACAGATGGTTCGTACCCACTGCTCCCAGTTTCCCACTCTATCTGGTTTGAATTTGAAGCTTGGATTGTTGTTCCTGTTGCATTTGTTCGAACAGAAACTCCTTTATTCAGCAACATCTGCTGGGCTGTAAAACTTAACGATTATCGGGGAAATGTATCGTGCCGGGGCTCTGTTCCAGCTAGTCGCAACCGCACTGGGATGGAGGGTGGATTATTCTATCGCTGGGTTTTGTGCCGGGCGTGTTATTGCACCGAGGCTAGTGAAACGTTAGTTTTTTTTGCACCTAGCAAAGCGTGTACCTCCGACCCACCCCTCGGTGGATTTCAGTGCACCTACTGTATTTCTGCGGCATGCGAACCCACCCACCCACACAGACCCTATCCTCAGGCAGCACAAAGGCGTTTTAAATGACAGGGGAACCCTCTGGCTTTGCTTTATGATCTTGTCTATATTATTTTCTATTCTTTTATTTATTTATTTACTTTCTAGCCTGTTAATGATTCACCCTTGAATGAGCACAGAAAATAACCACAACAAATCCGGTTTGCTTGTGAAAATCTCCAGTTCGTGTTTTATGTGGAACGCCTGAAATTATAATGCGGGTTCTGATTTCACCTTTAACAAAAAACACACACCAGGACTGTAAGAAGAGATGGTTATGAAAGCAATAGTGTGCATGGATTTTCCATAATTAATGTTTTTGATTCTAGGCCATTAGTCTCCTAATAATCAGGGATTTTAGTTGTGCTATACAGAGACAGACAGAGAGCTTGGGGGAAGAGAAGGAGACCTACAGACAGGCAGACCTACAGACACATACAGACAGACAAAGAGGGAGCGAGAAATACAGAGAGCTGGGTGGAGAGACAATAAGAAAGAGATAGAAAATAGAGAGGGGAGGGAGAGGGAGTAAGGGAGGGGGGTACCCAGAGGTGGGGGTATAGAGAGGCCAAGAGAGAGAGGGAATAATAAGAGCGATAGGGAGATTGAATGAGAGCGAGGCGGGAGCGAGAGAATGGGAGTGAGAGGCTCAACAGCACATATCAAGTGTAAACACAATATCACAGAGAGAGAGAGCTGACTCTAAACTCTGCCTCCAGCTTATCCAAACAGGCTGGAGCAGAGTTTCGGTTCGACGGCACTGAACAAACTAAACAAACACAGTGTTGATGTTACCTGACCGGATGGCTGCATGACATCAGCACTGATACGAGACAGCCGATAGCAGAATGCAGGTAAACAGCAGGGAAAATCCCCCCCCTAATGACCAATGAAAGCTCGTCTGCCGGTTCAAACACCAGGGGAAGTTTCATTACAACTGACAGAAACTCAGGTGAAACCGATACAGACTATCGGGTCAGGACAGGCTGCGGGTCACCGTGCTGGACTGAGGACTGTTACATAATATGAATGACCTTAATAATAATAACCCCTGTGTGATTAGGATGTGTGTTAGCCCATATGTTGAGTCTGTTCATTTACCCCCTAGTGTATTCTTTATACTAAAAGACATCCCTTTATCCTATGTCAAATAATAACAACCTTATGTTTCAGACTGATAAACATCTAAGCCATTATTATAAATTATTAATAATTATTATTAATAGTATTTTTAATCAGGTTAATAACTTAATAGACATTTTTTTTATTGTTATCATAGTGATGTTAGCATTGATGTTATTTTTGATATGCTCCTCCTACTAATATTAATATTAATATTGCATGTATCTGTTCTGCCAGGTTCTGCTAGGTTAGCAGTTAGCGGCAAGGCGGGAGAACGAGGTCGCATGTTGAATGATCCAGAAGGATTCCCCGACCCGCCCTGAGCAGCCGCTCAACGTCTTAATAGCTGAGTGCTGATCAATAAATAACAACGACCAAGGGCATGCTGGGTACTGATGCATTATGGTCCGAGACGGCCTGCCATAACGGAGAGGCAGAGGAACTGTGGGGTTGGGTGTGTTGCGGATGCAGGGGGTTGTGTGTGTGTGTGTGTGTGTGTGTGTGTGTGTGTGTGTGAGAGAGAGAGAAAGCTAGAGTGTATGCCTGCGTGTGTATGTGTGTGTGTGTGTGTGTGTCTCTGTGTCTCTGTCTGTGTGTGTGCGTAGGGGGAGGATTGGGTTTTTCATAAATGCAATGAAGAGGATTTCGGGGGGGGTGGTGGTGGTGGTGTGGGGGGGGGGGGAGAGAGAAAGTGACATGTGAGGGGTCGGAAATGGCGCCCAGATTACAGCACTCAGGGTATTAAAGTCTAGGAAAGAGGGGGTGTTACAGTGGCCCTCCCACCTCCACCACCACAGAAAACTCTGTCCTCACAACTACGTCCTAGCACCGCGGCCGACACACTCTGAATACAAATCCACTGTCGTCTGCTTTGTGAGCGCTCCATGCCTTCCAAAAGAAAGGAGAGAGGCGTGTATTTATAATTTACAATCGGGAACAAGAACCAGTGCTTTCACTACCACTACCGCTACCACCACCTAACACTTGAAGTCACATTGAAACGCTTCCCAACCGGAGCATTTAAGTTACAGCTTGAAGCCATTTAAGTGTGTTCTTGTGAAAAGCCGTTTACCTGACTCATGCATTATGCCATCATACAAAACTCAGGAATAGCTGCTGAGGATGAGTCTGCTCCATGTCCTTAAAAAAGGACCCATTTTGTGGGTGTGTGTCGAGGCAGCATACACACACTGTCACAGTGTGTCTACTCCATAACACCCTGGACTGTCTCAAAGCAGTGCTTACGGGGGCGGGGGGGTGTTTATGACGGGGGTGTTGTCTCGGCCGAAGCCACGTCACCGCTGTTCCTCGTACGTCTCCTGAAAGCGTTCAGCAAATGCGGCATGAAATGCTTTCTAAAATCCTGCCAAGAAGTACTGAAAAAGTCTGTGGCAGTGGACAGCCATGCATGGCAAATCCTGCTCTCACACCATCTGTTCTATTGTCCACAACTGAAGATAAGTCGTCCATGAAGTACAGACACTCAACAGTTCCATGTAATTAAGGTGCAGGGCTGCGGCCAGCATTTTGGGGAGGAAAGTCGAAACACATCTGAAATCTGTGAAAACAAGGCGAAAAGTCGGTTGGATTTATGAATCACAGGCTTGTGAACGCAACAAGAGCACTTGAGTTTCATGACTTGGGGGGCATCTCACGCGATGATAAAGATAGGGGTGGGTGGATGGTGTCACCGGATGCAACCATTAGAAATTCCACAAGAGCACAAAATATTTTATCTGACATCTCTGACCCACTCTGACCTTTACTTCCACAGCTAGCAAACTATTTATTTATTTAGTTACAGAGTCTGGTGGACGCCTTACGGGCAAACTGCAGACACGGAGACCCAGGGGTCTCGCAGCACATAAGCAACACAAACCCTTGCACGACTAGGGGCGTATTATGTCGAGAGAAAGAGCACACAATCAATATTTGATTAGAGAAACTTGGGAGTCTCCTTACAGGGATTTCTGCATCTTTATGTGGGCTGCGGGCTCCATAGATCACTTGAAACGAAATTAATGTGCGTGTCATACATTTTTAAAGATGCACAGAGGGAGGAGGAAAACAGAAGAAGAAGAAATAGACGTTGAAAAGAAGGGGCCGTCATCAAAGTGCATCTCTAATTGTGGAGGGGGATGTAAACAGGACAGCAGGGGCTGCTTGGCTTGTTGTTGTGAAAGCGCGAGCGAGACATTTCTCCTCGGCAGGACCGGAGAGGGAGGCTGTTGTGCAGTAGACCCATTAGCATGTGGGAGAGGGAATTCACACTCCAGCTGGAGTGGGCAGTGGGCCGTCCGCTATCAATTAACAACAACACTTAGTGTGTGCCAGGCGAGCCTTTCCATAGAGTAGCCCAACCATCGCAGCGAGCGGAAAAATAGACCCACTGAAAGGCGTCGGCACAATACCGCTGGAATCATCACGGAAAAGGAAGTAGGGCCGAAAGCATCCTGGTTGGATGGGGCTGGTACCAGCCAATAGGTTCTCTGCGACTCGCTTTCTTGGCCAGTGCCGATCCCTAGTCGGTCGGTCTTCTAAGCCATGTAATGTTCCGATCCATTACGTTGACTGAACAACATAGACTCAGACCATTAGTTCAGGATGACGTTATTAGGCACTAATTCTTTGAACCTCATTGGGAGGAATTCAACTTGCTTTCATGTGAAGCTCATTCGCTTCCATTTAGTATCTGCCGTTGATAAAGGGTCCTCTGTTGGTAATTTTTCTCGGGGCTATTTTCAAGGTGTCCACACCTTTGAGCTCCCTAGTCAGACGGTTATGTGATGATCATGAGCATTCGTGCATCCTCAATGTAATCCCCTCGTATTATCCTTTATGGTAAAAAGACTGGATAGCGTTACACTTAAATCCTAACTCTGTAATGTTGTGTGTCATGCTGTAAAGCTGTCCACAAGTCGACACACATAACATGCCTTTTGTTTCCATTAAATGCGCCATGCACAAATCAATATCTATGCACCTAGCCTTCAGCCCTTTATATGTCTTCATCATATCCATTCAGCCTGCATTTTATTTCAGTTATATATGTCTCCCTAACAAGACAAAGGGACAAAGAGCACTACTGTTCTTTAGAAGTAATATGACACGTATTTTGCTTTTGATTGATGCCAACATATGGTAGAAATGGCTTGGGAAACACTTAAGTGTTTAAACATGAATGTTGTACCAGGACCACTGCCAAGGCTCCAGTTCTTTTCATGTGTCTTCTGGTCTGAACCAGATCTCTGGAAGCTGGCCGTTCTGGGCAGCACACTGGGACCAGGGTTGAACCATTTCCTAAACCATGACCACAGACTATCTTTCCTAGGGGATCCGAGGGGAACGCACACACACACACACACACACACACACACACACACACACAAGCACACACATACACAAAGAACTGTTGGAATGCTGACCACCACATCTCTCTGTACTGTACCACATCTCTGTGCTGGGTTAATTTCTACTGCATGTGCTCTCCAGCTGTGATCCTGCATTGCCTTTCCCCAACCGTGACCTCATCGCGGGGCGAATCTTACCTTTGCCTTCTCCTGCGAAGCGGAACTGTTGCCATCTTGGTATTCCATTAATGGTCCCGTGTCCCACCTACGCCAGAATATATTCTGAACCGTCGACAGCATCTAAATATCTACTTTCTGTTTTGACATCGTAAGGCGACTTTGTCTTTCGAGAACACTTGACTGCGATAGGATTTAGGTAACAATCTGTTTTTAATAACCTTCGCCCAAAAAAATTTAATAAAGCTTAATTCCACCACTGACAAGTATGTCAGTTCATCCTACACATCTGATGTGTGTTGCGACATCAACATAATATATTTTTCCTGCTGGATGGGAACATTCGGTGGTTACACTTGAGTGGATAAAAAAAAAAGAAAAAGACCAAGAAGAAAAAACAGGACCTCAGCCTCAAAGTTTCCTATTGGTCGGTACGGGGGAAAGCAACAGGCTTGGAGACGCTGGTATGGAACCACAAAGCCGCAGCGAGGGGAAAAGTACGGAGCGAAGGCTGAGGCAGGGCGGTATGGGTTTCTGCCGTCTCCACCACTCGGTTAGAAGTCTAACAAAGTGTATTGACTTAATAGACCCGGCACCCAGAGCCAGGTCCCAGAACCCTGGACTGGGACCACTCCAAGGCCCTTGAAGCAACACAAGAGGAAGGATAACAGGACGCTTCAGAGAAGAGGACGAAGCAGATGCAGCAAATGTGAGGGCTGACTGAGAGACAGTCAGAAACCTAATTGGTTTGTTGGGATTTTATTTGAAAACCACGGCTGTGGGTGGGCTGCCATCGGAGGCACGCAGAAACACCCGTTAATCAGAGGTCGTAAAACCCACCGGCATACCGCTAGATAGCTGTAGAATTGCTCTTTTCTTACCTTTGTTAAAACATGACCTAATCTGATACGCAACAAGCGTATTTCTCAATTTCCGGCTTCGCCCAGAGCACCAGCTAGCTGGATACGTCCGGATGGAGTAACGGTGCACAGATCTGCCAGTGTCTAGAGATAATTGTGCAGTTCAATGCAATTTCAGGGAAGCCACATTGCTACTGCTCAGTGAGTGCTTTTCTGACAGCTTGCGCTATTAACTGCAATCAAACCAGCAGCGTAATTACCCTCAGAGTAAAAAATATATTCTGCAGTTAAACTTCAGACTTCACCAATCCTGACTCGAAACGCAGTTAAGATGCTGAGTGAAATTAGCCGGAGAGAAGGGAACAGATTCCGTCGACGGGGCCTCTGATGAGAGCTATATATACACAACGCTCCGTGATGGTGCATTACTATTGATCAGAGGCAACGCCAGACCGGGAGACGGGCATGGGGAGACATGCAACAACTCAATTAGGTCGCATACAAACCCCACACCACTCTTTCATCGGGGGTTCCGCCCAATCAGAAAGCATTTGTCGTGATTATAAAAGGAAAAAATAATATCTCCTCGTTGCCCTCCTCCTCCTCCCGGTTCGCCGGCTCACCCCCGCCCTCCCCCATACAGTGAGCTTTTCAGGCGACAAACAGACATTATCCCTGGGTGAAATCGCTCTGGGTGAATTTGCTCTCATTTAAAAAAAATGTGCGGACATGTTTCGAGGAGTACTGCACCCCCGCCTTCCGTCCAGGGAACGGGTCGGCTGCGCGGGTTGTGTACTCATTCTCCTCTCCCGCTAGGCTTGTTGGCAGGGGAGCCGTGGGGGGGTTGCTGACCCCCCGTGGGCCGGGCCTCTCTGTGGCCTGTGGCTGTACGGCGGGGGCCGACCCGTGGTTTGACAGGATTGACAAGCTCCCTGACCGAGCTGATTAAAAGCTTTAAGGTCAGGGAGGTGGAACCCGTATCGAGCCAGACACCTGTCACCGTCGCCCGGGAGCAAGTCGTCTATGGCAGCGGCAAGGGATGGTGGTGGATGGGTGGATGGGTGGGGCCTGTATTGGCCCAGGAATCAATGGCTCTATTACACCGCCAATCAACCACCTGGACCTGTGCCGCTTCGATTCACAAAGACGCCACCTAGCCCCACCTACCCTTTTCACCTGTACTTCCTGCAGGAGCTAGGGCTCGCATCGACCGCCTCCATTCCCACCCTTTGATTTGGATCAAATCGCTTAATATCGACGCGGTGCGAGTATACACTGTAAGCAATATGGATAACTCCTCCGCTTTCGCTTCCTCCCATCAGTTTATGAAGAATATGGGGGAGTTGGAGCTCTTCACTGCACCTAAGCTTTGCTATAGTTGCTACCAAATATAATAACAAATACCATAGATGATCAGCGGCCGCATACCCAAACTCCTTAAACGTTGACTAAAGGTTGATGATATTGGTGCCTTGCACATCACTACCTCATTTATTTTCCTTCAATTATCCAATCAAACACACTGAAGCCATTGATAAACAAAGCAGTTGATTGTATAGGTACGTCAATGCTGTACCTAAACACCTAGAATTGAAGAATTAGCTAAAAGCAAACACGAAAGTGATGTCATCCAGCCGCACACATCTTCCTGCCTGTTTTCCCTCTAATCCCGGTAAAAAAAAATTGCTTTAAAGTCTCGGCTGTCTGCTGAAGATTTACCGACGGATTATAGCTCATTAAGGCGGTGTTTGAAGTAAAGATGAAGTCTCTCCAGATATGTTACCCGAGGTCATCCATTTTCTCTCACTGGCAACCCTGTTTTTCTCTTACGAGAGAATATCATACCTTGTGATGGCACATCACATTCCCTGCAACCATAATCCAGAAATTGACATTTCAATTTACTCTGAGTGAAGTTTGGACGATGGCGAGTCTGAGATACCAGGTCCTGGGCACACCTGACGTTTCCATTCCCAGCCCCTCCTCTCCTCCTCTCCTCTTCCTCTCCTCCTCTCGCTGTTGCACAAAAGAGAGACGGCTCATCTTTCGTTGACACTTTATCTGACAAAAATCTATAAAATGAAACCTAATCCTATGGCTTCACCCCTGGGGCTAAGACTAGAGCGATGGGCGCATTCCATGAAAAATATATCTAAGCGCGGTTTCAACACCCCTTATCTGCTCTTTTATCCGCCGCAGTAGCTTTCGGTTTCTCGCAGGTTGGTGGATTTCAGCAACGCTTTGAGCCCCTGACCTCGGTCAGCCCTCAGCGATTCAGCGTGACGCCTTGCTGTGTCTTTTTAAAAACACTGATATCCTGGTCTGTGATGCCAATCGCAAAACGCTTACTTATTAAACTTCCTTGCATATAAATAATATTTAAGGCCAGGGTCACCGGTGCCAAGTGGAAGCGTCTCCGGCTATATTTCAGACTCTTATTTGCTTGGATTTTGTTCACAACACATCACAAAACAACACACTACATAGCAATAAACAAATTTGAATGAAGACCAGGAAATACTGAACACGGCGATACATATATTATACATGCCATTGGGATCTGTGATCATACGAAGCAGCTTGTGGGTGTCTGCTGTCAATTCAGAGGGAGAGGTTCATCATTGTTGTTGATGTTTTTGTTGTGTTTTTCAAAGACAGAATAATTGGGCTCATTGTTCCAATCAAAAAGTGAGGGTGAGGGTGAAAACTGATAACACTGCACTTTCCCAGGCAGGTGTGAACTTCAGGCTATGTTGGAGGAAGCGGCGAGACCAGCGCCGATGTGACAGATATTGTATTGCATTCCCTGCATAGTGCCTTGAGGGTTGCCTCTGGTGGGGGGTTAATCTATACTCAAACACACTGTCTCTTATTTCAGTGCAATCATACGAACACCAACGCCAATCTTCTTTGCCGGGGAACAGGTTGGAAAATAAATAATAGAACGAAAATAAAGCATTCAAAGGGGAAAAATGGAAGATGGGAGAAAACTCTGCCACCGGGATATTAGATGGAGTTGTGTATCGTATAATATAGCCCCTTTTCCCTTTCATTTTCCTATGATACTTGATCGTGTATGAAATTGTTTGAGTGTAGCCTAAACATATAAGAAAATACAGAATCATAAATCATAAAAGCACAAATGTGGCACATCATAAAAAGTATGACAGTAGCATAAACACAGTGGTGTTGGGGTCAGCTGGCGGATAAATGGCTCCTCAGACCTACTGGTCCATTCCCCTCTCCTGAGCTCCATTGTTTGTGTACGGCGTTGCCCGTGTTATATCACGGGACAAATCCTGCATTTACTTCACAATCTCTAAACTCACACATTGCCAAGAGTTCCCCCTGGGGCCGCCCCCCTCGCTCCACCGCTCCACCACCCAAGCCACAGCCCCAGCCCCAGCCCCAGCCCCACCCACAGCCCAGGCCCCTCGTGCGGGAACAGCCCCGGCCCCGTGCGGGACCGGCCCACAGTGTAAACAGAGCCAATGACGTGTGTCGCGACAATTCACTAAATTGCATTTCCTAACCAAGGCAGGGGCCCGGTCGGTCCCCCCAGACACGTCCATATTGTGATTGGGTCCTGGAATAAGGCTCCTGGCTGAGCGCAGGGGGGGACGACATGGGCCTGGGAGAAATATAGAGTGTGGAGGCATGGCAGGTGCATTCCTATTGGAAATAATCTCCATTAATCCTGTTGATGGGTTCCTGCGACACACGGCCGGCTTTTTTTTTTTTTTTTTTCACATTTTGCCATTGCATTAGAGCGTTAATTACAGGGAAACCCATGCCCAACAACTGGTGTTGAGGACAACTAGGAGTGAACTCTGTGGGTGGCTGTCCAATTGTGATTCATGGTACAATGTAATGGCGCTGCTGGGTCTGTTTACAGACCTATATTAAAATAAGGATACACAATGAGGCATTTTCCTTCGTCGGGATGATTTACTGTAAGGCCACCCTCACAGAAGGCTGTGTATTAGCATCTGCCACATTAAAGGGATAACTTAGCAGATGAAATGGCTCACCAGTAATGCAACGGTCAAACATTCAACCTGTGTCACCGCCTGGAATGTAAATTAATAAGTGGGGAATGGAAGGGGAATCTGTTTATCTGTTTAGACCTCAAACAGATCCAAGAATAAAGACGGAAAAGATTCCAATGGGGTGAAAATAAGAATTATAATGTAAACTCTCCCATACACCCAAAACTGGGTGTATGGGATTGAGTGACACCATTTTGATGTATAAGATACACTTATACACTTATACTTACACTACACACAAGTCCTACAAATGTGTATGCCTTACCCAATTCCCATTTCTCCTGTAGGCACATGCCCGTAGAAACACCAGAAAATCAAGTCATCCTTTTTTTCTTAAGATCTGTCACATTTGATAAAGCCTAAAAGAAGAAGAGCTTTGTAAAGAAAATAAGGTTTGTAAGGAAAGTATTGGATAATACCATATTCTTAGCAGATTCTTAAATGTTTCTAAATTGCAGTTCTTCCTTTGACTTGACCATGAACAAGTGAATGCTTGGTGGCTTCAGGTCTGCGTACAACATTTCCAAACACAAATAGCTTATTAAAATGTCTGTTTAGTTTACAGAATAAAACAAATTAACCAATAAACATGAATACGTGACGCATTCAGACTTAACTACATATTTTGTCCGACAATGAGCACAAACAATAGTTCCCCAAGGGGAATGGGCACTTTTCCTTTTTATGCCATTTACCAATGTCTACTGTATTATTATTCCTAAAACCAACAGTTCTTTGGCAATTACCGTTCCCAAGGCAATTATAATGTTGCTTATTTTCACGTTCTACAGGAATACAAATGAATAGTTTCCTTTAATCCTGTTGTTGTTCGGTGGGAGGAAGAGCGAGGGAGGGGGGTTGGATGAGAAGAAAATAGAACAAAAAAAAACAGTTAAATATTTATACGGCCATTTCCAAGCTACAAGCAGACTCAGTGCGCAGCACCAAAGTGAACCTTGTCGTGACCCAGTTTAGAGGAAGCCAGCTGACAAAGCCCTACCCCTCTCTCTCTCCGGGAGCCAACCAAGCAGAAACCCCCCCGCATCAAGCTCAGCTTTCTGCACACGACTGCTCATCAACCGCCACTTATTTCCAGAAAGTAGAAACCCCAGAAATACTAATACTACTAATACAGGCCGGTGCACTGGGTGCTCACTGCGCGGCAGAGGCAGACATTTTGGGGCTGGGGCGGTAAGGCGTCTCGGTGCTGAGTGTGTGTGTGGGGGGGGGGCAGTCGGTTGTTAATGTGCTGCCACTCCCATGCAAGAGAGAGACACATAGATAAACAGAGAGAAGGGGATAGACACATAGATAAACACAGCGAGAGAGAGAGAGAGAAAGAGTGATACAAATAAAGAGAGACAGAATAAGAGAGGGGAGAGAGAGGCCGAGAGAGACAGGCAGAGAGAAATAAAGAGAGAGGCTAGAACAGAGAGGGGGGAGAGAGACAGTTAGAGAGCAAGAGAGAGCGAGAGAAAGAGAGAGAAATAAAGAGAGAAGCAGAAAGGAGAGGGGAGCGGAGAGAGAGACAGGTAAAGAGCGAGAGAGATACAAAGACAGGGAGAAAGAGAGAGTGAGAGAGAGAAAGAGCAAGGCTGGACAAGCCGCGAGAGACACTCCTCTTTCCCACACCTCTGCCTGCTCCCCCACCCCCCCCCCCCCCCCCCCCCTCCTCTCCGCTCGCTTGGCTGACGATCTGTGACGAGTCGTCGCTTCAAGGTTGTTTGTGGCTCTTTCTGCCAACGCAGAGCGGCCAAGACGAGAGCGGGCGGGTGTACGAGCGAGGAGGAGGAGGAGGAGGAGGAGGAGGGGAGGGGGCCACCGGGGGGCACACGGCCTTATGTCGCCTTATGTCTCTCGACCTCAGTATCAGGCGCGGATCACCTGTGCACTCCTGTGCACTCCCACCCACACACACCCGCCCAACACCCCCCCCCCCTCCCCCCGAACACACCGACACACTCGGCTGGACACCTGAAGTGTCTTCAGGATGTCGGCACACAGTGGCCCCTGAGGGTCCGAGGGGCCAGCTGCTAATGTTTCAACACAAACAGGGGACGGCGGGGGGCGGGGACGACGGGCGTCAAGCGCCACGGCCTCCTGACCGGCAGGGACGCGGTTTTACCTCGCCACCGCCGCCAAATGAATCAGCGTCCCACAGCAGGGAGGGAGGGAGGGAGGGGGGGGGGGGGGCGGGGGCGGGCTGGCTCCAGAGAACTCTGCTTCACTGGTCAATCTAAACAAAAAGCCTCTGTGTTTCTGTGTGCGTGCGTGTGCGTGTGTGTGTGTGTGTGTGTGTGTGTGTGTGCAGCGAGCCAACGCGAGGTAACAGGGGTGGTCCTTTACTTTTTTTTTCTCTCCTTCCTTAAAGAGTATTATTGTAAACCCTTCCAATGTGGGGGCTTTTGTTACACGGGGTAAAAACACAACACGGCAGGGGGTATTTACAGTAAACGCGTCTCCAGTGAGATCTACGCCACAACACCTTTGGCATGCTCTTTCTCTCGCACCTGCGATGTGTTGCCAAGTCTCCCCTGGATGTGTCGGTGAGATTCTAATTACGGGGCTGCGTTCGCTCTCCCAGGCAGGGGGCCCTGACGTGGGTGTCATCACACCTCTCTCCGATCTCCCTCCACACCCCTCTGCTCTGGATTACAATGCGGGGGACCCCCGGCCCCTCACACAAATGTCGTGGCCCCGGCGTAGTTCACCACAAGAGGACTTAGGGTGTGAAAAGCAAATGGGCAATTGACTGTTTTCGGTGTTTTCTTGCAAGGCGACGTAATGCTATACCGACGAGGCCGGAGAGGGTGGATGGGGGGGGGGGGGGGGGGGGCGGGGGTGAGATGCCATAACCTCTGCATGCTTATCACACAAAGAGCCTCCTCAGAACCAGCCCACC
Organism: Micromesistius poutassou; assembly: GCF_964030765.1. Taxonomy (NCBI): domain Eukaryota; kingdom Metazoa; phylum Chordata; class Actinopteri; order Gadiformes; family Gadidae; genus Micromesistius; species Micromesistius poutassou. The sequence continues at coordinate 15,318,126 of NC_140274.1, forward strand.
GCTCACATGCCCACAGAAAAAAAACTGAGCCACTGAAATATGTCGTCTGCAGAGCTCAGCTGAGTCGGGATCAGTCGAGTTTCCGGTCAAAGGCGAAGGGACAGACAAAGGAAATGGCACATCTTTGCTCCGTAACACAACATTTTTATCCATAATGCCCTCGACGTCTCCTCTTAGCAGTTCTGATCAGGAACCCGAGTCACGTTGTGCTGCAACGAGAACCCAGTGAAATGGGGCAAGAGAAGAGAGAGAGAAAAAAAAGGCGCAGAAGGTAACTCTGGCTTTTCCACAGCTCCGCACTGGCGTGTTTAAATAAGGGGTGTCAGAGGAGTTTTAGCCTGAAGCGAGCCGAGCACCACAGCCAACGAGTTCACAGAGCAGGATTTTCTCCTTCTGCGCACACAGAAATAACAAGTGAGGAGCAAGCTGTTTAGGGTTTACAGCCTTAGCTCCCATAACTCAAACAGCAGTCACAGAATATGTTGAAACCCGTCGGTGATAACACGTTTCTCTCCCGATCATTATCGCCATAACCAGGGCTGTAAATGCAGGGTAAACAAACATGCCCACAAATTAGTTTGACGCCAACCGTGGGAAAGTGAGTTTGGGGGCCTTAGACCTTTGTGGCAACTTTTGCTTTGGTACAACCGATGCCGCTATCTTGCGTTATCTCGTTACACAATGTGTCAATGTAGTCACGACGCCCCTGTTGCACCTGGTTACCGTGGTTTCTGCCCCACAACAGGAACATGGTGCATCTCGGTGATGAATACTGTCATTGTTTGTCTGCCATGTTCCTTATTATGACAGGGCATTGCAGACGTGCTGGGGACTTGTGCCATCATGTCTTATACTGAACTCTTTTTTTTCCTGTGTAAACTAATCACTGAGGGAACCGGTTGTGAATACGCCATTTTGATTAGTCACAGCTGGGCTGAAGGTAGCCTTGACCGAGGGGGTGGTTACAATTAATGCAGAAAAATACATTTATCTCATACGGACATTATATATCAACCACGGATAAAGGTGGGAACCATTTTACATTTGTTCAAATGAAGAAAATCTATTCAGAGGTCCTTCCCGACCAAGTCAGGCAAATTGAATCTTGAATCTGAACATTTGATATTTCCTCTTAACCATCACTAACCACTCAAATGGGCCCACACCCCTAGAGCCGGTTTGTGGCGTTCATGAAGCAGTAACTGAACCTCTGCCTTGATGCGCACAGCAAATCAGACAGTTTGTCGGTCGAGCAGGTTGGACCACTCAGGACGGACGCCCCGCCCCATCAACTGAATATCTTTATAATCCTGTACACTGTCCTCCCAGGTCCTGTTTGTTTGTGTCTCGCTGTTCTGTCCAGAAACACAGAGCGCTGATCCAATAGGCCACACCTCTGCTGGCTCAGGGTAACAGCACCACACAACAGCACCACGTAACATGAATCTATACGTCAAAGGAACAGAGGGCAAGGTTTTTAATATCTAATGGGATTGATGTGTTTCTTTGAAACCAGATCTTTGTATGAGGCCTGTTATCCGACACCTCTACCTGGTTTGGCCTGGTTTCAAACCGATATCCACATACTCTGGTGTGGCTGTGGACTCTGATATGGATAAACGACAGGTCGAAATGATCTCATTGAAGGACCACTGATAGTATAAAATGAAATAACTACTGAATGCAGACGACATTAAACGTGCAAAGCATTGTGCAATTAAACAACCTCTTTGATCAGGTTGCACTGAAGTACCCCCCCATTAGATGAGATGTTTCATTGTTCAGTACTTTGTGATAATCAATTAATAGTTGTAGTTGTTTATCAATTTTTGTACAAAACTTGAGCAGCTTACTGCTTCCGAAAGGGGAAATGGTTATTTGCCTTTCACTGCGTCTGATTACAACATGAGTACTTTAGTTTTTCTTGGCTGCTTGTCAAGACAAAGCCACATCATTCAACGTCACTTTTGGCTCTGCTAAATAGGGATTGTAACGACGGACATTCTCATCTATTTAAATATAGCTCAAATTATTACTTACCGTTAATCACTAAAGCAATAAAGATTACTTAACATTGAAAATAATTGTTAGTTTGCTACCCTGGACATATTTTGATTTTGAAACAGGTTTGGAGAACTGAAACATTTACACCAGTTAGACTATAAGGAAATTGTATATTAGAAATGGTCTGCTGTGATGAGAGATGAGGTCATCCAATTCCACTGGCTCAGTCCGGTTGGAGATCCAGTAAACCGGTTTGTAGAGTCTCAACTGCTTAAGGGAGGGATTACAGGTCATCTAGGACAAATTAAGTGTAGGTCTAAGACTCAATGTACAGGCAATCTTGTCACGCTAACCAATACAGTGAACAAAACAAGTGTTTTATTTTATCATGTCTTTTATCATATGGATATATGGCAACACATAGCCATAGGAATTTGAAAGCAATATCTGCCATAACCATCAAGGCCATTGATGTCTCTAATGCATTATACTTAAGCACTCTGTCGCTAGGCCTGTCACGATAACAAATTTTGCTGGGCGATAAATTGTCCCAGAAATTATTGCAATAAGCGATAATATTGCCGTTTTGAGACCTTTTTCAACTAATATAATGATAATGGCATAATAATGCAAGTACAACCTTTCAAAGATCAATAAACTGTTATTTCTAAAGAATATTTAACACTGGAACTGGCAGACATTTTAAATATCCAAAATAAATAAACAAAACAACCAAAAACAATCAATAAAATTGAAATAAAACTACATGAAGCGAACTACAACTGTCAGTGAGTGCGCGCCATTTGAACTGTCCTGTTTGTACTTTGTTTGTTGACTAAACGCCCCAGTGATTGTGGACTGAAGACGGAGACGTCCCATGATCTGTTGTATTTTTTTTTCGCAGCTGGGAAAACTGCATCGGATGATTATGCTTTAGGTGCAGATGCATGTTTGTTGTATTGGCGCGTTTAGTTTCTACCGTTTTTCAACAAATGTGATATACCGGCTCGCACAGGTTAAGTGGTTCACCACGGTCATTCGGTTTGAACCCAAAGTGCTCCCACATGGCAGCTGTCGCATGCGGCTTTGAAACCAATTCCATCTTTGTTTTTCATTCCTCCAAATCTCAACTAGCGTTTTCTCTGGCTTGCTACTCCTCACAGGGCTCTCATGCTGCACTCTGGCAGAGAATGTCTAGGAAGACGCGCGGAAGACGGGCGTATAGACGGGCTCTGACTCTGTGTAACTCCAGGGCTCTGCCTGCCCACACAGAGACCATGCGGCTGACCAGTGACTGACACGACTCGAGGGTTATCTCCTAATTAGACCAAGGAAGCGAGCGGGGTCTGTCGAGACCGATGCTCCGGAGTGAAAACTCTTGTCATCCGGTCTCTTTGATAGAGAGAGACACGACAAAAAAGAAAATGAAAAAAAGCTTATTTATCACGGACGGCAAAATTATCGTCTCATTTAAATTTATCGTGCGATTAATTGATTTATTGCTTATCGCGACAGGCCTATCTGTCGCATTTGAATCACTTTGCTTACTGTATGGCGGTGAGGCTGAGTGTAGTCCCTTCTCATTTGGGTTGGCCGTGGCTCACTTGTGCCCTTTACAAAGTATGTCTCAATGCTGTCAATCTGCTCTGCTGCGCCTGTATTTCCCCTCAAGGATAAATGAATAAAGAACTTGTTTTTTTATAAGGTATGACAATCTTATCTAGAAATCCAAGCATTTTACTGAGCGGAATACATGAGAAGAACGCTTGTGACTGCGTGTCTGTCTAGTTTAGCCGCCAAGACGCCTCAGGGTCGCTGTGTGACCTTGGGGGACCTAGTGATGTCTCTCTCGACCCAGGAGCATCATGGGTGATATTGACCACTCTTGTCTGCTCTGCTCTAGTGGGGGGGGTGAACCGGTGGCGGCCGAAACCCAACGCCCTGGCAGGACGCTCAATGACAACAACACTCACATATCTCCTTGCTGTTCCTTTTTCAAACTAAATGCAGGCAACGTTCACTTGCAAAACGCACACACGAGGGGGAGACTGCAGTGTCGAGGGCAGTGGTCAAACATGAATACACGGAGTGGAGTAGGAGATTGAAACGTGTTCCCTCCAAAGCATGAGATGGGTTATTTTCTCTGTGTATTGTGGAAGGTCACTGCTACTTGAAGCATTCCCAGGCGAAATGCGAAATATCCTCCAGATACCAGTTTTCCAGATAGGGGACTGAAAGTAGGAGAAGAAGAGAGAGAGAGCAGCAGAGAGGAGAGGATGAGAGAAAGCAGGAGAGGAGAGAGCAAGCAGCAGAGAGGAGAGGCAGAGGGAAAGCAGGAGAGGAGAGAGAAAGCAGCAGAGAGGAGAGGCGGAGAGAAAGCAGGAGAGGAGAGAGAGAGCAGCAGAGAGGAGAGGCGGAGAGAAAGCAGGAGAGAGGGACAGAGATGGGAGGGCTATAGAGAGGACAAGAGGATTGAGGTAAAATTAGATAAAATAGAAGGAGAGCAGAAGCGGAGAGAGGTTAACGGTAGAGAAGGAGAGAGCGCAGCAGAGAGGGCCGGATGAGAGACGAGGACAGGAGCTCAGGAGAGGCGAACAGGAGAACTGTAGACCATGAATCTTTCATGGAGAAAAGCTGACATGTTCCCCTGTGCTTGCCTCTCCCCTTTGGAAACAAACCAAAAACGGATTGGAAGCATGTGTACGTGTGCACGTGTGTGGTGTGTGTTTCTGTGTTTCTGTGTAGGGTTGTTTGTGTGGTTGACATTTTGTGTGTTGGCACTGCTGTTATTATGTTTGACAATTTTGTGTACGTGACAGTGTGTGTGTGTGTGTGTGCCTTACAGTGTGTGTGTGTGTGTGTGTGTGTGTTTACCCCATTTCCCCCCAACCTCCCCATAAATGGTTTAGCCCATCATTAGGCCAGATGTCCTTAATACAATGCGTTATATATGGGTAAACGTTGTTATTACATAATGTGTGCCGTCAAGGTGACATCAAGTCAGGAATGCGATAAGAAAAATTGATGTTTTGAATTGATAAACGGAAGGCCAGGTGCCTTGTCATTGCATAAGGCTGCATCAGCATCCCTCTACCTTTTGACCTTGCTGCATATAGCTTGGCTTATGAGCTAACATACAGTACATTGAACTATTGGAGAGAAAGAGGGGTAGTGAGAGAGAGAGAGAGAGAGAGTCAAAGAATGAGAGTGAGAAAGAATGCGAGAGAAAGAATGAGAGGGAAAGAATGAGAGGGAGAGAATGCGAGAGGGAGAGAGAAAGCGCTATGGGCGGACTGGGAGATGGAGAGTTTAACAGCCACAGTGTCAGGCTGGCTCTGCCTCAGTGGTGCAGGGGTGGAGCGGTGAGCTGCGGTGGTGGTGCGGGCGGTGTGGGGTGCACCAAGTGTGTGGCGCATCAAATTTTAATGGGAGCATCAGTGCACAGCATCGGACTGCATTACCCCCCCGACCGGCCGCTGCTACAGGAGGATCTAAGTGGAAAGATGATGCATCGTCGATAGCACGAACACAAGACAAATTATTTAATCTGGTTGATTGCGGAATATCGATCGGCCACCGTCGACACGACATGGCCGTTTTCGATGCGGGATAGCGATTCCATCTCAAGGTTCAATGGCTGGAGGATATTGTTTATCTGCGGTTCAGTTGTCCAAAACTCTGAGGCTAAAGCTAAAAAGACAGCTGAGGATCATTAGGAATCTGCTGCTGGATTCCCAACATCAACTCATTGTCACATTGTTTAGATTAAATTCGATTTGATTAATCAGAGTAGACTAAACTAAACAACATCCTACAACTAACCTTAAACTACAGCTACCCGATAACCAGTCCGTGTTCGCTAGGACACCAAACAACCATCCTCTTCCCAACACAATGAACGCAATGAGAAAAAAAAACAGACAATACTGTTAGAGAAGACAACGTTGGAATACCCGCTGTGCCGCGCGCGTCCCGGGTATTAAGTTCTCGGCTCAGGGAAAGTGACACTCTACCGGAGGACGGCAGTGGAACGGAGCCATTGTGCACGGGGAGTCGACCAGACGCCTGACAGGCAGGTCTTTGTCTCGCCGCTCAGGGGTCGAGTTCCCCAGCACACCTGCGCTGTGACAGGACTGGCAGCCATCTTGCAGAAGCAGCCTGACAGAAGATGTGGGCCCATTCATAAAGTGATGCTAATAATAATAATGATATTAATAATGATAATAGATGGTGTGGATGAATAAGAAGTAAAGTCCCAGAAGTCAGGCTGATTGAAATTATTATTTTTTTGTGTTAATTTCTTCATATATTTACGAAAAGCTAAAATAGATCATGGCTAGACGATTAGGAATCCTGTTACAACACCAGGAGTACATCAGTGTGATGGTGTTATTGATTTCAGATTTTGATGGAGAGCGAGTCAATGTCAGGTTAATGTCTCTCCAGGTTTATACTTTACACTTATATTATAAGATAATTATCGAATAATTGTAAGTATTAAATTGTTATATAGTTGCCTCATTTGATTATTATATACATGTATGATTCAAATTGTATCTAAATGCATAGTTAAAATAAAATAATAAAAATGTATAAATGTGAGTCATGTAAAACACATGACTCACATTTAATCAAAATGTCATGACATTTTATCCCTTCCTCACTGAAAGATGTTCACTGTATTCATCATTCCTAATTTCCTTGGGCAATATAGGCTTCATATTTCAGTTCAAGTTACGAAACATTACTACAACCTCATGTAATGCAGTGCATATGAACAAAGATCGCATTCACGGATAGGGCCTTCGGCTTAACTTCAGAATAAAAGTATTCCCATTTACATGTTGTCCCTAGAGATCAACCTATCATAATTATGTGCAAACTGACATGTGCTACCCAGGCTCCCACAGGCTGCAAAACAAGCCTGTGAACTACCACATGTTACTCTGTGAACGCTTAAGCAAATAAAAAAAATCTGGCTGATCAATTCTAGATTTATTAACATCAATATCTAGCTTGTTTAGTAGTTTTTTTTCGTTACGTGGCTATCCTTTCTTATGACATCGTCTATTGCTCCCGATTAAAAGTTCTGACGGTTTTACCTGTTGATGCTAACTCCCTTACCTGCTAGTCCAGCTAGCTTGGCTATTTAAGGCCCCACCAGCTGTTAAACGACGCCTCTGGTGAAAGAATGAGGTACCGCTGTGGCTCAAATCGCATCCTTGATCTACACCTCCTGGCCTGTTGCGGATAGCCTAAAAGCCTACAATACCTACAAGGCTCTCAACAGCCTGACTCCATCCTATACCTCTCCAACCTACTGCACCACCACACCCTCCTGCACATCCCCAGGACCAAGCGCTGAAGCTGGGGTGACAGGGTGTTTTCAGTCACTGCCCCCTCTCTGTAGAACTCATTGCCAATGCACATCCAAACTGCCCCCACACTGTCATAATTTAAAAAGGCCCTCAAAACCCACCTCTTCAGACTAGCCTTCCCCAGCCAACCCTCCACCCCACCCGCCCCCCATCTCCCATGTTTTAATTCCTACTTATTTTTTATGTTCTATTGAAGTTTACTGCTTGATTTTATCCTAATGCATGTAAAGCGTCTTTGAGAACTTTGAAAAGCACTATATAAGATTGATGTATTATTATTTTTATGTTTTTAGAAAAGGTAAAACTAAAGTAAAGTCTCTTTTTAGCACATTAAAGAGAGTAACAGAAAGATTGGAAAGAGAGAGCGAGAGAGAGAGAGAAAGAGAGAGAGACATAGACAGAGACAGAATAAGAGCCAGAGAGAGAGAGCCTGGGTGGACAAGGTTAATCTGTATCTTTGGGCAAGAGCAGCCAGTGAGCACCGAACACGTCTCTCAAATGGAAATTCTAAGAAACGAAACAAACAAACCTACTTGACAAATACAAACACACACACCTAATCCACCTGATGGCAAGTTTAACGGCTTTTAAAGATTATGATTCCCATCTAGAAGACCGGTTTAACTGCTCAGCTCTCAGCCGAGGTCATCCATGTTCTCTCTCTCTCTCTCTCTCTCTCTCCCTCTCTCTCTCTCGCTTTCTCTCTCTCTCTCTTTCTTTCTCAGACGTGTGGGCGAGCGTGGGCGTGGCGGGGCCGTGCCACCGCCACCACCACAGCCCGTACCGCTCGGGCCGGTCCGCCGTGTTATTTCCACACGTCGGTGGGACCGCGACATGGCCCAGACGAGACGTTGGGAAACCCGCGGGGAGGAGCCGCGGCCGGCCCAGGGACGGCGACGCCCACGTCTGCCCAGGGGTTCAAAGCCGTGGTGACCGCCGTCGCCCGCCGCCCGCCACCCGTCTTCACCATAGCGGGTGGAGAGAGTGTGTGTAAAGGCCACCGTGTACCGACCACTTGCGCACGCACACACGCACACACACACACACACACACACACACACACACACACACACACACACACACACAGACATCCTCAACTTCTGCAGAGAGGATACTGGGGCTTCACCGAGAACACAACGGTTGAATAAACAACACTGTCAGTGAACACCAAAAAGCGGAAACCTCTCCCATCATATTTCTATTTGACCCTCTATTCCCCAACGGAGTCACTGTGTGAGTTTGCCCCCCCCCCCCCGGGCCTTCAGAGCATACTTTGCTACGCTCTCCGAGTGGAACAAACAAAGGCCATCTTAATCTTTATCTCTTTGTCTTATCCGTCATCATCAGATTTCAGCAAGGTTAGCCCTCGCCTACATTTGATGTGGAGGTCTTTGTGTGACCGATACAGAAAAACAAATGGCGCTTCTATGAAATCCATCAGGTAGGAAACCATAAGTATGAGATTTGATGTTTGAGCAGCCCAACAATAGCCCTATTCAGGGCTGTTTACCGTGTTCCTGCACTGCGCAGCGCTTGAACCCAGGCCAGCAGAGTTTTGCTCAGGGATGGTCGGGCACGCCGTGACTTGTCCCGTCGCTGCTCAAATATTCACTTGCCAGTTCCCAGTGTGTGTGTGTGTGTGTGCGTTTGTGCGTGTGTATGAGAAAGAGAGAGAGAATGTATACGTGCTAGCGTGTATTTGTGCGCGCATGTAGGTGTGTGTGCATTCGGTATGTGATAATGTGAAAGTGTATGTGCGAGCGGGTATTTGCTCGAGTGTGTGTGCGTGTGGGAAGGGGTGAACGCAGGCAAGAGAGTTAAGAGCTATCGCCAGATGAGAGTACCTCAGTGAACCTCATTGACGCGCACGCATGAATTCCCCCACACACACACTGTATGTGTCATTCTGCGAAAGGACAAACTGAGTGTGTGAATCCCTCAGAGAGGGAGAGAGAAAGAGGGAAAGAGAGAGGGGGAGAAGAGAAATGGCTAGAGGTGGAGAGAGAGAGAGGTGTGAAAGAGAGGGAGGAGGGAGAGAGAGAGGCAGAGAGATAGCGACAGCTGTACTCAGAACACACTCAATACTATACATTCCTTCCCCTTGAGATGGTGAAAACACAACTCCTCCCCTCATCTCCTCACCTCCTCACCTCTCTGCGTGGCCTCCTCTCTCTATTCATATACCTCTCTTCTGCTCTTCTCCTCATCTCTCCTCCGCTCCATCTCCCCCTCACTCTCTATCCTCTGAAGTATTTTGCTCATGATTTTCTTTTACGGGATCAAATCAACCATCAAAATAAAAAATAAATGGCAGCTCAACGGAATCCCTTGCCGCTGCTGCTTTCTTCCTGGATCCTCTGCCGATCAGGTCATGTTTTATTCCTGAGCTCCACCAGATAGGAAAGGCTTGTTGTTGACAGCCTCTCTGATAACGCCTGGTTATGGTAACGTCATGGCTCTCTGTGTCCACAGAGCCATGACGTTTAATCTATAAACCACTTAACACACATCCTCTGGCCTTAATAACACTAAAATAGGTTTGGGGGGGGGAAGTTAAAGTCAGAAAATGTCAAAATAGAAAAACAGCTAGTTATAAAACAAAATTGATTGGGGGGGGGGGGGGGAAATGAAAGTTAGGAAAACAAACAATTTTATTTGAGAGTGCCTCCCACTCGTCCTGTCTTAAACCTCTCCTCTCTAACAGGAGCTGAGTAGGTTTTCCAGTGTGTGGGACTGCGCGTGGTTAATGTTATTGCACATAAATAACCACAATAGCTACCAGATGAGCCCGGCTGTCTCGTTGTTTCTCCCATGCGTTCTTAATCACACTAATTCTGGGGAAAGAACAGGAGCCGACTGCTTAGGACAGGAACCCTGATTAACTTCCACATGACATGTTTATTTTGCCCCCATGTCGTCGTCGGCTGATTTTACATTCATGTTGGGAGTTGAGCTGTGTGTTTACTCCAAACACTTGTGTTGTGACTCATTCTGTTAACGCCAAATTGTCTCCTGTGCAGTAGAAATGACTTCACTGTGTACTGAATCGCGTTCCTTGTTCTTCTCTCCTCGACCTTTGTTGGTGTCTGATACATGAAACCCCATTCCTTCTTGTTGTTCATGCAAAGTGTTGATATCATGTACTTGAGTCCAAGGTTATGCACTCACCCAATCTAAGCAGAGAGCCCAACGCAGCATGAAAGGAATAAACGGTCTGCTTCTTTGTTCGTGACTCTCTAACGCTGTATATTTTAACTGTATATTTTGCTGTATGTATGGGAACACATCTTTAGAGGTCTCTCGTGAAAACTGCTGCGGTGTCCCCCAAAGAGAACTCAGCAACATTAGAGACTAGAAACATTGCATATCAATTCACAACATCACTGAATAATAACCTATGGCTGAGTACCAGGGCTGTATTGTCTTCAAAGACACGTCTCTCTGCCGATATCCCCCACCCCCCCCCACTCACAGGGATTAGTGTTCAGTCCACAGGGAAAAACACACCCACCGCAAACTACAACACTCTTGTTTCCCTGATCACGTGTTGATTCAAGACTCCAATCATCCACGTAATTCCATACTACCATGATGTTTATCCTCCAGCACCCCTAACCTCATCCTCACCACCACCACCACCACCACTTGGCTCTGATGCAGGTCATCATGTGTTGCTGTCCCAGTTCCATTGACCTTGTCTATTGTTTCTCAACACGCTGTACCCCCCGATCTCAATCCCTTCACAGGCCGGGCCCCAACTCTCCCAGCCCCACAAGGCTCCTGTACAACGCATTACTGTTTGGCATTTCTCCACTAATTACACCAAACTGCGTCTCTTTCTGCCCAATCAGTAAGGGGAGTAAGAGGCTTCCTGCTTTTGATTGGCTGTCATGGTGGTCGGAGGAGGGGGGGCGGGGGGCGGGGGGGGGGGGGGGTGTAACATTGCTGCAAGCCAATCTGAGGAGCATCGCCATTAGGAAGATGATCACTTCCTCCCTCGTTCGCCCCTCTGTACTGCTTCTCTCTTCTCGTTCCCAGCTCAAGCAGCCAATGGGAGTCGAGGGGCGGGGAAAAGCAGCGATAGGGGCGACAAGGCCAATTATAAGGAGCTCCCAGGTGCCAGACATGTCATCTTAATGGTCTCTGCTGGTCCCCTGGGCAGGTCCCAGGGCCTTAGAGAATATTATTTTAGCAGATGAACCCGTCAAAGAAGGCAAAAGGGTGGGTCTGTTCTCTCTCCTGTTTGCCCATTATGAGATGATCAAGGTACCTTTCCTTTGTTCAAACCACACAAAGGGATGTTCAGCTCATTACCGCCACGTTTCCGTAACCTGGCAATACTTTTTTCAGTACAGCTGGCCCACCGTTGCTGATACATTCTGAGACGCCAGTGTGATCTGAACCCTGGGGTTCTCGTCTCGGCTCATCCTAGCTTGTCTTTGGGCTGAATGGGAGGAAAGTGCAGACCGGCATACGAAATAATGATTGCGGCAGGGACGACGTTCGCTGGGAGTGTCGGCTGGAAATTCAGCCCGGGCCGCAGAGATAGGGTCCAACAGTGCTTCTGCTCCAAGACCGCAGGATGTGGAATAGGAAGGTTTTTTCCGGGTTGAGGATCAGGTGATGCGGCCAGACAGCGCAAACACTGTAGTACAAAGTCTCCCCAGGTTATGACTATAAATAAAAGAAGAAGGGGTCGAAACGGACAAAACTGTTAACTTGTACCCTGAGGAGGAAGCAGGGCGGTGTTTTGATGAGTCAGCCTTCCCCGGAGTGAGCAGGAAATAGAAGAGAGGAGAGAACGCGGGCTTTAGTTTCACAGACTCGGCGGCCATCACTCCTCTTTACAGGAGCAGCAGAAAGCCTCTTCAAAACGTACAATTCCCGGCGGGCCATAAAGACATCCGGGGAGGTGGTGCAGGTGGAGGAGGAGTGGGAGGAATGGGAGGGAGGGGGGGGGGGGGTGTTATCAAGGGGGGGAGACTCGGCTTGATGACCACCTTCAGCCTCACAAACCTCCCACGCATGGCTCATGGTAAGCAGCAGGCCATTACACCCTCGCAGGTAAAAGTGTGAAGCATAAAATGGAGGCCGTCATTAAGGGAACAGACGACAGACTTCGTTTTATTAAAAAAAAAAAAAAATGAGTGCATGACGACCAAAGAGTTTTGGAGTGTCAAGCGGGAGCCTGAGGTAAAAAGGCAGCTAGCTTGTAGTCGTTCGTGTAGCACACGATACGCCGCTAAAGGTACCCGCTTTCATGCCATGTCTGTTTCATGGCGCTCCGAAGAGGCTGGCTTTCATTTTAGAAAACTGTGTCACACAGGGATGCTGAATCGTAGGTTGAAACCACGCTGAGACCCAGTTCCAATCCGTTTGGTCAGGGGAAAAACATGTTCTTATCTCATGTGGGACGCGGCTCTGCGAATTGAAGGCACCCTTGTTTATGTCACTAGCAAGAAGGACGTTTGGACCATTCCGATGTCAGAATTTAATTACTTAAAAAGGGGGGTTTAATTTATTTGCAGTTGACAGTCAGCAACATAAGCCAAATATTCAGCGTTTTTTTTACGGATAAGCTACTAAACTCAACATATTGTCATCATTTAAAACAAGGAGGTTGGTCTAACATTCCGTTTAAGCCAATGAGGTTTCTTGATCACGGCCCATATGCGGTAAACTCCTCTCTCTTCTGTTACAAAAACCAGATGATGTCATGGTGTTACAAGGATGGCGGGGGGAGGGTAACGGACACAGGTCTCACGAGTGTGTGGCCTCGGTGTGAAAAAAGTGAGTAAAAGTACAACTTTATTGAGTAGAGCCCCACCCCCAACACACACACACACACACCCTTCCCCCCCATTGAGATAATGACTGCTTTACAACCAACTGGTTTTTGTGTTGTCTTTACGACCAACTGCTCTTTGTGTCGTCTGTTAGCAAGGTTAGCCACAAATGCCCAGTGGCTCCTGTGTAAATAACTATGGTCCATGAAGTCCAGCCTATTCCAACAGACGTAGTGTAATGGGAAAGTGTTTTTTTTTTACTAAAGCTCTCTTGAAAGTAATTACTTTATGTCCGACACACCATTTCTAAATGTCATTGTCCTAAAAGGAAGAAGGAAAGGGCCTCCCCTTCATTGACCTGGCCCCTTGCAACTGTTAATGTACCGGCTGTTTGGGGACGTGGTGTAGGTATGGGCAGGGACTGTTTTCACTTGAATTTGCATGCGTGACACTTGGGAGTAAATAAATAAGTTGGCATAAACAGAACCTGTTATTCCTGTGGTTTGAAATGGTGGGGAGACTTACCGACAGCACACTTATCAAATATATCTGATACACTTTCCCAAAAGGAAACAAACGTGTAATATTGTACCCGCTCTCCCTAATGTTACCAAATGAGAAGAAAAGGGGCCAGGGATAGGGCTGCTATTTTTTCACAGCACAACACTGACAAATGCAACCAAACACTTCCACAGTGGCATTCAGCGAGAGCGCTTTGCACACCCCAATGGATGGGTACACTTATCTCCGAAAAGAGTAAACTTTTCAAGGACTCCCAGCTGATTCCCAGTGAGTCTCTGTGCTCTTGTGTAGCAACAGCCTTTATATGTCTCTTATACACCAGGGCCAAGAGCAAACCTGGAGGTCAACTGGTGGTTCAGAAAACCACTGTTTCCAGCATTTGCGGTACATTGTGTACTGTAAACTCTCCCCGCAGTTTCTGCACTCACTCAAAAACTTGAAAACCTGTCGATACACCCTGAGCAAGAAAAAAATCCACTTTAGAAAAAGGGCAAGACTGCCTAACTATGACGCAATCGAGATGTGTGTCTTGGCCGCCTTTTCTATTAACCCAAATCCCTGCTGAAGATAAGACCAATGTCAAATGGCATTTTGTATATTTATTACTTTGACTAAACGACTCAGAGCTGCAATTAGCCTGCAGGGCATCAGGGAAAATTATCATTACTTTAACATGCAAGACCTTTGACGCTTGTTCTTATCTCAAGCCAATTTCCAGGCAAAATAGTTAAAAGAGTGTAACACAGAATCCTGTCATTCCCAAAAGAGTGAACGACAGTTGGTGAGCAGCACAGCGCCAAAGCCAATGTTGACTCTGCCACTGGAGCCCCTACAGAAAGATTATCAACCACTCAGGGGAGTGGGTGGAACATTTTGTGTCGTATGACCATTTATGAAACATATGAAGGATGTTCTGTTTTTGCTCCGAATACAACCACAGTTGTGTTACTCCCTTGTCAAATCCTAATTCCGATGATTGTTTTTGGAGTTTGTGTAAGTATTTTAAGATACACACTTTTTTTTTGTTAAATCCTATTCAGCAATGCCCCAAGCACCGATGCAATGTACCATCGCAATTCATGTAAAACAATATTAAAACATAATGAGCAAAACAAAAAAAACAAAGAGGCTAAAAAAAAAAGACAACTGCCACAAGCATCAGCAAGAAAAGAAGGAGGAGTGCCGGAGTGGAGCCAGGGAGCCGTCATGGCCGCCGCCGCTGTAATGAGATTCCGGGGCGGGGGCTTTCCTAAGTCGAGTGAAGCCTCCTCTATAGAAAACAGCCCTGTCAGGACCTGTGCGGCCGGCCCTCTCTTTATGCCACTGTCATTTAGCATCTGCGCTAGCGTGTCAAACAGAATGCCATCCAAACTCTGGCAGTGGTCCCACCTCCCCCACCCCCCTCTCCCCTTCCTCCCTTCCTCCCTCCCTCCCTCCCCCCCTCCCACCACAGAGGGGGGAACAGGAAGCTGAACAATAGCCCCAGAAAGACAGATGATGTTACACCACCGCCATTGCCACGGCATTCGTCAGCTAAAGAGGGGGAGGAGGAGGAGGAGGAGGAGGAGGAGGAGGCTGGTGGTGGGTTCCTCTATTGATGGATGGAAGGTTGAGGGTGTGGCGTTCAAAGGACAAGTGGATGAATGAGTGGATGAAAAGATGAATTATTGACCAGGGGAAGAAAAACAAATACAGTAGTAGGTGAGTTTACAAAATGAAACCCTGAAGGAGGTGTTTTTAGTAAAAAAAGACAAATATAAATGTAAAATAAATGAACGCCAGGGTGAGAGGCTTAGTCATACCAATGTGGTTATAATGGGGAAACATTCTGTCTCTCTCTCCCTACCTCCCTCCCTCCTCTCTATTAACATTTTGCTGGGCTCACATTTACAAGGACCTTAAACTCCTGGGTCTCCCCAGGAGGAGGAGAGGGGTCCATCAGCCAGGGTCGGGGTGGGGGTGTGGGGGCGGGGGTCCAGGGCTGCAGGCTGCCCAGATGCAGAATGACAGAGCGGGCCTTGGGCTGGCCAAATGCCACTGCTCTACACCCGGATCACGACACCGCAGCGCAACAGCGAGTACGAAGCGACACAGCGCACAAAAATAACACACCAAAATAACAACACACGACGCGTCACGACAAAACCACACAGCACCGCAATAAGCAGACGCAGCAACACAACAACACGGCGGAGAAACAGGGCCAAACCACACCGGACAACACGTAACATAAGGGACAACAACACAACCCGGCACGGCGACTTGGTACATGGTAGTGCAGCACACAGCACCCCCACAAACAACACAACAACAGACAACAAAGACAGGAGCGCTCTGTGAGGGAGGATGTGTCTTAGGAGACACAGTGGTTTTAAAAATCGGAATTTGTCAGTGGAAAAAATATATTTTTATACAACCAAGACAGGACTGACTGAAAAATATAATATATAATCGTAGTGAAACAGTGTCATTTTTTTTTTTTTCTCTGTGTGTGTGTGTGTGTGTGTGTGTGGTGTTGAATCCCAGGGAGAGGAGAAGGCACCCTGTGTAGATTGTGTTAAATATAAGTTTTCATCATCATCCACAATGGAGTTAAATATAAAAATAGCAACTAGGTTTCCTGTCTTGATTCTCAAGGCATGAGGCTTAGTCTGAATTGAGTGCCTCTTAAAGAGACAATACAACAGCAATATGCTTCAATATTAAGCTTAAAAAATATTAAGCTGAAAAACATGAAATGTACTCCAATGTGAAATAAATGTGAACTAATGCAAATGTGATGTGCCACACAAATCAGCAGCCCCGGAATTAATTTAAAGGAAAAAAAAGATTCAAAAGTAACATATTTTCCTTTTGTTTTGTTTTGTAAGAAACACCCTGAAAATCTAGTTACCATGGATACCTGGGTACCATGTGCAATGAATAAAGTATCTTGCTGTGGCACAATGGAACAGACAAAACTTCTGGAAAGGTCGGTTACAAAATTAGATTTAGAAAAAAACGTTCTTGAGAAGTTACCTGACAATAACACACCACTTACCCTACTTAAACAACCCGTTGGTTGGTTTGCTAGGAGTAATAACAAATCTAAAACCTTCTGGTTTATCATTTTACACAAAATATATATCTAATATCTAATATCTAAAATTCACCCAGAACCTTTTCAGAGACGGCTGCAAAACACGTTCTCAGACCCCCTGGCGTTAAGCTCATTCTGTTTTCACTTTTACACACTCCACACAACAACCCAAAACACTTGTGGTGTTAGAGACAAGAGGTCAAAGGGCAGACACAAAGAAAGTGTGTTTTGACAAGGCCACGCCCCTTTGGATTCCCACGCACGACAGAGGGGTGGGTTAGCTGTGATTAACCCCCCCTTCCCCCGGCCTGCTAGCTTGCCATTGATTTTTCAGGGGACACCTGCTTTCAGGAAGACTGCAGAAGAAGGAAAAACAGCTGCAATCTCAGAGGGCCAAAATGGCAGGGAAATGGGACTTCCTTATGGGAATCACCTTATGATTGGCCATCCTATGGGGACTAGCGCATGGCTAGTTCATTATGCAGACTTGCTTATGTTGGGTAAGCTTTACAGGGATTTCTTTATATGGACTTCCGTTTAGGGATATGGACTTAGTGGTGGGGACGTGGTTATGGGGACGTGGTTAGGGAACTAACTTATAGGAACTTATTTGTACGGATGTACTTTTAGGGACTCATTTATTAGGGACTAACTTATGGGGACCACAATGAGGGGAAGTGACAGTAGATGATGGATGCCAAGGGCCACCTTGGGACGTGCTTACAGAAGAAATTGGGTAACCAAATATCTAGTCACTAGGGGAGTTTACGCCCGCACAGATGCTTTGCTCATTAACCTTGGGCCTTGATGAGTCAAATGAATTACAATTATTAATCTATTCGATGATCGACCAAAAGTGAAACGACTCAAATCTTTTAGCCACTGGTATTGTGGTAAAAATACCCCCGGAAACATACTGCATTATGCAGATGAATTTGCTTGCTTTCTCTCTGTCAGATCGTTCTAAAATGAATACTTTGGTATTCCTTGGCTGCTTGTCAAGACGAATCAAAGCAGACAAAGCAAGTTTATTTTTAGACATCACTTTGTCATATGTTTTTCCATACCGAGTTATGCCGTTACAAATGATACATCTTTTATCACATAATCCAAAATAAATTATAGCGTAGACCACAATCGGAATAACAGCCATTAAATGTACACATACAGTATATACATGCATGTATAAATATGTTAATATATACATACATTGCACATGCAACTATTTTCTGTAGTTTTATTTTCAGATGCCTCATTTCATTGACATTAGGCTATACAGTTTTATTGCGCTAGTGTGAAGATACCTTGCTCTATAATAACTATGACATACTATGTTAAACCGTACCATACCAGTCTATGAAATGCGTTACTCTCTATACTTTACTACACTACTCTATCCCATACGATGCCAGAATATATCATACGATACATTATATTAATTTCTGTCTGTTTTTTTTCCCTTCCGTGTTGTTCTCGTTGCAGGGAGAGCTGCACAACACTCACGCAGCACAGTTGCTTTACTCGTGCACACACAATGAGGTCAGCACGTGACCTCTCTCTCTCTCCCTCTCTCTCTCTCTCTCTCTCTCTCTCTCTCTCCCTCCCCCCCCCTCCCTCCCTCCCTCCCTCTCCGCTCTGGGCACAGTGTTAGTGTGCTTCTTCTTCATCCGAGTGAATGTTAATGTTACGGCGTTCTGACACATTGCGTTTGAGTGCGCAGATTTGCCCAGCGCGCGCGCACACACGCATGCACACACGCATGCAAGCACACACGCAGGTTACTAAAAATACCGCTGCGCATGCTCGCAAGCTAGCATGCTCAAGAAGCTCACGCGCCGCCACAGCTCCTGTGTGGCATGAGACTCGGCGCGGGAGAGGACTCTCTCAGAGCGCCGCCGGGATGCGATGGACGGCATGTGAGCTTGTTGTGCTCTTCTGCGGGGACCATGCAGGCGTGGCCCACCGACTCATTACACATGCATGTATGTGCTGCTATTCTACCATTTAGGGATTACAGCATACACTTTAATTCACAGTGAGTTACAGTCAATGTCACTGAGGAGCAAGTAGAAGGTCAGGGCATTTTGCTTAAGGATGCCTACAGACTGCAGACCTTAGGGGATTGAACCCAAGGCGTTTTGGCTGGGAGTTTGAACCCGTACTAGCATTATCCACCACCCCTGCATGTAGGAGTAAGTGTTCTACTGAACATGGCACAAAGATAACAAAAGAGGAAGGAAGGCTAGCGTTTGTGATGCGATCTTCCCGATGGCGTTTTGATGGACTTCAAGGAGGATATTTTGTCTGCGCGCGGTGGTGGGGTCCCGGCCGTGCAGATTCAAGGAGGAAACACTTGTTCCACAGTCTGAAGGGCGCACGGCCACTCCTGACATTTCCCATTTAAATACTAATGACACAGATTCATATTCAAGTCAGGAATACAAATAATGTGAGGCGGGGGGGAGAAAAGACACATCTCCAGTCACGAATATTAATTGGCCAAATTTAATTAATCTCCCAGATAAAACAGTTAGAATCGTTTCTTATCAAAGTAATGAAGACAACATAAGCTGGGACATGCAAAATACCGACAGTACATAGCAATCTATGATTCATGCATTAATTATTTGTAGTTATTGACATTTGGCTAAAAGTGCACGACTACTGTTCATGTAGGCGAACAGAGTTTACGATTACATCGTCTAGCCGACCGCAAACATCGTGCCTTCGAGCAGAACAAAAGATTCTCAAAGGATAAGAAACCGAGCACAATTAACACAGCCATAAGATGAACTGTGTTTATCATGAAAAATAATCCATGCTGTAATCCAGCCGCTCAGTATTCATATGCACCCCGCACGGATCTCTATCTACACCGGGAACCGCCACACAAACCAGTCTCCCAGAGGACGCACAAAGGGCCTATTCATGGCAGCCTGGCCTGTGACCCATCCTTGAAATTCCTTTAATTCAAAATATAACATGGGCTCTTTATCGCTCCCCTTGTTGGACTTGTACGCTGTGTATAAAAAAAGCCAAACAGCACCATTGCCTTGGCCAGGTGAGAACTCAAGGTGTGTAGGCAGCGAGCGTTCAAAGCTAACAGATACTTCTTTCATTGGGAACGTCTTTGTCTACCTCCGGGAGCAGTTGACAGAATACCTAATTAAACACACTGTATATCTGCACACCCACACTGCAAACTGGGCTGGGTTGGCTTTGTTAATCACTTGGTGTAAAAGTTAAATAAACTGCCCCTTTGGTACAAGAATCACCAAGAACTAGAACAAGGGCAGGACAAAAAATGAATATGCTGCCGCCCAAGGCTGTGAAACAAACGTAAAAACTGGTTAGACGCTGTGTTTCTATCCCTCATCCATTCAATAATATACCAAATCAGTAGGGATTATTATAGCATTATTCATGCTAACTCTATTTGCACATATCTCAGCTGACAAATTATCTTCGGCTGATATCAACAAGTGTCTGCCAATTCAATTCTATAATTTTTCTTGACTTCTGCTGGAGTAGGTTCATAGTTTATTTATATGATAGAGAATAGCCTGCTAACCATTGAGTAAATTTGACCCATTTTACTGACAAAATCCCACAAATGGACTACACTAAAGCCATTTAATGGAGGCATTTGTGTGCGTTATCGCATATTGAATTAACTTAAAAATTCCAAAGCACCGAATCCATTCATGAAATCTAAATCAAATCAACCAATCTTTTCCAGTTCATTCTCCAACGCGCCTAAAAAAAAACTGCTGAACATGTGAAGTGACTCCGACCGTTTGTGCCTGGATGGTGTCAATCTAGGGAGAAGGAAATGGCAGCAGTCTGGGACGTGGCCTTGGGGTTTCGGCGCCATGGTGAATTCTTCAAAGCTCAAAGCGTGAAGAGCAGTTGGGGATGTCAGTATTCCCCCGACATTCACCAATGATCAATCCTTCCATCATCCTCCCATCTCGTGGCCTGGCCCCACACACACATCAGCATCCGCAGATACCGCAAGTGGCTCAATGCATCTCCCATTCTCTCTCTCTCTCTCTCTCTCTCTCTCTCTCTCTCTCTCTCTCTCTCTCTCTCTCTCTCTCTCTCTCTCTCTCTCTCTCTCTCTCTCTCTCTCTCTCTCTCTCTCTCTCTCTCTCTCTCTCTCTCTCTCTCTCTCTCTCGCTCCCTTTCTCGCTCTTTCTAACTCAAAATGGCAGCTTGAGTAAATAAATAAATATGCTGTGTTGAGTGGTGAGGAAGAGTGAATACTGTGTGGATGCTGAGCATCCTCTTCACCCTCCCCCATCATCCTCTCCTCCCTCCCTCCTCTCCCCTCCCCTCCTCTCCCATCCTCTGTGCACTCCTCTCTCAACAGCCCCGACATCCCAGTTGCCCATAGAAAGAGACAAAGACAGTTGTCCTTTTTTTAGCCTGCCGTGTTGAGCCTGAAAACCAAACACAGGCGGACAGGAGTCGCACTCCCCCTTTTAAAAGTGGGATCATCCGCAGTTCAGTGTCGGCAATCAGCCGGCGGAACGCAGTTCAAACGGCGGAGATGCGAGGAAAGTCAAACAAATCAAAAACCGGCGAATACGCGCCGCTCTTAAGGTGGTGGTGTAATCACAGGCCCCTCGTCGCCGCAGGCCCCACTCCAACTGCAATCAGGAGTGAGAAACACCCATACAAAATCACGCGCCGCTGCGCAGGGGGACCGCGCGCCCGCCCATCCCCACCCCACCCCCCTCCCGGAAGGAGGACACCATTTGCGCTCCACGTCGACGTCGGTTTGTGTCAAGCGGTCGGTTCGCCGTCCCCTGGCGAGGACGCGAAGGGCACACACGGAAATAAACAAAACAACCCTTAATGTGGAAACATTTCCCCCCACTGCCACCGCCATTGTCCTGATCAGCCCCGGCGGGTCCCCTGTTCTCCATTCAACACCGCATCCATCACAGCTTTTGATTCAGCGGGAATATAACCTAATCTATCCCTCTGATCTATCGCCCGGCGCCACATTCCAACTCTGCCGCCGCCGCCGTGGCAACAGAGGCACGGCGGAGACACCCCCAACCCGGGGGCAACGCCTGCAGCGGCGGACGCTAATAACCACCATGACCTTGAGCGAGCGGGATGACGGACAGTCCAGCCCAGATTCCAGCTTCCATCTCCGCCCCTACCTCCCCCCCCTTGCCCCGCGTCCACCGCTCCGAATCCGTCCCTACTCCCCCCTCCCCCCTCCCAATGCTTCCTAGACACAGACTACACCATCCAATTACATCGGCACCGGCACTCGCTGGTCTCGTTATCCGCCGGCTCCGACTTCACGTCCAGGTAACGGCAGGTAGAGATCAAGCACTGCCTCCATGCCAAATTGACAGCCTCTACCTTTTCTCTCCCTCTCTTTTTCTTCCCCCTAGACAGCTTCCATTCGTATTATGTCTGCTGT
>NC_140274.1:15345337-15662837 GCF_964030765.1 Micromesistius poutassou
TTAGATTTAGTCAATAACGTCCAGTTCTGTCCAACTACTGGAAACCTCTTAGCCGGCTTTTGCATTAGAAAGCTACACCGTGTGCATGTAGTGACTGTAGTCCAGCTCTCGTTTCGGACATGTTCATGCACAGAGCAATGGTGTGTGAGAAGCATGCAGTGCCGTCGTTGAGCGCTTTGCATTTGAATTGATATGAAGAGGCGCTAATGAAGTCCTTTGTCCTCTCCGGCGATACACGGCCGCTCTATACTGAGACTGTGCAGGTGTGACCGGCGGTATCTGTATTAACGCTTGCTTCTGACGCTCACTCTCTTGCACGCACGCACGCACACACGTACACACGTACATGTGCACACACAGACTCGTACACTCACACACACAGACACAGACACGCTCAAATGACAAAGTTAACACAATTCTTTCAGAATATCCGAAAACGAGACACAGGAACAAAAATAAAAACCTGAGGACACACAAAGAGAGGTCATTTGGCCAGATCTTTAAAAAAAAAAGAAAAAGGAACACAAACAGTACAAACACTAAAGCAGAACCCAGCCGGGCATGAGGCCGGCTATTCGATAACCGGCTACATTAGTCCCTTTGGTGGGAAACTTCCTGGTGAATGAAAAAGGAAGAAAATCGATGGCGGACCAACTCGCCCTTCATCTCTGTGTCTAGCTACACCGCCAGACCGCCCAAGCCGAAACACAGGAAGCCACCGCGTTGATTAACAGCAGACAAGCATGTCTTTTAATATGTGTGCTTTTGAACCGGCCCTTTACAGGCTGCCCACCGAGTCCTCCATTAAAACACGGCCACTTCATAGCAGGAGTGCGGATCTTTGTTTAAAAAGAGCTGGTGGGGATCACAGGACGGCTCAACCCGCTAACAAACTAACCATGTAGCCTTGTAGCCAGCAGAGGTCCGATTCCCACCTGCAGTTCTTGTTTGTGTCTCTTACACACCCCCCCCGAATCCCTGCCCGTCTTCACCGTGCTGCCCGTAAAGGCCCGAAAGCCCATAAAAAGGAAGATAAAAAGAGAATGATGACATGGGCTCAGGCAAGGTAAGGGACCCCGGTCAGGAGAGACCATCACTGTCAGTACAGAGACCAATAAAACACCCAGGTATCAATGTAGCTGCTCTATAGGGAGCTCATTGTTGCTATTCGCCAGCGCGGCGAGGTTTTGATAAGGTGGCTTTTACCGACACGCCGCCGACATGCGTGAGCTTATCGGTACGTCAGCGGGAATACATAAACCTGCGGTGGTGTTTTCCACACACCACCCATCCCCATTCCCCACGCTTACAGCCAGACTGTTGCTTTGAAGCGCGCTCAGCTCCCAGAGAGATGGCAGCGAGGAATATTAAACGGGTGAACAACGCCTTGGCTCATTAAAAAAAAAACAGGAGTGATTTTCACAAAAAAAAAAAAAAAAACCCTTGGATTGAAGCTCACCGGGCTAAATCTCAGCGTGCACCATGGGGGGGGGGGGGGGCGAGGGGGTTAGGGGGCAGGTAGGGGAGGATGAAGGAAGGAGAGGTAAACTTTGAAATGGAAATATTTGAATGCGAGAGATGGTTTTGGTTGAGGATTTACATAACACACACACACACACACACACACACACACACACACACACAGAAAATGTCCTTTCTGCCATGGAGTTCTCCGCATTGTTGCATTTCTTGATGAATGCGAGCGGGAGCCGAGGTACCCCGGATGGATGTACCATCTATCATTCAGAGACATTTAGGAAACTTGAGTAATCCTGAGGGAACCGGTTTGTCTCACACTGTCATTGTCACTGAAGACAGAAAAATAATAATACAAAACTAGAGTAGAAAATAAAAAGGAAAGGTAAAACATGAAAACAAAAACACTGACAGGAATGTGAAATATATATTAATATCATAAAATAACAAGTCTGGATTCCAAATCCAAATTCAAGAACATAGAATGAGACGGTTGTTCAGACTATTCCAGGCAGGTGATACATAGGCTGTATAGGGGTTGGGGGGGGAGCAAACCAGCTTTTATTTTGTAGACATACAGCTTTAGTGGAAACACGGCAAAAATTGTTTGGTGAGGGGCGGGGGAAGGAACAGAAGTATATCTTGGAAATGCTCACTTTAGTCCTGTTGGCTATTCTACAGTTATCTGATGTGTCAGCACTCGACGTCTATGCTATAAGCTGTATTTGTAATGTAGGTATGCTGTGTTTGTCATGCATTGTACTTAAAGAGGTTGGATATTCATGATATGTAGAATTATGTGCATATTTTAGTTATCGGGTTGATTTCTTCTGATATTTCTATTGTAGGATGTATATTGCATTCGGCTAATATAAACTAAAGCTGTTTTGATCTCAGCCACAACTTTACTCAAAATATCAGAGGACGGATGAGTAAATACATTACGTCACAGCTTCAGAATCAGCGGAGGAATAAAAACAACTGAAATGAATTATCGAAATAAAAGCCAATACCAAACTGAGAGAACTTTGAGGGGTGACAGATGAGTCAAAGTTTGAGGAATCTGCTT
The DNA here is from genome assembly GCF_964030765.1 of Micromesistius poutassou. Taxonomy (NCBI): domain Eukaryota; kingdom Metazoa; phylum Chordata; class Actinopteri; order Gadiformes; family Gadidae; genus Micromesistius; species Micromesistius poutassou. Next base: position 15,347,883 of record NC_140274.1, read on the forward strand.
ACAGCCAATCCTGCATCACAACAACAAATACAAACAACTACATACACAGTTGGATGAGACATGCAAAGGTAATGTCGCCCACTCGGTCCCTTGAGAATATCAGCATCTTGCTAGAACGAACAATGACCAATCTCCAGATGCTGGCGCACTAGCGAAAGGAAGCGTGGAACAAGGCTAGTCAGTCATTTCCTCCACCGAACCAGAAGAAGGATTTAACCGTTTAATCTCTGAACAAGAGGCAGCCAAATCAGACAGAGGGGGGGAAATCAGTGGAACAGATTAACGCCAAATGAGAAAAGCATATAAGCAATATCGAGAGGCCCTTTATTGATTTCCGTTCTTCCCCCCCCTCCCCCCCCCCAGAGCTGATTCTGCGATTTGAACTGAAACAGAAAATAATTTCAAGGATCTGAAAGCAGAAAATTGCAGCAACTGCTCACAGTTAAACGTGCTCGCCATTCCAATCGCATGCTAAGACAGCACGGCCTCAAGGAGCGTACACCAAGACCGCCATGCAGCCGAACAAAAGCAAGGCTTGCTCTCTGGCAACAGGCTGGGAGGCTCAAGTCCACACAAGGACAGACATGACGGATTAGCCCTCAAGCATAAGTGATCCCTCATCCTGTGATTCATAGGACGATCTAGAACAAACACTTATTCTTTCCTATGATTGGTGGATGACCCGAATAATTTTACAGCAGACTCCAAAGCAGTATCAAGTGTGTGTGCTGGGGAGAGAGTGAGATAGAGAGAGAGAGAGAGAGAGAGAGAGAGAATTAATTTACTCTCGCCTTAATACTGTTTGTGCAGCCATGCGCACACCAAAAGCACTCCATTTGTCATAACCTTTCCATTATTGAGGTTCAGTGCTTATCGTCATGTTTTATTTATCAGCGGCCTGATACATGGACATTGCACCGAGGCCAGGCGATGCTCCAAGACGACAGAGAGACATGGGCGACTGGAGGGGCTTCCGAAACATTAGGATCATGGTGGGAAAATGTGTCAATGTGAAAACACCACTCGGAAGAAAGTATGTTGTATGAATAAAAGGAAAGTGCACTGTGGGACGAACAAAGGAACACTGATTGGAGAGGTACTCCTTGTAATCTGCTGTAATTCGTGCATCCATTCTCTCTCCGTTTGTACGTCTCTCTCAATCTATCCACAGGGTCCCAAAAGGGAGGGCCCCTCCTCTCTCCTCTCCCTGCTCCCAGGGGAACCAGGATCACACCACTCTGCATTCACACATCAACCTCCGAGGCCTAACTAGCCCATAATGTCACCCCATAATGGCTGCTGCTTCTCCTGCGACAGGCGGACCACAGGCCACTAAATACGCAGTGGTGGAACTGCAGTCACGCTCACAAGGAGAATAAAGGAGAAAGAGCAAGGAAAAGAGAAGTCAAGGAAATAAAAAGAGTGAGAGAAAGAGAGAAAAATGAGGGAGAGGAAAATAATTAAAGAAAGACAGAGAGAGAGAGGAAAAGAGACCGATAGAGAGACGGAGACAGAGAGAGACAGAGTGAGGGAGCAAATGAGCTGAGCAGAAAAAGTTAATCCACACCCCCGCACCCGAACTCCCCTGAGTGGACAAGGACATCGGTGCCCGGGCTCATCTGTGGGTTGTTAAAAAGACAACTCACCGGGCTCCCCCCGCAGTGCTCACCATAAACTGGCCAATCAAACACACATACCCAACACAACACCAGACCCCCATTGGCCCCCCATGGCTCTGAGATACACACCTGTTGCCATCGGTGACGCAGCAGCGACCTTGTCAGGGCGGCTGCTTCACCACAAGACAATTTGGGGGAGTAATTAATGCTAAGCAGCCCAATCAACCAAGCCGTCCGTCAAAGTCCGACCAAGGGACTTCCTCGACGCTCTTCCACAGCCATGGGAGCACATGATGGTGTAATCAAACACGGTGTTATCCTCAGCTACCACACGTAGTGCCATACATGGAATAAATCAATTGAATATTCAGAAAAGCTCCAAAACAGAGGATCCATCTGAGTACGGCAACCCCCCCCCCCCATCACACACACACACACACACACACACACACACACACACACACACACACACACACACACACACACACACACACACACCTCCCCCCCAAACCATCTGCGTCAAATATGGCACCAAACAACAGCAAGAAACCGAGCAACAGAAGGTCTGAGCGGAATCATTTGTCGAGTTAAAAAGGCTGCCAGGCTATCACCGGGATTATGTTTCAGAGCTAGACAAATTCCCCCCCCGAATCATTGAACATCCAAAGTTGATGCCAATCCATCATTCAGGAGCAGACATTCCCCAAATCAAATGTTTGATCCAATTACACTAGGAATGTGAGGCGGGAGAAATCCCCAGCTTGGAGAATGTATAGGCATGTACAATACCCAGCACTACTTGAGAGTGAAGTCAGCCACCTGGCCGGCTAATTCAATTCCAACTCGATTAAAATATCAATCTGCAACACAAGAAGAAGCCCAGTCCCCGTCTGAGACAGAACGTCAGACGGACGGAGGGGGAGAGCCAAGCGTTGCGGTCTGTTTGGGATGAATCTGTAATGAGCGAGCAGCGAATAATCACCATTCTGTGCATAATGATGTTTGTCTGCTCTTTCCTCAACGCGCTTTCTTACGGTAGTCAGGACTGTGGCATGTTTTGGTGGATTCTCCACGGTAGGCTGGCGTAAAAAGGAGAGAGAGCCTCTGACGTTCGCATTTGGGAGACCACGCATCCCCAATGTGGGGGCAGAGGCCGGTGGGTCCCGGACACGCTGTATATCCATCAGGCTATCAAAGGAGCAGAGCTGTTTATTGCTATGCCCTTTGACCCCAAAGGGTGAAAGACAAATTCTTTGTTTTTTTTATGTCAAAAGCTATAGGTCTGCAAAAAACAGACGACAAAAGCCTTCTGCTTTAAAGGTTACGGTCCTGCTTACTCTCAGAGAAAGCTGGGGCTTATTAAGTCATCAGGTGCAGGGGGGGGGTTTAAAAGAAACTGTGCCATTAGGGAGGCGTGGGGGGGGGGGGGGGGGGGGGGGAGCGTCTGATCCCACAGTGATCGGTTACAATCAGAAAACATCCCGTGTGTTATGCAGAGGGGACATTTCCCGCACACTTGAGGAGCAATTGGAAGACATTTCCTTTCACTTGATTGAACCGCTTCAAATGAATTCTTACACGAGGTCCCAGGGGAGCCGGTTAATCCTGATCTTCAGAGCGAGAGCAGGGATCATCTCACCGTGAATCACCCGGGCCTTTTGATCACAACGTCTCCATCCGCCTCAAAACACATCCCACCAACCCAGGTACCTGATAACATCACAATGTCGGAGTACCAAATCCACCATTTGACTAAAAAGAATATTGGAATATCCATGTGTGGGAATTTGCATTGAGATTGAGTATGACTGCATTATTGGCTTGTTATGACCGTAGCTGGGAGACTATATTGTTATTCATGGTATGTCGCAATATTTATGAGCCAAATATGTAAAAGGGGTGGGCTATAGTGCAGTACCAAGCATGGACACAAGTACTACTACTACTAAATAGTAGATAGTAGCTTGTAAACATAACTTCCAACAAATCCATGAAATACCGTTAGTCAAATTTCTGCATTAGCCTAATACACAAAATTAAAGTCAACCACACAGAAGTCCTGGTTGGAAGCCTGCAGTACAGTTCCCAGTTAGCTGGCCTTGGCTAACACCCTGTGAATAATGCATCCACTTCTTGCGTCAACCGGTCTTGCATAGGCTAGGTCGGTTTACACATGCCACTGCCTGCACAAATACGACTGGAAGCACCAACACAGGCAAACACATAAATTACCCATGTGGAGCTCTTCACTGCGTTTATTTTCCACTTAAGGGGGATTGTCAATGCAAAGTAGAATAACAGTATTTTCAGAAAGCCCTTCAAATAACTATGCTGCATAGGTGTGATGTGATGTATTAAACATGTCTACAAATAGGCCTAAGTCTCCATTTAAAGGCCTGACGATGCTTAAAAATGACAGATTGTTCCAACCCCACTCCCATCCATATATATCAATGGAAATGGCCTCATCGTGGTTCTTTCCTGCAACACACCTTTGGTGGGTCTAGAATAGTGCAAATATGTTGGTGAAACTTGTAAATTTTAACCCTAGTTCATCGGTGTGCTCATGAATATTCAAATGTTGTATTACATCCAGGAACAAGGCTACACACATTCTGAACAGAATGTGAAAGGGATAATCATCGAATATGGTGTTGAATATCGAAGCAAATTTCTGACTCATTTGCGAATCAAAATCTATCACCCGAGGACAATGCATCGGAAGAAAGCTATCAGCGTACGATTTTAGGGCGCAAACGGACAACTTCTCTCTCGGCTCGAGCAGATCGCCATCTGCCTGCCAGCACAGTAAATTCATTATTCTACACTCAGCCAGGGAAATACTGCAGCCAGGCTCAAATAAATGCATCTGATGGACGAAGACAATTTTTAATTAATTTGCATGCACTTAGCCTAATAGTCTAACGACAAACAAAATCATTTAAATATATATATTTAACAAATGTGTTTTAGTCCGTTTGGTCATTGCACATTACAATGAGGATGCAGGGTGCATATAGAGGCATCAAGAAGGATCGTGAAGAATAATGTAAATATGTTTTAAACTTACAGTGGACGCATAGCGCCAGCAGGACGATCCATGCACCTACGTACACAGCCATGGCACCGCGACTATCCGGATCTTCTCCCTGATAACCTGAGTCGACCGATCGATACGTTTACTCGAGATGACCAAGAAGACCGCGCATGCAAGTTGCGCCAATCCAGATGATAGGGGGAACTTCACAGTTATCCACTTCTTGACGGCGAAGCGACTTGTTTCAAACTAGAACCCCTATGGAGATGCGTTGGTCCGCAGGAGAGTGCATCAAACCGCGGCGATTCCTCGGTGGAAGAGTTCAGACTAGAAGTAATCTGCTCGGTTTTTGTCCTCCCTCCCAATGAAATCCAACCGCCAGCAATTCAAGCTCAGCAACGGTCTCTTCTGAAGCCACGGGTGAAGAGAGATGATTTGTTCAAAGCTCTTTTGGGTTGGTTTCACCAGTGACCCTATTCCTCTCGCTGCGTCCACCGCTGCAGCTTCCACAGTGAGGCTCCGTCCCTCCGAGGTCCGGGGGCTAAGAGAAGTAGGCGGGAGGGCTGCGATCGATGCTCTGTGGACGGCGGCGAACTTCTAGCACTTGGTCTGCTTGTGTCCAACGCAGTTTGTGTGTGTCCGGGAGAATAAAACGACCCACTGATGTCCCAACGGTAGCTTTCAGAAAAGCTTATTGGAGGCGATCTCTCCCACCATGTATGCTCCGCCAGCCAAGTCCCTGTTGTCCGCGATGATGAGTCAAACAAAGGCCGCTCAACTTTCTTTTTTTCCAGTCCCCCCCGATTTACTTGAAGCTGGCTTGGCTGCAGAACAATGTGTCGTTATGCCGCTATGTGTAGTAGTACCGCCCCACGCACGGTACAACCTGGACTACTACACGATGTATGCGTGCGTGTGCGTGTGCGTGTGCGTGTGTGTGTGCGTGTGTGTGCGTGTGAGTGTGTGTTGCTGACAATCGCTGACGCCTGGGAGAGAGAGCAGTGGGTCGGATGACGTTTCACGAGGAGGAGCCTGGGTCGTCCTGCAGCCAAACGATCCTCGAGAAACTCAAAACTAGTCATTCGACGTCGTGTGTATGCGTGTGTGCATGTGCACAGAAACCCTCGATAGGTTGACAAATGCAAATGTAATGTATACAGTACCCCCCGTTTAAATGATGTTGAATGTATTTGCGTGCAAAACAGGGCTAGGTTTAGTATAGTGTTAACGTGGCTTTTGCGACGTTGACTTTAAACTCGGTATGATTAATGTATTCGGACAATCTAATAAATAAAGTTTGGGTAAGACATTGGTGAGACATTGAGGCACAGGCGGGCCGGAGTACGTGTGGGGCTTTTTTTTTTTTCATTCCGTTACAGCTCCCCCTCCTCTAGCCCTCCATTAATCCCTCCATCTTCCCTCTAAAACAGAGAGAAAGTAGGAAAGGCACTGGACTGCCGGGATGAATGTGATAAGACTTCCCTCTTGTGGACATTATTACCTCCTCAGACGGTGAACAAAAAAAGCCCACTGCCTCGCCTTGTGCTTAGTGCGCAAAGTAGCATTTTTTTTTTTTTTTTAATTATTGTGACTGAACCTCGGATGACATTTCGACGTTCGCTATTAGGGCTTATTATTGAACGCTAGACTGCAACGGGACTCTTGACTCTTTGAAACTCCAAAAATACATTTGAATTGGCAGTGGGAACACGTCAGTGGTCACTGCTGGTTTTTACCAGAGTCCATTACTGGCCGTGCCAAAAAGCTCATGTGAAGAAAATGGAAATTCAATGGACTAGCGGCATGTAGGCACACTTTTTTTTCCATGGTTTGGGGGTTAGGAATTCATCTCTCTCCAAAAATTGACCAATTTCGAGTTTGCTTTAGCACACAGACTTATCCGATTTGGTTCTCAGTGAAAGAAAAGGTCAGGGCAGTGTGAAGGGGATGGAAGAAAGGCTTGCTTATGATTTGCAGCATACCAATTTCAAGACTCCACAAAGACTGGCAGCGGGGGGAAACCAAGCAGGAATAAATGCACTTTTCCAAACTGAAGATGCCATCATGCTTTTATCCAAAAGCAACTTGGTGGTTTTGTTATATGCATGTAAAGCAGCAATCATTGATGTCCTGATTACACCTTGTTTTGATTGAGTCTCATGGTTCTCGTGTTTTCAGATCTATGGCCGGCAGTCCACACATGCAGGAGAGCCATGCGACTTAATCAACACAATGTAATCAAAACAAATGAGGGTGAGCAAAAAATGCTGATTGCAGCTTTAGTCCTCTTGCGCAAAAATGTTTACAGCTAGACTGACAGTGAAAACGAACCCAGAACCTTGCAGCTGGGAGTCAAACATTCACCCACGTCCAAATCACGTCAACATTGTTCCAGTACAGAGAGCCTTGAGTTGAAGTGTTGGAGGATAGGGTTAGGTATCTTAGGTTATGGTCACCTATTCTCTTTCCCAGGAGGCATCAATGATAGAACCAGCAACCTTCTGGTGGCTAGACGGCAGTCTTTATCTTCTAAGCTAGCCAACCTTTACACTGAGACTGATCCCCTTAGCAGTGGTTCTCAATCCCTGGGTCACAACCCCTAAGTGGGTCGGGACGCCTAAATGGGTCTCAGCAGGGGGATGGAGTGGGTCGAGGTATGGCCATAATAAACATTCTCCTAAAAGGTGATGATTCTCCTGATGGATTATGGGCCAACAGTTTGTGCACAGATTAAACGAAAAGTGTACGAACACCTGCCTGTTATCTCCAGTATTTGACCGTCCAGTTTGCGCAATGAACTCGGATACCTCAACATTTGCTTGACTGGTTGATTTAACAGCTTTTGATGTTATTTAATGTACTCGTTTTTAAATACTAGTGTTGCAGCTCAGAATCAGAATCACAATTGCTTTTTATTACATTCGTATTGTACAAGTACACAAGGGTACAATTCTTATGTTAGGTACCTCAATACACACACACATAGCAGCAACACACACACATAGCAGCACAAGCAAGCTCCTGGGATTTTGGAGGTACTGAAATGAAACTTGAGTGCAGATAACATGTGAACTACTGTAAAGACTTGTAAACAACACTATACCTATTTGGGGTGCATTCAGAATGTTGTCAAAAGGTGCTACCTGCCTGAATATACTTCACAAGCCCATTAAGACAGACTTATTAATATGCCAATGCCATATTCATCACATGGATGCATTATGTATTACATTATGTCACCAAGCCTACATGTTCATCCAAAGTGACAGACAGTGATGTACTTTAATCATTACAATAAGTAATAAGTATGAGTGTACATTGCATGAAGATGTCTTTCACGGCTGTCTCTGTGAACATGGGAGTGGGAGAGCACCTGCTTAACAAGCTGTCTAAAGGTCCCCTATTGTACCACCAGGCCTGTGGAGTAGCCATTAGAAGACATTTCAAAATATACCCCATCCGTGACATTGCACGTGGGAGTGTCCACCCTTCAATGTGTGATGTCACTAAGGTCAACTTTCTAATGGCTTGTAATGTCATTAAAATGGACAAACAGCAGCCTTTTAAGTGTAATAATGTATAATATATATGCATATAAGGCCCTGTTTATATAATGGGAATCATACATCACAGACATTTAGATCAAAAAGGCGTCTTGAGGAACCAGAAATATTGATGCTTCAAAATAAAAGCTCTATCAACACCTGACGTACGGCTAGTCTGAATATAACTTCATCAAATTAAATGCTGTCACATTGAAGCAGCCTCTTAGCATGCAATCCTCCCTGTATTGTGGAGAGAATTCATGAGCCACTGAGCTGAAGGATGAGTAATTATAATAGCAACGTTAACATAAAGGAGACAAAGTTAGTTTATAACAAAGGAAAGTTACATACATTAGTATGCTCCACACGTTCACTCACTGACACACACTGTCACTTTCATTTTGGGGGGTATATAGACAAGGCTGTAGATATCCATAAGGTGATATGGTTTACACATAAAGCACATGAGCCTGGATTTTACTTTCTGCCTAAATAAGTGTTTGTTCACCACTGGTCTTTTGATAATTTGTGTGTATAACCTGTTGCTAGGCCCTTGAGATGTAGGTTATAGGGCCCTAATTGTACCTCCAGCTTACCCTAAACTCTAATAGCTGGTAGGGTGGTCGTTCGATCTCGTTGGACTCATCATCATAGGTAATAACACTAAGTAGGCAATGTAGGATCTAATAAACCAATTGGAATTCATATGATGCACTTTGCTTAAGAGAGACAAACCCTGTTCAGACCTGTTATGGACATAGATTGCATGATCTTACTTAGCATCCCCCACACAGATCCCCATAAACTAGAGCACATGCCTCACCATGAAAATAAAGCTAAACTACATGGACATGTTTCCTCTCTTTGTGTCCATGGTCCATGTCCAGGGTTAAATGAAAGTTAGATCATGTTGTATAAGTAATTCTTCTGTCCGTTTATAAAATGGATCCAGGAGCCATCTCTGTGGGTTCTGTCAAGGTATCAACATTGGTTATATTACAGTCAATCATGTCTTGCCTATCATCTTTCAAGACGGAAAGATAAAAGAAAAAGCAGGCAGTCACACATCATGTTGCCGTTAAGTACCAACACACAACCTCACTTACACACCCTTGCTAGAGGCTCATGCCCGCTAGAAGACTTTAAAAGCCGTAGCCGACTTTGGCAATACAACGAAACAACTGGTCTGGACCATCAGTCTTGCCTTGCCGTTGGCTCGGGGGGGCACCAGTTGGTGGTGGCTGGTACTGGTTGAGTTAGTGAGGTTGGTAGCTGGTACTGGTTAAGTTAGTGAGGTTGTGTTGGTACTGGTTGAGTTATTGAGGTTGTGCTGGTTAGGGATCGACCAATACCGATTTTTTCAGCCTTAGCCGATGACCGATACGCCGATACCGATTTTCTTGAGCCGATATTTGGAGCTGATACTATCCTGGAAATCCAGAGTTCTCGCGAGAGCACAATTTGAATTTGCTCAGCGAGTCATTCTGGGAATGAGCAATATACTCAATCCCCAATTCCCCTGCCCCAGAACATTAACTGATCACATCGGTTTATCTGATATAGGCAGGCCAATTCTTCTGATTGCTCGTAGTGTTATTCAATTGCGTGCAGTGATATTTTCAAATGCATGCTTGGTGCCGCCCCTCAAGTTGGGCCATTTTCATTACTCATTGCCAGACCCTACAGCTTTCTAGATGTGGGTCTGGATTTTCAGGCTAAGCCGATACTGCTTTTGCTCCCTCAATTTGCATCATAAAAATTACACAATGATGATAACAAATGTTATAAGTCTCAATTTAAAAAAAAAAATATTTAAAATAAAAATAAAATAAAATAAAATCTGCAAAACAAATAAACAAAATCGTCCGATACCGATACACATAAAAAACTGAAATATCGGCCGATAATGGTACTGGTTGAGTTAGTGAGGTTGGTGGTTGGTACTGGTTAGGGCTTTGACTTTTGCCCAAAAATCATATTCGAAGTTTGTTTGTTTATTAATATTAATATTCAAATATATTCAAATATGTATTATTATAAAATGGGTGGTTTAAATCAAGCGATCTGACTGTTGTATAATGGGAATATACATAACTGCTATGACGTCCAATCTGTTTGGAGAGTTCCGTATCATGCCGCGCCTAACTTTAACTGTTTATTTATTTCTAAAAGCAATAGTTCACTGAAGCCTAAAAATATGTTGATTGATGGAGAGGGTGCCTTGTGCCTAATAAAGCATTAGGCACACGGTGAGGGAACTCGATAGTAGGCTAAATTGCCGGCGAAGGGTTTGAATTATCTTCAAACTCTCTCTCTATCTCATAAACTCTATCTCTCTCATAAAAAAGTTGGCGCACCGCGCACATAGCCTTACCATGCGCAAAAGCGCCGGTATCCGTAACCTCTTCTTTAAGTTCTACCTTAACATTTTGCGTGTTTCGAAACGTTCTTTGCTATGAATCTCTTTCGTAGTCGTTTGTTGGTAAGGTTGGTCTGAACAAGTGCTCATAGAACCTTCTTAACCTTTAGAAATCCCCGTTGCGCATGTTCATTCCAAGTTTGCATCCGTATACCAATTGAGGCCAAATTAAACGGCATGTTTGAATTAAGGATATTGTCTCGGCTGTTTATTTATTATTATTAATAAATATTTATTTTGGGCCGTGGGTACAGCAGGCAAGGTCAGCTCGACTCGCTTCCAATAATTTCAAAAACCTGCAACTTCAAAAAATGATTTTATTTATTTTACAATTCAAAAACAAAACAAAACTGTCTTCTAAATTAAGGAAATGATACTGGGAAACGAATAAACCATTATAAGCAACGAGTGAACTTCATAAGCGATCAAAATACTTTTTGCAACCACCTCCTCTTTCCGTTGACATTTAGTTTTCAACTTAAATATACGACAGATGTAATTAAGGCAACCTGGTCTCACAGGAATCTGTGAAATGAGTCGGTCTACGTCCTGTTTACAAAAAATAATGCCCATAAAAGGTTTGAATATTAAGGGCTGCCTAATATTCATTTGAATATAATATATTTTTTTAATATTCAAATTATATTCAAATAACGAACTTCGCAGTCAAAGCCCTAGTACTGGTTGAGTTAGTGCGGTTGGTGGTTGGTAATGGTTGAGTTAGTGCGGTTGGTGGTTGGTAATGGTTGAGTTAGTGCGGTTGGTGGTTGGTAATGGTTGAGTTAGTGCGGTTGGTGGTTGGTAATGGTTGAGTTAAGGGGGTTGGTGGCTGGTACTGGTTAGTGAGGTTGTGTTGGTACTGGTTTTGTAAGTGAGGTTGCGCTGGTACTGGTTGAGTTAGTGAGGTTGTGCTGGTACGGGTTGAGTTAAGGCTCCTACCCACTAGGTGACCAGACCGTTGATAATGAGTCTGCCAAACCAGTCAGGGGGAATAGGGGGGGGTGGCTGGTAGTCAGGGCTGAAGTGGGCTTTGATTATCGTGTAGGGTCAATCCCCCCCCCACCCGTAGAGTCGGAAGGACAGTTTTTCAGGTCAGATTGATATTATCGTTCCCGACTCACATAGTGTCAGAGGGACTGGGACTGAAATCGGTGACAACCGACAATATAGAGAAACCCACGGATGTCTCTGATATCATGATTTACATTTTAAAGGGCTTAAACTGCTATGTAACTATTTACCAGAGCAGATAAGCTATATTATCTGCAAAACACAGACTTGAAGTGGTCATTTCAGTAGAAATTGTTCTTAAGAGAGCATTGAACCTGACAGTAGTCTCCAAGTCCCCCCCCCCCCCCCCCCCCCCCCCCCCCCGCATATTCCCTGTCGCCTAGTGTGGACCCCCGAGCCAACGGCAAGGCAAGACTGATGGTCCAGACCAGTTGTTTAGTTTGTATTGCCGAAGTCGGCTACGGCTTTTAAAGTCTTCTAGTGGGCATGAGCCTCTAGCAAGGGTGTGTAAGTGAGGTTGTGTGTCGGTACTTAACGGCAACATGATGTGTGACTGCCTGCTTTTTCTTTTATCTTTCCATCTTGAAAGATGATAGGCAAGACATGATTGACTGTAATATAACCAATGTTGATACCTTGACAGAACCCACAGAGATGGCTCCTGGATCCATTTCATAAACAGACTGAAGAATTACTTATACAACATCTGGAAGACCTAACTTTCATTTAACCCGACAACATGGACACAAAGAGGGGAAACATGCCCATGTAGTTTAGCTTTATTTTCATGGTGAGGCATGTGCTCTAGTCTATGGGGATCTGTGTGGGGGATGCTAAGTAAGATCATGCAATCTATGTCCATAACAGGTCTGAACAGGGCTTGTCTCTCTTAAGCAAAGTGCATCATATGAATTCCAATTGGTTTATTAGATCCTACATTGCCTACTTAGTGTTATTACCTATGATGAGGAGTCCAACGAGATCGAACGACCACCCTACCAGCTATTAGAGTTTAGGGTAAGCTGGAGGTACAATTAGGGCCCTATAACCTACATCTCAAGGGCCTAGCAACAGGTTATACACACAAATTATCAAAAGACCAGTGGTGAACAAACACTTATTTAGGCAGAAAGTAAAATCCAGGCTCATGTGCTTTATGTGTAAACCATATCACCTTATGGATATCTACAGCCTTGTCTATATACCCCCCAAAATGTAAGTGACAGTGTGTGTCAGTGAGTGAACGTGTGGAGCATACTAATGTATGTAACTTTCATTTGTTATAAACTAACTTTGTCTCCTTTATGTTAACGTTGCTATTATAATTACTCATCCTTCAGCTCAGTGGCTCATGAATTCTCTCCACAATCCAGTACCAACACAACCTCACTAACTCAACCAGTACCAACATAACCTCACTAACTCAACCAGTACCAGCACAACCTCACTAACTCAACCAGTACCAGCCACCAACCTCACCAACTCAACCAGTACCAACACAACCTCACTAACTCAACCAGTACCAGCCACCAACCTCACCAACTCAACCAGTACCAACACAACCTCACTAACTCAACCAGTACCAGCCACCAACCTCACCAACTCAACCAGTACCAACACAACCTCACTAACTCAACCAGTACCAACACAACCTCACTAACTCAACCAGTACCAACACAACCTCACTAACTCAACCAGTACCAACACAACCTCACTAACTCAACCAGTACCAACACAACCTCACTAACTCAACCAGTACCAACATAACCTCACTAACTCAAACAGTACCAACACAACCTCACTAACTCAACCAGTACCAGCACAACCTCACTCACTGACAACAACAAAACCCCACAAAAACTGCAGAGGAAGCTTAGCGTAAACGTCTTTCATGTGGTTCGGTCCTGGGTGTAACTCACACCACTGGCTAGCTCTGCTTTGTATCTCCTGCCACCTGGATCAATAAAAAGATGTGTGTTTATTTATTTATATTGCGTGTGTTGTTCTGCTTTTGTCGAAAAGATTGAAGACCCATTCACTGTATCACAGTGGCACGGTTTTCACTCACAGCCCGAGAATACAATGCATAGTAGGCCGAAAGAGATTTTTCTTTTCAGAGCAAAGTGCGGCCATTTGGCTCGCCATGTACGGTTTGAAGGTGAGGTTGAAGGTTTATGCTATATTCTGCTGTACAGGAGAGCCGCTTAATCAGTTTTAACGATATGACGGTGTGTCTCGGGAGGAAGCTGACCTCCTGGGCTCACTGTTTTAACCCTGCTGCTGATAATTAATGTACTAGAGAAGACCACCCTGCTACATGCCACTGAGTTCATCCGAGCACTACCGGGTTCATAATGGGCACAGAGTTTGATGTTCTGCAGGGAAATGCATCTGCAAAACGATGTTACGACTTTTTTTTTATTTTTTATATCACACAAATGAGCCCTTTATAAGATGCAGGTGAGACGGTAAGACAAGAAAAAAGACGTATGGCCCTATGTTCTGTACCTCAAAGGTCCAGTACAGTTAGAAATAACAACCTTGTCTCCTGTGTTGCCGTATGAAAGATGCTGTATGTACGTGAAACTAGAATCCTTCTAAATAGTTTATGGTCAGCGTTTGCTTTGCATGTAATATGTGTTTGCTATTTTACGATTTACCCATATTTTTGTAGTGTTTCAAAAATGATTTACTTAGCAGTTTAGCAGATGCTAAAGCAACCAATCCTATCCAGTGAATTCAGATACATGTCAATAAGGAGCTGTGGGCGTTTATTTTGGAAAGACCCCATAAATCATTTTGGGGATTGAAACCAGCATCATTTGGCTAGGAGTCAAACACCCTAAACACAACCAGACCTCAAAGTTTTCTCAAGATCCCCTCCACCATAAACTCCATTAAAATGTGAAAGGTGTTTCCTTGTAGCAGGGCATACAACGGTTTGTTTACCTGATGATTTATGGCTCATTCAAGGAGCAGCAATCAGAGTCAACAAGTCCCATCATAGCTTTCATATCAAAGTACTAAATAATATAACATAAGCCATGCATTTTGCTAGGGATTTAAAAGTTGCGGTTTGGTAGGTAGGTTAGAGTCCTTGCCTGTACTGGACACTATACTTTTTTCTCTATTCAATTAATGGACAGTTCAAAGAGAAAGTGACAAGTGACATAAGGGCGAGTGATGAAGATTGGTTTCTGTCTGTGCTAGATTCCACAGCATCCTCAACGACATTGCTTTTCAACATTTTGAATTCTTAAGAATATCCACTTTCCTGGATTCATTTAATGGAGAGTGAATTGAAACCCACTTTTGTGCCAACATTCAAAGCGCCGGTTTAGTGCCGCCCTCATATTTTCACAAATGTGAAGGAAATAGAATATGCTTTGGGTGTATGATAATAAGAAAAGTGTAATATATTTCCTTCTCTTTCTTGGTCCTTTACACACTTTAAACCATGACCATCTGAGACATGCAGATGGAAGGCCCAGGTGAGACCAGGTTAGAACAGATCAGACCAGGTGAGACCAGTTTAGACCGGGTGAGTCAAGCATATGAGGTAGGACCATGTGACACCAGGTCTGACCAAATTAACGGATAACCAGGTGAGACCAGATCGGGAAAAACTTGACCAGGTGAGTGGGTGATCAGATGAGACCAGGTCACAAGGTAACCAAGTGAACACCTGAGCAGGTAACCAGGTGAGTGGCTGAACAGGTCAGTAGGTAACCTGGTTACCCGGTCTGACCGGGGGAGCCAGGTTCGACCAGGTGACCAGATCAGACCAGATGACCAGATCAGACCAGCTGATCGTGTTAGCCCAGGCTTACAGCAGCGTATCAGAGATAATAGTGACCCAATAGTGACCAGGCAGCCATTAGCCACATCTTAGCATCAAATTGTATCATCATTAATGCCTCTTCAATGATGCAACTGCAGTCTTACCTTGTTAGCATAAATATGTCAAAGGGCCACTGAGGAATGCAGTAGTACCTTGTTTTCATGTGTGAGAAAACCCCTAAATGAGTTGGCAGAGAACACTAAAAAAGAACAAGTTGTAATTCCCATCATATCTCTGGCAAGCTCAGAAAAGCACAAAGGATCCGACAGGATGTGATAAAGCCCCCGTTTACTCCGGGCTCATCTTCCATTTTGGATCCTGACCATGTCTGTGTTTCAGGATTACCTGCCCGGAATACAATTATGTGTTGCATCAAAATGGCTCTCGGTCAGCAAGTGGGTAAATTGTGTTTGTTTGACCATTGACTTCATTGGTCCTATATTCCTACCGTATATTCCTTGGTGCTCTGTGGAAACAAGTTGATTTTCCACAACATTTGAATGAAGCAGTAGGCTACTCTCTTATATAAAGAAATAGCTGATTGTGATGGTTACCATTTAAGCATTTGTATTTGTCTGTGGGATACTTAATTATCCCACAGACAAATAAACTTAAGTAAACGTAAGAAAAAACGGTTCACAAACACTCGTCCCTGCATCTTGTTTACCATCTAATCTGTATTTGACATCATCTCCCCCCCTTCCCCACCCCATCCCCGCCATATAAGGTTTGGCTTATGTGTACTTCCTGTTTCTAAGGAAACATGTCTACTTACCATAAGGAAGAGAACCAAAGACAAACTGCTGTATCTGTTTGCTTAATGTTTTGTTGTCTCAGGGAGGCCTGGCTAACCAGATGTCAGTGCAGCATTTGTACTTTAGTATTCTAAACATGTTGCTGTCATTCAATGAAATATGTAAAAGGTTGTAACCGGGGATGCAGAGTGCAAGACAGCGAGTGGTACAACGGTCCCTGTAAACCATGCCATTTAAGGAAGTATGCAATGCATGAGGACTGGCAAGCAATAAAAACAAATATTCATTCTGACCCCTCACATCCAAACTTCAACCCTCTGGCAGGTATGTTGTTTTGGAACATGTGTTATCCATTAGGTTCTGGTGTGCAATAATGAAAAATAGAAATAAAATAAATAAATATTCACTTTGATCACTTTGTTATTGATTATCTTGTAACCATATATTGTACATATGTTTTTACCAGCACATTTTGTATAAATTGTATTTAATACCAGGAAGGACCATGTTGTACTGCGCATCTGATAATAAAACACTGATTTTGACCCACAACTATCCCTTGTGTCTAATATCATTGTGAGCTGTACCCCACAAAGGCTTCATAGTTAATAGTAAGTGAAGATGTCTCATTAAAACAGTGGTTCAACCCTGTGAGATTACTTTCAGTTTGTTGATTAGATTATTATTTTTAGGCAATACCTGGCAACAAGTGTTTGTTGTTTACCTCGCTGGATTGAATCTCTGGCCGATAAAGTCTGCTTGGGAAATGGCTTTGATGCAGCAGGTTTAAAGGCTCCCCTTATTAGAAAGGAATTAAGCTCTGATTACGCTCTGATTTGGTCACTTTAGTTGATTAAAGATAGGATAGGATTTATGAAGATTGGCTTAATGTGTGTCCTCAAATGAAAAATGTCTCAGAGGTGAATCCAAGTATAACTTTTTTTTCCACAATTCTGTGCATCCTCGTTGACTGCCTGGTGTGTAAAGAATATTCTTATTCTCCCGTTCAGTCAGTAGAGGAAGACAGAATGATCCTTTCCCAGGCTTGCCCCTGACCACTTCAACTGTTGAAATCAACTGTTCTTCCGACAGTCTGTGGAGTTCTGAGCCATCCCCGCCCCCCTCGTCAGTCATTTTGACTCACCGCTTGTCACCTGCAACAACGTGAATGATAAACAGAACAATCTGTCTGTACACTAAATGATTCCTCCTTGGCACGGCGAGACAGAAACCTTCTCCTCCACTTCGATTATGCACTTAACTTTCTGGCTGTAGGAAATTAAAGTGCTGAGCTAGAGAGATCCGAGGCAAGCGAGAGATAGCCAGCGGCGGCCTCAGGGGGAGGGCTGCTATCTGTAAATCTATCATTTCACTCATGGCCTTCAAAGGCAATGCAGGGAAAATGAGGAAGTTGCCAAGGGTCTTCCAGGCTATTGGCGAATGGGTGGCCGCTGACATTTCAGTACAACAGTGACGACTGGACTGCCCGTTGAAGGATAAGGCTCTGGGCAACAATACTTTCCCTCTTAAGGCGTTAGGGATAAGTCGGTGTTGAAGGTGATCTAAAATTCTGGACATATCTTTTACCTCTGTTGACACAGTGAGCCCTATTCCTCTACACACAGGCTTTTTGTCCCACAGGACGTTGTTGTGTATCGAAGTACATAATTTGGCTTTGTTTATTTTTCCTACAGAATCACAATCAATCAATCATCTAAACCAAAATCAATCCCGCTTGACTCTTATGCGAGAAAAACATTGTGTTAATTTAGGTCTCCAGCGAACCCCAACAACAACAACCAGGGGTGGTGGTGGTGATGGAGGGAGATGGGGGGGTGATGGAGGGAGATGGGGGGGTGATGGAGGGAGATGGGGGGGTGATGGAGGGAGATGGGGGGGTGATGGAGGGAGATGGGGGGGTGATGGAGGGAGTTGAGGGGGGCGGGGTGCGAGGGGGTGATCTATTTGGCACACGACACAAACAGTTGTCACCTGGTCCTGTGATAATGCTGTGGTTAATGTGGCTAGCGAGCAATCTGCTCGGAACAAGAGCCTAAGCCTTCAGCAGTATCTTAAGATAGGGCCGTGCGGCCTGCCTGGGCCGATAAGGTGCAATCTGATTGGGAGAGATCAAGCGTGTGGAGGGAATTTAACTTGTGTCAGAGAAAAAAAGAAATCTCTGTCACAGCTCACAGAATAATAAATCCTCACCTTTAACAGTCAAAGCCAAACGCAACGGTTATGTTCACATAGCCGCAAAGCAGGCCAGACAGGGCCAACTCTGAATCACTAATGTATTTTTATTTTGTTCTGTCTTTTTTCTCCTCCCCTGCGTGAGTTTGAAGAATACTCCCTTGAGGTGTCAGGGGGGGTTATCTGGTTTCCCCCTCCCGGTGCACACCTGCCTTATAAAGTTGTTTGCAAAGGGTGATATTCATCTTATTCAACTTTTTTCTGCCAGAGAAGCAACATTTCTCTGAATAAGTAGATAGCCAAAAATACATTAAAAAAACAGGATCTGCGGTGGGTGATAAGAGTACAGGATGATAACATTGATTAAAGTGACTCTTCCGTCAGGGGGGCAGAAATTTGCTGATCCAGCCTCATTCCCCAGGAACAATACAATTGAAGAGACCTAAACGTGCCGCTTTTAAACATCCATTATATGTGTTGTTCAAACAGTTTTACTGTGAGGCTTCCTCAGAGGAAATGAAACAGAACGATGGGTGATAGCGCTGTGTTTTCCCAGCCGACTTTCTCCCCACGCAGCGCTCTTAACATTCATCTTTGTTAAGTTAGCAAACCAAAGCTGCATTGGTAGAGTGTGACAAATTTAGGCTAATATGATCAATGGCAGCAAGGTGCCACTGCTGTAGCGTTTATTGATCAGGTGGCTTTGAATAGGATAATCTAACTTCATGGGAAAGGGGAGTGTGCTGCAAAATAAGTATTGGAGAGAGAAAAACGAGAGATAGCTAAATAATTTCCTTGACTGTAAACACATTAAAATGTGTCATTGTAATATACAAAGTGTAAACAAGGACTTTAAATTTTATCATGGAGGAGACCTCACAAAAGTAAAGTGTGTACCGCACTTTTAACAGAGTACAAGGGAGCGTATCTATGTTCCCACCGTGCTAAATTCCTGAGGCTCTATTTTCAGATGGTTCTTTGGTTGCCCAGTTCAATATTAAAATAATATTCTTAATAATAATAAAGTCTTAATATTTTATAAATGTTATCAAGTTATTGAATTTAATTTTTGAACATCAAGAACAAGATCTCTAAAAATGCCATGGTTCTAAAGTTACAATATTAATAAATTGGTATTTGGACATTTCAGCAATGAGCTAAAAAAAACTAACTATCTCACTGCAAAAAATAAATATTTTTCAAAATAAGCTGATGAATGAATTCAAGCTGAGATGAATTCAAAATTTTCTTTACTGAAGGCCAAAAACAAACTGAATAAAATTACATAAACAGTCATGATGAGTTAGAAGACGGATGTGAATTGTGAGTTGTTGTATGTGAATTGTGAGAGTTGATGTATACTCGTTTTCACCCAAGGAATCATTAAGCTGTGATTTTTGGTGATTCCATGACTCCAACCATTGGATAAGACCCAATGTAGGCCTATTAAATTGAGAGCCACACTTCAGTGCTGAGGAACAGAAAACCCCTGGGATCGTAGGACCCTGGGATCATAGGACCCTGGGATCGTAGGACCCTGGGATCGCAGGACCCTAGGATCGTAGGACCCTGGGATCGTAGGACCCTGGGATCGTAGGACCCTGGGATCGCAGGACCCTGGGATCGCAGGACCCTAGGATATTTTTTCTTTTATTTTTACAAAACTCACACGACAGGTAATTTAAAAGTTAAGACAAGCACAGCTCACAAATACAAAGTGTTCCACCACAGAACTCCTTCAACACTTCGCAATTGTTAATTGTTTACAACCATATAAGGGGTAATTGAGTGGATACAGCATATAGTGAATAACTGTCATCAATTGCCCTGCACACTGAAGCTAAATATAACACGAACACAAATACACACGCCAAGTTTAATGCATGTCTGCGCATTGGTGTGTAGGTATACGTACGTGTATCTTTCTTGACACGCATAAGCCATGTTTTACGTCTGTCTATGTATGTGTGAGACAGATAGAGGCTGAGAGAGAGAGCAGAGAAAGGTGACGTGGGCAGATTCGGGTTGGCAACATTATCAGTTCCCCCACCCGAGCGGGGGATTAGCGGGGCGATAACGCGGGACCCCACGTCAGGCTGCCGTTGTCTCCCGGAAAAGTTTGCTAATCAGCCTAATACGCTTATGTTGGAGGAAAGGCGGGGGAGCCCAAGTGAGAAAAGTCGGGTCAGATAATGAGACGTACATCTGTAAAACAGAGAGAATGATTTCCTTGAATCCGTGCAGCGGTAGAAGGAGCTTATTATCTTTATCGGCTGTCGGAGAAACGGCAGCGCGAGCGATATTATGCATGTTCTCCGGGGGGCTCTCGCTTGGAAATTAACCAAATCCTACTTTTTATTTTGCTTTTCCAGTTCCCCATTTAGTATGCCCTGTTCTTCACATTCAGCGATTCTGTTATTGTACAAGGTCAACGTTTTAATTTATCTCCTATATTCATGGATATTGTATTGTGTTTCCTCAGAAAGTCGTTCCTCTTTTTGTAAAGGCCATATTCTGGGCATCTCTGCAGATGTTATATAATTTATCGATATTAAACATAGATGGCTCTCGCTTCCCGGGAACAGAGGTACTGAAGCCAACGTAATGAGGTTGATGCCAAGGCAGGGACCGAGGCTTAAGAGTAACCAAACATTCAGATGACAACAGTACAAATACAGGCAATACAATGCTGGTGTTGTTGGATGGTTAACATGAGTGTCACAGTTTGTGGCATCGGCTGGCACTAATATTAACCAATTAGAACCATGACCATCAACAATCACTGGAATATGAGTGTAGGGGCATGGAATAAATTAATCCTCCTTAAAAGGAAAACACAAAAAATGCAAAACATCTAAAAATGACAGCAACCAATGTATCCTATTTATGATTGTGTCTTTATGTACAGGCAGTCCATATGTGCAAAACTATGTCAGTTAATCTTATATAAGTATATATATGGAGCTATATATATGTGTATAGTCTGTTTATGCGATATGAGCATGTGTCCATGTGAGTGTGTGCATTCGAATATGCGCGTGTGCTTGTGTGCGCTTGTGTGTGTGTGTGTGTAACGTTTATCTTTGGCAATATTAACTACATGATTGGCTGTGACGGCTGATTAAATGTAGGTTAATTCTGTCGCCGTGCCGTGAAGGCGAAGGTCAGGCCACGGTGCCGTGGCTCTGACCTATTTGTGTTTATGTTAAAGCAATTTAATATCTGATTTGCTATCCTCTTGGGGACTTAGTAACATATTGAGTTATAATGCGGTACACTTCCCCACAAGTGCGACATGAAAAAAATGACACAATACAAACCATTAGTAACATAGCTTCAAAAATGGTCCAATGGGGATTTCAGAGATGGTGAAACAAAAACCAAACAATTCATCTGAATAGAACAGAGGAAGCAGGACTTTCATATTCCAAGTTAACACAAATTAAGGGCCCTATCTTGCACCCAGCATAAATTACTTTCTACACCGATTCATGTATCGTTGCTAGTTTGCACCAGGCGCAAAGCTGATTTTCCCCTGCAGCAAACAGGCGCCACTACACTTGCGCCTGGAGAGGTGTGTTGGTGGAAAGCAGAGGCGTGTTCTGGTGCAAATGATACTTGATGCTATTTTAGTGATCTAACAATTGCGCCACTGACAGAAAAATACCTGGTCTAAATGCACTAGCGGATAGCGCAGTTGGTGTTGCTATTTTGGAAACAATTTATTCCATATGGGTTGCATGAATGAACACTGTAGAGTAGGCTATGCCATGCATTCAAATAATAATAACAATAATAAACTCGAGCAAAGTATATCCCAGCCTTCCAAAACAAAATCTTGTTTTAGGGTAAATGGTTGGTTAAATTATTTGGGAAAGAACAGCTGATACAGCGGTAAATTGTACTTTTAAATCAATGCATCTGCACCGTAGCAAACACATATTTTCTTGACACAGACATCGTGTACAAGCCCATAACTTTTAGGATTGATTAGCATTTGATCGTGAGAAAACATAGTTTTACTGCGATTGTTTAAAAGAATGAATGAATGGCGTGCGTGTGTGTGCGCACCCATCTGTTTAAACACACGCAAACTAAACATGTAACACATAATACAGTCGTATATTAACGGGGGGACACATTACTAAAAAAGTCTTAATATTTTATAAATGTTATCAAGTTATTGAATTTAATTTCAATTTCAATAAGTCGATAATGATAATGTATACGATACTGGTATCAAACGATGTTTGTTAATGTATTGCCGCATATCATTAAATAGACCCACAGTTGCAGCCACAGGACCGCGTCCACATATCATATATGTGTTAAGTTGTCTTTGCTGCAATTTACATGACGACTCAGTGTTTCTGAAGTTGTTGAAGAAAACGCTATTCCATGTGTGAATTAGGCCTATTATTTGGCCATAAACTGAGCCATTTGAAGTTTTAAATCCATGTGGTCATGTATCTGCATGTGTGCTCTGCTCTGTGTAAATGTTTACATTTTATTTTTCTCTTTATCAGTTGTTGTATATTTGATGTTTTTGCATTGTATATTGTGTATATATTGTTGTTTTTGCTGACTCGACATCATTGCAAATGAGGGTCACCCCTCAATTGATCTTTTGAGTATAAATAAAGGTTAAATGAAAAATGAAAATGAAATTTGTCTCAGCGGAAACTGCAAACGCGCTTTCAAAATATCAACTTGTCAAGGTCAAATGTGCTGGCTCTTAAAGGGGATGGGAGATGGACCTCTCATTGGTTTATTGCACATTACGCCCAAAACACACCTACGGGTTTCAGACCAACTAATTTTAGATTTGCGTCGGGCACAAGAGTCATTTATCTGCCGTTAAAATAGCAACAGTGCCATAGAACCGCCCACAAAGCTACTTGCGCTTGGCGTTTCAAACTTGCATTTCAGACTGTCAAAATAGGGCCCTAAGTCCTTCTTCCCTATTCTCTGGAACCGGCCCTTAAAACAATCAAGCGCCTGGATCGTCTTCGGTTAGGCTAGTGGGTTTGTGTGTCTACGAGTGTGTGTGCGAATGTGTTACATAAGGAGCTGTCAGACCAGGTCTAGCTACACAGGCCCATGCTTCCCAGCCATGAATACTACAGCGCCATCGTAAGCGTCACCCTCATGAGCCTTTTTTTAGCCAACACATATACTACACATATAACGTGTCTGTAAAGTAACATAGCCGACATTTCCCATTGGATTTACAAAGTACATTTAGATTGTATAGTTCAACAGTTCCACATATAATACATCCACATAAAGTTCCATATTGTGTTTTCAATATATAAAACAAGTGTATAGTTCAACATAAAACAGGGGTGTAGTTGCAAATAACCTGTGTATGGTTCAACATATTCTTCATCTTTCATGTTCCAGTACAATATATCCACATCATGCATTCAGTTGTTCACTGCTGGAGAACAGAGGCCTATCTGTTGGCTCATCCTTTTCATTCAGGATGTTGTAGCCACCCGTGGAGGCAGCAGGTGAACACTGAATCTGATCTATTTATTTGACAGAGGAGATCCGGATAGAGTTTAGATGGGTTTCTGTCTTAGCCATATAGAGGTCGTAGGGTCGTATCAGGGTGTGGTGCAGTGAGCCAGCTATGAGCCTGGCCACGGTCCGACACAGTGTGCACAAACCATGCCTGTGGGTTGGGACCCCACTTGGGGTTGTGGGACATCCATCATCTACATATTTGATGGTGCATTTTTTTATTAAAACAACAAACCAAATCATGTAATGGGTGACATAGTAGTGCTATGGATTGCTCCTAGCTGGTCCATATGTCGACTTAAATCCAAGTCCACGTCCAAACGTTTTAAAAAAGATAAGATGTAAATATGAATGCAAACTATCTTCTAATTTAGTTGGATGCTATTGCATGCCTTTTTTAAAGGTGACATATTATACCACCAGGTGTGAGCGTGATTAGCCATTACAAGCCGTCTTGAAAATGTGCCTCTTCTGACCTCACAAGTGGTTTAATATGTCACCTTTAAACTTTCTGGATACTGGATGATGTGGGATGTTTATGCAAGATATTGGGGATGCAGGTCCTGGTCATTTGTGGAAAAACCAATGATGAATGAATCTGGGTGAGATGAGGGTCAACAAATACAAGAAACGCCTCTAATGCTGATCCTTATTTCCATTAGAGTAATTCTGCTTCCAGTGGCAGATACAGTTCAAACCGAATAGCGTCTTTCCACCCAGCCTTTCTCCAACCAAAAAAAAAACTGATACCCAAAATTTCTCCTTCCCCACCATCTTGTCAGAAGATGGAGAAGATAATTAAACATAATCAAACGATTTGTAATCGTAAGGCAATAGTAAGAAATATTCAGTTGGTTGACGGTTGGGATAGGAGGATGGGAGCGCTTCTTTTATGCCTCAGGCTTCCCCAGAGGGTTTGACGCGCTCTGGGTTTAAGCCTTTCAACTCCGGCTAACCCCCCCCACCCCCCCCCCCCCACCCCCCACGATACTCAAACAAAAGTTACACCGAAGGCTACGGAGTAAACCAGATGAAGGCTGTGTTTTACATGAGAGCTGGAGCTGAGCGCTCACTGTTAACAGTTATATAAGAGAGGGCTGAGTTAGCTAACGCTCCTTTAAGGTGCTCAGAGCTCCACATCCATGTCTAACATCCCGCCGGAATGTTAGCCCGCTACGCTAGGTGACTCCTCCTGCTGTAAACACGTGTAATCTAGCATAGCTAAACTCGAAAACATGATGAAAGTGTATTTGGCTGAAGGAGTACACATAATACCACTCTTAAAGGCATGTTTGAAATACGTTATTTGAGTTTTGCTTATGTCTATATTTATATTGCACAAGTGTTCCGATTTTAACATGCACTTAATAAATATGCTAAAGTACAATGGATTCCAGATGCAAATCATATGGTTGAGGAAATCTCTAAAAATAACACACTTGACGTATTACTCCTAAGCCAATACACAAAATCAAAACACTACACTACATCAATTTAAGCCTAAGTACACTTACAATATTTTTGTTATATTTAGGATTCAAATGAACTGCCATTTGAATATGTTAAGATAATGTAGTGTGCATCCTTATGGTTTAACAGGCTCAGTCAAATTCAGTTACTGCTACAGATTACAGTTATCATTGTTGCCTATTAGATTATTATAATCCTGCTGCATGTAATTCAAAATCCTACGCTGGCACACAGCCTGCTCGTGACTGACTTTCCTTCCATCTAATCTGTACTTACTTTCTCTTTCTGCCCTGCATCGCATCTGTTCCTACTTTCACTTCCGCTTTCCTGAGAAAATACTAAAGAAAATAAATATTTCTACCCTAGGACCGTAAAAAATTGGCTTAAAAAATCAAAGGTTTTCCCCATTCTCTGATAACAGGAACGTTTGTGTTGTTTTGGCCGATAGCTTAGCACGATGGCAGCGGCCAACCCTCCTCCCCCACACACACACAGATGAGCCCAAGGAATTTTATGCTCTAATTCCTTCCTTTAAATTAAGCAGAAGGCATGAAATATTAATAGGGCGGCAATATTTCCAGAGGTCCCGTGATTTGTGACATCAAAACTTAACGAACCTTTCATTATGTCATGTTCTCTTAACAATGTTTCATGCTATCACAGTTTAAATGTTAAATGCCAACACAGTTGAGCCTGATGCCTAGTGTTTATACATAATGTACTATTTCAACATATGTTTTTTATAATCTATCATTTGATTACATACAGAATGGATATTGCAATTGTCATGAAATGAATGTAATATACTATGTAGTTAACCAAAGGAAAAAATGAACAAAAGTTCACAAATACATAAGTACACACCGCTGAAGTAATACCATTGAAGAAACAAGGCTTTTGCATGGCTATGAAAAATAATTAGCTCTCACATTTCATTTAAAGTTTGAATGTGATTAGAAAATAAATTACAAAATATCCACATCAATTTTGAATGCCAGGGGCAAAATGTAAACAAATACCAATAGCTGAAACCAAAACTGAGTGTTACATCATTACCTCTGGTGAAACATGGACAGATCTGTTGAAGATGCCTGAGCAATTTAACTCACGTCTGCCTAATTCTCATGATGAAACATCTTGTAGTATTGTGTTGTATTGTTGTATGTATTAATCTGTGTGTGTGTGTGTGTGTGTGTGTGTGTGTGTATTGTGCTGCTTATGATTGTATATTGTACATACATGTACTTGAATCACAAAGACAGACAGAGTACATCATTATAACACATTACCCCATAACAAACATAATCGAGTGGCTCATTGGCCAGACAGCCCTCTCTCCTTGAGCACACAATGTGTTTCTCCTCACTGCAGCGAACACTAACCGTCCTGTAGGCCTCAACGTACGTAATACTTAATTATCCCTAATTATCCCTAACACAACATCCCATGTGGTGCTTTGCCATTGTTGTTACTGTCTGATATCATCATATCATAATTTACGATAAGATGTACCTTGATTTCAGCTCTGGACATCCGACACCTTTATCGTACATAACAAGCACGTTGTGGGGGGGGGGGGTGTTTGTGTGTTGTCAAGTAAGGTTGAATCATTGATGTCATTTAAGACAAAGTAAAGTAAGGAATAGGCATGAGTGTGGAAGGAAGATTTGAAGAGAATGATTCATCATTTGCCGATAAAGGCATCAGGAGGTTTTTTGCAACTTGTAGCACTTACTATAATCAAATAACATAATCAACTAACAGCACTTATATAACATGACTAACATGTTATTATAATAGACTGACACTTAGTAATCATTTAGGATGACTTGTACTTGTTGTACTTTCCAAGATTGAACCTGTACTTTCTGTACTTTCCAAGATAGAAGCTGTACTTTCTGTACTTTCCAAAGGATAACCAAAGCTGATGTGTTGGTTTGAAAGTGATTACCAAAGCATAAATGGTTTGTGGTAGTATAAAAATGTGTTGTAGTCAAGAATAGAATGAAACATATGCATCAGCATTAGGGATGTAATGATATGCGTATTCGGTACGGGTCTGACTGTGTGTTCACACCGCACTTCGCCCCGCGACACGTTTCAATGTTAAGTGAACGTGGAGACGCGAATCGGGCAAATTTTTTTTTCGCCGATACGCGCGACAAGATTTGATTGACAGCGCGAAATTTTCGCGCCGCGAATAATTCGCCCCGCGAATAAAGTTAAAATATTTCAACTTCTTCGCGGCATTCGCGTTGAAACAGCCAATCAGCGTTCACTCCCTGTGGGTAACGTGGGTGAAGTAACGTAAAACAGCCAATCAGCGTTCACTCCCTGGGTGACGTCACGTAACAGCCAATCAGTTCACTCCCTGGGTGAAGTAACGTAAAACAGCCAATCACCGTTCAACCGTTCAGTGAACCGCAGCTTGGAGGAGAAAGTGATTGTTGCCGTTTGCGACTCCCGCTCTATATCTACATATAATATATAAATATCTATATCATATAATATATACGATATATATAATATCACGGCACAAAGCGGTGTGCGCCTCCGGATTATATTATTAACCCATAAACGACGGGCTCTCCCTCTTCCACAACAGGTACAGACACACATCTCGGCCATGGTTGATGAGAATGAATTGGCATGAATGACCGTTGCCAGGCAAAAAAAAAATTCGCCCCGCGAATGCACACAAAAATGCACAGCGACAGATTATGATTTGTCGCGCGGCAACATTCGCCTATTCGCGCGAATAGGCGAAATGGGACAAAGTGCGGTGTGAACACACCATAACAGTTCGATGCACGTTTCATTTCGGTACATACTGAAAAAATAATAATAATAATAATAATAATTTGAGTGAAGACTGCCAGCTGTGGGCCTGAATGAGACTTTTTAACCCCGAGGAAAGATTGAGGTTCTCTCTCTTTCGCTCGCCCTTTGCATCCACCAACGGATGCAAAGGGCACAACGGAGAGAGGTAGAATTCGATACCAAATTATTCAACGATTTTTATAGAGTTTAGATATATTTCCCAAAATGTGTAATAGATGTCTTTTTTACTCCACTTTCCACTTAATGCAATGTTCCAAATATAAGTCCTGCAAATAAAATTATAATCAACCCATTTTTTCCATCACTTAGTGAGTTCCTTCAATAGAAGTTAGAATTGCGCTTTAGGGAGAGGTCAACAGAGAATAGTATAGGCATCGTGGTTCTGAGAGGTTACTTAGTAAAGAAGAAGAAAACAGATCCCGAGAGTGAGTTCTTCCAAACTCTCAGCAAACTTCCAAGAGCAAGGATCCCAGGGGGGAGCTATCACATAGACGCGATCGGTAGCCACGGCCCCCGACCAGGCTTGCGCTCTGGGGTGGGGCACCGGTGCAAGGTAGGTAGGAGTCTAGTACATACAATAGTTAGGGGCTGGACGAGTCCCCCCAACCAACCTGCTCACATCCATTATTGGACAGCAGGTCTCACTAGAAACCACCTCCCTTGAGGCGGTATAGTTGACAGATCTAACAGTGTGTGTGTGTGTGTACGTGTGTGTGTTGGGTCCAGGAGTGAGATGCAGATAGGCCTGGTTCCTGTCCCACTGATTTATGCAACCCCCCCCCTCCACCCCCCCGCCCCCGTCTGTGTACTTGGGAGGTACACAGACGGTTGTTTACACCATCAGCCCTGCCTGCTTCAGCTTCGGCCCCCGGCCCCCGGCCTCCCGCCCCCGTTGATAGAAAGCAGGGAATTAAAAAGTGCATTAAAGTTGTTCCTCTAACAGTGTTAAATATAGACAGAGGGGGGCAGGGAGGGGACGGACAACATGATTACAATTCAGACGGGAATATGGTGGAGGTTTTTCTTTTGTTCCTGTCTGTACCTTAAATCGCAGTGCATCTGCATCAATCAATTGCCGTGCATGAGCGCGTGCACGAGCCTGTTGTTTCCTTATGGCTGACACCCACAACTGTGTCCTGTGACGATCGTTATTCCTGTTTGGTTGCAAGTGAGATCAATGGAACGACGGCAGCCACACAGCGCTCCGACAGCCACAGGTCTTGAGTCTGGTTTAAAGCCCAGTGGACTTTGACATGAATAGAGTCTTTTCCACCAGGGCCAACCCCCGGAGCCGATAAGGTTAGGGGGTAGGAGAGCCGCCCGCACCACGAGTGTGCTCATTGTGCGGCGTCTGTAATGCAGTGTAATCGAAGCCTGACTCACTGCACCTCCTCATATGCTCCTGTTGTACCGTTTCCCGCAGTAGAGAGAGTGAAAGGGACATTATGGAGTCCATTTGTTTTCAGTGTTGTTTTTCCTACACACTTCAGCTCCTGAAAGTGCTTCACAGGTAGTGCATCACATCCACCCACACACACACACACACACAAACACACACACATACAATCACACCAGGACTGCTACTAGCCATGAGAGCTCAGGACTAGTTCAGCAAATACACAGGTCAGAGATGCTGCCTTCCTCGAGAATACTTAACTAGGAGGAGCCTGGGTTTGTAGCGGCAACCCAGACAACAACCGAAAACCAAAGCCTAAAACAACTTATTTCAGATGGAAGGTGATGTGGTCGGTTATATAGCAGTAAGAAGGATTGATCGTAATCCAAATCTGGACATCAATGCACAAAGTTTTAAAAAGATAAGATGTACATTTGGACTGAAACTGCCCTCTATGGGTACTACATGCTGCATGCTACAAAATCATGCTATTGTAGGTGTTAATCACTACGCACAGCTTTGGATTACTAGGTAACATCCATCAGACATTCTGATCCCGCCCGCCAAGTCAGATTGAAGTGAGTGGAGATTGCAAGAGCCTAGGAGAGGGGGCTGATTATTATCAGCTGGGATCCGGTCAGCTCTCGCCCCTTCTACAATCTACAACACTGACACTGAGATGAGAACTCCAAGGAACAAGGATAAATCAGAGGTTGGCTGACGTGCACTATACACCTATTCACTATGAGGAGCCCAGGATCGAACCCAGTTACTCTCTCAACTGACCCCCCCCGACAGTTCCACACCAAAGGATGCTCTAGCACGCAATTGATAACACAAGGCAAGACGGCCCATTGACTTAAGAAGAAGAAGAAGCCTTTTTATTTGTCATTGCACAGGATACAACGTAATTGCACAGGATACAACGATATTGCGTTTTAAGCAGCCGCTACAGCTGCTGAGGCCGCTGTGATGCGCGCCACCTTTGGAGCAGCTGCACCTACGTGCGCCGCCTGTGGACCCATGAGGGGTATTCCAGGTGCCTTGCTCAAGGGCACCTCATCGGCGTCTTGGGTGGGATTTGAACATCCTCTGATCATTGGTCGAGCCCCTTAACCGCTAGACCACCAATGTCAACTTTGTGCCCGACATCATTTGATTGGACAGTCTATATTCAGTGATCATTGGCACACAGGTTTTGAAATTATATTGTGGTTTGGAGTGCTTCCATCGGCGACGCTGTGAACTCCCACAAGCAGCAAGAGGGACACTGGGGCTCCACTGTTGCCATGAGAACTTGTTTAAACATTCTTAGACAAAATTAGAGGTTTTCAGACATTCTTCCGCCGGTTAGTTAGTACAAAGTCTGTTTGCTGCTTGGCTGCTTTCATTGTTACACTTAACTATTTATTCATTTAGCCACACGACGCCTTTATTTATTTCTATTTTAGATACAGTGCATGTCATTAAGGAGCAAGTAAGAGTTGGCCATGTTGCTCAAGGATGCCTACAGGTCAGGTATGCCTGTTGAAATTGTTGATTCAAACCCAGAAGCTATCGGCTAATATTAAATCTAGGAGAATAGCAAAGGTTTGAAACCAATGGCTTGCAGACAGAATGAAAACAACACAGTGTGCTCAGAGGTGGAGAAGGACCTTGAAGCCTGGAACAATATTACATTCTCCATCAACCTAGAGAAGACACAGTCGAGCCTCACTCTGACATGTTTTCCTGATACGTACTAACAGAAGGACGCTATGTAGCGTATATTACCTTTATATCAACCGTGTTCCTTTGGAGCGGCTACACCTTGTAGCTCCTTTGTGTTTCTGCAGACACCAGACCCTTCCCAGGGGAAGGGTCCTACCAATAGGCTTTATTCATGGGGACGGCTGAGTGCTCTGTGTCATAATATATAAAGAACACCATCTCTCTCCAGGGTCAGCTTCTGACACCATCTTCAGATGGTTTCACGCACCGACACACTGACTGGCTACAGGCTTGCTGTAGATATACAGTATATAAATGAAACACTATAGTAGAGGCTCACTGTTCCAATATAGGTTTATATTAACACATCTATATTGGTACAGTAAACCTCTACACTGTGAGGCTCACACTGTATCGGACATAGTGTACCGAGATATACAGATGTAAACGACACACTGTATCCTTTCAGCCATAAATGTAGCTCATAGTAGCTCAAGTGCTATAGGGGTGCCAAAACATAACTAACACAAAAATACAACGCTCAAATAAATAAATCAATTAGAATATATCTTTCGGTAAAACAAATTGACAATATAGTGACCTACAGATTGAAATGAGCACACCCATCATGTACTTTAACTTCTGGAGGTACTGCTCTGCAAGCTTAATGAATAACTCATTAGTTTGCTAAGCAGCTATATGTAATGATACTGGCTAGGTAATAAACACGCCCAATTCAATATTTTTTAACTTCAATCATCATTTCACCGCCGTTAGTTTTAGATGTAAAGGTGCACTGCATAACTGTGACTTTCAAACCTTTTTTCTCTGTAGAGAAAAAGTATTTCGAGAGAATTGATACCTGGCTCTTGGTGTGAATTTGGTTTTAATCTTTGGATTCAGAGTCAAACAGAGTGCAGGTTTAAACAAATTGAACTTCAGAAATTAGCTTCAACCTTCCTTTTTTTTTTCCTTCCGTTTATTGCCTCTTTGCAGTTTATTGTACCTTAATAATCGGATAGCAGCCTAGTATGCTTAAGATAGGCTGCTATCCGTTTCATTAGTTGTCCTTTATATCTCAACCTGTACCTAAGACGCTCTCAGGCTTAGGAAAATCCAATTTCACAGTGTGTTAATATAGAACCTGCTTAAAATCAGAATGATTGATACGTATACATCTTGATCGATTGAACAGAACATGTTTGAAATGCCTGCGGGACCTTGTGATCCATGGAAATAATGTATATTGATTTTCAGATCACTTTTATTTTAAAACGGCCCGGTAGCCCACCTCAGTGAATATCCCTGAGAGGCACATTTCTCGGTTTTTAATGAGATTTTTTTCCCCTCTCAGTCACCATAACTCCAAGTAAAACGAAGCAATGTTGGAATCCAGGTAATTGGTGAAATGGAAGCTTTAAGATATGAAATGTCAAATGGCTTGATGGCTCATCAATTAAACGAGAAGCACAGAGAGAGCGGGACGAGCTCACTGGCTCCAGGACCCTGAGAGCTATTTGTTCACTATAGTCAGACCCCGGTGAGAATGGAGCTGGTGTTTTCGCTCAGTAATGTAGGTGTCCACAAAAAAGCTGTCCATTCCATTGACCCCTCACCCGGAGGTCAGCAGTGGTTCATTATTCCTAGATAACATCAGGTGTGTGTGTTTTTCTCCTGTTCATTAAGGTCATTCTCAATCATCAATCACGCTCTTTCCCCAGATGCAACATTAGAAAGCTTAATGTTAAGTATTTCTGTCAAAAATAGAAGAAACAAGAAAGGCAAAGCACTTTTGTTCAATGATTTGTGAACGTGAATATTTATGCCTTTAGAATTATTCATACCTACAAATGCTTTAATTCCACCAGATGGTCTCCCGTGGAAACCAATTGAACAGGGTTTCCTCTTGGAGGCATGGAAAAAACACAACCTGGCATTTCGTTTTTTAATGCCTTGCTTACAAATTACTCCAGATCACTCCTTCCTTCCCTCCATTTTGCTGCCTAATAAATGCTTATGTATGTGTATGTGTGTGTGTGTGTGTGTGTGTGTGTGTGTGTGTGTGTGTGTGTGTGTGTGTGTGTGTGTGAGATAAATAGCAGCCAGGAAGTATTAGGGTGGTTTTGTATTTTGACTAACAGGAAGGAAGCGCTGGCGGCAGCAATGTCACAGCACGTTACGCTCATCCAGAAATAGGTACAGGGAGAACGTCATCCCGGCTTAGGTCAAGAGGAAGAGGTACTTGCGAGGAAGAAGAAAAAGCTAAATCAGCCTAACTACCTCCTATGAGCACTATACTTTCCCGCCGCCAGCCGCACACGACCACTTGGATCGTCACTTTAGTTTTTGTAGTTTTTTTTTAGTTGGGAGTTTATTCCGCACCACAAATCCGGGCGAGTGTGGCCTCTCATTAAAACGGCCCCTCAATAATTCAGCGCCGTATCGGTCTTTTAATTACACAAATCCACTTGAATGGAACGCTTTGGCAATCAACGCATGTTTAAACCTTGGATTTGCATAACATACGTTGCGTCGTGTTTCCTTGTGTTCCCGGCGTGCTCCGCCCGGAACGCACCGCGGGACCCAGGCCCGGTGTTCAGACGACGGTGTTTTGGTGCCTCCTGGAATGTTTCAATCTGAATTTTTTTCATCTGTTGTGACGAGTCAACACCCGTCTTGCCCGTATCCCCTGGGGATTTGCCGCTGGATATTGATTTTAGATGGAAGATTACAGCCTTGTTCACACACACATAAATAAATATAGACACACACATGGGCACGGATCCCTTTTGAATGTTTTTTCTCGGCCTCTCAATCTGTATTTTCTCTCTCTCTCATCTCCCTCTCGCTCTCTCCCCCTCACACCACATAACTCTTCTCTCCCCCCTACCCTGCACTACCTCTCTCTCTTCCCCTCCGCCCTCCACCCTGTAGCCCCATCTCTCTCTCCTTCTTTATCAATTCCTCCTTCATCTTTCTCAACCCACCCTCCTCTCTTTACATCGCTCTACCCCTAGCCGTCTCTCTCCATCTACCCTTATCTGTCTGTCCCACCCCTATCTCTCTGTCCCACCCCTTTTTGCCTCCCTTCTCTCCCTCCATCTCTCACCTCCACCACCTCTCTCTCTCTCTCTCTCTCTCTCTCTCTCTCTCTCTCTCTCTCTCTCTCTCTCTCTCTCTCTCTCTCTCTCTCTCTCTCTCTCTCTCTCTCTCTCTCTCTCTCTCTCTCTCTCTCTCTCTCTCTCTCTCTCTCTCTCTCTCTCTCTCATGGACATGTCATGTCAGTCATAATCAGCCTCCCGGTGGGAGAGTGCACTCAGCCAGAAAGGGAGAAAATTCACCACAATCATTTCTCTTATTCTATCTCCCCTCTGTAAGCCAATCAGAACTTCTCAAGGAAAGCCAGTAAAGATCTTGACCTTTACGCCGTCGGCCGGTCCCTGTCAGCCGGTGGACAGAGTTGGTTTTGCCATTAATATTGGCATGGAGGCACACTGGTGGCCAAGGTTTGATCAGGGGCGACAAGATGAGTATGGGCGTTGGCGCGAGACAACTGGGGTTCCCTTGGAATAGCTTCACACTGGAAGCGCCGTAATGAGCTGTAGCATCTCAGCAATACCTCCGGGGACAGCTGGCGTCAGATTCTCTGTTGTAACTTACGCCTCCGCGCAAGTGTGCATTAAGACATGTAAATATCGTATGACAAATGCGTTAAGAAGTATGTATTGACACGATAATGATCAAAAGAGGATATCCTAGTGGAATATAGCAAAGGAAAACACTTGTTTGCCACATTTACAAATGGGGAAGAAATACCCATCCCTTATTGAT
Source organism: Micromesistius poutassou (assembly GCF_964030765.1). NCBI lineage: Eukaryota > Metazoa > Chordata > Actinopteri > Gadiformes > Gadidae > Micromesistius > Micromesistius poutassou. The sequence goes on from NC_140274.1 coordinate 15,383,077, forward strand.
ATTTGTGTTTGCGTGTGTGCTGACGGAGATGACGCGTTCCTTGAAGAAAAGTTATTTTCAGGGCATGAGAAACTAGCTCCTCTGAAAAACACCTTTTAATTTGGAGAACGAGGCACAACGACGCTCAGGGCTTTTTCTGGAATGTGGAATATCCTGCAAGCATTAAAAACACACATTTGAAAGCAGGGAAACCTTGAAAAGGGAATAACTCTGCAGGTAATTCCACGAGGAGAGCGAGACTCCTGGCTCCGACTGCTCTCCACCCCTTCTCTCATCCTACCCTTCTCCTTCCCCTCCCTACTCTCTTCCTCTCCTTCCCTCCTCCTCCTTCTCTACTCTCCTCAATTATCCCTCTTCCCTCCCTTTACCTTCACCTCCTTTCTCCTTCTCTCCTCTCCTCCCTCCTCTTTATCCTCCTACTCATTTCCTTACCTTTTCTTCACCTTCCCCTCTTTCCCTTCTCCTCCGTCTCTCCATCCATCCATCCCTCCTGCCTTCCCTCCTCCCCTCCCCCTTATCCACCTCCACTCCGACTCCCCCCCCCCCCACCCCCCTCTCTCCATCTCCACCGTCACTTTCCCTTTCTCCTAATACTCGTTCCTTCCGGCTGGTGCAACACGACCATGGATCATTCCTGTTTGCCTATCGGGATAGCTCCACGCGGCGGTCATTCCAACACGCTAAATGAATTTGGGATTCATGATGTCGTCGTGACCACTCCACTAGCAGCACTGCGCCATCGGGAAGGAGGCGGAGGGTGCTGAGTCATGGTTTAAACAGGCCGGCAGCGCACTACATGATATGTCACATGATAAGTTAGGCAGACACCTGAGCGTCGACACACACACACGCACGCGTGCACACACGTTCTCTCTCTGGCGTTAATGCTAGAACATTACAGTGTTGGATAATACAATTTCCCAGTGAATCTGGGGCGGACGGAGCGTAAGGGAGAAAAACCATTAGCTGGCCCACAGCCCTGGAACAGGTTAGCCTATTCATACGGTGGCAGGAGAGCCAAGTTGCTCGGGAATTGGATTCCCCAGCCGAAAGGTCGTGGGTTCGAACCCTGATTGCCATCTACTGCCTGTAGACATGCTTGAGCAAAATGCCCCAGCCCCTACCTGCTCATTAATTACATGCATCTATAACAATAAGATGTATAACAATTCTCTTCAGTCGCTTTTGTAAAAAGTGTCTGCTAAATCGTAAGTGCTACAGTTTATTTGTAGCAATAATTATAAAGGCCACCGGAATATATATACATTTAATCAGTTTGCCATCTCTTAAGGAAAAGGCAGCGGTAGCTTCAGTGGCAAAATACAGCGAGCGCTGTGCCTTTTATTTATTGTATTCTGTGCGGCGTGGCAGTGCCTGGATGGAGGACAAGTGAAGAGGCAAGGTGAGTGAGGACCTCGCCACAACTGGCCTTAAACACGAGCGCCACTTTCGTGCCGAGAGAACAGCCCATTAAACAAAGCCGGCAGGCATCCCCCTCACCGTGTAATTTACCTGTTCTCCCTTCTAACCAGGGGAACCCATGCTGACCTAGATGAACGCTGGGGTAATTCACATGGCACAGACGTGAATTACCCTCCCATCTCCTCCTCCTTCAGTAAAATGAATATAAATAGTTGTGCTGCTGTTTGCTTCCATCCTCTGCTATGTAATTGTTTTTCCGGAGTCTGTGTACTGCGATGAGTCATAAGACACAGGGTGGGGGCCAGGCTGGAGGGCTTGAGGTGAGGCCTTCCAGGGAGAATTATTAAACTGTCTTGGGCTTGATTATCAATGGATGTACATCAAGTGTGCAATTATGTAGAATAATATTCAAATGTATTCATAATGCCTGTGTGGATATGAATTCGTAATGTGTGTGTGTGTGTGTGTGTGTGTGTTGTGTATGTATTGATAATGTGTACGTATTCATAATATATTTGTGTGTGTGTGTGTGTGTGTGTATGTTTGTGTTTGTGTATGTATTCATAATGTGTATGTGTATGTATTCATAATGTGTGTGTGCGTGTGCGTTTGTGCATGTATTCATAATGTGTTTATATGTATGCATTCATCATGTGCGTGTGTGTGTGTGTGGGAGTGTGTTTGTGTATGTACTCACAATGTGTTTGTGTGCATGTATTCATAATGTGTGCGTGTGCGTGTGAGTGTGTGAGTGTGTGCGTGAGTGCGTGCGCATGTATTCTAAAATGTACGTGTATGTGTGTGTGTTGGTAAATTAGGACCGCTAGTCTTGGAAGCAACCAGCAGCCCCCTTAAAGCTTCTGTTCCTGTGGAAAAGAGGGGTGATTGGGGGGTTGAGGGGAGGTATGTGTCAATTATGGCACCTGTATGTAAATGATGGCACCCACTACTGCACTCCTACCCAACCCCGGAAGGATCTGTGTTCCTTTTCTTGATAATGAAGGGAGTTTTTATCTTGGCCTTTGTATAATTATATATGGTCTATCGAGCTCTCTGAGACTGTAACTTCGAACTTGGATTGTATTTGTTTCGGACTGTGCGAGGTGTTGATGATGTTGTGGTGTATGGATTTATGTCACCTCGTCCGGAACGCATATCAAAAGCTTTCGCATTCATAGCCCACTTCCATAAATTCAAGATATACATTGTATATTACAGCTGAAACACATTCTATTTAGTCGAGTATTTCACTTTGTTTGACAATCAGAATTGAATCAACAACAAAAAAGCTATTTATTTGTGGGGTGGAATTTTATTATTACAACAAACCATTGCACCATGCGTTCCCCCACTGCGTCAGGAAAAAAACTATATGATTTGGTTTTGAGCTCAGAATGTAAATTTGAACACGATTGACAATCCTTTTCCCACCCCTTAGTGCGTTGTTCACCCGCCTCCCAACCGTGTACTTCTGTGTACACGGTTGAGCAACACAGAAAACACAAATTACAACACACAACGCAACACAGTAAACACATAATACATCTAACTGCCCAGCCAGTCACTGTTGCCCTTGCAATCCATCAATTTGTACACAGCTCAATATTTAATGCCCCTTTGGAGATTGTGTTTCAAACCAAGTGGTTGCTACAGTTCTACTGATTCAAGTGGGGTAAAGTCCTGGAAACTCACAAAAAATTACAACAATTACTCAGTTCCCGCGGAGAATTATAGCTTTCACCACTTTCTTTCCTTTTTTATTCCTCAAATATCCCAGAGCAAAATATAAAAGTACGGAAAATATCACTTTGACAGCAATGTGGGTAGACGTTGACGGGGAAAAAAAGGTGAATTCTCTATACAGGGTACAGCATTTCCAATTCCGTTCTGTCACCGTTATCAGGGCCTTGTCATATTTACGCATCATGTTCCCATACTCTCTAAGCCTCAGTGACAGCCCCTGCAAAATGTACTTCTTAACTTTTCGGTTTCATTTCGTCAGAGATGCACTCTCTCCCGGCAACCAACACATACTGTAACACTTGTTTCATTAACCTCTCACACGTTGGCCCTCTCCACAGAACACTAAGAGTATGAAACTTTTCCTCTCTTCACCTTTTAGAGGTCATATGGGTTATACTGGTGGCTCATTAAATTAGTTTTGGTTGTAAAAAATCATTTGATTAGGCAAAATGTAAAGTAAATCAGTTTCAAAGAAGGCAAGTTGGTGTATTGGACTTTTTGTGTTGATTAGTTGTAACTACAGTATACAGTATTTATAATATTAGACTACCATATAGGAATGCAATTAGGACAAAAATCACCCAACAACAGTCTTCCTTTTTGCATTGTTTTCAAGACACGCCATGATGTAATCGCATACAGAGTCTTCTGTGTAATACACATATACAGCATTGTGTCTGAGTGAGTGTGCGTGTGTGTGTGCATGCGTGTGTTTATGTGTGCGCACACCTGCACGTAGGCAGAAATCACAGCCCAAACTGCCCGGCTTGGCTGGCGTGCCTCTGTCGGATCGGCAGCCATCCTGTTAGCATCCTATAACACTGGATGTTCTCAGATACTGCTCGGGCCCTCTCACCATTCATCGCTTTGCCCGCATCCTGGGCCGGTACGCGCCGCCACACCGCCACAGTTTCCCACCAGCCACCGCGGCGACAACTAGCGCAGAGGCTACACCGGCTTCGCCCTGAGCCTGCTGAAATCCTCAATATCTCTCGCCTCGCTGCGCTTTGTCACACCTGGCCGCGCATGGCCAGCCCCGACGCTAGCCTGTCACCGGCAGCTCGGCCTCATTTGTATTTCTATGTAAAGCTTTACCTGCGATGTGCCACTGGCGCGGCCGCCACTGTGGCTCACATCAAAGTAGTCCCTCTGTCTGGTTCCCTCCGAACCCTTCCACAATGAGCCCGACGAGCTGGAACCAAACAAAGAGGAAATATATATAAAAAGTACACCAAAGGCTGACGCAGTAAAAGCATTCCAATTACCTGCCGCGGGGACAGTTTGCGATGCTATTTAAGCTATTGTTTGTCGTTTCCCGGCCTCAGCAGATTCAATCACGGCTGAAAACGAGAGGGGCATTTTTTTTTTGTTCTCTCACAGCTTAATTGCAGGCGTACCTTTGAACATAATGGTGCTGGTAAGAAAATGTACTTAGGTTGCCATCGATTTAAGTTACTCAAAGACATAAAACAGATTAGCTATTCAAAGTTCAACAAAGGTAATGTGAACACGGAGATATATATACATATATATATATATATATATATATATATATACTGTATATATTGATGATGATGATGATGATGATTATGATACTTCATTGATCCCCCGGGGGAGAAATTCATTGAGGAAAATTACAGCATAACACAACATGAGCAGAGGGGAGGCAAAAAAAATAAGACAACCCCCAGACTATGCTCCTATGGGGAGTACAGTGTGGGGACAGGAAAAAAACACCTCAGCAACATAAGCACATAGTCAGTACACTTGCTACTTGCAACATGAAAACACAAGACCTGCAACAGGGGAGGGGGGGGGGGATAACCCAGTGCATGGCAAGCAGCCCTGCCCCTGTACCAGCCATTTTCCGGTGCTGGACACAGACCCCTTGCCAGATTTGGGGTTGTGGGATGGGGGTAGTAGGGGGGTGGATGTGTATCTGTATCTATGTAAGAGTTTGTGTATGTGTAGGCCTGGAGAGGCCTACACAGAGGCCTATATATATATATATATATACACACACACACACACACGCACACACATATATAGTAATATTAAAAAAATAATAATAATTCAACGATATATATGTATATATATTAGATTTATGCCTTCTTTTCATAACATTGTGTTTTCAACAATGTTTGATTGATATGATAGAAGATATTAGCAATTATCCTAAGCGACTATTACCTTCATGATCTCTTTCCTTCTGTTCCTACCTTGTGTATTTTTAGATCTGTGTTTTCCTGTGAATCAAAACATCCATTTGGACTAAAAGGATGTTTTGAAAGCGTTTGAAAAGCTAGGGGCTTCAGATTTAGTGCGGAGGGCTCTGCTCTTCAACTCCTCCAGTGGGGGATTGCTGGCTGGATGGATGTGGCCTAGCCTGTAGCTAGCAGGTAAAATTACATATTGCTTTGATGAAGCCTTTACTAGCAACCAAAATTCAACAGTATTGAAGATATGTTCTACCAGTTAATTTCCCAAAAGATCCCCTTTATCTTTTTAACAATGTAATGTAAATTGCGGTGACATTCACGACTTTGGGAGCATTTGAGCATTGAAATGCAAGTCATTATATTGGTAGTAATGTTTTATGGTCATTGTTTAGAATAAAATCCTGATATTATTTGTCATTATGGGGAGACATCGTTGGGTTTGAAACTGCCACAGTGTTTTTCATTTGTTAGTATATATGTATTGATTTAGACTTAGTAGTACATAGTACAACTCTCTTGAGTTCTCTCAATATGGTGGTATCACCATATGGTATCGCAAACAAAATATCCCATGATAGGCTTTTTATACGTCTACTATGTGAATTTAGTCTGATGAAATAAGTCTTATTTTTCAGTCTTATTGTGTCCTTTTTAAATTAAGATCTAATTGCTTGTTTAATTGATGCTAGACTACCGGTAAATACGGTACATTTTTAAAGGTGAGTGCACCTAGACAGCGTTGGAAGAGAGTTTGTAGGTCAGGGCAGACCTATATTCCATCCACTCTCAGAGCCAAGATAGGTCACATTGATCCACACAGACATTAATAGCCATGTGCTGAAAATAACCATTGTATAGTTTATGACTACTGCTAATTGCAATGAATGTGGAATTAATTCATTGGGCTAATTAAAAAATATCAAGTTATGATAAGGTAAGTGTTAGTGTTGTCAGTACAGGGCAAAGAGAAAATGAAGGCATATTACGTACTATGATAAAAAATAATAATCCTGGATTAATCTAAAACACATACAATACATAATCTTGTTCTCATCCTATCATAGACAATCCAGCATAGGATTCTGCTAGAGGCTGAATAAAATTGAATTTCTTGAGAGGAAAGTGAGGGAGAAGATGTTGAGGAATTCCTCTCCAAAGTTTTTTGTCGCTCTCCATTACCCAAATAAATCCAGCAAGTGGTTTCAGAGAACGCCCAAACGTACTCCTCAATCCATTCGCAGGAGTCAAGCATCACCATGCAGACATGTTGATTATGGCGTTTAAGCACTAACATGCACTAACGTCAACGTGCACAAGGCATCCAACCGGGTGCTCTTGCGAGCCCACTTTTCAAACTGCCTTCACTCACAAAGTTAGGGATGGTATGGGATATTCAAATGAACAGAATGGTGAATGCGTTGGATCTGAAGTACTGTCAGGCCTCAAACAAAACCATTGTGTAGCATGCAGGAGATGAGGAGATAAGCTACCGTTAGCATAGGCTGAGCATTCGGCTGTTCTGTGAACTAGAACTAATGATGAGAATGAGAATAGAAACAATAATGACTGTGATAACGTTTATGATATTGATAATAGTGATAATTATGATAATACCTATGGTGATTACAATGAAAAGGGTGATTATAATAATAATGAGCATACTAATAATGGGGATAATAAAAGGCTAATTATGATGGTAATATTCTAAGGATGTTATAACAATGATGAGGATGATGATGATGATGATTCCAGTGATTATAATAGTAATAATGATTATTTATCATACACTCTCGGGGAGTGTCTCAAGAGTGTCTCTTGTTTTGAACTTTCCATTCGGGTTAATAGGTTGTGGGGAATTAATTAAAGTGAAAAGTTTAAAAGTAAAGTTTTTAATTAAAGTGCACAGAAGTGCACAGAACAATTACTTATTTTCTTGTCTTTCACTGAGTGTTTTTTGGGGTGCCATTTTGTGGAGATGTTGAAGTCAGGTATTTGCCCTGCTTAGAGGTAATCAAACATTAGATTAGATTATTAGATTTGATTATTACGCTATAACAGTTCATTATACTAGCCTAATACTAATAGCTTCACTTGAAAACTACTGGACACACCATACTAACTGAAAGAACAAAGTTCCACCAGTTTCAGAATATTCTTGTGTTTGACATACTTCATCCTGTGTCATTGTTCACTAGCTTTTGAATAGGCCATCACTGAACTTCATAGAACGCTTTTATATGGAAAAGATTGCACTGTAATTGTATTTCAGCACATTTTTGGCAGTGCAAAATGTATCACATCATTTTTAATGTCACTCGTCAGATCACTCAGATCACAGGATTCAATTGTTCAATTCCCAAAACCGTTTCCCCACAATCCTTCATCTCTTTGCAAGGCAACCATCTCCTGGTATTACTCTCCCGTGACTCTGAGACTTAAGTTAATCATTTATCTCATTGTGTTTCATATTCTCTCTAGCAGCTGAACTCCCAGGTCTAACACGTTAGTCACTCTCTTCCTGAAGTCTGCAATAAACCACCTCACTTCCTGTGTGTTTTTCTGTCCAGCAGACTGGCCCTCATACTGGTGCATTTAAAAAGGGCCCCGAAAGCATCACCTTCATCACCAACAGCATATCATTCTTCATCACCGTATTCATCAATGCATCATCATTCTCATCATTACAAACACCACCATCAGCTTGTCTTCCTCACCATCACCATATTTAGTTCATAATCAACACCTTCGTCATCATCCCCATCATGAGGAACTAGCACAGCTCCGAAGAAACACCTCATGCCATCTAACTTTGGCTCGCATTGCAGAATTCCAACAACTTTAATTTCCTGCGACAAAAAAGTAACTGCATGTAAGCAAATGGTGAAGAAGTGGCAGTGTACTTTAATGTGCTGCATTTAGATGGCTGCACGCTGTGAATATACTCCATGAACAAAAAAACTGTTCAGCCGTCTCGCACAAGCCTGCCCACATTCTACCCCCAAACTAAAGATAGTTTAGCAGAGATGCCTTGCGAAGGAGGAGATGAAGCAAAATGTACACAAATGATGTGCAAAATGAGGTGATGGCATACACACTGCTCTAGCCCTTCTAGCTGTGGCCCACGGAGCAGAGCAAAAGCAATTTCTTCTTTCTTTCCTTATTCCTATGTGTAGGTGGATATTATATTGCCTCAATTTACTGCCGTTCAAGGACAAAGAGACGACGGAAGGAGAAGGAGATGGAACCGGAGCAAACGGCATCCACCAGACACTTTCACACTTTTGTTATCCAAGTTCTGATGGTTATTCTGTTACAAAATAGGACTTGATTCAAGTCACAAACAATACAAGCAAAGGAGTCTGGATCTTATGTGTTTCACCCTAAAATATTGCAGGATTAGTTTAACCATGCTTGTCAATGTTGGGTTTGAATCAGCGAAACTGTAATGCTGTGAACGCGAAATAAGAAATATACTTTGGAAATTAACTCTAGCTACAAAACCTCAGCATTTTTAATCTGTTTGATTACCTCCAAGCAGGGCAAATACCTGACTTCAACATCTCCACAAAATGGCACCGAAAACGCTGAGAGTGAAAGACAAGAAAATTAGTAATTGTTCTGTGCACTTTCATCATAAAAAGAAATCGTACTTTAATCTCACCCAAAAAAGAGTGTTCATGCAGTCTATCCCTTCCTTCCCCACAACCTATTAACCCAAATGGAAACTTCAAAACAAGATCTTGAGAGGCTCCTCGAGAGTGTATGATAAATAAGTGTACATCAAAGAACAGAATAAGGACAGGACAAGATGAGAATTCATTTGATGAGTCAGGCACAAAGCAAATGGCCACGCCACTGAGGTGTGAACAAAAGGTTTATATACAACGGGAACAACACTAATTTAGAGACTCCAGTGCATGCCTATTCAACACAGACAAAGTACATATTAACCCATTTTTCTTTTTCCTAGAAAGACAGAGGGCAATTTCACACTTGATGCCAGGCATGTACAAGGCAGGCACAATTTTTCATATTTTCTCTTAGATGTCCCCAGTGAACCGACCAAACCAACAACTTTTACACGTTTTGTTCTACATTGAAAATGTCAGACATTCCCTGTTTGTTCCCTTACTCAGCACAATCGATTCACCTCATGAACCCTACTATTGTACGTTTTTCTACTAAGTCTGTGCTGCAGTAGCACAGAGTTGGTGCCTCTCTTTACTTCTCCATTTGTTCTCTTTTCTGTAATGTGTTTCTGGACAACCATGGAAATCAGTGGTCAGATATTGAAAATGTGTTACTTCTCCTGTTCCTCGTTATAGAACTGCTGCAATTCCACTTGTGGTATTGGAAGACTCCTGATGTCTTCCAATATCCTATGAATGTCATAACTCAAAAACCTGCACTGGAAGCTAAAATAGTCACTCCCTGACACCACATGTCAGTTCATTCAGAAATGACAACAGAACACAAAACAAAATACATTTGCTTAGACTTTCACCTGATTTTCACCTGGGAAACAAACACGAAAAAACTTTTGACTTTTCGCTGTCAAAACTGTGCCTCAGTCAAACCGTTTGAAGTGTAAAACTTGGCTCAGAGTGTAAACAACCATTCTCCATCCCTGATGCTTACCTCTCTTCTCTGTGCTCGCAATTTTCAACATGAATAAAGAAGCCTCTCCCAACTACCAGTGGCTCGACAATGACCCCACCCCGTTAGCTATCACCCCCAGCCATACATCCCCATTGGTTAACCCCAGCCCTCCATCCCTATTGGTTACCACCGCCAACCCTCCATCCTCATTGGCTACTATCGCTAGCCCTCCATCTTCATTGGATAACACAGCCAACCCCTCCATTCCCTATTGGCTACCAATACCGAACCTTCATCCCCCATTGGTTACTACCGCCATCCCCTCCATTCCCTATTGGCTACCAACACCGAACCTGCATCCCCATTGGTTACCACCGCCAACCCCTCCATTTCCTATTGGCTACCAACATCAAACCTGCTTTCCTCCTGCAAGATCATTTTCACAAACATTTGGCGACAAGGATGAGATGGCTGACCCTATCCACTGATGTTTCGAGAGCCACAAGTTAAACTGAGCATGACTAGAGTGTAGTACTCTAGAGGTACTCAACCTCCTTCTATAGTCTGAGTTTTAGAGAATGAGAACACCTGGAAGCTGACAGAGGCCTCAGTGGATACATACGCCATCTTGAATCAAAGAGGTGTATTTTGTGGATGGCAAAGAAAAGGAGTTATAGTCTGGGTAATAACTTTGTTATCATAGACTTCTAAATCCAAGTCTGGGACTTGGTCTAAGTTAGGGACTTAGTAGGCCAAGCTAGTTGACATAGCTGGGTAAAGTGTATATTTCAAATGCCTCTCTGAAAAAGCACCAGTTTTCTTCTGTTTATTTCAGTTGTTGAATTAATCAGCTGCCCTGTATAAGTAGGATATGAGGAAAGTAGAACAGCAAAGAAAAAGTTGATTTTGGTAAAGGAAAAGGGAAGCAATGTTGGGGAACTGAAAAATGGGTAGAATGGGTAGGTGTCTCAGAAGTTGGAAAATCTGTGGTGAGTAACCAATTTTTCTAGTAGCAGCTGAATTTGAAAAAATAAAATGCTTTGCTATAACAACAAATATCAAATATTTCAGTCCCACAAGATAATTTCCTCTACACAACCCCCCATCTTCATTGTCTACACACGCCAACCCCTCCCCCGTATTCAGTACTAGTTCATCATTCAGGGTGTGATGGACACCATTATTGCTGATTTGCTCTGAGTGTACACAACACAGTGAAATGTTTGTGGGCGGCTGAAGGGTGCTGGTTTAAACCTACCTGTGGCATCCAGTGAGCAAGCTGTCCTTACCTCTACCTGCTCGTCAATGGCCTGTATCGTAATTCAACATACGTCTCTCAAGATAAATAACACCTGCTAAATGACTGAATAGTTAATAGTTTACATATGAGACAACGAACCGAAAGCAAGGGTCGGGTCGACGTTTCTTTCGCTTGTCCTGAGGCCAACAAATAATAATTATTTGGTGTGCAAGCACTTTTTAACGTATTGCTGTGAAGCGCTTCACTTGTGCAGTTTGCCTCTGCACCATCCGACACTGCAAGATGCAGGTAGCAGGCAAAGGGGTTTAAGATTTACCCCCCCCCCCCCCCCCATCCCCCCACACCCACTGCCATGAAGTGTGCATGTGGGAGTCATGGAAAAAATTTATTCAAGCCTTTGTGCCGTGCATGGGAGCCACAGTAATGGCTGTCACTGCCCGGGATGCTTCAGCAAACCGAGGACAACATTTTCTGTCTCACTTGCTGCGGTTATATAACCCTGCAGGAGTCCACAGATGAGAGGAGATCACGTGGGACCGCTGATGTAGTGCTTTATTCAGAGGCCCGAGCCGAGGAGCACAGACTCAGTGAGTTAGAAACCCTCATGTTGACGCTAATCCAGCCTGGCTCTTCAGGAGATATTATAGTATATTATATTATAGATAGTCTTATATCTCTTGTGGCACCCTTTGGGAATGGTGAAAATAGGGTAGGGGTAAAAACCCACCTAACCAAAAACCACAAAGCACAGAAGGATAAACAAATAAAAAAAATGGAGGTTACCACGGCGACGTGGCGATGATGTTTCCCCCGAGGGGGCGTGGTCTGACCTTGATTTAGTGTCCCTGAGATGCCGCTCAGGGGGTCTCATATGGTGTCCCCGCTGTGGTGTTGCATAATAACCGCCACTTTTAGTTCTCAGTGTGAGACACTGCGTTACTACATTGGTAAGCTCACCCTCCTCTCTTTTAGATGTCTTTCAATGATTGTCCTTTAAATGTCTTTAAAATGTGATTCATGCCTATGTAAAGCACACTGAATGGTCTTTCCATTTGAAGTGTGCTACATAAATAAATGTGCCGTCTTGCCTTTAAGAGATGCAGATGCTGTAGAAATTACATGGAGGGATTTATTTATAACCTTTCTGGTTGCATTAATCAGAGATAGAGAAAGTCAAGCAATGTCAATGGAAACTCTTGGAGACCCGAGAAAGATAGCTGGAGCGTTTTCATTGGACCATTACTATAGCTTCTGCAGAAGGGGCACGTCGACAGTGGGGCCCAAGGAAGCTCATGGCTCCAGAGATGTTTTTATTGGCCCTCCCTGTACAACCTTACTAAATCTTCCATATAAATTAAATAGGCGGACAATCCAAAGTAGTACAATTTATCCACACCGCTTTGTGAAGTCTCGGTGTCTGGTCTTTGGTCCTTCTAGTGTCTCTTCTGATCTGGGGTGGGGGGGGGTCCTCCAGAAAGGTCTCAATGGTTAACCAAGCTGAGGATACTAAACTATAGTGTACTGCATGTGATAAGATGTACAGATGTATACTCACATATGCTACTTGAAGTAGTCTGGTTAATGCCTCTCTTAGACATGCTCTGGTCGGATGGTCACCTCCTGCCAGGAGTTAGTTCTCCAATTTACAACAACTCATAATTCGGACACTTATTTTCCAACGTGATTTACAGGTGAGGCTGAGAAAAAAAAATCAAAGCTTCCAATCAATATTGGAGCAACAACAACAACACATCCAATTCTTTGTGCTGCACAAGCATGTTTCTAAAGAACGACTGGACAATAGGCTTTAGGTCATGAAAACTTAAACTGTAACTTATTATCAAGAAACCCTCAGTGATCCTATTAAAAAATATATCAGCATGATATTCAATTCTAGTCACATACCGTAAGTGGGGAAGAGGGGGATTTTTGTGCTCTTCAACCTAAGACCAAAGGACTCGGTTGGATAAACAGGACTAAATGTAAGAAAATTGAATGCAGAATATTATTAGCGGAACCAATACTGCACAATAAAATCCCTAAAATATACATGAATGGATGATTAAATGTGTGCTGCTCCATGCAATACTGTCAACCACTTCTCTCGGTTATGCCTAAGTACACTACACACACTATAGGAGAGATCAATTAGATTGTCTGATCAAAGCTTCACTGACTCTACTGGAATCTGCTCATTATCCAACTTCCTTCGTTATTCTGTTATATAATATGAGCAAGACTATGAACAAAACATTCAATAGAAAAGGGTTGGTTTCTGTACATTTTGAAACGCTGTTTGTTAGGGAAATGTGAAAACACAAAATATTGAATCAGTGCAGAAATACAAAACAAACAAATCCTCTACAATAAACCATGTTCTGCTTGGCTGCTGTTTTTAAAAAAATGTTTGTTTACAAAACATACCCAGCATTCTACTTTGTCTGACAGCTCAGAGCTCAGTATTTGGAAGCACTGAAGTGCTAGTTTTTGCAAAGAATCAAAGCAATACACTTCGGAAATGGTTCGGGCATATGTTTGGTGAAGTTACAGAAGGGATATGTCCAGCGGCCCCTAACAATATTAGGGAATATATCAACTGTTATTGTTGAGATTTTTACCTATCACCAACTCAAATACGGCTTTGACAGCAAATTGTATCTCAGATGGCATCCCTATACAAGATAAAACCCAGGATGACTTTCTCTTAACCAAGCCTAAGTACCGTCTCAAATTATACTCTTTTGGGACAGCGAGGGCTTCGCTGTACAGCAAATAGATAGGTTTTATCCCAACATTGTTTAGTCTGTTCTTCCTTAAATTGGCAGATAACATTTTCTTATTGTCATGGTAGACAGACGGTGACATTTTGCACCGCCACAAACTTTGAACATAACAGCCGTCTCCTATTAGGGTGAAATTAATTCTGCTTTGATTATGTACTTATAAATCAATGAAAGGGTCAGGGCCTGACGTTGCCCCCGGGGTGCAAATTGGAAGGCCAGTGTAGGAGCATCTGGTCCCAGGTCAAACTTGTGGTTATTCGGGATCAAACTCATCACCTTTCGGCTTGGAGTTGAACACGATAGCCACAGCACTATCCTGCCTCCACCTATCTCTGTTGTCACTGTTTTCTCCATAAAAGCAAGTCATTATGTTACCTCAATGTTGGCCTGGAGGAAAGACAAGGAGATTAAACAGTTATGTGGTCAGTGTGTGTGTGTTTGTGTGCGTGTTTGTGTGTGTTTGTGAGTGTGGGTGCCCGGGGCTGGTAGTAATGATCAGTAGAGAAGCCCATTAGAAGAGATGGTTGAGGGGCAGTAGAGACTGTCTTCTTCTAAAGGTTAGCCTCAATCCTGCGCCTGACAGCAACCAAAAAACAGTCTCGGGAAGGGGGAGTGCAAGCGTTCCGAGTTCCGGAATGCTACACCACACCCGGCAAGCCTTGGTTCACATCAACGTTGAAGATCAACGTTGGAATGCAACACATTACTTTCTGTTGGTGAATATGGAGTAGTATTAAAAAGTGATGGCGGGTCAGAGCAAATCTCTCTGGTCTTCAACCGCATCCTCGCCTTATCTGTTATGGTGGAAAAACGTGTGCGCAAGGTTTGCAAATAGATTGATTTGGGTTCAAGTTCTACTGCAAAAAACGGTCGGTTTGGGGTCTAAGGAAAGTTCCACAACTGAACCAGGTTGGTTTGGGTTCTTTGGAAAGCTGTCCTATAGAACCAGGTTGGTTTTTTGGGTCCATGGATAGTTATACTGTAGAACCAGAGGGTTCCGGGTTCTATTGGAAGATCTTCAGCTCATCTTCCTAATTTATCTCAATGTTTCATTAGGCAAGGTGGCTTGCCACCATATTGCGGATGACTTATGCAACCTGTTACCGTGACTACCATGTTTAACGTTGTGTTTAACGTTGTGTTTAACAGCGGCTTAATCTCCCCATCCCTCCGTGAGGGATGGGGAGAATGCGATTACTAATCACTAACAATTTGCATGAGTTGTACACGCGTGGATGTATAAGTGCGTGCGTGCGTGTGCATCACATGCCAACCCTGGGCGACTGCAATATGAAAGCCTGAAGAGTATAATAATACAGCCATAATGAGCAGTCCATGGTATCCGTCCCTCTCGCCTGCCGACACCCTGTTGTTGTTTAGCATGCATCGAAGCTGAGCCATCTTATTGTCTGGTGCCCCCCCACCTCCCCCAGCGCCCTACCCACCCTGGCCATGGTCTGACAACGCTTTCTCTGGCTGGTAACTGTGTCACATTATACGGGGTTGGGTGGTGTGGTGGGAGTTTACCAAACTAAGTGTTGATTTGACACAAAAAACATCTCCCCCCGATAAATCAACACAACCCTCCCCACCCAAATGTCCCTGCCAACTTTCATAAATGGTGGATCAATTATAATTGATTTCATACTCCAGAGCATTTATTAAAGTGACATCCATTTATGCACGTGCTTACTTGTTTTGCCAACAGACAGTGGGTCCCAGCGGCTGAGACAGAAGGAGAGCGAGACTGGGGTGTGTGTGTGTGTGTGTGTGTGTGTGTGTGTGTGTGTGTGTGTGTGTGTGTGTGTGTGTGTGTGTGTGTGTGTGTGTGTGTGTGTGTGTGCGTCTTTGTGAATGAGAGAGAGAGAAAGACAGAGAAAGACAGAGAGAGAATAGGTTGACTCTAGGACACTTTGTAAAGAGGTATCACTTTCAGAATTTCATTCAATTTAAATTAAATTGCCAGACTGTCAAAGCAAATTTGACACAAGCAAAGAGCCAGCGCTACCTTTTAGCATTCTCATTGGTCCGCCAAAATTGTACGGCAGATGTGGGACATTTTGTTTTTGACAGGAAATGGATTTCCCTGAAGAAGAAAATTAATTATTTCCAGGGTGCCGTCTTACCCCCTATTGGTAACACCTGGCAAGCCACACCAAAATCAGCCAATCACGGCAGCAGAGGACCAGCATCGGCCAGCGCATTCACGAGCACGCCAACATGCTGAAAGGCATGATAGGAGCAGGTAGTTCCTATTGCATGCATGGGTATGTGTGCGTTTTTTTTTTTTTATATATATTAGGTATTAAGAGATTCATTTGGGATTATGTATGAACTGGTGTACCACCTGCATGATGTTTATTGTCAAACATCATGCACGTGGAGAACAATAATACTAATTGTAACAATACCCCTTTGGCATTAACGCATGTGTCACAATGATGTGTGATACTTGTTCAAACACTGATATGAGTGATGCCACAGAACAGAATTGTGTTATGCAGAGGCAAATTGTACAAACGTCACCCAGAGGAGAACAAAGGACCAAATGACCTTCACCTAGCCTGATTCTGGAATCAGACCCTTCCTGAATATGAACTGGATTCATTCTTGCTGTTTTTGGAATCATAGTGAACCTATTCTCACACATAGTAACTATGAGCCTGGCTCATCTAAATAAATGATACACAGAAAGACAGAGACTGAAATACAGAAATAATCACCAGATGTGTATGCTATGTAAAGTGTTATCGAAAAGGTTTGGCTTAAGTATTTATTAACTCATGCCTTTGGTTTGTAGTTAGTTTTGCCTCCTAGTTAATATGAATCTCTGGGAGCTAATGTATATGTGCCTGGCCCGTTAAGGGCTTTCCTGGTGTGCTAAAGGCTCATTTGGGCTGATTCATTAGAGAAGGTTGCTTCCTGTGACCTCCACTCGGAGTCTAGTGAAACAACAACGCATATTTATTTACATATTCCCATGTGGAGCAGTGATCTGGAAAGCCACAGTTCCAGATGGAAAAAGTGCACACTGAAACCCTCTGCCACGTGCCAATGTGTAGCCTTTAAAAGAAAGTATATGTATACTGTATATGTGTTTTTGTGTGATGTACATCACTATTAATACCATATAACCTAACTCAGTACCCAACAGGACAAAGCGTGCATTTGGAAGCCTAGCCGCAAATGATTTAGTATGAAAAGAAGAAGAAAAATGGGAATCAACATCCAAGCAACGGCAGAGGTATAAATTGTTGATGTTTGTTGAGGTGCTCAGGGCTTCAGAAGAGTCATGTTTTATTTAGTCCTCACGAGGAAGACTAGCCCGTGGTGCCCCGCCTGCCACCAAAGCTCGGCTGTCTCTGAGCTCCATCCCTTGGTCGGCGCGGCAACTGCATCAACAAACACGACAGTTTGGATGTTTGTACTGGGAATGTGTTTGGGGCAGGGTGGGGGAAACGGTGTTTAGGCGCTAAACTGTCATTCAGGCCTCGATTTGACGTTTATTTGTCGCCATTTCCCCCTGTATTCCGCGCTTGCCAGGTGCCCGTTCCCCACCCTGTCATACGTGTGAGCAATTTGAACGTTTGTCGCCCCGTGAAGATACGATTCTCTATGCAAAACGGACACATCAGAGATTGTGTGTGAAAACATTTAAAGGCGCGTATCACCGCGGCGGGCTGCACAGCCGGTGGGAGCGGCGGTGGTAATCTGCGAGCCTATTGGGTGATTAGATCCCGGCAACACACCGAGGGACTTTTCATTTTCCAAATGAGTTATCCCGCCTGCACAAACGATGTAGCCGCATGACGTCGAGTGTTAAATAAGCTCAGGAGCGGGGCCATCCATTCTACTTTGCAGGCTGCATTGTAATGCCTGCTCCACTGTAGAGAGAGAGAAAAATATATTGTATTTCACATCCAGTGCAGGTAAACGTTCTCTGGGGGATATTCGTGTGTGCTCATTTAACTTTCTAATATAGGGTTTTTTAAAGACATGCAGATAGCTTCTCTCAAAGGCCAGATAGCAGGCCCTCGAGTGTATCCGTGCGTGTGAACAGTGCACTCTGAAACATTCATGAGCGAGGCCACGCGTGGAGAGCAACGCCCGGCTTCTGGGGATGAATGCGAGCGCAGCCGTCCTTTATATATATTGTCGTTTTCTTATCGTAGTCAACCCGGTAATAACCATCTCATGTTTAAAATGCAGCTGTGCCTATACACACATATCCTTTATATAGATATATCGTATGTATCTGACCCTCTACAGTAGGCTATATATATATATATCTATGTGTCTATCCATCTAAATACAGTGCAATTTATCTATCGAAACAAGTCTATCTGCCAGTCGCTCTACAGTCTATATATATATATATACTGTATGTGTTTGCATGCTATTCTGTCTGAAGCACTGTGAATTTATGATAAGGGTTCTCAAGAAGAGCTCTCCATTCATTACCCTGTTCCAAAGTTACCGTGGCAACCTCTTTCAGGAAACGAGATGCAACATCCCTGATTACTGGGATGGGTTCACTGTAGGAGAAATGTCATTTTTAGAATAGCTAAATTAAATGTTTACGTTTCAAATCCAAGTGAACTGTTTAACTAATACTTACTCTGTTTAACTATGTCACTAATGTGTTATCTGTCTGACTAACTTGCATTGTAAGCAAAATAACTATCTAGCGAATGAGCTAGAAAGCACTGACTAGCTACTGTATCTGTCCAACTAACTTACTTGCTGTCTTTGACTAACTCCTTAGCTATCCTTCTCTTCCTCTTGGGATCCATCTTAAATAACTACTGCTATGAATACAAGTTAAAATACAACTAGCTACTAGCTACTGCAAGTAGTAATACAACCAACTAACGGTAATGCATGGGTCCAACTCACAGATGGTGAACTCAATACAAAATTAAATACTGGCCTCTTCTGGTGTAGGCCCATAGTATCAAAAAAATACACTTGTTGTTTTATGTTGTTAGTTTTGTGCTAAAAATCCCAAATTGTCAAGGCATTAAAAATTCCTTTACAATTAAAAACGTGTAAATGGTCAGACTCAATGCTATCTCAGCAAAACATTTTTCTAATGAGAATATAACTTTATGTATGCCTTGAGACATTTACAAGACTCAAGGCATAATTCATTTAAGGAATCTAAATTTTGCATAATATAAAGACATTTGAAGATTAGGCTGTATCATTTAAGAGCATTATAGGCTACATCACAATATTGCATTGTCTAAGCAAGCAGAGTGAACATTTGAATACACAAGTGTAACAACTATCCATTCATCCAAACAACTATCGTCATCCAATCAACCATCTATTCATCCAAGCCCTAAACAATGAGTGGATTACACAAAGCTGCATGCCTTTGGTGGGAACTCTTTGAAATTGTAATTTAACTGGAATATTCATTGATTGTAAGGTGCTGTTACGAAGGTTGTTAGAACCTGTTTTCATCAAATTACTCGAGATTTTGAGCCTCAAACAACGGTAACATGCCATTGGTGATCATGTCCCGGTTGCCTGGGCAGTTTCTTGTTTTATAGATGTGGTGTTGTGGTTGCTGAAGAACAAACCATTTTAATTCATCTTCCTTTGCTCAGGTGAGCCATAAATCATCCACGGTTCATAATGACAGTTCTGGCTACGCTCCGCTACATTACTTTAGGAAAACATTACAGCTTCTTAATGGACAGCGTATACCGCTCCTCGTGAAAACTGCTATTCTGTCTGTCTGTATTCTGTCTAGTTCCTTCTCCATGCGTCATTTGACACAATCATAGTGTATTTTCTGCAGCTTGAAAATAAAGTTGTTAAATTTCTTTGGGTGAATGCATTTTTGGGCAGGTGAGTGTGTGACTGATTGATGAGTGTGTGAGTGTGTCTGTGTGTTGTACAGGCAGCAGGTATGCCAACGCACACGCTACAAGGTTTTTAATAGGATTTCTATGCTCTGCGGGCTCTCTGCCGTGGCAGGATGAAGCTCCAGTCACTTAGCGCTCCTTCACAGAGCGGATTGTTTATCTGTTCCTTTGTTTGTTTAACCTCTGGCTGCCTCGGCCGAACGCCCCCCCGAAACCCTGCTGCTGCTCGCTCTCTCTCTCTCTCTCTCTCTCTCTCTCTCTCTCTCTCTCTCTCTCTCTCTCTCTCTCTCTCTCTCTCTCTCTCTCTCTCTCTCTCTCTCTCTCTCTCTCTCTCTCTCTCTCTCTCTCTCTCTCTCTCTCTCTCTCTAATCCGGCGATTGAACCCACACGCAGCATGCGATAGTCCCACGCCATGGTAACGGCCCATGTATTGACACACGTGCTGCGTGTTTACCTCTGCGGGATTGAAGGGGAGTTTAGGGTTTGATGGCGACGGAACCAGCAACTGTCGCGGAGTACGTAAAAATACAGATACGACCTCACCGTCAAGGCCCCCCTCCAACGGATGGGATGGTGTTACGGAAAATCAATATGTTGTTGGTTTTTCACTATTTTTTAGATTTGCTTTCCGATGTTGTATCATCTATCCCAACTGTCCCATATTAGAGTAACTGTTGGTGAATACATAGTAGTCATAACCTCCGGTCCTAACTGCCAGACACTCAAAAATAGAGTTTGCGAGTTTTGGCAAAGACGCAGGGGCCTCTTAACCTGACTCTCACCAGATGAATTTTGTTCCGCCTAGCTCAACTCATGATGAGTGGAGCTAGGTAAAACCTCTCTCCTTTTATGTAAGGACAATTGCATTGTGGGGAGGGGGTGTAACTATGATAAAAGGCTATATGAAACTGTATTCAGGGCTCGCACTGCTATAGACTGGTGTATGCATACATTAAATAAGTTATTTCCTCAACTTTTGTGTGCATTTTGAGATTTTTAAGTCCAAGACGCAATCTCATAAAGGGATTGCCTCAACAATTTTGGGGGCTTGTTTGGGAAATTCTACAAAATCGTACTCCAAGACACGTTAACCGTGCACAGCTGGAGACCCAGAGCTCTACCTCACCACCAGCTGTAACCAGCTTTTTTAAATATAAAAAATATTTAGGTAATAGTATAAGTTTGGTACTCGTTAAAGGCCTATGAAAAGTATTCGCTCAGGGCCAACAAGGTTGATCAATTGTATTGGTTAGATTGATCAAATAAGCTAAGTCCAAGTTAAGGAGTTGGTCTTAGTTTGGAACTTAGTTAGATCAATCATTGTGGTGATGAATTGAAAACCAAAAGTAATTAGGCAGGGATGAATTAATAACATAAATTAGTGAGAGAAAATGAATGCTATGATTAATAGTGTGTACGGATCTAAAATAAGAAATAATTCCGGAAAAATAGAAGTGAGGGGACCATTACCATGGTAATGTTGGAGAAACACGGTGAAAGGCACAGGAGGGTTTTTACAATAGGTTTTACTGAAATGGGTTTTTGTTTGAAAGAGTTGAAAGAGTTAAGAGAAAAGGTTGTAGAGTGCATGGCTCTTTAATCTCAACGTCACCCAAGATATAGACGCGGATCTGGACTGCACTGGCGGGCCGCGTGCGAACGCTCCACCGGCCTCAACCACCTCCACCGCATGACCACTCTCCAGCCGCCTCTCCATCGATCAACCCACTAAACAGACTCGGAAATCCAATAAGACATACCAACCCAGGGCTGCAACGGGGTCTACCAATCTCAGGCAGGAATAACTACACCAAGATGTTACCTCACTGGACAGTCTGGATTAGGGTTTGTCAAGATTGGTAAAGAGACATTGCATTGGTTGGTGTACTGCCGGACTCGGCGGGATTGTGAGTCGCGCCAGCCATGCAGATCGAAGCGATGACCAAGAGACTTTAACTCGCTCAACTAGAGAACCTGGAGAACCCCAATCTGTCCCGTCAGGGACTAAGGGGAGGCGGCCCGTCAAGAGGGAAATGCATGTGCCGTGGAGGGGACCCACAGGGCAGGAGCAACCAAAGAGCAGGGGTCGGGCACGCAGAAAGGCCTGCTTCCGTTGAGGCGCCGCGGATGGCTGGATCAAAGGTTTTTGCCAAATAGAGGAGAAAGACAATGTAACGAGCGGCTGGCAGTTCAAACCAACCCGCGGTGTGACGGTGCATCTTCCAAGAGGCAGAGGTGGATAGGGGCATCCGTAGGGACGATGGATCAGATCCAAGGAGGCTATGAGCGACATAACACACACACAGCACACGCTACAAACACTTGAAAATGTAGGCTTTGCATCAAAATGTACATCCAATCAGGTGGCCGGGGTGGCCCTGGCCACCCCCTGGCTCCGCCACTGGTGACGGGGTCAGTTGGGGTCAGGCCATGGCCATGTGTGATGCCTTGGAGTGGCCGTGCTAAATTTGAATGGTGGTTGGTTATTCAAAATACCCTTGTGGAATCCAAATCAACATATTGATTCTCCTCAACACTCCCCCCTTTGATGTTAGGAGAATTGCACTGCAGGGAGAGGAGGTGAAGCTGTTAAAAGGCTAATAACCTGGGTTGTTTTGGTTGTTTTCAACAACTATTGTGTGCATTTTTGCATTCAGAAGTCTCATCTATCCTAGATGTCTCATAAAGGAATTTCCCAGACAGGAATGCTATACAACAATAGCAAGGATGGAAAAGTGAGAGGAAGAGAACCAGAGAGAGAGACAGAGATCAATAAGGGTGAGAGAGAGAGAGACAGAAAAAGATGAGGGAGAGAGAGCAGGGACGGCAAAGAAAGGGGGGAGGAAGGGAGAGGGGGGAGAACAGAAAGAGAGAGAATCCCAGGAGACACAGAGCCAGTGTGAGGGAAAAGAAAGCGAGGTCACCAAACGGAAACGTACTCAGAAATGATCATGTGAAAAAGTCTTCCACACTAGGGAATATTTTATATTTATTATAATAATTATATTTCCTATCTTGGATTATTAAACTCATTCATGCATTCCGGAAAGCCTATGCCCGACTATTTATTCCTCCTCGGGGTTATAAATGTATGAAAAGGGAAATATCATAAATCGTGGAATTCTCTTTGCGCTGGTATTGTACTCTTTATTTGTTTTAAGAAGATTCCTAGGGAGGCCTTCGGAGAAACCTCGATTCATCACGCAGAGAAACACTTTCAAACTTCCTCACCTCCGAAGGGACCATATCTATTGTGTGTGGCCCCCATTCATTAACCCATTAAGAGGTCAGTAAATCTCCGTCAGGTTTAATGTAGAGCTATAGAAAACCCTGTGTACACTGTAACCGCTTAGCAGAAACACATTAAGTGTCTGCTCTCTGTGTGTTTCAGTGTCCAGTATATCAGTGCCTCTAACACCAAGGTCGACCTGCTTGATTATCTGCTAATTTCCCTGTTGGTCAGCAGCATCGCAAACTGCACCCCCCCCCCCACATTCCGCCATCCATTCTTCCGGATGATTTCCAGGCCTGTGCGCGCTGGCAATGTGTTTCCCCCATTGACATAATCAGGTCGAGTGCTGCAGCAGATGCACTGACATTTGCAGCAATAGGAGGCTGCTAATCCTCACACAATTGCTTATCCACTTTTCGCTCCATAGGGGAGTGCGCCACGGCACCACTGGGGACACACTGGGCTGCTGTCCGTCGACATGATGGACTGGACTGGACCCCACTCTTTACCTCTTCTTACCCTGTGGGACGTGAATAAGAGCCCCAGCCGCCGGGCGAGTGGGAGACGAGCCGGGCTGACAGATTTGCCGTGACGCGGGTGGAAGTGGTGTGAGCTCCCTCAAGTGGCCAACTGTGGAACTTCTCCCTATCTCGATTAACACTGTCTAAGGTTTGCTATGAGGGAACGGTATATGGACAAGATAAGGGAAGAATATAGATGGCTGGATATAGGAAATATATTGGTTAACAAGGTAAAAGATAATTTGTTTTACATAATTCCTCCTGCGGCTTCAATTGGAGACGCAACTTAAACTGCATTTCTATCCCACCATTATCAGCCCGTCTTCACTCCAAGACCACAATTCATTCCTTACAGCATCACACCATTAGGACAGTGCTGATTCACTTACAGTCATAGATCTGATTGTTGGTGCATGATTGCTCAATGGTCCAGTAAACAACTCTTGCATTTGTATTCTGTGTGTGTCTCCTCTCACAGCCCAATGTTGGGAACAAGTTAAACATCAAGAGGAGGCTCATTGTGTTCATTGGTCATCGTGAAGCCTCTGAGACCCTTCTGTTTGAGTGTGGGGTTTGAGTCCCCAAAAACACCTATTATTCAGATTTGATGAACTATGGATCTTCCCAGCAGCAGTCCTACCTCTCGCTTAATCTGTTGTATCAAAAGGCCCATAGCATTTTCAGGACTTCCAGTGGAATGAACAGAAGACGAAGTATAGGGCTTTCAAAAAAGCAAGGAAAAACATTTTCATCTTCCTGACTGTCGCTGCACATTTATTTCCCAACGTTGGACGTCGCTTTCCTGAGCCAAGTGACAGATTCAACCGCTGTAGTGTACCCTTGTGAAACCTTTCAAAGGTGTTTCTGTTCAGTTTTTTTTCCATTCGTCACACGTCGTCGTGACGGGCTTGGCGTCTTCCGGATGTCTGTTTCCCTCACTGCTTTCATACAAACCCACCTAGCCCTTGTACCGGTACTCATGGAAGCGATACAAAGCGCTGTACACTACCTTGTCAGTATGGCACCACAGTAAACATAGTATCACATAGTATCGCACCATAATATCACATAGTACCACGGAATATACCACGATCACGTCATTAACTTACAGCTCTACTCGTATTTCAAAACAAGGTGCTACCATCATTCAACCTCTGTGCCCTTTCCCTGATGTAAAACTGCTTTCATTCCCCCCGTGTGATATGGATTTCCTGGCTATACATCAGCACATCAAGGGTTATTTATAGGATAACAGAGCCTGGTATGTAAAATACACCAGGAAGACGACAACGCAGCAGCCTTTTCACAGGTGCCATGGAGAGGCGACCTTGAATTGCAAATGCAAGTGAACAGTGCGGAATGACAGAGGTATATGGTAATGTCCCGCGGCAGATGCAGAACAGAGGACACCTCCAAAGGATAGAGCCAGAGATTACCATGAGACAGAGATTAACATGGCCTCTGCGCTCCTAATTCCCCACATTCAGCAAATTGTTGGAGAATGGGAATAGAAAATAATGAAGGGGAAGCAGTCTCTCTCTCTCTCTCTCTCTCTCTCTCTCTCTCTCTCTCTCTCTCTCTCTCTCTCTCTCTCTCTCTCTCTCTCTCTCTCTCTCTCTCTCTCTCTCTCTCTCTCTCTCTCTCTCTCTCTCTCTCTCTCTCTCTCTCCTTTTCACTTACCTCCTCCCCCTCTCCCTTGCTCCCCGGCCTCTTTTTCACTGTCACCCCCCCCTTCATCTCACTCTCTCCCTCGCCTTCTCTCCTTCTACACCCCTCTCCCTTCATCCACCTCTCCCTTGCTTCCTCTTTTTTACCATTATGCTCTCTCTCTCTCTCTCTCTCTCTCTCTCTCTCTCTCTCTCTCTCTCTCTCTCTCTCTCTCTCTCTCTCTCAGCTTGTGCTGTGGTAGATCTTTAGCCTAGCCTAGCACTGTTATGCCTGTTACACTGTGTTGCTGAGTTAACCAAACACAGATGTCCTACTGCAGAAAGATCTCAAAGTTCACTCCAGTTTCCACCCCCAGCTCCCATTGGCTGGCTGGCTGGCAAAAAAAGGAAACAGCCTGTGTACTGAGAAGCGAGGAGCCTCCACATAGTTGTAAGAATTCCTCGCCTTTTATTCGCCTCTCCTCTCTGCTCCCCAGACGCTGGCGCGAGATGGCTTCAGAACATGACAGAGCGGTCCTCCAGGCTATCTTCCACCCGGGCAGCCCGCTCGGAGACACCGGCCCGGCCCTGAACTCCGAGGAGGAACTAACAGACGACGGTGAGACACCTCTTCCCATTTGAAGGGTGCATTCGGCTATTAAACGTTACCCGGGACGCTGTTAAAACCCTGTTATCATCCCGGGCCAGATTGGAACCGGGCCCAACTCTAAATTTTATCCCTGATTCGATTTTGATACAGAAGAGAATCCTAAAGTGTTAATCTGGGGGAAGATGTTGCCACCTGGCTTTACTTTGTGTGCGTTTTCTCATGCGTCTTACCGTCTGCCTGTTTATCTCGCTCCGGCAGACTGGGGCTTTGACGCGGCGCGGCTCACTGAGGTGAAGGTGCTGGAGGCGCAGGGAGTCAAGTCAGCCGAGGGGGGGGACCTGCAGGCCGCTCTTCATCACTTCAGCAGGGCCATCCTCATCATCCCCGAGCGGCCCTCCGCCTACAACAACCGAGCCCAGGCCCTGCGTCTCCAGGGCGACACAGCAGGTAAATCAATCTCCCCAACAACACCCAATAATACGGGAATAGACAGACTGGATGAACGGTCGGACAGTTACAGATAAGCAGACGATCACAGATGAACGGAGAGACATGATGCACAGGTACTGTTACATTCCGTTTCGCTGGCTGCCATTTGTTGGTATGTGCCTTCTATGTGTTTTCTTAACCCCCTGGGGAAGGTCGAGGAGAAAGGGTTCAGACTGATAAGGCATGGCTACGACCCCACCTTGATGACATCCTGAGGAGGTTCATCGATAGTTAAACATCTGGTTAACCATTACTATAGTTGTATTGGGGGGCAGAGCTGGTCTCCCCCCCCCCCCAACAACCAGCGGACGTACACCCCACCCCCCTCCCCCCGCCAACAATGCGCGTAAGGCCCCCAAAAGCTTAGCACCGGCTCTGGGTCTCATCATCCTGACAACACCGTATCCTTGCTTTTGCCAATGCATTGGACCTCTCCTGTGTGACCGTACCTCTCTCTCCTACAGGTGCGTTGGCGGACCTGGACCGCGCCATCTCCCTGAGCGGAGGCGTGGGACGCACGGCGTGCCAGGCACTCGTTCAGCGGGGACTGCTGCTCAGATTAGCGCAGCGCGACGAGGACGCCAGGGCAGACTTCGAGAAGGCGGCTGCTCTCGGCAGCGAGTTCGCCCGACAGCAAGCCGTGGCGCTTAATCCGTACGCCGCCCTGTGCAACCGCATGCTAACAGAGGTGATCAACAAGCTCCGCCACCCAGAATTGTCCCAGACTTAAGTTGTTTGTTACTTAATGTGACGTGAATGAAATTGTAAACGGTTGCTGGTGGTTACTTACTTCCATGTTACTTTACCTGATGGCTGAATTATTTAACATTGGCCCACTGAACAAATGTGTTGAGCTAATAGGCTAACGTTACGTCTGTGAGTGTTTACGTTGCAGCGTGGCACACTGTCACACTTTGTTGAATTAAAAACCAGATTGTTTTTTTTTACTAATTGTTTTATTTACGTGTGGCTACAGTGGTGTATTTTTCTATATATTATCTATCTTCGAAATTTTACCCGTATATATTTTTCAGTAAATTATGGAGGGCTATAAAAATCTTGTCACGAATCTTGTCACGAACTCACTCAACACAAATGTTCAGTGAGTTCAATGAGACATTTTTAACGAGTCATCGTTTTAAGTCGAACTCACTCAAAATACTTGAATAGAGAATGTCTGACATGACTCAGCATATTATCCATGTGTGTGTGTGTGTGTGTGTGTGTGTGTGTGTGTGTGTGTGTGTGTGTGTGTGTGTGTGTGTGTGTGTGTGTGTGTGTGTGTGTGTGTGTGTGTGTGTGTGTGTGTGTGTGTGTGTGTGTGTGTGCATGACAACTCACGTCACACTACGTTTTAAATTCGTTAATCTACCTTTATTCCACTAGATGTCGCTGCTGGTGTTTCATATCGGTACCACATGTAAACAATATGATGGTCAAAAGTGTCTCTCATCCTTCCTTCAAGACTTTTTTTTTTGACCAAAACCATGAAAGTAAGGTACAAAAAATGTAATAATTCTGTAGCTACCTATTCAACTACTCTGGAAGAATGAAGATGTTCAGCAACATATATTATATAAAAAGTATTTAATCTTTTGACACTAGAAAAAGACAACATAAAGGTCAAAAGAATTTTATTCGGCACATTCTTTACTACAGAGTTATACATCGGCCTAAATATAAACATAACCCCCCTCTTGAACAATGAACTCTATAGCCAAAATCTTAAAAATTTGACATACGACAGAAGTGATATTTCTAAATTCTATATCAATTTCATTCAGAATAGTTTTTTGTGATTTTCACTTGCAGAGTGCTGCAAGTGACCTACAGTGTTGTGATGTGATTCTCCCCATGTGAAACTCTGTGCCACTTCCGGGTCAACTCTACTAAGTTATTCAGGACACACCGCTGATGATAGTGGTTAACAATCTTAATTTAAGCAGGCCGTGCATTTCAGTGTATCGTCAACCCCAGGGGGCCCCCAGGCTGATCCGCCAGTTTTATAGTTTTGTCTGGTTTTTTCCCGCCGTATTTATCTGCACGACCTCCTGCAGACAGGCTAAAGCCACTGGGTCCAATCGCTTCTCTGTCTCGTAGAAGCGGCAGGATCTCAGGTGTTCTGACATGTGCGGCCCACTGTGGAAACGCCATCCGTCCACGGTAGAAAACCCGCTGCTGAACTCCCACGCCTGAGGAAAGCATTGAATCATGTTCAGAAATTGTTTTATTGCCAGGTAAGTTTGCACCTACCAGGATATTCATGCAATAAAATAAAACCGAGGTTAAATAAATAATGTTGAATAAAAATATTAGGGTTAGGGTTAGATCTATAATATAAAGGGTGCAGGTTTACAAATGACAATAATAATAGACAAAGATTTGGTGATGCAATCGTATGGCATGGTTTATGAGTATTCTCTTGTATTGATCCTCAAATATTATCAATAGTTATTCAGACAAACTGGGTATCACAATCCGTCGATTAGCTTTATCTTCTTTAGCTGTGGACAACAATACCACTTAAAAGACAGTTTAAAGGCCAAAGCCTATTGAATTTTGAATCTGGTCAACACCTTTCTAAATATATACCCTGGTATACACAGTATTTTGTACACATGAGGGCGGGTGAGGATAAAGCCAGTGGAACTACAAGCATCCTGAGTGGACCTGGATGACCTCATCTGGCTGGTGCTGGCTTTGTTCCTCCTCGCTGCTATTACCCCTCTGGTTTAATGGGCTTGAGGGTTGTCTCGTGACAACACATGACATTGGGTCATTCAACCAGCAGCCACTTCTGTTCTGCATTACGCTTATTGTTCTTCTGTTGTATCACTTAACCTTGTTTTGCTTTGATATTTACTGCAGTGGCATTTGTTTTGGGTCGTTGTTTCTTTGTTGTTGCATATTGCTTTATTGATATCAAGGTTTGTCGAGTTGAAGTCAAAGGTGTCTTTCAAAGGGAATAACTAATATCTTACAGACAACAAAGACTTCACAGTAGTCCATAGACTTGTAAACAATGTATTTAAAACATCCTGATAATGTAAAAATAAGGCGCCCTTGGGGGTCGTCAGATCGATTCAGTGTCAGGGGAACGCTAAGCAGTGGCACACTCCCAACAGCCATCTGGTGATGGCAGGCTGTCTGTCACCCTTTCTACTGTGAGTGGGGGAGGCATGGTGCTGCAGAGAGAGATTGTTTACACTGCTACAGCTGTCAGCTGGGATGCTCTGCGATGCAGGCATCCAGCGCTACTCGTGTTGTTGCCAGATACACTGCTTCACTGCTTCTAGACGCCTGTCACAGTGTAAACTCTGTCTGACAAACACCTTTGTTAATGTTGCTGTTTTAAAATAAACATATACTGGTGTTACTGGGTCACTCATTTGGGACTCATGTTTGTTAGGTAAGACTGTGCTACAAATTAACACTGTGGTGTAACTAAAGCCAAAGGATGATTAATATTAAGGGTATTAATATTAAGGTGTAGTGGAGAATGAGGTTAGGTTTAGATTGGGTTAAGTGGAAAGGATTATAGGTTATGCAGAGTTGACCCCTTAACTACTTAACACACTAGCATTAATTAACCCCCACTTCCTGGAGAATACTTGCTTTCTTGTGGCACTTCCAGGAGGATCCCCCATGGGAGTAGGTATTCTTCTCCCACTTGAGGATCACCATCCCCCGCTCGACGAGCATCGTCTCGCATACCCCCCTCATCAGCCGCGACACCCTCGACAGCTGGGCCAATGAGAAGCCGTCCAGGGAGCCCGCCACCCGGACCAGGATCTCAAAGGGCAGCCTGCTCAGGGGGTCCAGGTTCCGCACTCGCTTCCTCAAGGGACTTTCGCTCTTTCTTCCGTCCAGGAGGGAGGGGTGGCACATCGGCTGGAGGGAGAGCGAGCCCAGGTCCGGGTGATACCTGATCCTGGCGGGGCAGTGGCCAGAAGGCCGGATCCTTTCCTGGGTGAAGGTGCAGCCGAGGTAGGCGAGGGGGCACCGCTGTTCAAACCATCCGTTGATACAAGACTGCATGTCTGTGTGAACGTTCCTGAAATGGGAGCGGTATTCATCGCGTCGAAAAAAGTGTCCACAGATGAAACTGAACACGGAGGTGGACTTGTTGTGTCTCCTGGTGACTGCTTCTGCTTGGAGGTGCATGTAGATTGCGCCGTTGGGCTCGTCTGCCACAACATCTGCAAGCAATGCGTCCGTCTTAAATGGCGCAGAGTCAAATTTGTATGTCTGCGTTCCAATATCCACGTACAGGCCGTCTTCTCCAGCACTTTCTGAGATGAGGTGTCCCCGGAGTTCGTGTTCCAATGAGCACAACAACGTCGACGTCACCTCATCGCTCCTGGGCAGGTTTTCCACCGGGACTCCTAAATCTGAGGTGTCCACTTGTTGGACGCTCTTGGCCTTGCAGGAGGAGTCAGTCAGATGGTGACGCTTGGCCCTGTAGCTCGTCGGCACGTTGAATGTGCGAACTGTTTGAACTTCAATGGGCTCCAGCTTTCCGTAAACAAAATCCTTCTCCCTAGGGGTACAGGCGGCCATCTGACCAAAGTTGATGAGCATTCCCCCGTTGTGAACCATATACATGTTGTACTCCGCAACGTTGAACTCCTGACTCACCTTCTCAAGGACGCCATCTTGCCATGGTGCAAGGCCAGTGGGGCCGTTTGCATTCAGAGCGACCGCAGCCTCCTCACCATCCCGGATCGAACCAGCTCCTCCTGATTGGCTCTTTGGGGAATCCTTGACTACCTTGCCGCCATCAGAACTGCTTTGTTCTTCCAGGTTTACTACAGTTTGCCCGCAGGCCTGCATCTCCTTGCTAAACATACTTTCCTGAATCCCTTCTAATTTCCTATTCCTGGCGATAGCCTCCCTTTCCTCCTGGCTGGTTACTTCATCATCTTCCATCCTGCAGTCATTCACACTCATTTCACCCAAATCCCCTACTCCCCCAGATCCAGCCGCGAGGCTGCTTGCCCCGGCTGCCATATCTTCACGTCCTGCTTCTATCACCTCCATTAACTCAGGGAAAATGTTCTTCATCTTGATGGACCTGAACAGCAGCTCCTGGTCCCTGAGGGCCATAGCAACATCAAGGGGTAGCTCTTTGTTATCATCACTGCCTTCAGGGCCCCGTGATAGCTGGCTGTAGAGGACCGCATCCCCGTCCGTGATTGGCCAGCGGTTCCATTCCTGAGAACAAGCGACAACGCTAGCAGGGCAGACCTCAAGGTGAGGGGCCAGTCTGTGGCGAGGCATGGTGACGGGGCAGCCATAATGGGCATTGAGGCAGGGAACCTCCTGGTTTGGACAGAGGACAGCATGCTCTTCGGCCTTGCACCCATGCATGCAGGCCCCACATCCCCTGTTGCAGCTGAGGAGGCTGCAGCAGACGAAGGGCTCCAGTGGGACCCGGCAGTGGAGGTCGAAGCATTTGTCACAGTGTGGGTGCCCGGAGATGGGTGGCCCTGAGAACATTCTGTCCTTCACGGAGAATAATAACGTCTCAACTGAATGTACCTGGACAAATGAATGATAACGTCTCCACTTAATGTACCTTCACAGTGAATATGTCTCAACAGAATAACGAGTCTATGAATAAAAATCTCTTTCGAATCAAATTCTAAAAAATATACACAAATAAATAAACACCACTTCCGCTAAAACAAAAGTATACGTTAAAGCATTTAAGGTCTATGGTCATACTAACATTTCATTGTATTTGGCTGTATTGGATGTTTAAATGAATATGTAGAAAGAAAAAGGCTTACCTGTGTGACTTCGATGAGATGTAAACATCTGCCAAGAACTTAAATTAAAATGACAGTGTTACTTGCCTTTTAACACTATAAAAACCTGCTAATGTGGACTTTGACCTATATGTCACTCTGTTTGTGCGTTTGTCAGTTAGGTCCTGTTATCGCCTCCTTCTCGACCCTCTGAGTAACCCCTGCCCTGTGTCTAGGGCTTATTAATAGGCAACAGAAAGAGAGAGAGAGAGATAGAGAGAGAGAGAGATAGAGAGAGAGAGAGATTGAGAGAGAGAGAGAGAGAGAGATTGGAGAGGAAGTGATAAAGGAGAGTAACTGGAGAGAGAGAGAGAGAGAGAGATATAAAAGCCGCCGGGGCCATGAGGGTCAGCCTCTATTGTCACCAAGCCATTAGAGGACAGCTTCGAGTTACAGTCCTCCAGACCACTGTACAAACGCCAGGACTCAGTAACAAAAGGACAACACCACAAGGGCTATTAATATATACCTGACTGTATGTTTCCAGCTATTGTGTTTGTGTTTGTGTGTGTGTGTATGTCCATGGTATATTGGCCTATCTCATTAACCCCTTATCATTTTTTATGTGCAATTTTATACATTTAGCATCTTTCTGCGGACACAAGCCAGAAAAATGCATTCCACCACTTGATGTCAGCAGAGGCATTTTAGTTGTTATACGATAAACGCGTTGTTATCCTACAGGGGGCAGTAAGTGACCTACTGAGGGAAGAATACCAGGTGGGGTGAATTTGAGTGACTTTGTGGTAAGCTGTAATTACATTATTATGGATGTGTATTCTTTTTGCAGGATTGAATGTTAGTTGATAGTTGTTGGTCGTTTGGTCAATTAGTTGGTTCGGTAGTCAGTTGTTCGGTGAGCTAGGTAGTTAATTGCTTAGTTATTAGGCAGTAAGTTAGGTAGTTAGAGGTTCAGTAAGTCAGATACTTGGTTAGTTAGTTAGTTAGTTAGTCAGTTAGTTAGTTGATGTAACCAGGGCTTTTTTTAATCTATGCAGTGTTATCTAGTGATTGGGTCTTTCATTATGATCCAGATGTTTTCATTTACTCCCACTGCACTACAGCCCATGCTTCACTCAATACTACACTCTTTTATTTAAATTAACAGAGAAATGAATGTTGCTTATCTTAATGTGGTGTTACTGTGCAAAGGTAACAGCTAGGTTTGAGACACAATCACTTTAAAGCAGGCGTAGAGATTGAAAGAGCACTTGAAAATAATATTATCCTATATCCCTCCTACAAAATGTGCTTATGTATTTCCCATTAATGTAATGTGAATGGTCTTGTTGTTTTCCAATTGCGATGATGCACTATCATCTATAGTATCCCTATAAATGCATAGACTGCATTGTACACTGTATATTCACTGTGCATAGCAGCAATAAAGGCATACCTGCTATAGGCTTATACATCTTGTTTTATGTTGTGTGCCAGTAGGACCGCCTTTATGTATCCAAGAAGCCAACTTGTTCTCTGAAGATGAAAAAATAGACATTTATAAAGCAAGTTTTGACAAAACAACTGAAGGCCACAAACTCGTGGTGTAATATCTTCCATCTCCCTGACAACCTTCATCCTGCTCCCGCTATGCCTAAGTATCCTTGAGAAAGGTGCCTAAGTCTTACCTTCTTCCTTTCACACTGGAAAAGTGTCTTTCTGAAATTCTATTGTTAAGATGTTCGGGCAGGAATTCCGATGACATCTATATTTTTATATTTTTATTTTATGCAGGCAACAGGCTTAATATCTCAGTCCATCATCAGTTCAAAGAGTTCAAAGTTTTCCTTCAAGATTTGTGTTTCAAAATGAATGTAACAAATAACGTTTTTTGGTT
This sequence comes from Micromesistius poutassou, assembly GCF_964030765.1. Lineage (NCBI taxonomy): Eukaryota > Metazoa > Chordata > Actinopteri > Gadiformes > Gadidae > Micromesistius > Micromesistius poutassou. The sequence continues at coordinate 15,417,125 of NC_140274.1, forward strand.
GTTTTCCCAGTATGGACGCATATCAGACTGAGGCCTATATATCAAATAAAATCCAACTTTATTTATGAATCACATTTGATACAACCAAATGCAACCCAATGTGCTGTACATTAAAATATACCAAATAAGACCAAATAAAAGAAGATGTATAAGACCAAAATGGAGAAAGAGACGTATGACATTAAGCTAAGAAAAGGCAATAAAGAAGGCCTGTCTCGATTAACAGGAGTGATCTGTCAGATCTATGGCGCTAGAGTGAATCTGATATTTGGGTGAGTCTATGTTTGTGGAACACACATGACTTTGCCTAAGGCATCTAAGCGTACCATGTTCTTATTCCTTGCGGATCCGGCCACTGGCCTACCCTCTCATTATGGTCGGGCCTGAGGAAAGATTGCAAAAAGTTTTCTTGAACCTTAAACTTAAAGGGGTAGTTCAGGATTTTGGACATCAGGTCTTATTTCCAAGTGAGCCAGTGTGTTATTTATCATTGGAGACCGTTTTCAACACTTTTCATTCAGTTCTTCTAGTTGCAGAAATTGCTGGTGCTAGGCTAGCGCAACTCGAGGGGAACTGCTAGCCTGCCAATAAAAACAGAAACCCTTTAAAGGAAGCAACAAGCAAATAAATACAAGAACAAGAAATTCAGGCAGAGAGGAAAAGTTGACAGCCTTAAAACCCAGTCGCTTGCATCCCAGAGCTGTCACCGTAAACGATGGATTATTTAAAATTCATGAAAGTAATAAAAGAGCTTGTTGTAAAGCTGAAAGGAAAAAAGGTGCAGTTGATGGCCTTTATGAGTTATGTGGCATGTGTTCCTGTGGTAGAAAATGTTAATATGTATTTTTAGAGGGCTTTCTTTTGTGTGTGTGTGTGTGTGTGTGTGTGTGTGTGTGAGAGAGAGTCCAGGTGTCTGTGTGTGTACGTGCCCAGGTGTGTGAGAGCACATGTGTGTTAAAAGTACATATGCTGCTCATCTTCAGGAACATAACACACACACACACACTATAATACACATGAAAACCCACAACACGAGACCACCATCCACAGCTGTGGTCAGAGGTACGGACCAGAATGAAAAACATGACCTTGATTACAAACACTAAGTTATCCTCGGGAAGACTTCACCGGTAAAGTCATTTTTTCTCAAGGATTTATGCTAGCTGACACCGGGTGATATTCTGGGCCTGATCCGTCTAGTCATAACATGACTTGACCTGGCTCCAATCAGCCTCTCACTGATTCGTCCGGGTCCGTCCTTAGACGTACCTGCTGCTGCTCGTGTTTAGACACCGACGCGGACGTTGGCTGACCGCCGTGGGCCTGCAGACTTCATTAGTCGTGGGCGAGTGTTGGTGACACCGGGGGGCCTCTCGGTATCAGATAAGTCTCGGCGTGGCGGGGGTGCAGATTGGCGGCAAGACGGACACACCGGGAGGAAGTGGCTCTCGTATGTGAAGCCCGTCGCCATCTCCCTGTGCTAATTACGCCCGCGCGCCACTGGGGATGTCTGATAGCGAGCCGACACAATAGGGTGTATGCAGATGGGTTTATTTTCCCCACCAGGGACTGTAATAATATTACCTTTCAGAGTCCCAGTGGCTTCATTGTGTGCGGCGGTGTTGGAGGAAGAAAGGGAGGCTGGCAGAACGCCACCACGCGGGAACGATGGAGATGATTTGGTCCGCGGAAGTAAGTCCTTGTATGTTTGTTTGTGTTTTGTCTGTCACTGTGTGTGTGTATCCTTGTGTGTCATTGTGTTTTTGTGTGTCACTGCCATTGTCTCCTTGTGGGTATGTGTATCTCTGAGTCTGTATATGTGTTCATGAGTAAATTGGTGTGTTTGTCTGTGTGGGTGTGAATGTTTTTGTGTGTGTGTTCTATATGTATATATATGTGTATCTATATTTACATATGTGTGTGTGGGTATCTGTATGTGTGTATGATATCCGTGTGCTTGTCCGAACATTTGTGTGTGTGTGTGTGTGTGTGTGTGTGTGTGTGTGTGTGTGAGAGAGAGCAGTAGATAAGGAGATGTAGAAAAGAGTGTTTATTTGACGGTTGACTCGCTATGAGCCAGATGTAAATAATGTGACATTGAATAATTAAATCTAGACATTTAGTGCTATTTATAAAATTGCCCTTATGTACAGACTAATGATATTGATATTCTCTTATTCTCAGCACGGATAACACCGTGAACATCTTTTTATTCCCCTCGAAAAGAAATTGGATTAAAACAGTGCATGGCTCCATGCCACCCCGATCTATTTACATATTCCCTTCACAGAAATCCATCTTGATCTTTGAGGGCTCCCCCCCCCCCCCCCCATATTATATTTACTATATTTTTCATGTGCATGGAAGGTCGCTCGCCGGACAGATTATGAGCATAACCGAATGTATTACTCTGACCTATGACATCACAGGCACCACTTCTCTCCCCTCGCTCAAACCCAGAGCGCTGCGAGTCAGGATGTTCCCCGGCGCCGCCCTGGGGATCCAAAATGCACGCCTAGCACGGCTCTCCAATTACCGGGGCGCCGATGTTTACCCCTGAAGATGTCCCAAGTTCACGCGGCATTACCCCGTCCTGATTTTCAGCTTGCTCTCCCGGAGCTGATTCTCCCAGCTACCAGGGCGCTCGCTTTCGCTCTGTACTTCCTCGGGACTTCTCGCCACGCACCGCCGGGGAGCGGTAAAGGGGGGGGGTGTGTGTGGAGGAGGAGGGTGGAGGGTGGAGGGGGGAGGGGGGGGGGGGGGGGGGTTGGATGGGCGTGGTTTTTGCTCCACGTCTCCAGGGGGAACCGCCACTCTCACGCTCCATTACCTTCTGCGTCCCCAAACGGAGGGAGAATAATGTATTCGGGGGGGCCCGCCGCCACGCGTCTAAACAGAAGCGGTTCGTCCTCTGCGTCGGGCCCGCCGCACAGCCGGCGCCGCCGATGACCTCACGGCTGACGGAGCACGTGGCGGTTAAATGGACAGGAAGGAAGAGCGGTTTATAAACACAGCACGCTATCATAGGGTGACATCCCCCCCCCCCCACCGCTGTACTCTTTAAACATGAAATATGAACATGGCTGGGTTTGCTACTAAAGAAGCTGAGGAAATTGTGTTTACCTTTGCATGTCAAAATGGACAGGGGGTTGTTTGTGTTTGTTGTGCACATCTGCACGCAGGGGGAGTGTAAGGGGAAGGGAAGGGTGCTTGACTCCCTGGCAGAAAGCTTCTGGGTTCCAACCCGTGTGTCTACCGGTTCCGTAATGACGTCTTCAAATCTAAAAGAGGGATTCACTGTAGGTTGATTTTATATTTATGCATCTAGGTTAAAAACAACACCAGTGCTTTATATTTAGTGCGGAAGACGGTAGAATAAATGCAAAACGAAACGCAAACACATTTGTCGTCTGCAGTACTGAAGAAGGTGCGCTTGTGTCAGGACAGGATGCAAGGTGGGCGGGCGGGGCTGTGTGGAGAGGCTGGTGCCACTGCGTATCATTGAGCATGTAGATGTCACTGAGCACCAAGAGACCCGGGGGAAATCAGGGAGCTGTCTCCTTGGGACGGCCAGCCATGTCCTCCTAAATGGGACGATTCACAGAGCAAATGATCAGGTCACTGCTGCACTATTGATTACCATTACCAGATGTCTGATTCCCCTTCTGGAGGATCAAACCGTCACTGCATGCACATATACATTAACACGGATTGATATACACACACGCACAAAACAACACACAAACACACAGATATGCACACTCACACACACACACACATATATGCACGCTAACACACACAAACACACACACACACACACACACACACAGATAATGCATGCTAACACACACACACACAAACGTGGACACACACACATATGGGTGCACACGGAGACACACACACATAGAAACAGATGCAATCAGACTCTCGTGGAGGTAAAGTGAGCACGATTTGGTTTAGTTAATATGCTGACATAACTGCATGTATATGATGCAATCAAATAGACTCTTATCATCAATGTTTTTGTATGCATATGTACCTTAAAGCCCAGATTGCAAAGCTGATCGAGTAATTTTTCCTCAGTCATATGTAGTTATTGAGACCTAATCCTCAATTCCTATCTAATCTTTCTCTAGGAGCTCCACAGGGAGATATACGTTGGCCTGTAATTGCCATTTGGCGCTGATCATTTATTTCACTTAGTAATATAATAGTGGAGCTGGATGGTGTAGAAGTGGATATCAGGCTTGATTCCCAGTGGAAAGTTACTGGATTTGATCCCCAATCTCTAGAAATCTTTTAGTCCTCCTTCCAAATTGCCTCAACCCCTACCTGCTCCCTACTGGTCTGTATCTGAACTCAGTCCCTTGCACTAATCAAATTTGCATTTAGGGCATTTAGCAGACGCTTTTATCCAAAGCAACTTACAACGGTTCATACAAATATTCACACACTGACGGCGGAGGCAACCATGCAAGGTGATGGGCTTGTCGGGAGCATTATCATTAGGTGTCTCGCTCAGGGACACCTCGACATTCAGCGAGAAGGGATGGAACGAGTTACCTTCTGGTTAAGTCAACCTGCTCTCCCTCCTGCGCTAAGCCAACCCACTCACATCTCCAAAATGAAAAATTGTAGAAGAAGTGATAGTGAGTAGATAAGGCAAGGCTAATTTCCTCATGCAATTCAAAGACGTGCACCCAAGACGGGTTTAAAGCGCGTAGCAGCGACACATGATGCATGTACTGCAGGGGCCTCATGGTCTTGGCGAGCTTATCCTCCAGCACGCTTTACTGGCAGGCATTATGTCTGAAGGCCCTGTGGGGTGTTTATTGAAGTCCTGACCCCGTCCTCTGCTCATTAAATTGATTCATGGGTACAATAAGTAGGGCACAGGCAGCAGGTGTGTGCGTGGGGGTGTGTGTGCGCAAGTGCGCACCGTGCACAGACATCCATCACCTTGATCAGGTGTCTTCTTCTTCCAACTTCATTTTCCTACTCTCACAAGACCCCTGTGGTGAATGCTGGCATGAGGCCCCCAGTACACACACACACACACACACACACACACACACACACACACACACACAGACTTTCTCGTGAACATTCACAGGTGCGTCACACACAAATCCACACACACACTCTCGTGAACACTCAGAGATGCAACACTCAAAAGTACACTCACACCCACACACACTTAGACAAGATACAGATAACCCACAAAAAACCCACACACATGAATATGCATTCATACACACACACACACAGGTGCACCACACATGCACATGCAAAGACATGCACGCTCCCACACACAGACAATATACAGTTAACATGCAACACACACACACACACACTCTGTATCTAGCCTCATGATGATGAATTGAACAGAAGTCCAGGCCAAGTGCCAATTGGGGTTAAATTAAATTCCGTAATGCGATCATTCATGTTCAAGTAGACCGTCAGACGCCTCCTCCCTGGCAGCCAGCATGCAAACAGAAACCAGGTGTCGAGGAAATGTGGTCTGATGCCTAACCCTTGCTTACAGAACAGGATCTCAGAGCAAGGAACCATCTCCGGCATTCATTCAGAGACTGAGTGAAGGCTGAGCGTACAGCTGTAAGGCGTGGGATTATTTAGGAGCAGGCTATGTCAGGATGGAGAACGTGTACAGGTGAGTCACAGTGCACTTCCATTAACAACCTCGGGGGAGAGAGTGTAAGACGAAACACTCGACAGAACGTTAATTGAAAAGATGAAAAAGTGACCTTGACAGAAGTTTTATGAGTCGTAAGAGAAAATGAACGAGGTCAGGCGGTAGAATTTCCAATGGCGACAGATTTCTAGAACTGGATGAGTGCTGTAAGGAATTAAAAAGAGTTGAACTCAAGGTTAACGCACACACACATGCACACCACACACACACACACACATATTTTTCCATGATAAAATTATATGAATGGGAGAGGACATCATTGAACAGCAATTGCAACACACTCTAGGATAACGAGAATTACGATTCTTCTCCGAAACCGTGGCAACATCGGTTCATGTGAAGTGTAATGCCTTGCTAAATGGCCTCATCTCATGGCAATCCCTCTATGTCTATCAATTTGTCTTTCTATCTATTTGTACTATCTATCTGTACGTGACCTATCCATGCCTGACTCTATATGATATATATTGAAGATTAGATAAGAAAAGATGCTCTCAGGCCTCTTGTATGATCTTGCAAAGAAAATGCATATAGAAATAGCATTGATCTATTTACTCATCCAAAGCGGTGCTATTATTGTCATAGAACAGCAGAAGGGGTCAACTATCTTGCTAAAATGCCTTCAGCTAGATATTCTGTTGACTTTGACTCAAGGCCCACTTCAACATCTTAAGAAATACCACAAACATTGTTTTTATGAACCAAATGTAGAGACGGGGCCAGGTGCATTACCCTCATACCACAGGTTAGCAATCAGGACCTAAATAGTTGCAAGGTCGACTGTGGTAACGTCAAAAGTGATAACGTTCCACTTTGGTAATGTTTAAAGGGATAAAGTTTGACTCTGGTAATGTTTAAAGTGATAAAGTTTGACTCTGGTAAGGTTTAAAGTGACAGTTTGACTGTGGTAATGTTTAAAGTGATAATGTTTGACTGTGGTAATGTGAAAACTGATCATTTGACTGTGGTAAGGTTAAAAGTGATAAAGTTTAAAGTGATAAAGTTTGACTGTGGTAATGTTTAAAGTGATAACGTTTGACTGTGGTAATGTTTAAAGTGATAAAGTTTGGCTGTGGTAATGATTAAAGTGATAGTTTGATTGGGGCGCTCACAGAGCCATTCAGAAGAGACTCTATTGACCCGTGGGTGTGGTGTGAGTTTGGCCCCTCACATCACTGATTAGAGGTTTTGTAGAAGATCTGGCTTCCCCCACCCCTCAGGGGACACTGACAAAGTATACCACTATAATGATGTTGGTTGAGGACATTTGAAGTGAATGCTGTTAGTGATGTCTGATGCGTTTAACAAATGTTTTGCTTCACTTTTGTTATTATTATTATACTTTTCCTTTTACTTCAGACTGCATTTTTTTTAACTCAAACATTTTATAAAATCATCGAGAACCGTGCTCTCCAGTCCACACCTTGGATATTGATCGTCTTTGTTGTAAGTTGGCGATGTTTCGGCAAACTTCAAAGACATTTAAAGATTTTTCAACAGAAAATGTAATGATTTCCATTGACAGGACAAGCTGTGTGAGCGACGGTTTAAAGGACACAAAATCAATTCATTCCCTTATAAGTAGGATTTCTTAAAATAGAGAGCTTAAACTGTTGTAGCATAATGCTCAGCGGCTTAAAGTGGCCTTTTATTCCACTGTTGGCCTGACACTGATGATGTTTTGTAATGTATTTTGACCACAGAGGTAGAACAAACATATATAAACCATTTTGTATTCTGTTCAATATGTCTGATATTGTGTCCAAATAGCAGCATACGCTATTAAGTGTCTTTTATCAGCTTTAAAGAGGAATGTTAGGACAATTTGAGGATACAAATGGATGTTCACAACTATTGTGAAGCTCTCACTCCCTTCTCAACTCATCCATTACTCACCATTTCGATTCATTCGACCCTTCGCAAGTTTGCATTGTTGGAAGACCGAATGTATGTCCACAGAGAAGGTTCTGGAATACACGTGTGATGTAAGGGGAGGAGTCAGCGAAATCCTATCTCGATTTACGTGCTGCACTCGCTCAACACGTCGTGGAAAAGAGCTGATCTTCTTTATTTGATGTTATTTCCACATATAAGCACAGGTGCATTTACGATATATTTCCATTACAAGGCATAATGGTTGGATTCGTAGCTATATCATATACATAAAGAGTTGTGGTAATTCTGTTCCTCGCTCCTCACTTTACCTTCAAAGTCAAAAGTCAAAGTCACTTTATTTCGTCTCCCTGGGGAGAAATTTGTCTTAGGGTAGGGAAATTTCTGCATCAATAACAGTAAAAACATACAACATACCACATGCAACAAAGGCATCCAGCCAACAGACCATATAAGTAAGATGGTAAAAGTACAAAAAGTAAAAAAAAATACAGTAAACATTTTGATTACTGTGCAAATTGCCATCCATGTGCTTGTGCAAAAGAGCAATCCCATTCAACAGTCATTCTGTTCATTAATTCTTGTTCTACCGTACCGTTCTACTGTAATTCTACCTTACATGCCTTACTCATTCATGCTTACATAATCATCCATTCATCCAGTTCATTTTATATATTCATTTATCCATTCACAACTTCCCATGTGTTCAATTCTAAATAAATATACATTCATTTTTACATTTCTTCCATGTTTTTGTAACACCTGAAGGCAACAGTTATACATTTCAAAGTGTGTTTGACGCTTCTTATTCGCTATGTTTTCATACCATGAACAACAACAAAGGAGTGAAACGCAACTAACGACACGTTGCTAAAGACAACATCTGTTGGTAATGTAAATACAAACTCATGAAATGCAAAAAGCGTACAAAGTGTACAACCTTCAATCTTAAGCCTTGTCATAAATTAAACATCGAAATGCATTACTGAATCGTGTGGTGAGAACTTCAAAAGATTTGGTGTTTGTGTGTGCATGAAAGTGTGTGTGTGTGTGTGTGTGTGTGTGTGTGTGTGTGTGTGTGTGTGTGTGTGTGTGTGTGTGTGTGTGTGTGTAAAAAGGTTGTCCACTCTTTCTGGCGGCTCGTTCTTCATGCCAGGAAGTAAGGCATAAATGTCCACGTGGCCATTACAGTTATTGATAGCTCTGATGGCCGCCATTATACACGCTGTTCAGGGCATATGCTCTAACCCCCGCACTCCCAAGTCTGGGACCCTTTCAGAGGTCTCTGCCAAGGACAAACTTCCAAGACCTCAGTCTTGTTTACACTGAGCCAATCAAATGCCTTGATTCCAATGCAAAGGGACAGGTGCGTACAAAGTTGGCCTTCATTGCAGCAGCTAGGATCATAAAAAAAAAGCCATATGGAATATCAATGTGGAGACGTCATCAGTTGGCAAATCAATATCTGTGAAAGAGAATGATAAAGCTATGTGGTACAAATGGGCTGAGAATACAGCAAAAGACTGATGGGAACATACACAAGCACAATAAATGAGCTCTCGGAGACCTCAGCAGCTGCTGGAGTTATCTTTTGAGGGGTTCACTTTAGCAGTGCTGCTGGTAAAAAAGCTCACACAAAGCTATGTCATAATTCACAGTATTACAATATAATACTAGTATTACTGTAAATGCAACCCCATCCGCTACTACTGCTTTTACTATTATATATTGAAAAATAGTTATATTATATAGTTAACCAACTGCAATCCTTGGCAAGGACTTTACCAGAATGCAGTGAACCCGAACCCTAAAGATGAAAAAAAAAAAAAAAAAAAAAAAGAATGGGTCCTTCATTTCTGAAAAAAATAATTCTATCCTATTCTATCTATCCTATTTCATTTTAGATGAAACAATGCAATTTCAAGATTAACAAACGAAGGGTGAATTGAAATGGTGATGTGTGTTCAAACTGTGATGAAACTGGAACCAGGACTGTCCATATTGCAGATTTAAAAACAGAATGCTGCCACACTCTTTGTTTACCTCCATGAGAAGATGGCCGCCACACTCTATGTTTACCTGACGGCAATGTGCATAATGGCGCTTGATGATGATTTGCGACACCACAAATATATCAACCCTATCATGATCCAGTAGGCAAATGCATGCAAATTATCCAAATGTGTGCTGTTGGGGAAGGTTGTCTGATGTTTGTATAGTTACAGTACAGCCTGGTGTTTTCAGCTAGAGTAAAGATGTACAGGTAAGACATGTATTTTAAACAGTTTGTCGAGGAAACACCATGTTTGGAGAGGAGCTTAAACGATACAGCTGCTACAGCGCCCTGAGTATTCAATTTATTTTTCTATTTGTTTGAACAAATTGAGTTCCTGTGACTGACGCTCTTGAGGTGAGGGAGGAATGAATACATGGTCCACCTGTGTTACCCCTCCCAGATGGCTGGTTCCACACAGTAAATATTTCTTTAACATGCAATTTTACCAGCATTTCTTATTTTAAACATGCATGTATTTATACTACAAGTAACGCATCCAACTGGCTTTGAAAGGGTTTCTGAAATAGGCCATCGACCTGCTTGGAATGTCCACTTGTGTCTGAAACCCGATCACACAAAGACGGCTTATTTTTTTGGTAGCCACCTGGATGTGTTTTCTCTTCCATGAAACGTATCTGTAAATAGCAGCTTTGATCATTTCTTCCAGCACAACAGCTAAGAAAACATTTGACACACTCGGTGTATATGCTGGATTGAATAGATAAGCAGAGAACTGGCTCAATGACATTAGCTCTAAAACATGTCTACAGCAAAAAGTTTTATATCACAGCCACACAAGACAAAAGTAACACACACACAAAGACAGGATACAGGATCTGATATTTGGAACACGGGCACATTCCCCCTCTGTATACTGTCTTCAAGTGGATTTTGTTTTGTTGATTGGTTCTAGCTAACGGTCCGTGGTGATGATACGGTTTTGGTTTTAATGAACTGGTGCACTCTGTCAGAGGCAAAAACAAGTTTTGTTTTGAATAGATCCTTGTTCCGTTGGTCCAGTTTTGGTGACAACAATTTATACTAGCCTTAGTTTTCACCTTTCCTCTGGAATCGTCCCTTTTTACTTCTTGGTGGTTTTCAACAAGCCGGCTACAATTAGCTCAGCCCTGTTCAGGGGCTTTTTTGAGAAGCCAAAGGGATACTCTGCAAGACTACATGTATATGGAGGGTTCTGTGGAACGCTGTGATGCACTTTGGAAATAACAGACGTTTCCTTCATGGACGCCAAGACTTCTCTCGCTTGAAACCCCCCCTCCCCCACCAACAGGCAGCGGGGCGACCCCCAGCCAGCGGGAGGGGCTAGGAGGAAAGAGGGCATCAGCAGCCTGTCGTAGGGAGGGAGGATGGGAGGGAGGGAAAAGGATGAGAGGGTTGGAGATCTGGCTGGGCATCGCGGCAGGTTGTCCTCAGGATCCATGGGAGTTTAATTGGTATTTTAGCTGGTGGGGCCTGGGGTAAGGGGGACCAGGTGGAGTCATTATGAAGTCCATTCTTCTGCCGACACTCCTTCAGACAGACATTCAGCGCCCTGTTCTCAGCAGCGCACCCGGGAACAAAGATAGGGGAGGACGATGACAAAGCCATGCGAGGAAACCCTGTGCACTCTGTACACAGCCGCGGTGGCCTGATGGACCTGTCCATTGACGGGCCAAGTTTTAAGATGGGGCCACCGAGTGTTTCCATGGTGATGCTGCAGCGTGAAGGAAGAGCGGGCGGCAAGCCTGCTTGGTCTTGATTTTGTGTTGGTTGAAGACCAACAGGTGACCACCGTCTGCACCGTCTAGCTAGGCAACATTCCTCACTTCATTGATTATTTAGCGGTAATCAATCAATAAATGACCCAACCATATGTCATTCAACCATTAAATCAAACAACCAATTAACCAATCAATTCATCATCGTTATGTCAACATCCTAAAGAAAAATGTCTGACATCAAGATATACATACGCATTTTGGTTAACATCAATGCTTTTTAGACTCGGAGGTCCATATCTTTATTGAAGGATTCATACAGATCAGAATAAAGTCAACCTTACCCGATTATGTTCATATTTAAATTTCAATCACCACTTCTTTTTAAAGCAAAACATGTCTGTACCGCACATGGACGTACATTTACATTTAGAACTTAAAACACAGTTATCCAATTGCACTACATTCAATTTGATGGAGATACGATTCTTGGCTCGCTGTGGGGAAGAGATATGGAGTAAGGGGCTCAGCGCTAAGCTCTGGAGCACGGTGTAGAACGGATTAGTGGATCGGCTGTCGACGGCAGCACCCGGGCCCTTTATACATCGCTTCTATTAATGGCTACACTGTGATGGCTGAGGACAGGAAAGATTTATTCTTTTCAATAAGGGGGTCCTCACACAATAGGAGGTGTACGCAGGGACCTTACTACACCATGAATCAAACGCAACACAGACACGGGCCCCGTCCATTAAAGTCATACAGATGTAGAAGGAGCTGTAACATGGAATAATGCTCACCCCCAGCAGGGCAGATCTCCAATCTGCTCTGTCTTTCTTGTAGGCAGGTTTTAATAACTGGTCACATGGCATAGCTAATGGCTGCAGCTTCTCTATGTTGTGGGGTTTACACCAAGCATGGGATCCTTTGATCTTTTCTTCTTTAAACCTTAATATTAGCATTATTTGCTTATGAGATGAAACTCAAAACAATCATGCCCTCCTTCATAAAAATGAGTTTATTTGTATTATTTTGATGAAATACTCACTTAGAGCTTGAGTATACGGCAAGGAATCAATCTAGAGGTATTATTTAATATGATATGCTTGTGGTAAACAACAATATGATAAGTGGTTGTATTTTATCTAATATACTCGATATCTCTTCTGTACCTGTTAGGATACTCTAGTGGTAGTACTTGGTCTGATATGACTCACATACTTAGGATATGAGTTATATACTCAGTATAACGATAAGATCGTTGCGTGGTCACATTTGCAGTCCATTTGCGGTGTGATGCTTGCCAAAAAGACCTCATTTTATCTCTCCCTGCCAACAGAAGCTAACACTCTATTTTCTGGTTCAGTGGACTGAAAGCGAGTGCTTCAATGCTGTTTGCCAATGTAATACAGAGCCGATTCTTATACAAACACAATTAAGAACTTATTTTGGTTCAGTTCCACATTCAATTTGAGCTCTGTTTGATTCTGATGAATAAGGGCTTGGTTTAGTTCTGTTGTGGTTTAAACGTAGGCTTGGTTTGGTTCTGTTGTGCATTCAATAAGAGCTCTCTTCAGTTTTGTTGTGCATTCAATTAGAACTGTTTATTTATTGTGTAATTAAACAGGCCCCTTTTTAGTTGTGTTGCGCATACAATTTGGTTTTGCTCTGTTGGTTCTGCTGTACGTTATATTGCCTCAGCCACACAGGGACGCCTCATTAATGTGTTCTGAAAAGGTAGCAGTCGTCGCACTGCCCCATAGGCTCCATCTGAGATAAGCCAAAACTAAAAGACACATAATTTCAAACATGATTCATTAGCCCTGGTGGCTAATAGCGAGCAGGCCCGCTATCTCATTTATGCCAAACACCCACGACATTATCACACCTTGCGAAGCACAGTGAAGGAAGAAGACAGAAATTGCAATAAAAAATGAAGAATAGAAACACATGGATTAGCAGTGTTCTCTCTATCTCCCTCTGTTCATCTACCACTCTCACATTCCCCCCCCGACCACAGACACGCATCCCACTCATCTGCACACATGATACAATCTCTAGAATAATGGGAATTTGATTTGGCCCTGGTACTCATGCACTTCTCCAGTCTGGGCTCTCATGCGCGTTGAGATCTGCGTGGCATGGCTCCTCCGGCCCCCCGCGGGTCCGCTTTGAAGCCCCCCGCAGTAGGAGGCAACATAGATACATTTATCGATCGCTGGGCACCACAAGTATCACTCCTGCTGTGTTGCCTTCCCTTCCTCTCCTGCTCTCCTTCCCTCTATTGCACCCTTCTTCACTCATCTACTTTCCTTTCTCTCCTCCTCTTCCTTCCATCTTTTTTATTCTCTTGTCTTTCCGTTTTGCACTTCCCTTTATCTCCCTATTTCTCTCTCCCTTTATATCTCTCCCCTCCTCCTCTTATAGTGCGATTTTGACAAATATTCCAGCAGAGCCAGGCTGAGAGCAACAAGTGAAAAAGAAAGAAATAAAAATTCTCTGTCAGAGTGGAGAAATGATCGTCATGGCAATGAGCTGTGTCCCTTCCTTTGCCATCAACCATGTGACGTGTTTACCTCCCCTGTCAGTGTGTTCATCGCTAGTTTGATGTGGTAATGCATTATTTTTGTACAATATATACATCTACAATGTTATATTATATAATGACACAGCCGGTTTGTGCTCCTCCTTATAAACCTCATGAGACCATCCAGATATTCATGTTTCTGTTTCTCTATAGATATCAGTCACGCCCTTGGGCAGTAGTGTTTTCAAAATATGGGCACAGCCTTACATTGTTCAAAAAACTTTGGCCGATCAGAGTGATACTTTTGCTCTCTTCACTCTTGCCGAATCTGGTTGGAAGTAAAGCAAAATGATACTCTGATCTGAGAAAAGCCTTCTGTGCAGATTTATGTTAGTAGTTTCAGTCTGATCCATTCCCTGCTGAACCAAGCAATTACTATGTTGAACAACTTCTACCACCCCTGTTAATTATTATTAGATTAGAAAATAAAGTATTTTTTTTCCTCTATTAATTCGTAAATGGGTCAACATAGTGCACATATATTAATTAATTGTTGCATATGATTTTTGCAGTTTTGCAGTTTCAGTCACTCAAAATAGACTCAGGTAAACAGTGTGTATACTTCCTATAAGATAGCCACCACTAACAGTCGTATCCTAGGTGCCTGAATTGTGTGCAGTCTGGGTTGGCAAAACAACATAATCAGCCCTATTACCGTGAAGTCACACAACAGACCTATTTGCGTTTCGACCCCAAACTCTGATGTAATGGCTCAATATTCTGCTCCCGGTTGAGACGTGAGTGGGTTGCATGGGGCTCTCTTTGACATATGGCCAATCTCAAGCCAAATGTTAGCATATAGATGCTTTCAAGGAGATGGGAAGACACAGATGATGTGAGGCATGGGGTAGGGTCTCTTCAGACCCCTCTGTTTCTGTTGGATCCAACCTGTAGAACTCTTCTTTTGAACTCAACTGTTGGTGGTACTCACCTGGTGTTAGTACTCGCCTGGTGTTAGTACTCACCTGGTCATTGAACTCACCTGTTGATGGAACTCAGCTGGTCATAGAACTCACCTGCTGGTAGAACTCAACTGGTAGAACTCAACTGGTCATAGAACTCACCTGGTAGTAGTACTCAACTGGTGTTAGTACTCACCTGGTCGTTGAACTCACCTGGTCGTAGTACTCACCTGTTGGTAATACTCACCTGTTGGTAGAACTCACCTGGTGAGTATTACCAACAGGTGAGTGTTGGTAATACTCACCTGTTGGTAGAACTCAACTGGTAATATAACTTACCTGTAGAACTATTTGTGTGTTTTGCTTGTCAATTGCATGTCAACTGTGGCCCCCATCGGCCTCCTAACCATCCCTGGAAGGAGGGATCCCTCACTCTGCGTTCCTTCTCAAGATTTCTTCCTCCTTGTGAGTTGGGGGGGGGGGGGTTAGGGCGGTGTCATGAATATATATGACCTGTTATACCCCTTGAGACTGTACCTGTGATTAAGGGCTATACAAATAAAATTGAATTGACTAGAACTCAACTGTTAGAACTCACCTGTAGAAGTCCCATGTTAATATAACTTACCTTGTAGCACTCACCTGTTAGTAAAACTCACCTGTAGAACTAAAACTCAACTGTTATAACTCACCTGGTGGACCTCACCTGGTTGAACTCACCTGACATTCCCCAACTCACACCAGTCACCAATTAAACCTTCCCTATAGAAATTCCCTGTTAGAACCCACCTGGTAAGAACATACCTGGTAAAACCCAGGTCTTGATCTCAAATCACACCGGTCACTTCTTAGAACTCACCTGGTAAATTTGTCCAATAAAATTCCGGAAGGTTATTACTGGCCGTTAACGTACCACAATATGCTCAACCACACCCATGGATCTCAAACCACAACGTATAATCATTTAAATGTGTCACTTCTTAAAGAAACTCAGGCCAGCTGCACCCGTCTGTGTGTGCACAATCAAGGGTACTCGAGATGGCGTTGAGCAGGCCGCAGGAAGGCAGCGTCAGACGGCAGTGCAGACGCTTCACTCATCCTTCTGTCACGTAATGGAGTACAGTGAGGAAGGATCGGTCTGCTGCTTTCAAGTCCTGGCCACGAGAGACGGAACAAGTGCTTGTGAAATGAACTCCCCGCCATTTGATAAATCATTCATGCAGACCGACCGATGCATTTAGCGGGAGAGCACTCTGTCTGCGGACCCCCCGCGGCTCTGCCTCGCTTGTTTAGTAGCATTCTTGGAGAGCTTAATTATTTTGTTTACAGCGGGTCCTCCTTAGAACCACGCAAAAAGCAAACATCTGGCCCACAGGGTGCATGGGTGTGTGTGTGTGGGGCGGTCCTCGTTCATGTCTAAAGTAATGCTGGGGAAAAGGGGAGGTGTGGGTGTACGAACACATCCGGCATTATAGAAGTAGGAAGGAAAGGAAAGAGATATTGATTCATGGCCTGCTGTCTCTTCTGTGCACTCATCTATCATCACTCCTTCCCTGAGCGCCCAGCTGCCTCCCCCAGAGAGAGAGAGAGGTAGGTAAAGAGAGATCGGTTTCCTCTGTGGGTAGCTAACCTTACACGCTCCGCACATCTGAGTAACAAGCTGGGATGCTCGGCTCGAGACAACAGCGCCGCTCCCCAGACCAAGTCATGCAGCATGCGGGCTGTCGCAGCCTGAGACATGCCGCGACAGGATATCAATAACCTCCACAGTGCTCTCCAAAGGTGGCCCAGGATGATAACTGCTGACATGGCTTCACAATGGCGGCCGCTCCCATTAGCATGGTTACCATTGTCATAATGTGAAGGCTAGAGTTTTTTTTGGTTTTTCTGCCTGCACCTAAAAAGGTTGATGTGATTGGATCTTTCGGTCGCCGTGGCTTTTATTTTGAAATAGTAGCCCGAAGCTGCGGGGAACAGAACAATGCCACTTCCAAAGAACAGGCTGACATTTTCCCACACAGATTTCTTTAGTACAAGCTGATCTGAGTCCTTGAAATAAGTGCCAGCTTCTCCATTATTCATAAAACAGAAGTGACAATTAGCTTATACCGGCGTGGTTTTGCCTCTTCCTATACTAGTTTGATGCTAATTAGCACCAGCCACACCGTAGGAGGCCAATAATATAATTGCTTGACTTTATCACTACAGTGCGAGCAAATTTACTTAATTTACTTAAAGGATGTTATTCTGTCAAATTCTAATAAACTCCTCCAAAGGCATACTGCTTTAACTGCTTGGTGCGTTTACTGAAAGAAACATATATTGTGTTATTCTTTCACTCTGGTTAAGAGAAATCAGAGAGATCTGAGATTACAAGAATATTCAAATCTTTGCTCTGTGCCAATCAATGTCCAAGAAGTTGGCACAGACTTAAGCGTCACTAAAACAATTTGATTTCCCTATATATAAAAAAGGGTAAAATTAGACTCTTTCCTTTGTTTCAGTGGCGTAACATCTTATACATGCCTGTAATCCCCTGGCGGTTCCCGGGTACTTGAGGTGGAATTGCCCTAAAGCGAGTTATCGATCAGGGCTGGAATGGGAGCGCTCAACCAATGCCATCCTCCCCCTATTACAGACCCCATCGGTGGGCCGCGGGTCTCCTGACCTTCAGACTCCCAGGGTAAACCTCCAGAAAGTTCTGTCTCCTCTCCAACAGCTCTATCAGCGCTCATCGACCAGCAAGATAATCCTGTCCTCTTCCTCCCCTGCCAGCACCGCAGAAAGCCGGCACCAATTTATTCAAAGGAGGGGGGGGATAGGAGTGAGTGATTTTGGTTTAGAGTCGTCTCTCGTGTCTCTGCTCCTATACCAGAGTGATAGAGACGACGTGGAGCCCCCACTCTTCATCTGAATGTCCCTCTGGTGGAATGGCACGGGCCTCCATGCTCAGTCACAATCATCTGGTTGGAAAACAAGTCGAATAAAAAACGAGGTGTATTCACACACAAGAATGCAATCACATGCTGTCAGCGGAGTGAATAGAGGAGCTACAATGCTTCCACCTCCTGGTTCCTTCGATGGGAGGGGGGAGAAGGGGGGGTGGGGGCTGATGTCTAGATGCTATTAAGCAACAAACATTTTTACAAGCAAACAAGCGTCGGGTTAAAACTACAACTCATGTTCCCGAAATTGGCCGAACAACATTGCATCTATATGTAGTGCTGTTGTGCATGTAGCAATATTAACTCAGTAAGACTTCCAGAGACTGGAGTCTAAAAGGCAATTTTTCCCATTACAATGCTTTCAAAGGAAATGCTCGAAGGCTAATCTTTCTGACTAATCCGAGAGACGACTGTGGAATGTGAATGAATGCTGTAGATGATGATTCTCTCTCTTTACCGTTATCCATCCTTCCTTCCTTACACACCTACTAGGGGTGTAACAATACTCTCATTCGTACCAAAATTTTTCAGTACGGGTCTAACGGTTCGATGCGCGTTTCATTTCGGTACGTACCAAAAAATGTCATGATGTTTTGTGTTGAGGACCACAATGGAAATAAGTCCTGGACTTGATTGTGTTTTTATCCTCAATTGTATTTTATGTATTTTCAGTGTTAGGCATTTGTTTGATACAATTTATTAAATCAAATCAAAATCCATTTGTTTAATAAAAAATAAAATAATAAAAACTGCTGTACCGAAAAACATACCGAACCGTGACTTAAAAACCGAGGTACGTACCGAATCGTGACTTTTGTGTATCGTTACACCCCTAATACCTATACCTACCTACCTTGCTTTAATTCCCCACCTAACTACCAGAAACTGTTTACCCAAGTGAGCTAAACTGTCTATCCCCCGCTCTCTTATTTTCTAATGCCTTAGAAGTGCTTGTGCATTCAACACATATTTCACTCCTTACCATGCCTGTAAGTAGGAATTCCACTCTCTGCCTTTCTCCTTAAGGTTTCTTACCTCTTGTTTTGGCAAGTACTTTTCCGTGCCCTTCAGAGGGCTTGGGGTTAGCTGGTGTCGTCAACACTTATTTTTACTTGAATTGACTTGACCTTCCAAGCAGTGAGCGGTTTCTGGTCCCATCTGCATTCTGCTAGTCTTAGCCCTGGGCCCTAAGAAGTCTACTGTGTGATATATATATATATACTGAACAACCCCTTATATTTGCCCAGCTACACTTAACCTAGCCTAACCAAAGGCGACATATCTTGAGAACTAGCTTGAAATACACTAGATGGAAATACTTTCAAATATACTTTCGACTTCCAGACAGCTCTTTGTCTGTGAGGTAATAGCTAGGAGGGGGTGTGGCTCTGGGGACCTGATTAGCAGGCAGGTGAGTTTGCAGCAGGCGTTGTCAATTTACAAATCACTGATCTCCCATGAAGAATCAATCCAACATTAGAGTCATTTGATTTTAGAGTCATGGTTGATTGTATTTGAACCGCAGCACCTCAGGCTGTCGACTCGGCATCAGTCTCGTCATTCACAATAAATAAAGGCCAGGCTTTTAGACAACTGCACATGTTTGAGTATATGTCTGAGGTTTTATTCACATGCATAGACTCACAATGCAAATGTTATTTCATGGTGAGTGCGTCCCTCTGTCTGAAGAAGAATGATCTTGTTACCTTTGTTGGGTGGCTTTCCCCAACAAAACCCCAGGCAGCAACTCACTATTGTCTTGCAGGACGCAGTTTACGGCGTGTGAAAACGGCGTGTGTGTGTGTGTGTGTGTGTGTGTGTGTGTGTGTGTGTGTGTGTGTGTGTGTGTGTGTGTGTGTGTGTGTGTGTGTGTGTGTGTGTGTGTGTGTGTGTGTGTGCGCGCGCACATTCTTCATTGGCTGATGTATTCCCATTGGATTACATCATGTAATATAAAGGGTAAGCCAACTCTCTAATTTTTGTGTTTAACAGCCACACAGAAATACACACGTGTGTCTCTCCGCGTGTATACTCTCCTTTTGGTGTGTGTGTGTGTGTGTGTGTGTGTGTGTGTGTGTGTGTGTGTGTGTGTGTGTGTGTGTGTGTGTGTGTGTGTGTGTGTGTGTGTGTGTGTGTGTGCGCACGCACGTCCTTCATGTACAATTTAGCCAGCCTCTGTAATAAATCCTGTTTTCACACACGTTGAGCGCTGAACCATTTCCTTCCCTCCTACAGTATGGGAGCGCTGTGGAACTCTTGTTAAAGTGTGTGTCGAGGGTTCCTTTGTGTGTTAATCTGCAGTCTGCAGGCTGGCTCCCACTGGGACCCCATGCAGAAACATGGGAACGTGTTGGTATGTTAGCACTCTTATAGGAACGGCTAGGAATGTCTTCCCTTTGTTAACTATTTGTCTACCAAGGGCCATGGGCAATTAGAAAGATGTTTGTGAAACCCAAGCTATTGTTATTTGCCATTTCACCTTCTTTAACCAAAATGTAAGATTGACGTTGGCATTATTGCCTTTTATCTAATATTATTATTATTATTATTATTATTATTATTAATAGCTAATGGTGCTCATGTTCGCAATGATGTTAAAGGCAATGGTGTTCATGTTAACAAAGGTATTAACTTATATATTATTTAATTCCCAAATCCCTATACCTGCATGCAATATATTTATATTTATTACTGCATTGACATTTTAATTAATGGTTTATTAATATACCATTTATTTGTGTGTATGTATGTATGTATATATATATATATATATATATATATATATATCAATGGTTGTTGACCTATCCTAGCTCCAAGCCTCGGTGCAGTGCATCCTGCCTCGTAGCTCACACTCATCTCCTCACCTTGCTCATCGCGTCTCCCCAGCTGACGCTGCCTCCTGCCTCCTAGCTCATCCCGAGCACCGCGTCTCCTAGCTCCTAGGTGACGAAGGGCATGTGTCTGCAACCCGCGCGCTCCAAATCTCCCGCCGCGGGCGCGACCTTCCCTCTCGCTCGCTGCTTAACCCAATCAATTACTGTTCAGAGCAGACGGCGAGGGGCCTGGGCGCCGGCCGCCGCGACCTTGTCAGCGACCCCCGAGGAGGCGCTGAGTAATTCCCTCTGAGACCCTCGAACACGGCCGGCCGTCCGTCCGCGCGGCGGCGGCGGAGGTAAAGCACAACACACACCGGCACCGCCGCGGTGCGCATTTTACGTGCCGCCCCTAGCACCAATAGGAAGCGTTGCGCTGCAGCGCCGTTGAGATTATGTTTTGAAAGCAGCAGATCAACCAACATAGTAGGCTATAGGCCTACAATAACTTTATACCAGTTGTTTTCTGACTACATATATGGCCCTGATGCCCATGATCCTCTGTTTGTGCTTACAATGAGTCACATTAATTCATAGTTACTTTATGTTATTATTTTAACTTTTTTTTAAATTTATATTGTTTCTTGTGCATCTGTTTCTGATTGTAGGCTATATATGTTTTGTACGGTGCCCTTGAGAGCCTTGAAAAGCGCCTTTAAATAAAATGTATTATAATTATTATTATTATTATGTAGGCTACTGTCGGGCACTTTGTTTACGGTTTAGTCACTTTATTTACTGTCATTGCTCATTCTTTTTGCATTGTGGAATTATTCATCTACTGCATCAACAATCCCTGTATGTACAGGACCTTGTATTAAGCCGGGTTGTACAAAACAGCTTTAAAAAAAGCGCCTTTTCAGGGGAGGCAACGCCATGCAATAGGACAGTGGCGTGAAGGACCGTGGGGCGCCACGCTGGTGTGGAGCAGTACGTAGGAAATAATGGGGGCGATTGGTTTGATGCGCACTGTTCGCCGCCGTTGTATTTGGGGCGCCCCCTAAAGTTATGGTAGCCTACCATATATGGGCAGTGGTGGTTTTAGGCACGGGCGAAGCGGGCAGCCGCTGGGGCGGCATTACAGGGGGGGCGGCACGAGCACACAAGAAAAAAAATGATCCCCCCCCCCCCGTCAATAACTCCGCCAGCCCGTAATCGCGCGTCCCACCCCCGCGCCCCCGTCAACAACTTTGGGGGGGGGGGGGACTGGGTCTCGCCCGGGGCGCAATTCAATGTAGAACCGCTACTGTATATGGGCCTGATGCCCATGATCCTCTGTTTGTGCTTACAATGATAGTCACTTTAATTCATAGTCACTTTATGTACTGTCGGGCACTTTGTTTTCAGTTTAGTCACTTTATTTACTGTCATTGCTCATTCTTTTTGCATTGTGGAATTATTCATCTACTGCCTCAACAATCTCCATATGTAAAGGACCTTGTATCAAGCCGGGATGTATAAAACTTTTAAAAAGTGCTTTTTCAAGAAGAATAAGTCCCGCCTCCGAGGCTCTGGTTCCCTCGATCAAACGTCTATGGGAAATAACATGGGGTTTTTGAATGATTGTACATAACAAACTCTGTAGGTGGCGAAGAAGTAAAAGCTGCGTCACGTTTTGAACTACACACTTTTTCCATCTAGTTTTGACTGGGTTTTTGGATTGTCGGTGCCGTTGAAGTAAACAATTATTAATTTTACTTTAACGGCACCGATTCATTCATCAATTCATAACCAGCTGTCATTTATACCGGGGCGATGGGTACTGACAGCTACCCCCCCCCCCCTCCCCCACACACACACTCAGAATTCTTTATGTGTATTGTAACGACTGCCTTGGGGCTTAACACAAAATTGTCAATTTCCTCCGCCTTAGCTGTCAAGAGCTGTAATCCACAAGGAAAATGCATAGAAAGGATCATGTATTTAAATTGTACTAACATAAAACGGTATGAACGCAACTACTTCAAATCACAGCACTAAAGCAAGAACCTGCATATTGTTTGCTGAGATGGGAGTGGCCACCATGCCAACTGGTCCACTCTCACCGCCCCTTGACACACACACACACACACACACACACACACACACACACACACACACACACACACACACACACACATCTGATAACCCATCATCCAATTAGTCCTCACAGAACGTTAGGCAAACCAGGGAAAGAACAGGACTGAGGGAATAAATTGGTACCGACCAACAAAACACAAGCCCACAAACTGCTGTGGCTGGTGACCACGAGTGGTGATAAAGAGATGGATGTAGCATCTGTGACATCACCCATTGGCTAACAAGCGACAGTGTTGAGGTTGTAGATTTGTCTTCTATGGAGTGTCCCCATTCTTGGGTCTCTTTGCCACCAGCTGCGGAATGATCCATATTTGTCATATTGAGAACAGGACTTCAATGCTCGCCCCCACACCACTCTATGGCTCAGTCATTAATATTCAACCCTTACTATCCTTTTACTTAAATGTAATCGTCAACCATGGAAAATGCATAATACGAGAAGATGGACTAGCCATGGAGATTCTAACTGAACGACAAAAAACTAGCTTGTGTTTCAAGAATTAAATTACTATTTGTTACCGCTGACTTGGAATGATGACTGTTCCTTCTGCAAACCACTGCAAGCCCCCCTAAAGGCCGCTAGCGGTACTCCATGCTAGTCTCTTCCACATGAGCATCACAAAAAGACTGTAATGGCTGCAGCTCGGAGTTTAACTGCAATGTGTCTCAAACCGAACCAAAGAGAGGAGAAAAGCAGAGGGAAGCAGCACTATTGTTGTAGAGAGACTCATCTCTGTAACTCCGCCATGGGAGATCCAAACGTTTCGGAGTGCAGACTGCACACTGCGCTGTCTCAACCTGTTCTTGTGAACACATCAAAAGCTGCCCCGTACAGTCTGTAGTCACATGTCGTGGGCAGGGACTTCTGAAAGCCGACGCAAGTGTTTAACGCAAGAGGAATTCCGCCTGGCTGTTGTTTTTATCACACATAGCACAATACATTTCCTCAAAACTTTTGAAAGTGGAATACCTTTCAGCCCTCTGAGTAAGAGAGAAATGCTAGCAAGTAGTGTTGCTTTCGTCAACGAAAATGATGACTAAATATTGTTGTCAACAAACCTTTATCACGTGAGGAAAACAAGACGAGACGCAACGAAAATGCTGGTCATGTGACGATAACGATAATTAAATATATAATGCAATATTGCTGACGAATAAAAACAAGACTAAATGTGGTTTACAAAATAAAAAATATGCTAAAATGTGTCTTCATTTTCATTGACCAAAACAAGGCAAGACGAAATGTTACAACGTTGTTTAGTCTCGTTTAGTCGCTGGGCAACGTCACTTCCTCAATCCCCACTCGCGGGGATTTAGAGTCAGAAGATGCAGCTGCGGTGGGTTCATAGATATATATACTAACTAGATATCACCTGAGCTGCGCTGTTCAGTGGAACATGTACGTCAATGCCGCCACCATCTTGCCGCAGGGTAACCACCCACCTGAATGAATGAATGTCGATGGGACAGAAGTCCTTTCCCAGTCTAAATCACTCTAAATCAAAATCGGGGCAAACGTGTGTTTGTGGTAATGCTAGTAAAAAATAAATTTAAAATACTGCCCCATCGACGTTCATTCATTCAAGTGGGTGGTTACCCTGCGGCAAGATGGCGGCATTGTTGACGCATGCTTAGATGCCGAATGCGATATCTAGTGAGTATATATATCTATGCGGTGGGTTAATGTCAATTTAAGAAAAAAAAGTTAAACAGAGAAAGACTGTCAGACTGTCATGTGATGCTATTTTATGTATTTATTTTATTTAAATGTATGTGTGTACTTCTAGCATATTTGGTTGGTAAAATAAATATGTTGTAAATTCAAATCAGAGCATCTTCTGTGTATGGAATGGATGTATTCTTGAGTCTATAAGGTAACAATAATATAATAATGAGATAACCTTGTTTGAATTGTAAAATGGGTTTGGCTAAATACAATCTTTGACTAAAACTAGACTAAAATATCATCAGTTTTCATCGACTAAAACTAGACAAAAATAGTCATGGACAATTCTGACTAAAATAAGACTAAAATGCTCAGACTTTTAGTCGACTGAAACTTGACACGACTAAAAGGATTATGAATGTGACAAACTAATAAAAACTAAAATGATAGCTTCACATAAAGACTAGACTAAAACTAAAAGTAAAACAGGCCGCCTAAAACAACGTTACTAGCAAGTGGAGTTAATTTGATGTGTGCTTCTTTAGGAGGAGGGGGGGAAGAAAAAAACTGAAACCAGATGGTTGGAAGAGGGCTGAACTGGTACCACTTCATCACTGTCAGAACCCATTCCTGCGCTTGGAACTTTAAACACGATGTGAAGCAGCGTTGGGAGGTGATCTGTATTCCGTTTGTGGCTCCTCAAGCAGAGTAGGGCGGCAGAACCAAACGAGACGTGATTCGATCACGCAGGACTTTCAGTCATAAAAATGTAACCACCACTGTTTACTTTCAAAGTTGATCCATTCTCATCCGTGCTGTGATTGGCTTGATAGTCGGGCCCCTGACGCCCCTCTCAGAATCTGTGAATCAAACCCCGGGAAGTGGTTTTGAGGAAATGCAACTTTGATTGGATTCGAATGAAGTATATGTAAAACACTGATGTGTTTACTGAACGTTTTTTAGTAGCGTTTTTCATTTCTTTAAAAAGTGCAATTATGAGTCTAGCGAAAATAGATAACATTTCTCCTCAAAATACCTGTCATAACAAAAAATGCTAGAAAGGTTGACACCGCTGTAGGTTAATGAACATTTGTGTGTCGTCTTGGATGACTCTTCTTTGAATTTTTCGCAGATTGATCGCATTAATAGCAAACACAATGTCCACGGGACATTTAACGTCACATTTATAATGTCAGCTACTAGGGAATGGGGACATCCAGGATGTTGATGGTTTGATACGCTTATATCTTAGTACATCCATTGGCTTTACGTAGGAGAACCCGCTGTATCGTCGACTCCTTCCAGACCATTAGTGACAGATTCGATGACGCCTAAATAAAAGCATAACTCAATTTCAGAAAATAAAAAAACTGAAAATAAATAGGCGCTGAAATCCCCCCTAAACAAGTCTAATATAGCTGTCTCTTTCTCATTTGTGAATGTTGGAGCTCTTCCAACTACATCTTCAGTATATATAGGCTACACATTTCATGTAAGACACAAAATAATATCACTGTATACTAGCTATCTCAGCAGTATACTCTTCACACTGAGCACATGTGTTCACATACAAAACACACTAGAGGTCAACTTTGGTCTCATTCAATATGCTTGACATGCTATGACAGATAAGTGAACATTTTGCCAGTTGAGTTTGAGCAGGTGTTGCCTGAGTGAGACTAATTGGTGATTAGAGTTTGCTATTTGAAGGCCAGTGTTTTCCACGTGAACAAGCAGGGCTTAATTATGAAAGTTGTGCTAAATCATGAGATTCTGTGTAGAGTTGTGCAAAAATGGCATTTAGAAGGGCTGTTTGAGTGAAAACAAAGGAATTGTGCTGATAGTTTTGCAAAACTATTCTTCGTTGTTGACATATGAGCTGCAGGTTTTCACCAATGTGGGCATAGTGCCAGTATTAGTGTGTAAACAATTGAGAAAAGCTGTAATACCCCTGAAGTTTCTACAATGCTCAGACGGCTCAGGGAATAGAATCCCCTTGGATACCTGTAGCATATCATAGCCTAGCTTAACCTAGCTTAGCCGTAGCGCTATCCCAGAGCGATGCGGTCAGCTCGAGATCTGCCAGTATGCGACGATAATGCTGATGCAGCTAAGAGACGTGGGTCGGGGGTCCCGAAGTTGATCTGGGGGGACTGTGGCCTGAAAGTCACCCTGGATGAGTGTCGCCATGGGAGGGGGGGGGGGGGACCGTGGCGACAAGGCTGTAATTAAAGTGTCTGAGAGTTCACCAGAGTATTAATGCGGAGAGAGAGAGAGAGAGAGAGAGAGAGAGAGAGAGAGAGAGAGAGAGAGAGAGAGAGAGAGAGAGAGAGAGAGAGAGAGAGAGAGAGAGAGAGAGAGAGAGAGAGAGAGAGAGAGAGAGAGAGGCAGGCAAACTAAACTATATAATACCATGCTATATTATACACTACTATATACCAAAGTATACCATACCGGTAGTTTGGTATTGTGCTGGTATTAGTAATGTAAAGAGTATTATGCAGGTATTAGTATTAGCAGAGAGAATGGTAGTATTTGTAGTATGATATATGATGGTCTACAACTGCTGACCAGTTGTAGACTAGTATAACCAGTAGTGGCAAAAGTAGCAGTAGTATAAATGTGTATTATGCAGTGTTCGACTCGTTCTGTACTGACCTGTTTTAGACTAGTATTAGTAGTAGTAGTACTGGTATTAGAACTAATGTAAATGCTTCAGCGTGCAGCTCGCTCTGTGATGACCTGTTTTAGATTCATGCCTGTCCTCAGGGGGCTGGCCTGTACACATCTAACATCTGGCTACTTTGGGAGTGGGGGGTGCTCAAGGGCACCTCTAAAGAGTCTCTCTCAGGGTGGAGGAATTTCAACTTGCAACTCTCCCAGTCTCCTAGTTGGGCTGTCGGTATTCCCTGTCAGACATAATGGTATGAGGCAGCTTTTTAAACCCACTTTTTTTTGCCACTCGTGGCATATAGGCTATAACTATTAGAGTATAATTACATTCACAAAAGACTCAATTTTAAACGGAGGCTCCGTGTGTGAATACGGTGTGTGTGTGTCTGTGCGTGTGAGTGTGTGTGTGAGTGTGTGTGAGTGGGACTCAGACGGCTGCTTGTGTATGCATGAAATTCTGCCTCCAGAGCAGCCTATTACCTCCCTGTGTCCTGCTTAAGCGCTGCGAGGGTGAAGTGTTGGCGTCTATCAGATTATACGTTTCCAAAAGCCTCCATACACTGCCCTGCCTGAGGGGAACTCTCATACGGAATTGACTGGATGTTTCAATTGAGTCACTTTCCGATGTAAAATTGGCAAACGGCAAATAGATTCTCAGCAAGAGAGAATGTCAAATTAATATGAAAATTGTGGTGCATGGATACCGGTTGCCCGGATTTTTGTTTAACATGTTGTTGGTAAGAGAAAGGGAAACAACTGTTGCTTGTTTGCGTATGACAATGCTACAATACATGTATATGACATGCAGTGTCTGAGCTTCTGTGTCCTTACTAACTGCCATCCGCTGACTGCAAACTGATCTTTAGTTTCTATGGAAATGGACAGTAGGCCATTAAATAGTTGAGCTGACTTCTGTATAGATTTGCAACTCAGTAAGAAATGCAGAATTGGAAAAAGACAGCGTTCAATATGATGGATTGAAATTGACAACAGTTTCCATGCTCTCCCATCTCTTTAATGAATGCCTGCACACACACACACGCACGCACGCACGCACACACACAAAGGACACATACGTTCACACACACACACACGCAAAGATACAGAAACACGAAAACACAAGCTACCGTGGATGTAGCCTCAAGCATAGTGTGTCTCTGTGCCAGAACTTAGCATCTCCTCATCTCCTCCTCATTATTGCCAAATCAATGTTTATCTTAATAGCTTTAAGAGTACCTCAGTGTGACAATTAAACCAAACTTAATCAAGTCCTGCAAATGAAACATCAAATTGAATAAAGAAAATATGTGAGTGTTTCATTACCGTCACTGCTTGCCACAGCTTGAAACATAAAATGTACTGATTAATGAAGCTCTGTTGTTCTTGTCTGAAGAATTACCAATTGTGAGCATATGTAGAGGTAAAATGTTAAGGCTTAAATATTATTTTACACAGAATCATCGCTGTAGGTACGCCATGGGCATCGAGGTCACTCAAGACTTCGGTCATTTCTTACAGCTCTCAAAACATGTATTTCCCGCTATGTGTTGGTTTACACTAGCACACTAGCGGAGTTAACGTTTTAGCAGGATTCTTAGCACAGCCTGAATCACAAGAGGAGAACCATTGAAGGAAATTTAAACCCTGAACCAACCTATCGATGATCAAAAGTGATGTAGTGGTCGGCATAATAGTGAGCTGGTCCTAATCTCAATTTAAATGCACAACTTTTTTAAATCGTAAGATTGCATGTGTACATGGTTACAGGTAGTTTTTATGTAACATGTGCCAGAAGTCAGACATGCATTTCTTAATTGTTGAAAGTGGGCACGGACAGGCTCAAGCAAGGGTGTTTGAATGTACTTCAGGACCAGCACCCACATAGAGCCCCACAGTGTGCTTATTGGGGGACTTAAACGCAGAAGCATAACTTGGCCTTAAGTCGACAGAACATAACCTGACCACAGATGGCTCTGGTCACCTTCTCCCGTCTCCAGGGGCGAATGAGGACACAACAACTACACAGCACTGACCCACCCTGTACAAATACTCCCTGGTCTTTACACACACACACGCACGCACGCACACACACGCGCACGTGCGCGCCATACTAACGTTCTAACTTCCCTTCTTCCTGTGAAGTTTGGACGTGCGCAAGGTTTGTTTCCAACCCATCCGTCACTGTCACCTCCTAATGACTTCTTCATTAGCCTCCTCAAAACACACATCCCATAATAAGACTGGATGAAAGCCGGTTCGGACACACACGCACACACATACACGTACAATCTGCAGTTCTGCAGGAATTATAGACATTATTAATCAATTTAAATCAATTTTACCCGGAGTGGAACAGATCCCAGATGCAAGATAAGTTAATGGATGTGGTGTGCGTGTGTGTCTGTGTATGTGTGCAGGACTCTGTGTCCTGTCCTGTGTGTGTGTGTGTGTGTGTGTGTGTGTGTGTGTGTGTGTGTGTGTGTGTGTGTGTGTGTGTGTGTGTGTGTGTGTGTGTGTGTGTGTGTGTGTGTGTGTGTGTGTGTGTGTGCATGCTAGCATAGTGTTTTTCTGCCTACCTGTTGTGCGTGGGCGAGGGGGGTTAGCGAGTTGCTAATTAAATGCTAATGATTACAGGCAGACAGATATGGGAGATGGATGGCTTCGCTAATAGAAAGCTAACTGGATATTGAATAGCTAGTTTGATAGCTATTAGCAAAGTAGCTACTTACAGTAGCTTGGCAGATAGCAATATAGAAGAATAAGCTACATAAGGGAGGAGAGATACAGTAGATGTACAGGCAAATAGATTGATCAATCCATCCATCATTGATATAGACAGACGATGATAGATAGAAATAGTGATGTAGACGGCAGATAGATAGTAAGACAGCTAAAGATACAAATAGACAGAGAGACATATAAATAGATAGATATAAACATAGACAGATAGCTAGACAGATAAATAGATTGTTCCTAGATAGACAGATAGACAAATGGGTGAATAGACAGACAAATATATCATTCCTAGATAGACAGACAGGTAGATAAATAGACAGACAAATAGATTGTTCCTACGCAGGCAGACAGACAGACAGATATATAGGTAGAATAGACGGGGAGACAGAGACAGGGTTGACTCATATTTCTGACGCTAAGTGGATCTTCACAGGAAGTTAAACATGCAGTGATGGACGCCACAGGAAGCCGCTGCCAGGCACTGTTTGATGTTGGGTGAGATCTAAGCAGAGATATTTCTGTGATCAAGGGGTCCTACCGCCCCCCCCCCCCCCCCAACGGCCCCCCGGGGCTAGCGAGTGAGAACATGTGTCCAGCTGTTGGCCCCTATGTCGTCAGACTCTGAAGTCATGCCCAGAGTGGGCTTGGCCAAGATGCCCCCCCCCCCCCCTTCCTGGGTTACTGGCTGTCAGGAGTATGAGACGTAGCACCCTGCAGCACCCATGGGTTTTGGGAATTGACTCATCTCAGATCTCACAAGCTTTCACATCCCTTTCTGATCATTCTGTTTTTCCATTTATAATTTCTTTGCATTAATTTGTACATATGTATTTGTATTCATTTGTACATATGTATTTGTATTAATGTTTTACTGTTATTTACACCATTCATCTATTTTATACAATAACTGTCCTGTACTCTGCTGTGACACCCAGAGTTTCTGTCTGTTAATGAAGTAACTTTTTTTCATTTTATTAAACCAATTAGAGCAGATTATGATTAGATGATGGCCCTTTCAGTGTGAATTATACTCCATGTGACAAGGACGGATGGCTCCATCCTCTAAATAATTGCCCAAAGGTATACAAATACACATAATTAAATGGTTTGTGCAGTGACCCAGCAATCGTATTGGCAAACCAACAATCTCATCCAAAAGCCCTTTGCATGAATATTAAACAAACTAAATGTGATTTCAGAAGCCCGTCTACTTCAGTGGTCTTTGTAAATGTCCAAGACTTCCCAGCCATCAAGGATAAAAATCAGGCTGCGGTCAGAGTATTTGTTTTGCTCTGGCCTCTTCAGTGTGTGTGTGTATGTGTGTGTGTGTTTTTTTTGTGTGTGTAACACTGAAATATAGATATCTACTTCCCTCGTGGGGTTCGGGTCCCCGGCACGCCGACACTTAGAACAAAAGCAATCTTGCAAAAAGAAAGGGAACCAGGCCGGTCGGAACTGGCGGACTGATGCACTCCCGGCCCTGGGAAACAAGCAAACAAAAAAGACAATAAGAAGTTAAATGACTTTTGCCTCTCACTTTCAGCACAGACTTGTGTCCTTGTCAGTTGCTCTCTTGTTAGTGAATTCCAGTTGCTCTCCAGCGAGTAATATGTGTGTGTGTGTCTGTTACCCAGAAATATCCTTACAAAATACAAAAAAAATAAAAAGTTTCAAAGAACAAGGACTTGTGTCTGCTATACTTTTTGCCGTCCGCATAACCCTGATTCCACTCATCTGCCGTTCATCACTTCAGCGGAACCATACGGGTCGCGGTGGGTGCAGCAGCATACCCTCTCTTTAGCGACACAGTGATTACACCACATGTGGCTAATCCTGCGCTGAATCAATCACCGTGCGGGTGATCAAGGTGGAGGGTGGTCGGATGTGTTGCGTGCCCGTCCTTATTATGCTGAAGTAGAGAGCAGAGCCCCCTGGGGAGCAGGGACCAGATGGAGATAAGGTGCCTGTCACCACCGACGGTACTGCTAATGAATTACTTCGGCAACAAATTGGGAGACCACATGTAGGGGGTGGGGGACGGGGGGGGGATGGGGAGAGTCACCCCCACACATACAGACGGAACGGTAGTGCTTTGCTAGCACCCCCCCACCCACACACACACACACACACTCACACACTGAATGGGAAGCATTTTATTTTTAGCATCGTCACTGTATTTGTTGAGAACACACACGTCCAATTTGAATATCTCCATCTATCGCTATGTAATATATGTGTAATATACTGTAATACACATGTATGTAATACACACCTGGTATATAGGTGGACATGGTTACACGGTCACACGGTCAGGTGTATTTATCTACACTGTACTTATTTAGAGTTAGATGAACAAAGAACATTAGAGAGTGTTAGAGAGAACATGAGAGAGGGAGAACATGTGGTGGATGTCGGGTAAATGTCCTGTATCTGCCAATGACAGCCCGTCCCCGGGTCATTAGGGGAGGAAGGCCGGGAGGACTGCTTGGAAATACTTAATCCAAAACAGAAGGCCACACAAAATGACTACCAAAGGGTATCTGAATGAGACGCCTGACTCTGTATTAAATGGGATATAATAAAACACAAAACATAAAAGACGGACCTTTCCAATTACAGAGCCCTACCACTGTCCTCCTACCAACCCTTTGCTATGACCAGACCAGCTATTCCTGTATCCCACTGATTTGTTATGACATTACTCTAATGGTATTTCTCTGGTGACAGTCATTGCTGGGGGATGTGATTACGTGTGGTAATTATGATTGTTATTTCCAATCACCGCATGGCGGTGGTGGGCAGTAGCGTGTTGTTTGAGCTGGGCAGAGAAGCAACAGCAATAGTGGGGCCACGGTAGAT
Organism: Micromesistius poutassou; assembly: GCF_964030765.1. NCBI lineage: Eukaryota > Metazoa > Chordata > Actinopteri > Gadiformes > Gadidae > Micromesistius > Micromesistius poutassou. The sequence goes on from NC_140274.1 coordinate 15,449,822, forward strand.
TCCAGTCTGCGCAGCGGGCAGAGCTGTTGGTCCTTTCGTCCACACCTGAAGCCCAGCACCAGGTCTTTCAGCGGGAGCAGCAGCAGTGGAGGCTTATTCTCTGCTCCAGCGCCCTGCGTCCCGTCAGCGGAGGCACACAACCTCCTGTGGTGGTCGCCCAGACAACCGGACATAAAGAGCAGCGAGGAGAAAACCAAACAAGCAGAATGGGTTTTTGGCACTTTGGGTTTGGTTGTGACTTTGTTCTGAGCACAATCGCCCAACCGCAATATGCTTCCACTTTTACACAAATAAGAGTCCCCTCCAAATGTGTTTTTGCAGCTTGTGTGTTGTGACATTGTACGACAGCGTGAGACGTCTACAGGCCGGGCTGACCTTTGCTTGTAGAAGTATTCCTAGATGTTGTTGATTTTTTTTGTCGATTTTTTTGTACTCTGAGATAATTGAATGTTAAATCTAGCGCAAAGTAGGGTGAAGATAATCTATTCAGTTCCCCAGAATCCCCAGAGTTTGACTTTAAAATCTTGGAGAGAATTTTTTCTTTTCTATGCTGAGCTTTAACTTTACCTGGAACACATCCATAAAAGACACACAAGTTAGAGATTTTTTTTGTATTTACTAAAAACAATTCCAACTATGTTTTTCTAAAGAGGTTCATGCGTTTGAGTATTGTACCTGGAATGCATTGAAATTAGAGTCAAAAGCTTTACCGAAATAGAAGTTGGAGCAAGACGTGTGTGAAGTCTTGTTAGGCGATTGGAAAGCAGTGTAGCAAAGAGGGACTCTTGAAGCATGTAATGAAGATAAATTAAGTTTTTTTGAGTTGAGTTATTTTCCTATTGGACCGGACCCCGTTCCACTGCCATTTTTTTGGGCTATTCTGGGAAGACGGTATTCAGTAGGCTGGATCTGAGACGCACACATGTCCCCAGATGTCACAAAGATGGTGGTGTCACTGGTTGCACACACCAACACAACATTACACTCTCAAACACACACACACACACACACACACACACACACACACACACACACACACACACACACAAACTCTCCAACACATAAACAAACAGACACACACTACACAACACAATCTCACAAACACAGCACCCACGAAGCCCATCGCACATTGGAAGACTTCTGAATGGTGTGATTGTTCAGAGATGGTTGAATGCCATGCTGGTAATAATGATTTGGCCCGTACCTCAGCCTCAATGCCAACTGTTGTGTAAGGACCCCGAGCGCTAGCTGTCTTTCTTGGGTTTGCTGTTGATTAAGCACTACCCCTTTGGAAAGTGACTCAATTTGCATCAATATCACCCCCCAGAAGAATGAGGCGAACAACCTGTTTACACTGTTACGCATGGTTAAGGGCTTTGCTGTTTTCAAGAGGCTAAATGCAAATGTTCCTATGAACTCAGAAATAATAATAAGGCTGAAAAGGGTTGCAAAATGCTAGTGACAGGTGGTGGGCTGGTGACAACCTTATGGCTGTGAACCGTACAGCTTACGAGACCTAGACCGCACCATCACCAAGTCTATTGGAAGGCTTGTATTTCAATGTCATTTTAATTAGGTACATTAGAAAGTAATGTGTCTGGCTGTAGGTGAGGCTTCATCTTGAATTATACTGTTGCGCGGCCACCGTTGGTCTCGACACCGGTGACTCGTTTATGGTTCTGTGTCTCATTCTGGTCTGCTATATAAAGTGCCAAAAATGCCAGTCAGATATTTTATAAGGTGAAACTAAGGTTGCATAAAAAAATGAACATATATGTAAGCCTCCTCCACAAGTCTATCATCCTGTTGCCTTGACATGTCGTTTCTATACATTTCTGGAGAGGCAGGCCGTGTGGGTGGGTGGGCCGTGGGTGTAGACACCTATAGGCCTATATAGGGTGTCTACCAAACAAGGCATTTTAGCCTTGGGGGCCTGAAACCCATGGGGACAATAGGTGAGAACATGCCAATGTATCCTTGTAGCTCGACATAACCTTCATGTCATGTTTTCCCTCAGTGAAAGTTTTGGCAGCGGCCAGGCTTGGATCCTGATATAATGAAATTCATCAGGGTCTCTTAGCGTTCCTCTGCGTAGCGCTGCTCTGCTCTGTGTAGTGCGTCTCTACGTAGTGCTGCTCTGTGTAGCGTTGCTCTATGTATTTTAACTAATTTCTCCTACGGGGGGATTAATAAAGTTGTATGGTATGGTATCGTATGTAGCGCTGCTCTATGTAGCGCTGCTCTGCGTAGCGCAACACATCACTGCATAGCGCTGTTCTGAGTGTAGCGTTCTGCGTGTAGCACTCTGCGTGGCACTGCTCTGCGTGTAGCGTTCTGCGCGTAGTGCTTTGTGCGTAGCATTCTGCGTAGCGCTGCTCTGCGTGTAGCGCTCCGCGTAGCATTCTGCCCTGCGCTCTGCGTTTAGCGCTTTGCATGTAGCCCCTGTGTGTAGCGCTCTGCCTTCTTCTACGTCACGCTTGTACCTCACATTAAAAGGTTCTCTAACAGCCTCCTGACACGGCGATTAGGAACAAAGCCCCCCGTTAGATAGGCCGCTACGCTGCCATCATTTGATAAATATATCTGTGTACCATGTGTGTGGGTATGTGTGTAAACAGTACTGGAGAATCACGGCCTGCCAATGAGGCTTGAATTCAAAACACACCCTTGAACTACAAAGATAATTGAAGCTGAAACTCATCTGAGACCAAGCCATGACTCACCCCCCACCACCCTTTTCACTTTCGGAAGTTAACCACATCTCCCCACTCCACTCCACCGTGGAGAGGGGGGGTGGGGGGGCAGGAGTGCTGGGCCACACAGCAGCAGGAACAGCACAGCGTTTGAGACGACATCAACCGCCCTGCCCCGTCTCCCTTCTCCATTATACCGTTTTACAACGCAAATCACAACATGTTCTCAAATTCGATCGATTCCCACCAGGGCGGATTAGAAAGGGGAGCTTTGAAGGCTGCTCCTGCAGAATGCTGGACGTCTGAGCGGAGATAAGGACCAGCAGTCTGCCGCGGATCAATGGGAGTGGAGGAGCCCTCAGACATGGGCTACTGTTTAATTAATGATGGGGGGTTGGAGATAAGCTGTTAGCCCCCGTATTGCCGTTCAAACACTCAAAGCAGAGGGTGGGAATATGAGCTATGTAATTGATATGTGGAACAAGGGGCCAACTAAGCGATATTCCCTAGACCAGTGCCATTACAGTCGAGTGAAATTGGACCTCTGTGCCACTGCATGACCCAGGCGGGGGTGCTTTCTCATTTCACCTTAAAGAGGCATGATGTAACTCTGCACACTAGCGGCCTCTCATGGCCAGAGAGCAGCACATGAGAGAACTGGATCCACAATAGCAACAATGTCTTACAGACATTTTATAGTGGTTCCTTTTTATTTGTTATTTTACTAATAAAAAAAAGGTAAAATTGGTTGTCCCCTTCACTCAATATTAGTTTTGAAGTCACCTCCTCTCATTGTATTTTCTTGCCATTGGTCGGCTCAGACAACATTTAATGAGAGCATGGTTCCCTGGATCCATCGAGTCTTGGATGGATTGCTTATATCCGGCAAACATTTATTAATCTTTTTAAACAAAGACAAAAATGTGCAGTAAAAAGTAACAGTGTTGCTTTAAAACGAAAAACAGATTTATTGTCTATTTAGAGGAGTACCAGAGTGCGAGGCCGACTGGACGGATCAGATAACTGATGCAAGAGTGCCCTTATTGGATTGGACAGGAAGATAGTTTCACACATGTTCTACAACTAAAGCATACACGCATGCAAACTCGTTGAACCAGGTGAGTGACAGAAAAGCAATGTCTAAAGAAAACAGCCAACCATAAAAATGCTATTAAATACATTGCATGTAGACGAAAAATACATGGAAATAGTTAAGTGTTATTTGAGATGGCCACTTATTTAATGTTATAGAAGAGCTACCTAACTAGAGCTTTAGAACAACAAAAGAGAAAAAAAAAAAGACGGCCACAAACTGACAAATTAGTGAGTCACTCAAACTGAGTCCCCTCGGTACAAAGACAAAATAAAAAAGACCTACTCATTTCTTTCTTTATTGTGACAGAACTATGCGAGCCCCCTCTCTCGTTCCTCCATTTCTTCGTTGCCTTGGACCGAGCGAACCTGTCCTGAATAGTTGACGCTTCGCTGTCACTGCACGAAAATAACTTTGAACGTTCCTACTTTCGCCACGCCCATTCCATCGTCGTAGTCCTCTCCTCTGCCACGCCCACCACCGCCTCCCGCCACAGAGAGCGCATTGAGTCGCGTCGCCTCTCCAGTCAGGGGAGAGAAACGTGGTGTGAATGCACCTTCACCGCCGATGCATTCGGTTTCCTCGACGGCGCACGGCAGCGACACAAACAAGCCATTCAAAGTGTGATTGATTCTTACGAGGAAAGAGCTGGAGACTTCCACCGGCAATATATCTTGGTCGAAGCTTGAGTTTTTCTTTTTTTTATTTTCTTAGGATGTAGGCTACTGTTGTCGACTCGCGTTTCCCATCTAGAGAGACTGGATCCTGGGTAGGATTAACATTAAATTCCGCTGTGGTACTCAGAGAACACTTGGCCAATCGGTCTCCAAAGTGAATCACAGCTACTTCGCTTTTAATCTCAGAGATTTTTCTTCTACCAGTAAGTACAATGATCTTCACTTTCCTGTGTGTGTGTGTGTGTGTGTGTGTGTGTGTGTGTGTGTGTGTGTGTGTGTGTGTGTGTGTGTGTGTGTGTGTGTGTGTGTGCGCGCGTGCGTTTGTGTATTGTTTGAAGATAAGCGAGCAGCTCAGTAAAGGGATGCTGTGTGTGGGATGCACAGTGAAGTTGATAATTAGAGAAATAAAACTCACAAGTTATTTCATCTCAAAATACACATCGTGATAACCTATTCGATACAGCAGGATTAGCTTTCATGGTTATATTGTCCAGAAGCACGTTGAATCGTGTGTGTGTGTGTGTGTGTGTGTGTGTGTGTGTGTGTGTGTGTGTGTGTGTGTGTGTGTGTGTGTGTGTGTCGAGCAGGCTGTATTCCCACTGACAGCGTCTCCATGCGTATGGATGCGCCGCGCGTCTGGCCGCCTCGCTGCTTCTCCACAGCGTTACGGAGTACTTGGCAGGTGCTTCTCAAAGAGGGGCTCTTGCCGTCCCGTTCAGTCCACCCCCAATATGGAGGCAGACCGAAAAACAGTTTTCTGAAATATATATTTGTGATGGGAAAAAATGGAACAACGTTCAATGTGTCAATTTATATCCCAGCCAGGCTAATAGCATATATCATATACAATATATACAAAACAAAAAACACAAGAGTCTACGCAACCTGTGGTTAAATTAACGCTTTGAATTAAGTGATACCTGTAGGCATACTGTCCGTTAAAGTATCTTGTTGCGATTAGTAGGCCTATATCACCTTATAGTATTTGAACTTCGGCGCCCAACAACTCAAACGGTTCCTCTGATCGAATTAACCAGAAGGAAAACACTCAGTTAGAAGTCATTATTTTGCTCTTCGTTTGGTCTGTTAGTGTTGAACGGATTGTGCTGTCGTGGCGGGCAGACTTGTTGGATTTCAGCAGTGTTTATTAAGGACATGGGTTGGACAGCAGCACTGGGATGATATAGGTTTATTACATTTATAACTGTCTAGCCTACCGAGGCAGTGTTTCTATGAATTAATCTTTAACATTTTTAGAAGAGCTTCCCCAACCACTGCATATTAGGCCTATTTATAAATTATACAATGTATTTGTTGACACCAGCTGTCCATTTAAAAAGGGCATTTGGATAGTTAATCACTTCTGATTAATCGTGTTAAATACAGATAGCTGAGTATTTCACCCACTTTTCTATACAGTAGGATACACGGCATGTGTATGCTTTCTAATGAAACAGACAGCATCTGAGCAGATCCCTACATTTAACAATATAATTTAGGACTGTGTGTGTGTGTGTGTGTGTGTGTACACGTGCGTGTTTGTGTAAGTGCTGGTGCGCTTGTGTTAAGTGTGTGCCAATTTGCCGTGGTGTGTGTGTGTGTGTGTCCTCTCTATTGTTAACGAGGTCGTGCTGGTAGCCTACAGTAGGCCTACTCTCTGAATGCCCGCTTTTCCATAGTGTGTATCACAAACGGTTATTAAAGAGATCTCTACTCCCCGCGACCAGCTTGGGATTCTGGTGTCTCATTAATATGTAGAGGCTGAATCAGCAGAAACCCAAACTGTTCATCCGTGCTACGCGTGTTTTAGGGGACATGTCGTTTTTTTCCCATGCAGTCGCTCTAGCGACGGGCCTGCTGTAAAACATCACGAACGTAGTTGATGAAGCGGCATAGCGTGTCGCCAAGGAGCGTCCGAGTCTTCCAGACAGACGGATGGTTTGGTGCAGGGAGAGCGGTTCTTTCTCGGTCTTCTCAGTCGTTGCTGGTCCAGCACTTCCCCTACACAGGCAGGTCTGCCTGCCCTCCCAACTAAAGACCTTGTCACTCACCGGATCTACTGGCTGTTTTATACACGTTTTCGGTCGTGTGACAGAATTGATGTGAAGGTCAGAGTGCCGCTCAGCAGTGGCGTGGGACATAAGCACCGCAGGGGGTCAAGTTACTCATAAAAACGTAGCAATGAAACGTGTGAACGTGGAGCAGTGTTCCATTCAAAATCATTCATTTTTTTCTGACATCCTCTGAGGACGGATTTTTGATTGACTTTCAGAATAAAAAAAACAAATTATGCTGACTCATTTCCGTTGACCTAAAACGTGTTTCAAAGTGACTTCATTTGGTTGCGGTTTTTGTATCACGACGAACCCCCAGCACTAATTCCGTGGGCTGGGCCCTAATTGAAACGAGCCACACCTGCACATCGAGGGACTAGAAGGAAACAGAATGACCAGCTGGGCGTGTTTCAGCTGGCATGGTGATTGTGGTGGTGGTGGTGACTGCTTATCCTTACCCTCTGTGTGCTGTAAATCCATTATTAGCTTGCACAACACCACTCCAATTGTTTGGTTTGGTTGAGGCACAGGTGTGGGATGAAATGCAAATAAGTGAATTAATCTGCAGCAGGAATGGTGGAGAAATGGGATATTTCTCGAAGCGAGCAGCCACCATCCCTTTGCGTTTTGGATATTGTTACTGACATGGTTCGATAAGAATGCATTTTGGCTGTGGCTAATTGAAGGTGACAAGAAGGGCTGACTGCAAAGGCCTTGGGACTTAAATTAGAGGGGGGGGGGGGTATAGAATCTCAGCAATGTGAAAAACAAAATATCCTAAGTCGGACCATTTGACAAAAGCAAAAATGTTATTTTTTTGTTTTATATGAATGTTTAGAAAAAAATCCTGTGTGTGTCTTTGTAGTAAGGACATTGGGTTAACCATGAGAGGGAGAGAGAATCTGGCTAGGAATCAGACCTGGGCCTCTACACGGTGTGTACTGCACACGTGCAGGTTGAGCCTGTCGGACCGTCCACGGCCTTTAAGGTTTTCCAGATTAAACGCAGAGCTCTGTGCTCGCCTCAGTAGGTATAAACCCTCTCTCCGTCTCCATCTCCCTCCCCTGGCTCCCTGGCAGTAGTGGTGGTTGTAGCTGCTGCCTCTCAGGGCAAACACCCACGCATGTTAAATCTCCCAGCAGCCGTCAGTCGCCCTAGCCCCGGCCCTCTGCCCTCTGTGGTCCGCTAATGACCGGCGTCTGCCGCTGTGGACTAGCACGCCAAGCTCTTTTCAACGACCCAGACCTGCCCTGTGCGTGGTTACTCGATGGGGGAGGAAGCTACGTGGTCTGCTAAGAGTCTCGAGACCTTCACAAATCGCCAAAGGCTTAACTCGTCCAGGAATTCCTGGGCGCTCGCCTCGTCCGTTGCTGGCTGTGTGCTGTGATGTTTACACACGACTTGTTGACTTGCGCTGGCTGATGAGCATTTCATAAGGGATAAAAATAAGTCTGAATATGTGCGTTGGCTTCCCACGGCTCACTGCTTTCGAAAAGCGAGTCGTGCCGCATTTGAATTTTGCGGTTGCTCCGATATCGATTGTGTTCTGTGATTATTCACTTCCTTACTGGGTAATTTTGGATTCTGAATAAACACCTAAATATTAACCAGGTAAGGGGTTCAGAACTGGAACTTTTTCATGTAGGTAGACAATTGCAATTCATATCCACAAAATGTCATTCTTTTAGTTTTTTCACCCTTGAGACGCTCGGATCAACTGTGAACAGGCAGGGACCGGCCATCTGTGAGTTCCGGAGAAACACAGAGCGACTGGTTGTTCCAGGGTGGCCGACGGCCTGGCTCAGTCCCCGGCAATTTGAATTTAGTTAATTAATTTGAATTAATGAATTAATATTGAAAACTAATTTGGAGGCACGGACACTGCGTGCCGGCCTGACTCCCCCACAGGACCCGGTTCTTTTGGGTCCCAGTCCGTCCCTGACTGTCTATGTGTGTCCCGGTTGAGGCCAGCTGGCTTACTTTTACCCCATTCAACGCATCAATTGATGAAAGCACTGGTTACACCCTTCCCCTAGCCACTGCCCCTTCTGCTATGTTGGTCCGTTAGCCAGCAAGACGTTATTCCTTCAGAAGTCTTTCAGTTGTGTACGGTTTATTTCATTCATCATTTATAGAAAAATTGGATTTCTTCCTTTTGTGAAGCACTATGAATGGCCTTGTGTTTCAAGGGTGCTATATAAATAAACTTGCCTCGCCTTGCTTTACCCCTTTCCCCTAGCTGCCAGCCCTCTCTGCTGCCTCATTTGGAGGGGGGGGGGAGCAGACGCCGCTCTCGCTGTGTGGCGGGAAGAGAGGGTGTCCCTCAGGAGCCATCTGACAACTTCATTTATATAATTGCTTGGAAGCATCTGCCCAAGAAGGACGTACTTTTCACTGCATCCCCTCTTCCCCCATCCCCTCCTCCCCCGTCCCCTCCCCTATCCCCTAGCCTCACTTGTCACTGTGACCCATGGCCCGGGTTTCAAGTCCTGTGAGTCAGAAGATGCTTTCAGGCCAATTTGATGTTGTCATATTAGAGGATATGCAAACGCAAACAAGATGCACGCTATGGTTGTTTGCATCTCTGCAAACGTCCAGAGATGGATGACATGTATGTGTGGTAACGGCAGATTAAAATGTTTTTTTGTGGCTGGGCGCATAACCAATCGAGCGCTCGCTTACTCTTGAGAATAGTTAATACCGTTGGCTTGACAAGTTGGCAGGAGTAGGTGGTACTTGTAGTTTATCCTTGCTTACGATTGGGCGACAGGCCCAAAACATGTCATGATATATTTTGTAGGGATGCCTGGATTACGACGGATGATTTCGTTTTACACCACAATGGACTTGACAAGCACATAAAGGACAACAGCTAGTGATGGCTGAGAAATCCTATTAGAGTTACTTTGGATTTGGTCCTTTCAAAATGGACATTCTTTTCAATTGACAACAATGGGTTAGTTAATAGCTTCTACACGATTTATGAATATGAATGCTTTTTGTGAGAATATTTCTGAAATGATACACATTTACAACAATAGTTCTGCATTGCAAATTAATATAGAGAGAGAGAGAGAGAGAGAGAGAGAGAGAGAGAGAGAGAGAGAGAGAGAGAGAGAGAGAGAGAGAGAGAGAGAGAGAGAGAGAGAGAGAGAGAGAGAGAGAGAGAGAGAGAGAGAGAGAGAGAGAGAGAGAGAGAGAGAGAGAGAGAGAGAGAGAGAGAGAGATTACAACCAAATACTAATACATTCACTGAAAACATTTTTGGAATGATCCACAACAAAAGACCCACATTGCAAGCTATTAATGTATTTTGTGACTTTGACTCATTTAGCACAATATGGTAGATAGATACATAGCCTAGAAGCCTTAGCCTAACTATGTAGTGTCTTTATCATCTGGGCTGCTGTCGTCATTGTGTTAGCTTGTGCTAGCGTGACGCTAATCATATAGATACACCCCTAGGCTGTTTTCACTGGACTGCACCAGTGTTGGAATGCCTGGCAGGCTCTGTTAGAGACTGTTAATAAGATCACTGAATTGAAATATGTGTGCGTGTATGTGTGTGTGCCTGGAATGAGGAAATAATTTGGATTGGCTTCAAAGCTGCACCCTGATAAGAGTTGCGTTAAATATGATTAATGAATTACCAGGAACGCCAACCTCACAATCATATTTCCACAAGTTGTGCGTTCTCTTTTCTTCCGATTTGCCCATATTCAGCCCAGCCGGGATGATGATGTTATTGTGTGAGCAACTGTGATCGAGATTGTTAATGGTGGAGAGAAAAGCGATGGTCGTGGTGATGACGGCGATGTTGTGTGAGGGGAGATGATGACGTTGCCGGTGCCAGTGGTGATGGCCCAGGAGCCTTATCTAGGGGAGCTGTGACAGAGCACCACACTTTTCTGATTTCCTTTGTGAATGTGTGTGTCGTAATCTTCCCGACACGTGGAGCAAGCTGGTGCCGTAGAAAGATTAGAAAGATGAAGGTGTTCTAATGGGGCTCTGTGGAAACAGGGGGAGTCACATGGAGCCAGCCTCCCAGTCTGCATCTGCATCACACTGATTGCCCAGAGAGCAGAAGACAAAGGATTATCTTCCACCACAGAGCAGCGCTGTGCAGGTCAAACAGCTCGTTGTCCTCTTTGATGAAGTTCAACCAAATCATTTCATCAAACCCTTCAGTTTTTTGGGCGAGGTAACTGTTGTTCGGATCTTCCAAAGTTGGTGAACAGATAAACTGCACGTCCTTTTAAGATAATGGTGTTTTTTAGTTTGCTCTTTGTTTGAAAGAATTAATAGCAGCGTAACATAGTTATTAGGGAGATTAAAGCAGAAGTGGTATGACCTAATAATCAATCAATCAATCAATCAATCAATCAATCAAACACTTTATTTGTCCCCAAGGGGCAATTTAAAAAGGCATAAAGAGCAGCATTAGGACAAACAGGACATCAGACAACATAAAAACATTCACAAAGTGCTTCAGTTAAAAAATTCTAGCAGCTGTCAATTTCAAAGTGCTCTGTGCATCACGTTAAAGTGCTATGTGCATTCAGTCTGACGGGGGCTGGGCAAAGTTGTTGAGACAGGGAGGGGTCATTGTTCATAAGTTGGACTGCTGTAGGAACAAAGGTGGCCCTCCTCCTTTGTGTCCTGCAGCGCGGACAACGCAGTCTGCGTCCCGATGGGAGCCACTCGAACACAGGATGTAATGTGTGTGAGGAATCGTGTAGGATCCTGTGAGCGGTGCGGAGTGTTTGCTGGTCACAAAAGGCAGACAAAGCTCTAACAGGGTGTCCAATGATTTTAGAGCAGACTTTGGTGATGCTGAGTAAGCGTGTCCGGTCTTGCAGGCTGATGGAGTGAAACCATGAGATGAATGAGAATGTAAGTACGCTCTCAATGAAGGAGTGGTAGAAGGTCAGGAGAATATCTTTGTTCACATCAAACGATCTCAGCTTCCTGAGCAGGTATTGTCTCTGGTGGCACTTCTTGATGATCTCCTCGGTGTTGGAGGAAAACCTTAGAAGGCCATCGAATATTGTGCCCAGGTACCTGTATTCCTAACACATACAACGAATAAAAAACAGCTGCTCGATACGCCACCGGTCACCACACGAGCAGTGACCCGGAAGATGGGATGACTCTCTGCTCCATAATTCAGGGAACCATTTTTGGATATATTTTGGAAAGTTTTGTGATTATGACAATGACAGTGTCTTTGTCATAATCACTGTCTTGTGACAGTGTTTTTTCAGAAAATATTAAGTTATAATTACTTAAATACAAGGACACATAGATATAAACATAACTAAGGACATAAATATGAACATAATTCATATTTACATATTCAATTATTACAAGAAGTTTAATGAAACTAGGTGTTAGGCCTAGTTTAGTGTTTCGTAATTGGTATCCACTAAAAAGAAACAAGTTTGTGTGAATAAATGAAGTGTATTTATACAGTGGCCAGTCTACACTGTGTTGATTTGAATCCTTTACAGCGCTTTTTTTCCACAGTTAAATAACGCTGGCTGAGTTGATGTAAATTACACGCAGACAGATCCAAGCATCCAGCAACATGATTGGTTGAAACAAATATGAAGCATAATAAAGTGAAACTCTGTTAACCGAGATCTGAGCTTGACTGCCATCACAATATAGAATCGAAAGGGATGGGATGGAAATAAAAAGAGCTCGGAAATAAATGTGGCATTAGGATATTAAAGTGGACTAAAAAAAACAAAAGTGGTCCTGTGAATAATTTTTTTATATATAATTATTGAACTATATTGAGTCCTTTAATCATTTTAATTATTCTTTTGTGTATATCTATTACCTAATTTATTTATTTCATAGGCATATTTATTTATTTATGTATTTATTTATTTATTTAATACCTTAATTGGGATTCTATAGAAGAATGCATTTTTAATTAATTCAGCCTTAAATTTGTTGCAACAAAGCTGCAACATAATTTGTTACAGCTTTTCTTACAGGCCAGTTAAAATTGTGTCTGTAAGACATACAATAACACTTTAATTAGAGGCTTGCTTCTCTTATAATCACATTAAAATGAACATCATAAATGAACAAGATGTTTACGTCCTAATCATAGGATAAAGTGAGGGAATAAGTTCTGTTTTGTATAATGGACACTCCCAATCATCAAATTTTTTGTTTTTGATCATCCCTTTTTTGCTCATACAACTTCATCTTATTAAGTGGAATCCACCCACACAACAAACTTGTGTATTCTCACACACAATATTCTTACACTCAAATCTGACTTTAATTAAAAAGTCGTTGTTGCCCTTTGTATCAGTTTTGTACATAACTTTCTACATATCTTGTGTGAGAAGGACGTGTACATGTTTGTGTCAAAACCCCCTTTCAGTCATTTTCAGTCTATTATCTTTTATTGTTCCTCATAACTCTTTCTCTCTCCTAATTGCAGTAGACCTAATTGCAGTAGACAGACAGTTATTTGTCTTCCTCTGACCTAAGTAGACTCTACTTTACCACTTAACAATGTGGCAAATCAGGAAGATGGGAACAATGTTCAAACGGCCAATAAGGAACCCCGCTGAAGTCTGAACGCAGTGGAAGAGCTCTGAGCTCTGTGGGGGTCCGCAGTGCTTCATGGTGTGCACCAGCATCACCCAGGTGCACTGAGTGGGGTGGGGTGGGGGCTACTGCTAGCAAAAAAAAAAGAAGGGAACCACTCTTAAATGAAAGTCCAAGGTGGGTGTTCTTATTTTGGGGTCACCTCCTCCTCCTGCCGAGGGAGGGTCATACGTCGTCCATTACCCAGGCGATGATGTGTTTGTACGTTCCGCTCTGTGCGTCCGCCGTCCCCGGAGATGAAATGTGCGCATGGAGGAGGGGGGGGCGGGCGCGGTTATGCGACGGTCTGCACAGCTGTAGCCTGGCCTTCCCCTTTGCACCATGTGACAAACGCTGGATCCAGTCCGGGCGTACATGGCGCTGCCTTTGGTCGGCTGCTTTTATCCACAACTTACCGAGTGCTGTTGTACCGTGTGATGGGGTTGATGGCAGATAATAGTGGTTGTTCTAATGGGTCTTGTTTATTGAGGATCCAGTTCAGTGGGTTAATGGCACCACTCCTCGCACCCATCTCTGCGCCACACCTGGGACTCGAACCTGGGACAGGGAGGTGTTCCATTCGGCCACATTGTGCTCGTTTCAAGACGTAGGTAGTCACGCTAGGCCGACGTTCACAAACCTCGAGAGAAATACTTTACAATAGAATTGTATAAATAGGGTAGTGATTCTGGGTCGTATTAGGTTCAGTTGGCCTTGTCAGTGGATGCCCTTGTCGTCAGTTTAGAAGATGTGATGATCGTCTCACGCACATTGCAATGCAACTCACCTGCAGGCTTTCTTTATGCCTTTGATCGATCCACACCACATCTTCATCCTTCAGTCGCACAAGTAATTTCAAGAATGTGTTTCATGATGACGTTGCCTATATGTTTTTGGCCTTCTACGGACAACTATAAACTGACAGTAGGCTCCTGTCCCTTCTCTTTCTCTGAAGCTCTCACTCTCTCTCTTTATCACCCTCTCTGTCTGACTCTGTCTCTCTTTTTGCTCTCTCTCTTTCTCTCCCCCTTTATCACTCTGTCTCTCTCTCTCTCCCTATCTCTCTCTCTCTCCGTATGTGTGGATGGTGGGGAGAATCATGCCAAACCTGGACAAACGCTGTTTGAAGCCCAAACTCAAAACAGCACCAATGGTATAATATGCCAGGAAGCTCCCCCTTTTTTATCATCCCCCCCACACAATATGGTTACCATAGCAACATATGCCCTTTAGATATTTTGTTTTGTTGGAGTGAGACGGTAACGCTGTGTGGTATGAGAACGTCTCTCTGTGACAGAGCTAATAGTTGCCTTTATGGTATCCAACTGTCACTCATCCTGTCAGTCTGCCTCCTCCTCACCTGTTGTTGTTGTGGTGCTTGTTGTCCTTGTTGTTGTCACATTTCAACTCATTTATATTCTTTAGAGACCACGCAGCAGTTCCATCCTGTTATCTTCCTCCTCTCCAGCTCTAATGGCTGAGGTCCCCCGAAGAAGGATCAGAGGCTACAATGTTGTTTTTATCCTGTGCTCTCTCAACTCTATCCTCTGGCCAGCAAATCGGAAAAATGGACGGTCACCTTTTGTGCCGTAGACCGCCTTTATTGTTAAGAAAATGGGACACATTCTGCTGCTTTCACTGTAGGTCACTGATCCAGTGCATGAATTGTGATAGTTTGGATTCTTGAAATTGTATGAAATAAAATCCATGTTAAATCGATACGATTTATGCAAATGAGCCTAGGAAAATGTGTAGACATCGCTGTACCTACTGGTTGCTTGTCTTCCTCGCGGCAAAAGTCGCATGGCAGCCGATTGGATGTTATTCATGTCTGCCTTTTTGTTCTCTGGGTTCGTACAAAGGACTCTTCAATCACAAAGGCAATTATAGCTCAGATATTGTTGTGGTTTGTGTTAAGAGGCAAATTTCCACCATTGTTTGCGATCAGTTACAATGATGCATTAACAAACCATTCAGCGCTACCAAACCGGCTGCCATCGTAGCCATGCAATCATACACCGTAATCATAAAAGGCTAATTCATGAAGAACTGAGATAATGAAATGATATTGAGTAGGTCACTTCGTCGTAGATTGCGCATCAGACAGACCAGTTCTCTACATTTTATTCTACAAACACAAATGGCGTCGCCTCACCACACATGTCCACCACTGCCTATTGTCTGCAGGGGAAAACCTCTTCCTGCTCGAGTGGATGCCTTAATTACATTGAGCGTGGCTCCGGAGATCTATGAGAGAAGATCTTAAGGTAGTCACTTCATACTGTAGAGTCGATCATTATATCTCGTGCAGAGGGTCTACTCTGCACCTTGAGCGCTTTTGTTCTCAGTACACCGGTGCTGCATTGTTTTGCATGAATAGTGCACGGATTGAATCCAAGCTAAAGCCTTGACCCGTGTGAACAGTGTGCAGGAGGAATATTAACATAAGCACTAACCTCTTTGAATGGTAGCTGGATTGAATACTAGCTAAAGCGCTGACCTGTGTGAATCACATGTGGATTGAGTCTGCTTACCTGTGCGGATTTAATCCAAGCTAAACAAGCTAACCGGTGTGAATGGTGTGCCGATTGAGTCCATGCTAAAACACTAACCTGTTGGAATGGTTCGAGCTATTGCGCTAATCTGCCCCAGCTGGAGGGTGTGAGGAGCATAAGAATGGACGATTTAGCATTTGCTTAAACTGTCTCTCAGTTCATGCATGAAAAATACAGGCTTTTGACACATCCGAATGAATGCATTTTGCAGGACTCATGCAGCAGCTGTGAATACAGTTGGGAATAACAACCCTGCCCCAAACTCCTCTATACCTGTCCCTAACCCTGGCCTTTACAGGTCAAAGGTGAAAGAGGCTCTTTTTATAATTAACTAAATTACTTCTTGGCTTTGTGCTGCTCATAGTATCTTTAATTGAAATAATTATAATCCATAAACCTGTATACCGTATGTATGTATGTTTATATATATATATATATATATATATATATATATGATATGGATAAATGTACTAAACAAATAAGATAAAGAAACAATACGAATAAATACATGTCATGTAGATGATGTATTTGTATGTGCCTCAATGCGTTGCGTGACTCTTATTAAGGGTTATACAAATAGAGTTGAGCAGTGGGTGCACGGCCCCGTGCCAGCAGCTAGCAGGTTACTGAGGGTGTTTCAGTGCTCATCTTAAAAGAAAACATTACTAATAGGGTATAGTTACATCACCCCCTCAGGGCAGCCCTGCTCGGGTAACCAGCATATGCTCTATTTCCGACGTATTTATTTAATACTACCGCTACTGCTATTAATAAAAACATTTATTTATTTATTTTGTATTCACCATTCTACTACCACAATTATTTATATTAATGCTACTATTATTTCAATTAATGATAACATTTATCATGTGTTCTGTAATCACCACTACTACTACTACTACTACTATTGACTACTTCTATTAATATCTCATTCAAAACTGTTTTTATTTGGGTGTGGGTCATTGTTCTCCCCCACCGTCACTGGCCCAACCACCACACCACACCTAACCATCCATCATTTCCTAAGCCACCACACTACAACTCCACCAACACACCACCACCACCACCATCAATGCCTCAACCAACAAACCTTCACCAACACCACACCACCACCACCACCATCACTGCCTCAACCACCACCACCACAACACCTTCACCAACACCCCCACCATCACTTCATCCACCACCGCACCACAACCACCATCCCTTCCTCGACCACCACACCACCACCGCCGACACCATGCCACCACCACCATCCCCACAGCAACCACCACACTACCACTGCCACCACCACCACCGCCACGAATGTCCTCCCCTTCTGGGAGAGAGGAGGGCTACAGCGGTCTCCAGCAGAGCTCTGTCAGCACTGAGGGATTACTGGGGGATTTTTGTGGAGGTGACATTATCAAATGGGTATGCGCTCCACACTTTCACACTTTTTTGGGAAGGGATTTCCAATGACCTTCATCAGATAATGACGGTGGACGGCTTGAGACCCGGGCCACTGGTTTGATTGATCTATTGGTTTCTCAGATTGAATGGCTCGGCGATATGGAATGACAGCAATCTGGCGGAGGAACAGACACCAGAGCTGATCAATGTTTGAGGATATTACTGCGGTTTGAGATGAGAGCTGAGATATTGTTTGGGTTATTGTCGCACTGTGATCAATCTTGGATTTCGTCTATTCCTGCTATGAAGTGAAAATGCCATTGAAGTGAGTGCAAAGTATTCCTATCAATGAATGGCCTTCCGATTTGCTGTCTGTTGCACTGCTCATTGCCTTAACAAATGAACACGCTCAGTCATTGGATCTCCGTCACTAATTAGGATTTCTTGTTTCGACAGTGAATAGTTATTGTTGAATAAAATATATTCACATTTAAAGTTTGGAGGTAGTGATGAGGTGATATTAAGCTACTAATTGAGCTAACCTCAGTACTATTTAGTCATTCATCAGACAATTTTATCCAGGATGACAGGGCATTAAGGAGCAGGTAGCGGTTAGGCACCTTGCCCTTGTTTGGATTATTTTGTAAACTGGATATTTCACACACACTAAACCAACCACTCCTCTATGCTGCAACCCTACCACTTTTATCTAAAGTGACTGACCAGTGAGTTCAGATGCATTAGGAGCAGTGAGGCATCTTGCTCAAGGAGGACTCTGCAAGGTCTGCGGCAAACACAGTGGATTGTACTCGTACACATGAGCCGCTACATTATCCACGGCCATCCATTTGTATATATATAAATAAAGTTATTCTGATTCAACGCCAGCACTGGGGACAGACCGAACTCAGGCTGAGGGATCCAGCAACAACACACGTCCATTCCCCAGGGCTGCTCTCATCTCAGGTGTCGTTGATGACACAGGTTTGACGGCTCTCCACTGTAGTCTCTGTGGCGACTGCTCGCTGCCCGATGAGTAGGAGGGAGGAAGCGAAATAGGACACTCCGAGGCATCAGTGGTGACTAAGAAATATGATAGAAGCAAGAAAAGCTCCCTTCAACCTGGACTTCATACTCTATACTCTCTCTCTCTCTCTCTCTCTCTCTCTCTCTCTCTCTCTCTCTCTCTCTCTCTCTCTCTCTCTCTCTCTCTCTCTCTCTCTCTCTCTCTCTCTCTTCACCTTTCTCACCAATCAAACAGTTGTGAATGACAGCTCCGACTGCAGTGTTTGCTTGTTCACCTGTCCCAGAAATGTCTTCCCTCTTCATATTCTTCTCCCCGCCTTAGTTCCCTGTTAGGATGGCAGGGTGATTGAGCAGTTGAGCACATCCTCAGTCCTCTTTTCTTGTCCTGAAAAATAGAAGAATATATCGGAGGTACTAAAAGAGCGGGAAAATGATACTGCTCCAGCTCTGGGATCCACTTAATTCGTGTATTATGTTAATAGGGGTTGCCGTTGCATTAATGCAGGGACTCTGTCTTTTTCCTCAGAAAACACATGTTCTTCAAACAGGATGTACAACAAAGCTGCACTGTTCATAAGAACATGAAGTAGCCCATTAACTATGGATGACCCATGTAAGCTCAGGCCTTTGTAGAAAGTAAAAGACACAAAGAATCAGACATGCGGCTTTAACCTTCAATGTCTGCAACATGTAGGCATACATGAGCAAGACTCCTTTAACACCTTAATTCACTTGGATAAGAGCAACTCAAAAGTTCTACATGGCGAAATGCCAAAAGTCAAACCAAAGGAAAGGACAACAGATTTTTTGCTGAGCATGGATGTTTTCACATCACTCTACGTGACAGCGGCGACAGAAAAAAAGACCCAGCTGCAAAAAACAAAAGGTTGCATCGACTACAGGTGCATCCTGAAGACAAAATGGAACCCGTAGACACCTGACGACAAGTGAGGGTGATTTATTACATCCCCTGCAGTCCCCACAGAAACACCCACACAGGTGAGACGTGGTCGCACCCTGTGGCATCGCAAGAGAGGCACATAGACAGATGGAAAGTGGAGGAGGGACATGTTGCAGAGTCTACTCAACAAGCAGAGATACCTTGATCTCTGACCACTGCAAGGCAGAAAGCCACAATGTGCTGAGGGAGGGAAGAAAATACTCTTGCAATATCCACCAATGATGGATCGGTAGGTCCAGTGAAACCCCCATAATGGCTCCGTGGAGACCAGGACTGGGATGATGAGCGAGTTTAACTGGAGCTAAACCAGGATTAGGCGCCCTAAAACTGGATTAAGGGAGCCGAGACCAGGATTTGGAATTCTTAACCAGAATTAGTGGCTGCAACCAGATTTAGTGCCCTGGAACAGAATGAGGGAAGCCTGAACAAGGATCACAGTAATCATGGGGGGACTAGAGGGCCTGGACCAGGACTAAGACCCTAGCAAGGTTCCCTTCCCTGGAGTAATAAGCATTGCCACTCATTTAGCAAGTGATACCTGGTGCTTATCATAGTCCTCAGAGGCAGCACTGTATTGGTATTAAATATAGATGTAAAGATCTGTTTAATGAACAAAATTTAATGATGTATATTCATAACTGTCATTTAGTAATCCACTTGTCATCGTGCTGCATGACATGATTTAATCATCCAAGAATAATGATTGATTGATGAAATTGTTTATTTCAATTGGACAGACAGCAGTCTATTTTTAAACACAGTATGTTAATGAGAATAAAGACAAGAAAGAGGAGGTTAGAAGCCGGTTGTTATTGTGCAGTGAGCTTGCTTCTCACATACACATACTGTATAATTATCAGTTTGTCTTTCATATCTCGCTGACATCTGGGGCGTTCTCTGAACAAGGCAGATGTACTGAGTTGTACACCTGTGCATTGTAAACCTGCTGGGAATCGACTGCCTTGTTTTTCTTTTCAAAGCTGATGAGTGAGAATGTGTTGCTGTTGGGGGCAGTATACTATAGCTTGTTTTAGTTTGACTCAACACTAAGTCATTTTTGGATGAAAGCTTCTATAAAAGACAACATTGTAAATCTCACTGTAACGCTCTGTTGTAAAATGGTTTTCAGCACAATCAAAATGAAACACGTCTGTTCTCAGCAATCACGACAAAGTTTTATTCTCAAAGCTCAATTAATCATTACAATCGAGCTGGTCAGAAACCACAACACACACCATGTATTTTTACCTACTTTTATGTCAGCTTGAACTAAAATCAATCACTCCAGCCCTATAATAACACCGGTAGGTCCTGGAGTGCGGGACGGCAGTATCTCTATCTGTGGACTGTGTCTGGTTCGCAGGCATCAGCTGAATGTCCGGTGTGCATTCCCTGCCATAAAATCTTAACCCTGGTGAATGGCCCACTAAGCACTTTCCTTCTCCCCAGCAGCATGTCATATCGGATAAATAATGAATGAAATAGAGAGAGATTACACACAATGTGCTTATGGATACATCTTTCAATTTCTTTCAAGGAGTATAATTTATAATTTTTTCCATGTCTCCTGCTGCTGCTAATACTACTACTACTACTACTACTACTATTACTGCTACCACTACTACTACCACTACTACTACTACTACTAGTTCTACGACTATTACTTCTATTACTACTGCTTGCTACTCTTACTCACAGCACTGCCACTTCTGCTACAAAATAACGACAATCATCACACTAATAAAACTGTGTGTCTTCGTGAGCAACGAAAACACACCCTAGCCGGTAATGTCATGGCGGATTACATTGGTCCCATTTATTCCAGGCGGCGCTGAGTTGGGATGTCACAGCAGGGAGCCTCTGTACTGTCCGTGAACCCACCCGGTTGGGACGCCATGCACAGGGCCAGGAGCCAGTAGTTCATTTTGCCCCCAAGCCTATTCGGTGTGATGTCCTTAGATGGGTGAATACATGGTAATGTAACATCAGCCCATGAGCGTAACGCCATCAAGTGATCATAATAAAGGAACAGGGAGAGGGAGAGAGACGGAGGAATTTGGGTCGCTACGCCGTCTGATTCGCCGTCACTTTCATCTCCCCATCTTTTTTTGTATTGTAATGTGTTTTGGTTATTTTTTCCAACCCCGGTGATGGGCCGTGTCGGTCCTCCGTTTGAATTTTAAACGTTTGAAACAAGAGGCGTCGTCGTGAATCGACGGTGGCAGGAGGCAATCGAATCAGGGCCGTGCGTACAATAGATTGCCCTTCCTGAGAAGCAGGGAGCGGACGGCAGGTCAATGGTGGAGTGATGTTATGTAGCGCTTCATAACATTCATCCCTAGAATGGAGCGGATGATGAGTATGGCATGTACAGAGCAGGTAATGGAGAGAGAATGTGTGTGTATGTATATATATATATATATATATATATATATATATATATATATATATTCCGCATTTCAATGTAAATCGTCAATATCAAAACATTTGCGATATGCAATATTTCATGCAATACATACCCTTGAGGCACTTTATATTCATGTAGATATCATTGTCTTCCTATACTTTTGTGCTTTGTATTTTCACACATATTTTTATCAGAATTGTCCTTTCTTTCTTGAGCCGAGCGATATCCGACCGAAAAGCATTTCCCCTCTGGCATTCAAAGTATTCTGGATGTAAGCGTACTACTTGTACGCATACTTCAGCAGGCATTCGTAATACAAACAGTCTCAGCAGAGCTGGGCTTCCTCTGTTCCATTGTGTTCACTTTCCAATTAGCGCGTGTTGTCAACAAAAGTAAACAATTTATACCTTTTATCAGGAACCTTTGCCTGCTCGAGCAAGCGGCCGTTTGAACTAAGGCTGTTGTTTTCCAAATGTACATGTTCGACTGCTCGCTGATACCACACAGAAATGTCTGTAATTCCCCTCATACATGTTGTGATGTATTTCTTCTGTCAGTTCAGAAGGTCTCCCGCTGAGCTGGGGAAGGAAGAGTTTACATCTGCGTCTTCCTTTGTCTATCGATAGTCTGTGCTTATGACTTAATAAAGACGCTATGTTAAAGTTAAAAGGTATGTTTAAGGACAGTATTTTAAACTCTTTTTTTTCGTTTTCAAATCTCGTTCACTCAAAACATTACACAGAACGCAGTTCAGTGGATCGGCTGACAACACTTCTGCTGAATATTTGAGCAGTACCAAATGCATTCCATTCCATTCCAGTACATCTTTTATAAATAGGACTTTACAAGAGCATGAGGGACTTGGTGAAGGAGTTTGGAGGTTTTCTTTAGCAAGGATGCGATCGCGTGGTTCTCATTATCTTTCTCCCAGACAGTCATCAGCTACAGCTCTTTGTCTCAATCCTCTCGCTGTCTCTCTGCAGTTCATCACAACCAACTGCCCTTGCCGAGCAAAGCAGGTGACAGAGGACAACACAGGGTTTAGGAGGGACTGGGAAACGTTTCCAATTAAAGCTGATCTCTGATTCCCACCTCGAGTCACAGCTCACACACTCGCGGTGTCCACCCCCACTGTGACTGCGGCAAATCCTCTCTCTCTCTCTCGCTCTCTCTCTCTCTCTCTCTCTCTCTCTCTCTCTCTCTCTCTCTGGGATACTCTGGAAATAGTGTGGAAGGCTACGATTGCAGAATTAAATCTTGATTAAAATGTCCTTCACCCCGCAAAGCAATTCTCTGTTTAAAAAATGGATCATCTACAGCTCAGCTCTGTCCTGTGTCATTTATTACGCTTCACTCTCTGAGTTGATGTCAGGGACTAAATGTGGGCCAATTTTACCTCTTTGGATATTAAGTCCAACTTAACTCTCCTATTCAACAGGGAAACAGTGGTAGTTTCAAAGTGGAGTTAAGTCATTAATGTGGCATAGAAATGTGGTGCATTGTACATTTGTACAAGTGTCACTGAGGCAGGTTACGTGCTATGCTTGTCAAAAATACATTAATATGTTACTTTTATTTCGTCACTATTAGCAGATGCTTTGGTCCATTTGGCCGCAGACTTTGGGGGGTTAGAACCCAGTACCTTTGGGCTGGGATTCCAACACCCAAGCCACTACACTTTTACTGTTTTGTATTGGAGCAAGTTCATTATTCATCTCAAAATCATGTATTTACATTTTTTAGAACACTATGGATTTAATTTCAGTTTGTGTCTAAATTATTTTACGATACCTTTGTTTTAAGTCTTATACGTCTATTTTTCTTCTACCCCTCTTCCCTCCCATGTGTTCTTTCTCAAGGTTTCCTCCTGTTACCACTATGGTTTTCTTGGGGTTTCGGATTAGGCACCGTCAGCTAGGGGCCATGGGGAGCCCTTTGAAACGGAACAAAGGGGCTATGCAAAAACATAATAGCAAGTAGAGCTTCCCCTATGGCCCGCTGTAGACGATCATAGCAAACAAATGTGATCACCAAAACAAAAGTCCACTCATGTCATGCATGGATGTGTGTGGAAGCAGCGTAGCGGAAGAGGCTCTGAGGATTATCCCAGCCAGCGGTGATGAACCACTGTTATCCAATCATCTCCCTCCACAAGATGTCATTCCATCACCTCGATGACTCCAAACACACAGCAGCTGCATGCCTGGCCACTGGTACACACTCATCCTATTCCACGGCAGTGTAATTATGAACATCACCACCACCACAGTCTGATCATATGTCATCCAGCAGCCTATGAAAACTCTGTTAGAGCCACTGGTGCACAATATCATCAATGTCATATTCCAATTGATTATTGATTAACATATTCATGAGAATAATGTATATATTGCAATAACTGTGATTTATTCACCTCAGCTCCAGGGCTGGCTTTCTGGAGATATGCATTTTAGAACAATCATTCTAAATAAATAGAACAGTGAATTAGTTGTCAACGTTTGCACATATTGTCTCACTCAAGCTCCCTATAATAATATAATAGGATTAGCATAGGGCCAGGCGTGCCAATGCCCTAACCTCCAGGCAGCTAGCTTATTTGGAAACCCCATTTTGTGTCCTCCTCACAGTGACAGCGTTCCTCTGTCTGCATGGCCTCACTCTGTCCTGCGTCCTAAATGGGAAGCCGCCCCCCTCGCCATCGTAATTGGTCTTCTGATTGAGGTCATCAGGAAAATTACAGCATTGAAGAGGGGAGTCGCCTGGCTTATTGCCAGACACAACATAACCACCCTCACCACGAATGGATGAGAGAGAGAGAGAGAGAGAGAGAGAGAGAGAGAGAGAGAGAGAGAGAGAGAGAGAGAGAGGAGAGAGAGAGAGAGAGAGAGAGAGAGAGAGAGAGAGAGAGAGAGAGAGAGAGAGCACAACTCAATCCCCATCACAGGAGGAAGAGGAGAGAAAGAGGGAGAGCGAGGAGCGCACAACCACCCCTGAGGAAGGAAAGGGGAGGGAGACCGAGCCAGAGAGACGGCTAGAATGGGAAAGAGGATTGAGAATAAGAGAACTAGAGCGAGGACAGCCAGAGACATAACAATGACATGAACATTCGAGAGAGAGAGAGAGAGAGGAGAGAGAGAGAGAGAGAGAGAGAGAGAGAGAGAGAGAGAGAGAGAGAGAGAGAGAGAGAGAGAGAGAGAGAGAGAGAGTATGTATGAGTGTGTGGAGGGCAGCGGTTAACCACGCAACAGCAGGAGAATGAAGATGGATCTGTGATCTTCCTTGTTTCTCCAAGTGAGGTGATGAGCCTGCAGGGGGTCCTCCTCCAGCATGGGGGTGGGGGGGGGTGTGACCCTTTGTTCCCCCCCCATCACAGCTGCAGTCTCGACGGGCTTCACAGGTCCGCGTTCCCAACACCTGAGCCCCAGCGGGGCGGGGGCCCCTGAGGGAGGAGATAAAGATCCATTGAGACGGGGAGAGATATAGAGATAGAGGAATCCCTCCCTCTCTGGATGGGGGGAACTAGTGGTTCTCTAGAGAGGGAGTAGGGAGAGAGAGAGAGAGAGAGGGAGTGAGAAACAGCAAGGCCAGCTCCTTTTTTGAGAGATGTAATGTATGTATGCCTCATGAGAGATGTAAATGGGAGTCGTAAAATAGAGCCGCTTTCTTACTGAGGAACTCAAAGCAGCTCCTGTCTCTGTGTCCCTCGTGCGGGCGGGACAGCGCTGCACACAGCGTCTCGGCCACAAACCCGTCAAAGCCTGCGTCGGTGACGTTAACCGCTGACAGCACGATTAACAATCACTTCCTGTTCAGGATCTCACACAACGGGCCATATCACGGATCCGCTTTTAAAAGAAAGGAGAGTGTGAGAGGCGTGCGATTCGCAATGTACCGAATAACGTGAGTATACAGTATGGACCAGGGACAAATAAACACGACCACGGAAAATACAGAGATTTAAAAGGTCAAAAGTGGGTTTTGCGGAGGATGCTGATAAGCGAACACGCACTAATACAGGCTGATCCATTCACATAACAGGGGGGCAAAACGGAGGCGATTTTCTTCTGATTAATAATAGATAAGTTGCCAGTGGATTCGGGCAACGGGGAAACACACACTGCACACACTGCAGTGTGTGTGCCACAGCCAATAGAATCACAGAATAAGGTTTCTTGGCTTCCATTGCGGGCCTTCTGAAAGCTGGGGTTGGGGGGGGGGGGGGGGGGGGGGGGCACTGGATTCGACATGAAGATCGCAGGCACGTTTTCAAAACAGTGTGTCAGACAACAGCCGGAGTCAGCGAGAGGCTTAATGAACGCACCGCGTGAAAAACAGCAAACCACGCTCACGCGAAAATGCTGATGCTTGATGTCAAACATTTCTTAAAGACCAAATCATTAACAAAGTGTTTACCCAGGGGTTACATATTTCATTAATACACAGGAAGGATCAGATGTTATAATCCCTTGTGCCAAAATCCAAGGAAAACACATTCAGAAGCCCCTGCCAAAACCAACCTTATAAGCACGCTGGCCACTACAAATGGCCCAACTAACAGCAGTAAATACAGCAGTATGCAGTAAGCATAATTTCATTGGGGTTATCAAGTGGGCACCCTCTTTCACAGATGTTTCGTTAAGTTAGGCCCACAACACCTCCTGAGGGCTTAACAATGAAACCAGCGTCCTGGATTCACCCCCCTCAATGCTGCCACCACATTGCCACATTTAATGCATCTAAATACTAATACTAATAATCATTATCCACTAGAATAACCAGCCAATGAGCTCTTTTCTTTTACTACTGAAGTGTCTGAGGAGGGCGCCAGCAGCTGTATCAGGTAGTGGGCGATGCATGATCACAAGGAATCATTAACCACATTGAAGAGCTGATGAATAATATGTGTATTTAACAAAGGACAGACGTGATCACACCTGAAATCCCTTCACCCCATATGAAGACTGTGCTGATTAGCTGCCATTCCTTCATGACCTTCCTTGACATTTCTGGCAAATTCATCATAAATCGTATTTCATTTATTCTACTCGTGGTATTTTCCGAAAGGTGCAGTGCTTTATTTAGAAATCGCTGTCAGAACTTTGACATGAGTCCCTAAGAAAACACAACATTTTTAAAGGACGATACATGTTCTGACCCCGGTTCATGGGTATTTCTACTTAACTGTAGGTACAGCTATGCTAACAGATCAAATAGATGTAAGATGCCAACTGTGACTAATTACAATTGATTTGTTTACTGCATAGCAAGGACATTGTAGTGGAAACAATTCCTTCTTTTTCAATTCCTGAAATATAATTGTATTATTTCACTGAGGACTAAGAACTGCCACTGACACACTGATTATCCCCTTCAGTCTTATATTCTATGTTTTTGGGTAAATAAAGTGCCAGAGTTTCTCAAAACTGCACTTACCATGACCTCCGTCAGCCTTGGTTGGAAAGAGCTGCGTCAACACTTGATGAATTTGCTCCTGAGCGATTAGCATGTGGTATGGTTGTCTGGGAGAAAACCATCTGTTTGCTAAATGTATAGAGATAAAGTAATTCATTAGTGATCGCAGCTCTGCAGAGCCTTTTTCCCTTCCTTAATTGCGCCATCAGAAATTGCAGGGAAAGAAAGAGCAGCGTTTACGGCTATTATGATAATTACATTGATAATTGCCTCTTTTTTTTTGCTTACTTGCGTTAAGATGCAATACAACTAAATAGACACAGGGTTGCAGTCATTACCCGGGATTCAAGGTGCGGATCAAGCACAGACACGTGATGAAAATACATAGTTGTGTGATTGTTCGTAGTGCATGTAGTTATTCACATCCCTCTTCAAAGCTATCAAAATAACATTTACAGCCACAAGTTCCTTCTCAGTGTTTCCCACTCTTTCTGTTTTGTAATATTTACTGATCCAGTCATTAAGTTCTATTCAGTCATTAAGCAGATGCTCATATCCGAAACAACTTGCAGTGAATTTGTTAACGAACAGATGGGGGGTAAGTCATCTTCCAAGCTCAAGGAGGCCTACATTGGGGATCGAACCATGAACCTTACAGATAGCAGTCAACATCCTAACCACATGCACATGCAGACGTAAAGAGTACGATAGTCGGATAATAACAAATCAGAACAGAACAGTGTTGTTCAACACAACATTGAGTACCGTGACATACTGTACATCAGCATTATTGTTTTAGAATGAGATTTGTCAAGTTCCCCTATAATCAAGCCGAGACTAAGTGGCAGACGACATGTAAATGTCACCAGGGACAGTTTGACAATATTTCCTTAACCTTTGCTCTTCATTTGAGTATGGTTGTTCATCTCCCAAAGTTGTGCTAGAGCGCACACCTCCCTCGTGCTCACAGTGCTTGTTGAGTGGTGAAGATGTGCTGTTAAAGAATGAAATGAAAGTGGTTGGTTTTGTACCCTGCACCTTTGAGCAGATAGCAGTTTAGCATCGCTTGAGGCCAGGTCGACAATGCGGTTCAAAATGACTCCTGTTATTACCTCTAGGTCAAGGGTTTTAATAAGTGGGGTGTCACTCAAAAAAAACGGAATTAAATAGATTTCAAAAAACACACAAAGGTAAAAATTGGTATAAATATAAACAGCATTCATAGTTTCCAGTTGATGTAATTCGGTTCCCCATTGGATTTTTCTTGTCGTTTGTTGGTTGTTTGTGACCTAAAAAGAAGCTCACTTTCTTTAAACAGCTTGTGTTTAGAAGGGTAACTCACTCCACCTTAAGAAGGGAGTCATGATCTCTCCTCATGGCCCCTTGGCAGTTAGGGTAATCTGAACAGACAGATCACAATTTTGATAAACTGGGTATCTCAGTGTGCTGGTGTTTCAGATGAAATCCTGGAGAACTGGGAATAGTTCCTATATTTCCTATATATGTATATATATATATAGTTCCTAATAGTTCCTTGTTTGTCTGTTGGTTTGAAATACTTCACGGCTCGATCTGGCTTGTCCTTATTCCTTTTCAAATATACATTTTTATGGTAATGGAAGAATCCACTAACCCCTATAGATGAAGGTAGACTTTAAATGTTATGCCTGATCGTGTTGGGTTCTCTGCCTTCTAGTTAAATAATTTCAGGAGCCCTGCATATTATGTCCCTCTTAAGTCCACCATAATTCACCTTGAGGAGAGAGAGAGAGAGAGAGAGAGAGAGGAAGAGAGAGAGAGAAGAGAGAGAGAGAAGAGAGAGAGAGAGAGAGAGAGAGAGAGAGAGATGAGAGGAGAGAGAGAGAGAGAGAGAGAGAGAGAGAGAGAGAGAGAGAGAGAGAGATTACATTATTATTAGATTCATTTTTGTCTGATTATACGGACGAGATCTGTGTGCTGAAAGTAGGCCGGTGTGAACAAAACCTGCTGTTATTTTCCCCAATCTGACATGTGGAGACAGGGAAGAAGATTATTGCTGGGACTGGTGGAGTGTCATTTCTTGGCTCTTGTATGAAATCATCCCAGATTAGCTGGATGACTGCTCTCATATCAACAGGCAGGAAAACACTAGCTTGTCTGCTTCCTCTTGCTCTAACCCGTGTGAGGGCATTCACAGGGCAATATAGGGCAATAATAATAAAAGTAATAGGCCAGTGGTTCCCAACCTCTGGGTCGGGGGCCCCACATGCGGTCGCCTGATGGTTAATTTTTTTATTTAAAAAAAAGTTTTTTTTTTATCTTGATAGATGCCTCATAAACAAACAGACAACTCCTTCTATTGCTACTACTGCTACTGCTACTAGCAGGGGCAGCATTAGCTCAGGAGGTAGAGGGGGTTGGCTGGTAACTGCAAGGTTGCTGGTTCGATCTCCGGCTCCTCCTAGCTGAGTGTTGTGGTGTCCCTGAGCAAGACGCCTCACCCTAATTGCTCCTGTCGTGGTTGCGTGGTTGACTCTGCCGTCGGTGTGTAACTGTGTGCATGAATGGGTGAATGTCAGTCAACACTGTAAAGTGCTTTGGATAAAAGTGCTATATAATTGAGGACATTTACTACTACTGCTTCTGCTGCTGGTACCACAACTAATAGGGTTCAATCTATGTGGGGTGACCCAAATGCAGTTTGGGGTGGTAAGAATGGGGTGGTAAGAATTTCAGGCCTAAAAATGGGGTCACAGGCCAAACAAGGGTAAGAAACTGTTGCTGTAGGGAATAGGATAAGCCTGACATTGCCAGAACCAATTCTCAAATGTGAATTATTCTAAGGCCTCTCAATTCATTTTAAATTTCCATGGGGCGTTATCAATGTGCAAAGACCAAAATGACCCTGGACGCAATTGGATAGACCTTCAACCAATCAGAGCAACATGTTAGCGGCAGCCATCTTTGTTGTATATGAAAATGCCACAACGGCGCTCCCACCTGGCCCTCTGTACAGTCATCGTATTAAACCCACTCTATATTAGATAAACAGTTGTGATTGGCCTTTTTCCGGGCAAGGTCTGCTGGAAATCTGTCTGAACAGAAGAGGGTCCAGACGACTATGCCAGAGCTAATAAAACATGCCGCTTCTTCTGGTAACCAGGCTACAATAGGACACTTGTAACCAAATGTGAAAGTTCCACAATTCACATCTACTGCCTTTAAAATAAAGTATTATAGTTGCCAAAGGTTTCCTTCACACAAAGGCGGTAAAATCTGATTTATGTTAAAACAAAAAAAAAAACAATCTAAATGTTTTTACTAGTTCAATGTATCAACAACATCAATACAGTTTACTACCATTATAATGGGCTTTGTCCCAAAGGTGCACACTGGGATCAGAAACATTGCCTCCATGCTAATTGTCCACAGCCTGTTTAATAATGGAACGAGGCCCACGCCTTCACCACAATAAAAAACCCTATCCCCTGTCACTTGTGCCTGCAAACTTAACTTCTAAACCCTAGTTGTATGATGTAAACTTGCTTGTTGACTCCTTTATGCTATAACCAGCCCCTGCATAGCTCATATTGTCTAGATATTTTTCAGTATTTGTTCTTTTGTAATACTTTTTATTGTATCTCTTTTAATTGCTTCTGTGACACTATTTGAGAGTAATAAAGTATCTCTCATCTTACGTTATGGTATCTTCTAAAGTACACTCCAGCTAGACCTATATAGTCAGACTCCCAACCCCTTCAAACTCTGGATATTAAGGCCACGATAGAGGCATACATCAGGCCCAACTCCTTTTAGGCTTGTCTGCGAGGCTTGGCTTTTATGATCCAGCTGATTAAAAAGCCCTGCTCTCGTTCTTTTAGAGATGCACTTCTTCTTTCATCCCTGGGTTGCAACCAGAGTAGCTGACTAATTGGGTGACAGGGCGAGATGAGAAGTAGGGTTTTTTTTCCGAGATTGTAATGCAATTAAGTTCTTGATTGCTCCCCGTCTGTTTTCGCCTGTCATCCTTTTATTTTTTTCTCCTTTGAGAGTGAAATGTGTTTTTGTAGGATTGTAATTATCATAGTGATGCATCAAAATGGCAGCATCTGTATCAGGATACAGACCATATATTTGCTCATGTTATGCTCTCTAACACAATACGCTAAGAATGAGAGGCTCAGCGTTCTTCCTGGTCTACAATGTCCTGAAAGAAACACAATTCATACTTTTACATTTAATTATTGTTGCATTGCATTATGGAAGGATTAAAATGCTATGTTTTAATTCAATGTATTTTAAAACAGAAGCCTAGCCTATTAGACTGGGTACCCCCAGCCCGTTCTGTTGGTGATTTGAATTTGCCCTGCAGAAGGGTCTGGAGAAGAGCAATACATTTCTCTCTGCTTCCGATAAGTTTTTGCGGGAGCCAATCACCAAGCTGGCTTCTCCTTCTTGGCTGGTTTAACACAATGACGACAGGGAAGCGACAGCAAGCAGCCAATTGCGTACAGAGTCAGTTGAACTTGGCCCGTTGATCACACCTCTTAAGAAGGTCTGTGAGTCATGATCTCTCCTCATGGCCCCTTGGCAGTTAGGGTAATCTGAACA
Organism: Micromesistius poutassou; assembly: GCF_964030765.1. NCBI lineage: Eukaryota > Metazoa > Chordata > Actinopteri > Gadiformes > Gadidae > Micromesistius > Micromesistius poutassou. Next base: position 15,481,294 of record NC_140274.1, read on the forward strand.
GACGGATCACAATTTTAATAAACTGGGTAATCTCAGTGTGCTGGTGTTTCAGATTGCGTACAGAGTGCTGAAGAAAATGACAGCAGCCTCCCCAAACCAACGTGCAATCTACGATTGAGCTTGGTCTGGCAATAGCCAGGCTAACAATCTATAGCAAAATATAAATGCTAAATAATAAATAGATATATAGAAGATCGTTAATCATTAAAAATAAAGAAAACATTGTGTGTAGGTGTATGTGTGTGCATGTGTAAAACAACATTAATGAGAAAGCTATTGGCTTAAAAAAATTGTGTGTGTGTGTTTTGTGTTCACATATTGTTAATATAACCTCATCTATAAGCTGTCCCTCTGAACCTTTGTAACCTCTGCTCTTTCTTATTGTAAATTAGTTTCTTCACAAACTTTCTCTTGCAGCACTTTCTTTCCTTTTCGGTTTAGCGCCTCCAATACGTAATCCCTGGTTGTTCTCACCCCAGTTTATCACTATAAATGTGTTAATGCCTGTGTGAATGTGATAATGAATATTCTTTATTTACTGCAACCTTATTCAATGTTAATAAATATACATTATGCCTATTATCCGGTGTGGAAGTTCATCCAGCTGGTTTTGACATCCATTTTCTCTTCCACGTGTTTCTGAAATGAAACAAAGACATCTAAGTGGCAGAATATCAATATAACAAACAAAACAACACTTGCAGAAACACAATAAAGAAAACAAAATCATTCTGAGAGGAATGATCTGAGGAGGAATGCTCCCATTGTGTTTTATTAAATAAATATTCAGGTGGACTTATGAAGTGTGCAGAAAGCCCAAAATATCTCCATTATATTCAATTCCCACAGTCCAGCATGTTCTATTTTCTGCATGCTATGGTTTTTTGTTTGTTACTCCCCTTGTTATTAATAAAAGGTTGTCTTCCACAGGCTTTCTAGCCCAGTTTATTTTTGGAAATATTTCCTTATAGCTTCTTTCTAAGTGCGGAGCGCGACAGTGTTTTTATGATTACGTTAAATTCAAGAAAAACAACAGAACATTGTACGGGCTCTTTTGAAGCATAGTTTGCTTTGTTTGTGAGAAATTCAGACTCTGGTTTTCAGGTCCAAGAGTCTGGTTGTACTCGACTGATATTGTTGCTTTCGCATCATGTTTTGATTTGTTATTTTATATCCAGAATAGCATGTTTGAGGGCCTGAGGACTATCTGATTCCAGTATTTAACAATGTTTTTAGGATGTTTTACTGGCAGTATATAAGAGACCTTTCACTGTATAGGAAAAAGTCAGTTCTTGCCAACGTTGAATTTAGGTCTGAATAAATACTGGAATCGTCTCAGCTGTGTTGTGACAGAGAAAAACGACAATGATTCATATGCCATACGTTCTTTAATATTTTGTCTTCTTTGCTGCCGATATGCCATATGCTAACCCTAACCCTAACTGTTTAATAAAGAGCTAATGATCCATGACAGCTATCAGTCCAAACTAAACTCTAAAATACCTGAGTACTCAGAGAAAAGGAGAAAGAGATGGACATGGTTGCACATAGTGTTACAATGTGTGCCATGTTAGCAATGGCCAGGGCAGGATACCCTAGCCTAGTCTAGAGTTCTAACCCCATGTCCACAGCCTTCCTGAAGGCACCGGGGAGCCAGATTCCCTAAGCCACTGTCTGTTCCTTAAGGACATGTTATAAATAATAATAAATACAAAAGAAATGTCACTGTAAGTCACTTTAGACCAACCTCACTCCCATGCAGAGTGCCTTGTTATAGAGAGCCTGTTTCACCCATTCCTCCGTCCCAAAAGGGAAAATCATGGACTATGCACTTGTGCCAAAAATCATTTGTGTAATTGATGGCACAATGAAAACTTGATCCATATATTATTACTCTCGCGCCGTTGACCAGTGTACACATTTTTGCAAAAAAAAAGGACCCATGGTGGTGTTGTCTAGCCTTTAGGAGGACATGCCCGCTGGAGGTGTGGAGCTGCTTATCTGCTGCAGAGAGCTTTTTGATCTCTGGAAATGCTTGTGGAATGTGACCAAGCTGTCACATCCTTTTGTTAGAAAATTGGGTTGTATTTGTTGTTTTACCAATCTTTATCACTAGTATCCCCACAATGATTGGCAGCCACTATGTAATCAAGCTTTGTCTGCCTCTCTGTGCCTTTGTTTCTTTTTCAGTTGACATCCAGACACTGTCACACTTTCGTCGCTACGGAAACATGGAATTAACAGGAAGTGCTCATAGAAGTTACACTCACAGCCGGAGGATAATTGACAGCGACACAGGGAGGGGTGACGAGGGAAACACAAGCAAACACCAAGCAAGTCATGTTTCTCTCAGTAACAAGTTCCTCTATGTATCCACTGGTACGCTCGCTCGCTCAAACTGCCACTCAAGGTTCTTCCAGGGCAGAGAACGCGTCTGTAGTCCCGTTAACAGAGAAAAACCAGCAGAGCAGATGTGTATGATTTGAGATGGCTTTTCTGTTGGCTTGATGTCTGCGGCGGCTGCGACAGGTGTCACAGACACCTCACGTAGCGGGCAGTGGGTGGGTGGGTGGGTGGGGCACGGCTGGTGGTTCACACGTACATGCAAATCATACACACACCTCATCTGGGCGAAGACGATGAAGTTTTCAAAGTGTTTCCCGTTCCTTGTTTTCTTTTTCCGTCGCTGTCTATTTCCAAGCCGAGGCTAGATGCATGCTCTGATGCCACAGTGTTTAATGACTTGTGATCTGTACACATACCGCCCCCCATGGTGGAGATCAACTCTATACAGCTCGGGGGGGGGGGGGTGCATACATTACACACCCAAACACCCACACACAACAATGTACATCCACATGTCAAGGCTATGTGTAATGTATGCACGTTGTTTTGAATGTTGTATATTGTGGCAAATGCCCTTTATGGCTTTCATGAACACAAATTATTCCAGTGTCTGGTTGAGAAGCCAGCATGGCTTTGTTCTTTTAATAAGCTGGGACAGAGTAAAGGTGGAAGAGAGATCTAGAGGGCCCTATCTATGCGCAATTGACTTTCTAAACCGACGCAGGTATCGTTGCTAGTTTGCACCCGGCGCAAAGCTGATTTTCCCCCTCAAAAACCAGGCGCCACTTGCGCCTGGAGAGGCGTGTCGGCGAAAAGCAGGGGCGTGTTCCAACGCAAATGATACTTGGTGCTATTTTACCAATCTAAACATTGCGCCAATCTAAACATTGCGCCAATCCAATTGCGCAACTGACCGAAAAATTCCTGGTCTAAATGCACTAGCGGATAGCGCCGTTGGTGTTGCTATTTTGAAGCCATGGCAGGTCAGAACTGCAACATATGCTTACACACACACGTAGGTTATACACAGCACAAACATGCAAACGATTAGCCTGATTTAAATATTATGATGTCAAAGATTGTTCATATGAGTGAAACAGCATAGAAATAGCATAGATTGTGGAAACATTTCCATAGGGGCTGCATGAATGAACACATTAGAGTAGGCTATGCCATGCGTTTAAATAATAATAATAACAATAATAAACTCAAGCAAAGTATATTCCAGCCTCTGAAAACAAATACAGCTGATACACCGTACAGCAAACACATATTTTCTTGACACAGACATCGTGTACAAGCCCATATCTTTTGCGATTGATGAAGATTTGATCGTGAGAAAACATAGTTTTACCGCGAGTCAGTGCCCAATATGCCCAATCTGTACATGTTGTAACTGTAACATGTTCATCTTTGAAAGAAATAATTGTTGGGGGGTGGGGGGGGAGAAAAAGAGAGGAAAGATAGGGAGAGGAGAGACAGAAGAGTGGGGGGGAGAGAGAGGGTAAAGGCAGAGAAAGATTGAGAGGAACAATACAGGCGAAAGAGAGCGAGAGACGGAGATGGTGATCGTAGAGGCGTAAATAAGAGAGGGAGTGAGAGCGAGCGGCTGAAGCGTGCGGTTGACTGAGGAGGATGGCAGTGTGAGCCCACAGACGGAGCAGTGTTTGATGTGGAGCAGTCAAGTGGGAGGACCCCTGTCCGCCTCACTGCAGGCCCACTCTATTTGATCTCCACGGTGGACTGTAGACGGGCGCAAAAATGATAAAACACTTACTGGAAGCACACAATAGATTTACCTCAACCCCCAGCTGACAGACATGAAGTGAGACACGCCTTCGGTACCATATCATGTTCAACATTGAACAGCTTGTTTCATTTTCGTTTTCTTCCTGTCTTGAACCCTTTTTTCCTGTTTCAAGGGGTTAAACGCAAAATGATTGCTTGGCACATTCGGTCAATCAGGCAACGAATCCTTCACCCACCTGTCTGTCCGTCAAATAACAGGGTTAACCAATCAAGCAGGCCTGGCGTCCACCTGCCCGTCAGCCAGCCAGCCAGTCAGACCAACCACCTACTTATCAGTCAAGACAGTCAGACTTTCCGCCTACACATCAGTCTGTCCCTCAACCACTCAATCCACCATCCACCAACTTATCAGACCGTCGCACATATCCACCTCCCTGTCAGTGTGTGAGTTCACCCGTCCGCCCCCCTACCCTGTCACGCAGTCGCTCCATACCCTGTGCCAACACAGGAGATGAAGGCAGAATAAGTGGAGGTGGCTCCAGGGTGAACTAATACTACAGCTGGATGATGGAAGTTCTGTGTCAGCCCATCACAAGTGTCCATGTAAGTGCCCGGAGAAAAACAATGCTTGAGCGCTGAACAGCTTAAACTAAGTCCTGCTAGTGCCTCATCGATATTGGCATGTGGGCAATAAGCGTGAGCAGAATTGAGCACACGTGTGCAGGCTATCTGTGCTACAAGTATGACCGTGGCGTACAGTAGCCCTTGAGCCGCCAACGCTACTTTGTGCTACAAAGCGCCGGGGATGTATTTTAAGCTCTGAAGAGCCGAGTAAGCACATAACTTTTTGCGGCGGCGGCTGCTCTTCAAAACTGTAGGCGTTTACTGCAGCGCGGCTGATCAGATATCTGATGCAAAAATAAACATTTACCCCTGAATGTAAAGACAAATCATCCAACATGTCGGTGAACCTTTGGGGAGCAGAGCCTCATTTAGCTTAATAGTCCAGTAAGCTGAGACTTTAGTGCATTAAGGAGGATAGAAAAGCCGCATTTGGAGCTGGATTTAGTGAGTCTAGTGTGGGGCAGCCCCAATTCAACAGCCTGCTCCCTTGCCAATCTCATCTGCCGTAGATCAACCCTGGCCGTCAGTGTTCTGGCCTTGCACGCTGGTTTGAAGCAAGCTGCACTTGGGTCAGCTTGGGGTTCATTTCTCGTTGACAAAGGTCTGCTTTTGAGCAATTGAATGATCATTTGAACAGATACATTTACCCAAAAGCAGCTTGCAGCTTGAATTTTTGTTTTTGGTGATAAATGTCAGTAAAGGTCCTTGTCACTGATTATATTGCAAAAATAATATTCACGGCATCTCCATTAGCATGAGTGCACAATATAAACCATCTAGATTTAGTAATGTGGACATTTTCTCTAATCTGTTGTTGTTAGGCAGGTTGTGCCAGTTTTACATTTAACCACTCATGGTAGCGGCTATTGCGTATGTTGCTGACTCATGCTTGGTTATAAACATGGCTGAATTCACTATGTTATTCACCATATGCTAAAGGTTATTAATTGAGGTAGCATCAATTGGATCTCTAGCCGATAGCTAATCTCTCAATCTGGACAGCTTTCACTGCCAATTCTTTACTGGTTTGATATCGTTTCAATCAGCAGTATTGTCCACAGCTTGAAAAAAACTCACTAATAACCCTCCTGTTTTAGGGGCTGGTAAGTCACACCTCTTTGCAATTGGGTAGACGGCAGGAGGGCAGAATGCACAATCGTCCTGTTTCTAATGGTTTTTGGATGGTTCTAAACCTCTAAGTGTACAAGTGTAGTAGAAAAACTATTTATGTGGACAGTGAAATTAAAGAGCAGGTTGGAGTTAGGAAATCTTGCTCAAGGATGCCTACCGCTGAACTGCATATATAGGGTTTTGAATCCAGAACCTTTAAGTTGGGAGTCAAACACCCTTACTCTCTTGCCTGATCTTTCATAATTGTATTTCATACAATCACTCGCAATCGCAGGCGTATCACTCAATCAAATATGTGTTGTGGTACTTAATGAATAAATACATAAGGAATGTTTGAATACATGTATTGTTATTAGCATGATGAGAACAGCGGTAGACACGATGTTGATCCTTAAACCTCCAAACCACAATGCACCACTGCATCATTGCAGCCATTTCCCAAGTCAGAGGGCTTAAATCCAGTAGATGACTTTAAAACTAGTTTACTAAATAAATAATACAGAGCGAGGGGGGGAAAAACAACACTCGCAGTGCAGGGGTGTGATGGGGAGCAGCGTGGTTCCGGGCCCCTTGTACCTCTGCTGAGTCACTCCATAGCCCCGGGGTTGTCTTGGGGGGAACCTGGGGTCTGAGTCTCTGAACTTCTAACCGAATGCAGAGACTTAACCCGGGGTGCAGACGGGTCCTGCATGTTGCCTGAGTGCAGAAGTAGTAGAGAGTGTTGAAAATACTGATAAATAAACACACCTCGAGCAGAGCACACTTGTAGCCTAACAGTCTCACATTGATACAAGCAAGCTCCCTCTTGTTCAGCCTGTATTGACCTGGGATTCATATTAGACCTGCATTGTGAATTGTTAATGTTGTTGAAAATATTGGGAACACAGGAATAGCTTAACAGACTTCTGGGCAACAACCTAACACACTTGTAGCATAGCTATGTTTTTGGGGTCGACACACAAATCATGTTCGCCTGGGATACTTGTGTCCCTTTCATGTGGACTGCTTCAGAGTATATTGGTAGTTGTGAGTATTGAATATACTGATGGCACACATATAGACACGTAACAGTCTTCTGGTGACTGGGATTTATTTTTTATTAATAATCATGGACACAAACAAGCTGAATGGTTCAGATTGTAGTAGCAGTTGTGAGTGTTGGAAATATTGGTAACACATTTATAGTGTAACAGTCTTCTGGGGACCAACATAACACACTGATAACATAACAGTCTCTTGGGGATTAACTTTGCTGATGCTGCCAATGTGACCAGCTTGTCGGATGGTTTAGATTGTAGGTGAGGTTTTGGGTGTGAGAATCTTGGTAACACTAACAAAAAAAAGAACATTTTTGTTAGGACTGATATTTAAGATGACATGGATGCTAATCAGTTCAAGATTATAAAATATGTCATCTGTATGTCATTGTTGTACACAGTGTAAAGCTGAATGAAGTTCTGAATGTTCAGAACAATTAAAAATTACATTGATTCATGTCAGTGTTAATGGTTCCAAACACCAGTAGTTCAATTCAATGCTAAAACTGATTATAGAAAAATGTACACCATTATCATTTTGTACCCTCATGTGTGATGAGGTAGGTTGAACGTCCTTGATCTTCATGTGTGTGTGTGTGTGTGTGTGTGTGTGTGTGTGCGTGTGTGTGTGTGTGTGTGTGTGTGTTCCTCTTTTCGTTAAATCCCAGGATCAGTTTTAATGAAGACCCAGATCCTCCGCTGACCGCCTGGCAGAAGGGACTCCGAGAAGAAGCATGGGGTCGTCATGGAAACCTCTTCTCCTGCTTTCCTTAATCAGCTGCCTTTCAGGTAGGATGCTGCTTCAGATATCAGGAGTGGTGGTGTGGTGCAGGAGAAGTCAAGGGGTAACCACAGTGTCTGCGATATGACACAGTAAAATCGTACATTGTCAATCATTCAGCCCAACAGAGTTTAACCGCTGTGTCGGCTTTTCGACCGAACTTCAACAAACACAGACTTGAAGAAAAGCTTAAAACAGTAACCTGACAGGTGGTCGGGTTACATTGTTAAAGCTACGGTAGCCAATTTAGAAACACCAGCCAGAGTAAGCCAGATTTTGAAAGTATCCAACTGAAAAAAGCCTCCCCTCAATGCCACACCCTGAAAACAGACCGCTAGCTAGCTTTAGAAATAGGTCTTCTTTTGGAAGACTCCTGTCATGCTCAATGAATGCACGGGCAAAAAGCGCACGCAGCTAGAAGAGACAGCCATCCAATCATGTCATTTGGGCCGAATTTAAATATTGGATGGGCTTATTTCATGCCTGCACCCATATGCCTGTGACAGCCGAGGATAACGGATTTTATTATATTTTTTCGAGCACTTGATTTATTGGTTGCTGTCGGGATGTAAAGACATTTCAACAAATATGACAAAAAATGCTTCTAAAAGATATTGCCTACCCTAGGTTTAAGAGTCACTGAAGGGTTACCATAGAGACACAATGTGTGCTTTTTTATAGTAGTTTCTGTTTTTTTAGGCATTGAAGAGGACTTATTTGTATAGGACATAATATATTGGGGATAATTCAGGTTGAGTTGGGAATAGCAAGGTTTTAAAGCTTTGGCATTTGGCTTCGGCTTTGAATGATTGCAGCAGAAATAATAATGAACTGGAACACAAAGCAGTTGTGTGAGTTCCGTTAACCAAAGCACAAAATTAACCAAAGCACAATGAACCACGGTATCAACACATTGAAGTGAACCGCAAACTTAGTGCTCAGTTTGAATGATCTAAGGATTATAAGCAAGCACGAACACACAAGTAACAATCCTGTCTTCCACAGTGCCAAGATCCCCTGTTAAGCTTAATGTTCGGTTAATAGTTGCCCGATCTCCCCTTGAATCTGGATTAGCTTTGGTTTGTTAACAAGAAAATATCAAGTGGAAGGCTGCTCTTTCTGTTAGTCTAGTCTGGGATAAAATCAATCACTTAATCCTTATTTTTGTGTAGTAGTGAATCAGGCTGGATTGTCTAAACACCACATGCATGAAATTGCATGGGCACTAGCTCTGCCACATGGTGTATGTTGCCTTTGAGCTTGGCCAATGCTTCATCCATTAGCTTGTTAGGGTTTAAACCAGCGTATGGAGCATTTTGGCTGGTTTCTGCCCGGTTTTTGCCCGCAGCTATGGCTGAACCTCCAGTGAGTCAGAAACACATATTTGAATAAGAACACCTAGGGCCCTATTTAGACTGTCTAAAATGCAAGTGTGAAGCGCAAGTAGCTTTGTGGGCAGTTCTATGGCGATGTTGCTATTATGATGGCGGATAAATGACTCTTGCGCCTGACGCAAATCTAAAATGGGTTGGTCTGAAACCCGTAGGTGTGTTTTTGGTGTAACGTGCAATAAACCAATGAGAGTTCCATCTCCCATCCCCTTTAAGAGCCAGTGCATTTGCCTTGACAAGTTGATATTTTGACAGCGTGTTTGCAGTCTCTGTTTATGGCCAAATAATAGTAATAAAAATAAACAAACAATAATAATTCACACATGGAATAATGTTTTCTTCTCAAACTTCAGAAACACTGAGTTGTCATGTAAATTTTGGCAAAGACAACTTAACATATATGATATGTGGACGCGGTCCTGTGGCCACAACTGTGGGTCTATTTAATGATATGCTGCAATACATTAACAAACATTGTTTGTTACCAGTATTGTATACATTATCGTTATGGACCTGTGTTCATAATATGCATGTGTCCCCTCTGTTAATATACATCGCTATGGACTATATTATGCGTTACGTGTTTAGTTTTCTTGTGTTTAAACAGATGGCTGCGCACACACACGCACGCCAAGCATCATCCGCATTCATTCATTCTTTTAAACACTCACTCGCGGTAAAACTATGTTTTCTCACGATCAAATACTCATCAATCCTAAAAGTTATGGGCTTGTACACGGTCTGTTTCAAGAAAATATGTGTTTGCTGTACAGTGTTTGCAGATGCATTGATTTAAAAGCACAACTTCTTACCGCTGTATCATCTGTTCTCTCCCAAATCATTTAACCAACCATTTACCCTAAAACAAGATTTTGTTTTGGAAGGCTGGGATATACTTTGCTCGAGTTTATTATTGTTATTATAATTTATTTTTTTTTAACACATGGCATAGCCTACTACAGTGTTCATTCATGCAGCCCCTATGGAAAAAAATGTTTCCACAATCCACATGCTATTTCTATGCAGTTTCACACATATGAACAATCTTTGACATCATAATATTTCAATTAGGCTAATCGTTTGCATGTTTGTGCTGTGTATAGCCTACGTGTGTGTAAGCTTATGTTGCAGTTCCGACCTGCCATGGCACTCAAAATAGTAACACCAACTGCGCTATCCGCTAGTGCATTTAGACCAGATATTTTTCGGTCAGTGGTGCAATTGCAGTGGCACAATTTTTAGATCAGTAAAATAAAAAAAAAAGTATCATTTGCGCCAGAACATGCCTCTGCTTTTCGTAGCACGAGTTTGCTGCAGTGGAAAATCTCTACTGTCTACTAATCTCTACTAATCGCTCTACTGTCTTCTTAAAAGCACACAAAAATAGAAACAGAAAAACAGAAAAAATAAAAATAGAAAAACAGACACATTAGATCTTACCCTATTATGGGTGGTGATATGGTCCAGTCAGTGCTGAAAAGGATTGTGGATCCAACATATTGGTCAGCATTTCGGCCTCTCTCCTGCAGCGTGGACGTCATGTCAATAGGGCTTTATTCATGCATTGTGACCACAAAACACAGTGATTATTCCGATGGGTTCTCAGATGCCGACCCCTCAAAAGTCAGGCATAATATGACTGAGAAGAGTCTGTTCAGGAGAGACGGAGACAGCCTTGGCTGTAGAAAGGGCCGTTTATTTCTGAATCACACACGGTAATGGGATAGTATATATGTATGTATGTGTGTGTGTGTGTGTGTGTGTGTGTGTGTGTGTGTGTGTGTGTCCAGATGAATTGAAAAGGCTGTGCTCAGCTGTGCTGTTCTAGAGATGGAGGTTCCCAGATCTGAGGGTTAAATGGGCTGTGGTCATGGGCTGTGTGGTCAGTGGATTAACCGCCTCCATCTGTCACTATGTCTGGATGACGGTGACGAGAACGAGAGAAAAAGACTTCACGTACGCGTCTTATGGTATGATATCAGGGATTTATACAGCCGGTTCAAATGCCCCTACATCTACGTAATTCATGTAATGTGGAAGGACGTCAAGCAAAATCACGATTGGATCCATTCAGTGGAACTCAAACCCCTCACCCTGGCTGCACTGATGCCTCGCTCTACCAGTCGAACGTCAACCAACTGCATTTTTTTGAATGTGAAACTGTAAAGATGCTTCAAAGTGTAATCACGAAAACGGTCTACTCTGTCACATTTCTAATGAGTTATCTTAATAACTGTTGTTAACCTTGTTATTATTATAATCGCTTCCTGTTTGTCTTGCGCAACCTCCCTATTTATTCTATTCGATGTTGGCAAGAAGGGCCTCGAGAACGTAGATAAAGGCACATTCTAAGGGCTTTTACTAGACAGGGTGTTTGCCAGAGTGTTTAATATCCCTTTAAGTAGTTGTGTGAGTTCTGTGAGTAAGTGGCTGATTTTAAAGAAGGGAATGCCTCACATGGACTCTGGTTAGAATCTGAACAATGGGCAGATTGTGAGATTAACTTGAAGAAGCAAGCATTAGCAAGACCCTTTCCACCGTTTATTATGCAGGCTCTAAATGTAATCCGATGTTTAAGTCAATTTAACTTGACTAGAAACAATTACCAAACATTCTCTTCAAAACGTTAACCATAACTTCAATGTGTCGGTATTCATGAAGCAACATAAACCAAGTTCCCACTTGGTTTGTCTGATTTTATGAGATGGTCCATCTTAACATTAAATAACACCATGGTTGTTTACGGCTGAGATCATTTGTTTACCCTCTACAGTAATTTACCAACCCTCTACCGGATTTGTGACCCCCCTACTGCAATTCATCACAACTACACAACTACAATGCATACAATATAAGGCTTTTTTTAGCAGCCATATAGAAATTGATGGGGATTGATTTTTCCTCTTTTTATTATCTGCCCATTTTTCTATGAAGATGAATCCAGATAATTGTCCTGTGACCTTGAGTGTCTGGTCGTCGAACTCGCCTGGTGCAACCCCCCCCTTCATCCCCGTAACATCACTTAGCCCTGTAATTATTTAATCTAAGTGCTTTTATTCAACAATTTTATTACATCAAACATTGTTTTCATTTCAGTATAAAATAACAAAAACATCACCGCATTATGAAATCTTAAAATACTCTTTATTTACTGATTCAGTGTCTGTTTATTCAGAGGTAATGTTTAAGTAATTGTGGGACACAGTGTCATCTCGGTATCCGGTAAGCAACAATCAACAAGTAAGCAACAAGTGTGGAATAAATACATTTAAATACGTAGACAAATACTCTTTGACAATTTTTTCAGTCATGTTTACTCAGATTTGATTGTAGGGGAATAGGCAAGGGCAGTGTTTCAATGATGATGCAAACTTTGTTTTCTGACCTGTGTATTGAAATTTTCCTAAAATGCTGTCAACTTTCACTTTTTCATTTTCTTTACACATGAATATTTATGTATAAAATGATAAAACCCAGTGCCACATTATGCAGTCCACACACATGCAACCATGCAGTCATGTGTTCAAGTTCAACATATCAGTTACAAGCAATTCAACAGCAAACAAACGCATTTGTGCAGGAATCACATTTATCCATGAAATAAAATGCACTCTATATATCTGCTTCATCCTGCAGGCAAACTAAGATCACAATATTATGCATGCATCTTCGCTTAAGATGCTGTTCACATATCTTGCTCTTCCTCGAAAAAGAGATCACCCCCCCTCTCCTCATCCATGGACGCTCCACTAAGAACTATTTCCAACATCAGCTTCATCTGAATGGAACCAGACGTATCTCCATGAATCTTCTGCCAAAACCCATTTTCTTGCTCTTTTGGTCAAACTAAGGCTGAAATTACTGCATTCTGTCAGCCTGCAGATGTAGCTTACAATGGTTCTTCTGAGCAGAGAGCTCCTTTGGTCCTCCTGTCTGCCCCTGTTAACAGAAGAAATAAAACATGTAGAAGAAGAAGAGTCTAACAAAGGGTGGCACATTTGTCTGGTGGTTGGGTTTTTTGACACTGAAAAAGTTTCTGGGTTCAAACCTTGATGTAAGCCTCCTTGAGCAAGACATATCTGATTTCCCTGAAAGGCACTTTGAACAAAGTGTAAAGTTAATAGTAAAATAACCTGAACCAAGATAAGAGAATCCTATGAATCATTCTGTGCAAAACACAGTTTCATCTTAAAATAATATAAAAGTGTAATGTCTGGGCCGTGCTAAAGTGAAGGGTATCCTCCTAAAGTGAAGGTGTTATCTGCAGATGATCACTGGTCTTTGTCACAGGTCACCTGGTTGATCCCTGTAGTTCTGAGATTGGGTTCCCCCAGGTCATACATGGCTGGGCTTAAACAAGTTCTGGGTAGTCTAGTGGTTCTTCTTTTTGACTCCCTGCTGAAATGTTCTGGGTTTCAAACCCAAATGTCTGCATTGGATCGAAAATCCACTGGTAGTCCCTTTGGTTAAAGAATCAACTATATTACAAATATAAAATAGAAGGGTACTATACCAGCATCCTTTGCACTTTGATTGGCAGTGCGGTCTCCCTTGTTAGAATATTTGTCTGGCCTCATGTGAAACATCTATATGGGATGCTCTTCTGTTTCAGCTCTCATCATTGTTCTCCGGAGCGATGATCTGATCAGAGGTCCCTCATGGAGATTCAATCCGTGAGATAATTAGACGACCCATTCAATTGATAGCATCTCTCTAAGAGGAGTAAGGAATAGGAATAGGAATAGGAATGATTCTCTTCTGTTCACTTAACGCTTCCTAGAGGATTGGTAGACCCACAGCATGCAATTCAATTATTGTTATTTAAGTTAGTGTTTCCCCCCTTCCGGCAATATTAACATTATAACCTAGAAATTCAATCTTGAGTCCTGGTGATATAGCATAAGACATCACGGAATGAACAACATTTCAGCGGTCCAATTGAAATTCCATGCAATGAGTGAGTTTGTCAAGAGGTCTGAATGCCTCTGCAAGACACTGTATCAGTGATTCATGAGGTCGGTTTCACCAAGGGCATGAGAGTATTCCTGAAGTATGACCATTCCAATGGGAATTGGTTTTTGGAATTTGCATACGTTCTCACTCATTCTCACTCACACACACACACACACACACACACACACCGGCCATGCACCAAATAAATACTATAGAATACATGTTTCCCACAAAAAATGCTTTACACACCTTCTAGGAAATGTAAACAAAACGGAGTGGTCTTAGGGCCCTTGACAACAGCTGTAGGCTACTACTTGTGGATCTACTGCTACCGATGGAAGATGTGAATAGCGCACTTGCAAACTTCCTGTTAGTCACAGTACATGACTTTCAACATAAGAACTCAAACGTCACTTTACATTTTGAAACCTCTATTTCATTCTCATTGCTTATACGGTCCAGCACTTCTGCCGGGACCCATTTCTCTCGTCCGCGATGAGTTAAGAGTAGAAAAGAGTAACAGTAAAATACATCTCACCTTATCTCAGATAAACTAACCAGTGCGGGTATGCTTTTTTAATAAGCGCTGACACGCTTTAAAGTGGGGTGTATCTCACGTTCCAACCCAGGTGTAATCGTCAGTTGAGACCCCTCTCTCTCAGAAACCCCCTCCGTCGTCGGAGCCCCTGACCTGGATCTGGCAGGCGCGGCTACGGAGAGATGATGAAACACTTTGTTACACCGCTGTGTTCACCCGAACAGAAAACGACACAAAGTGGTGTGTGAAGCACCTTCTGCAGCAGCCACAGCAGCAGCAGCAGCAACCCCTTAAATGCATGTCTGCTCCTGTTGCAGTCTGGGTAAACAACGGCACATCTAGGCCACTTCCCTCCTCTTCTTCCAAAGAAAACAAACCCCAGCCGCCATCTGCCGTACTACTGACAGGCAGGCCTATATTCAGACAGGTTCACCTCTGCGATGAGACAAACAAACAAACAAATAAACAAACAAGGAGCGTCTGTGAAGGGGCGCTCCTGGCCTTCATCGCTTGTGCCGTCAGCGGGCTGCCATGGAGAGGGCGGGGCTCTGCGATGGGCCTAGCGCCAAGTCTCTAATAGTACAGTTTCCCAACTCCTTTTTAGTCTCATGAGGAAGCCCATCATCTGAGGAGTCCCTTCATTACCTCCAAAATGCTAATGTTCATATCTTTCTTATCTGTCCTTCTTCTATTACTTCCGGAATCATTATTATTGATGTACTGGCCTAGGTGTTTAATGTGGAAGAAGCTGAGGCATATTTCTATATCTGGTTCCAAACTGTGTTGATCGCACAACAATCAACATAAATAATAATTAATCAAAAAAATCCATTTCACGTCCACATTTTAGTTTTCTATGTGTAATAAAGCAACATTGAGAACTGTACCGGTACCTCTGGAACCTACTCACGTATGCTTACCCTGCTTACCCTGGTTCACCCTGGTAATCACTGTAATCAATCCAATCACTGGAATCCCTGCACGCAAATATTTTTTTCGTAGGAGGTCACGTACCGCCTTTTTCGCCTCTGATTGGTTAGAAGGGCTCTTTCTCTGGTTATGGCACAGGGCACGCTGTCGGCTAGTCTACCAACAACAGAAGCAAACAAACTCAGTCCAACAGTGATAAGTGCGTCCTATTAAAGAGTACAGAAGCCGACTTAGGCATTGAATAAAACTGCACTATTTTGCCCAGCTGTGTGCAGTGCAGGTCACACAATTACACAGAGGGAACTAGGTATGGAAAGCAGCGAGAAATGTAACGCGACTATTGTACACTGCAGTGGAGTAACATTGACAACCTCTAACAACTAGGCTCCAAGTTTTTCCAACCAGCAAATAGGCTTATAACAGCAGTACAATTAACAGTCAACACAGAGTCCATTAAGGCTCCCTGAGGTGAGGAGAGATGTGTTGGTCCTAACTTGCATCCTGCCTGCTTAACAGAAACTACTATCGGAGAAGAGCCCTTCTAACCAATCAGAGGCGAAAAAGGCGGTACTTGCCCCTACCATCCTACAAAAAAAAGATTTGCTCCCTGCACTGTTGCTTCCACTGTTGCTATGTTGTAGGGCTTGTGACGCAGACTGTTTTCAGGCAATCCAACCAGGACCCACTGATACCTGTTGTGATGGACAAAAAGCTGTTTTGACATTTCTCTGTCAAAATAGTTACCCTGTGTGTGTGTGTGTGTGTGTGTTTGCATCATGCATGAATGTCTGTGTATATCTTCAAGAGTGCTTGTGTGTACCTGTTCGCGTCTTGCATGCATATGTGCGCATATCTTAATGTGTGCACGGGTGTATCCTTGAGTGCATGTTCATGTGTATGTGTCTGTCCATGCATTAATGTGTGCCTAAATCATCATGTGTGTGTATGCGTGCGTGCATGCCTGTGAGTGTGTGTGAGTCCCTCAGCATGTACATTGTGATTACTTAGCATAACAGCGATGGATCCCGGCCTGAATGGGCCCGATGCCCTCCAGCTGAAGCAGGGCCATCGAGGGCAAGGTCGCCACACCCTTACTGCCCACACGGCCACGCTGAACCAATGTAGCCATGCACACCAGCGACGCTCGCAACCTATAGGACATAGAAGGACTCTGGGCTGTCAAACCTGAAGCCCCGGCCTGAGAGGACAGGTAGCTGGAGGGGGCGAGGGGGGTTCTTATGATATATGAATGGGCCGGTCGGTGATGATATTCTGCTGAGCAAATGGTATGGGGCATAATCAGCCTCAGTCAATATCATCTGGCTGTGAAGGTCTTCATTAATCTCGCGGGCTAATGCTAATCAGGTCCATCTACCTAAGCCCCCCTCCACGCGTTCACCTACTTGTGTTATTCTAATTAATTCCTCCCCGCCGCGTCCGGTGAGGCTGGGGTCCTAGGCTGCTCACACACACGTGGTTACCTCAAGTCTCCACCAGCCCAGCCATGGATTACAGGGAGATGACATTTGCAGCACATTCAGTGCCTCCTCTCTCTCTCTCTCCGGCTCTCGTTCTCTCTCTCCCTTGTTCTCTCTCTCTCTCTCTCTCTCTCTCTCTCTCTCTCTCTCTCTCTCTCTCTCTCTCTCTCTCTCTCTCTTTGATCCCCCCATCTCTCTCTCTCTTGGTCTCTCTCATATATATATATATATATATATATATATATATATACACATACATAAATATATCTATCTATCAATCTCTGGCACACTTTATCCGTCTTATCTGGCCCACCAGACACACCTTGTTGTCCCCCATGTTTACCTACCCCACCATATACCTCCATATCTGTCATGTGACTGAAGGAGGCGTGGGGGAAGGAGGCTTCTCGCACAGCAATTTCATTTCCCTCACCTCCTCGGTGCATCCATATCCATTCTGTGAGATGAATTCAGCCCTAATTAATTACCAGTTTATTTAAATGTGATCGGGGCGGTGTGGCTGCGGCACACGGCGTCTAGACGGCCCAATCCAGGGGGTTTCCGCGAGGAGACGAGGATCAGTTAGTTTATTAAGCGATGGAAACGACCACGCAGGCAACGACCATGCGGGCGTTTCAGATCGAATTTTGATTTGGAAAAATTATTAAACGGTGGCCTCCCCTCGGCTTCCATCTTGTGCTTGGGATTCCTCCATTTTGACTCCCATCACAAGGTGTCCTTACAGTCTAATGCTTTAACAATGACATGTCAGTAGGTTGCGTCGCCGTCACACATTCCAGCAGTACTGTGGTGTGGAAAGCAATGCACAGACATGTGAATGCATGTCGAGCAAATACAACACTTTTCAATATACTTGTGACGCTATGTATTTGTTGTATATAATATAGTATTTAAATGTTCAACACACACACACACACTATGTATAATACTACTCAATAAAGAAACTGACTAATGTGTAGAAAGATTGTTTGTCCATTGCCAGGTTGTATTTTGAGAATGTTTTATGTTTTTTTTTTTTTCTATCTATTTTTGTTAAAAAACAAAAATAGATAGAAACAAGGAAATCGCCTTGGTAGAGGAAACAGCGACAACAACGATAGCTACAACATTTTCTTTCAAACAATTAAAAAAGGGAGAGTCCTCTGTGGTTCTTTCTGTGGCCTGATGCTATCTGGAGGTGGAGGGCAGGTAGTGATCCGTCATGCATTGTTCCATAGCACGCTGGTAATGTGGCCCAATGCTGCGGGCCCTTTTCAACAAGTCGCCTTCTCCCGTTCCCGCGGAGACAAGGATCAGTGCTATCTGCTGGGGTCATTTCCTCTATCTGATGAAGGAGACAGCTGACAGGAGGGAGAGAGAGAGATAGCAAGTGAGCGAGGGAGAGAGCAAGTGGTGGAGGGAGAGAGAGAGCGAGAGAGAGAGAGAGCGAGAGAGAGAGAGAGAGAGAGAAAGCATGGGAGAGGAAGAGGGAGCAAGGGAAAGAAAGAGGGAGAGAGAGAGAGAGAGAGAGAGAGAGAGAGAGAGAGAGAGAGAGAGAGAGAGAGAGAGAGAGAGAGAGAGATAGAGAAAGCAAGGGGAAAGCGAGCGAGAGAGAGCGACAGAGAGAGCAAGAGAGAGGGGTTGAGCATGAGAGACAGAGAGCAAGGGAGAGAGAGAGAGAGACTGTTGGCTTCACCACTCAGACCCACAAAAGACCCCTTCCATGTGTAATGTGCTGCATTCATCAGGACTCAGCCCCTCTCTGTTCCTGTAATGGGACTTTTCTCCAGCCGCTTCCACCTTGTGACATCATGCTCTTTTAGCATAGCAATCTGGGAAAAAATTCAGACTTTTTTCTCTTTTTCTTTGATATCACATAAAAGGGAACGGATGAAATGGCACACGGTATATAAAGGTGTTGCATTAAATTTATCGGGGTGTGGGGGGGGGGTGGGGGAGCTCCAGAATTCATCCAAAAGGAACCCAACCAAGAATTTTGTTGGAGGAAGATATGTCATATGTTCACACACAGGTATTAATTACAATTTATTATCTACATTTAGACTTATTGAAATGAGTATTAGTCAAATAATATATGTAGAATATAGTGATACATATATATATAACAAAGAGAGAGATGTTGTGATATACATCCAATGACAAGGATTATGTATTCGCCTCTCGTTCTCCAGCAGAATGTTTGGTGTTTGATTTAAAGGTATGTTTGATAATGAAACAGATGCCTATATGTTAGGGTTGCAGGCGATTAGGACATAGCAGCTCTCTAAATCTCCTGTAAAGCACTCCCTGGCTGATTCTTAGCAGGGTAACATATTCAGCCCATTCCTGGTAACTAATGGTTTCGCTTTTCAATTGAAAAACTCCCGGTTGCCTTTAATTCAAAAATGGATTCCCTGTCCCCGGTATTCCCGGGAGAGGGTGAAATACTGTAATTGCCCACTCACCCAATTGCAGAAAAGCAATATTTTTGCTGCTGACGAGTCCCCCAAGACGCATAATTATATGTTCAGCTTTATTTAGTTTCTTCATGGCTCTTCATCATGTAATTGAAGATATCCCCCTCCTCCGCCCCTGCTCCCATTGCTCCGTGGTCCTGGGAGTCTGTTGTCAGCCCCGACCGTCCCGCCCTCTTCATCTCTGCCTCTTAGGCTCTGGTTCCATTTTATTCATGTGGAATGTTTGCATTAAACAGCCGTCCCGGGAGGATGGTGTTGTCTTTGGTGGCTCCTTTATACACTTCTTTAGGAATGAACCGGGCGACCGTCGGGGGGACATGAGCGTTTCACAATTGCACAATCGCAAGTTATTATATTTTCATGCGGTATCAAAACAAAAACAATTTTCTCCGCTGACAGGCTATTGCAGCGCAGCCTGTCGGAGGAGCCGGGGAGAGAGATGGGTTTGGACAGGTCCTGGGATGATTCCAGCATCTTGCCGGGTTGTTTTTGTGGACCTTGATGGACCTTTTCTCTCTCTCTCTCTCTTCACGTTGTGATGTTCCCTCTCCTTCTCCTCTGTCACTGCCCGGGTTTTACTCGGTCTGCGTGGGCAGTGATTCGTTGGGTGCTGACCTCTGTGTGTCTGGAGGGGCTGAGGATGGGAACTAATTTGATCTGGTGGTTCATTCAAAGGTGTCTGGCTGTAGTCCACTCCACCAAGGCTGAGGGTGTTCCATTCGCGAGATGACAGGTTCTGGGTCTGATCCGCAATGCCCACAGCCTTCCTCAAGCCGTCCTTAAGAAATAGAACAAGAAAAAACACCTTTTACACTCCTGTATAACTTGTATCTGAATTTTTCTGTTCACTGCTTTGGATGCAAATACTAAATGTGTCTGAATCTTGACACGCACTACCCAATCACTGAATCTTTATTTCGTTCTGTTTTAGCAGCATGATGTCTGCATGTGGATGCCTTGTCCTTAACATCAGTGCCAAATGTTTATTTAATGCAAATTCCCATTTAAATCTCAGTGTTTGACTCTAGCATAAAACAAACAATGGGGTTCTGCCTCTGAGGACGTCGATCCAGTGATAATAAACACTATGCATCATGTGTACATTTTCCATTTGAGTGAAGCTCCATACAGTTTAATAAACATAACAGGTAACATTCATCCTCATTTGTGTAATATCTCGGACTATATTTCAATCTTACACTGTCACCTTTCATTTTCAACGCAGCAACACTAAATTATCTCGGTGTATATCATACCCCATTTGGGCTACCACACCGTGCTAAATTCATATATTATTATGGAATATACAATCCAGGCAGAATCTCTATCTATACGTATATATATATACATTATTTGGATGTCATGTGTAGGTATTGAGATATATATCCAGTTAGAGTTTGAAAGTGCTCATGATAACGATGACGGTGGTAAATTGTTCCATATCCCCACAGTCTCATAATAGTCCTTTGGCACTCGCCTTTAGAAAGCTATTAGGACTAATACGACATCCTAACAAATTCTGTAGCTTCCTCTTCTTCATGAAGCTTGTTAGCGCTGTTTGTGTTTCTAACTTCCCCTTGTGTTCACGTCTGTCACGTCTCATCGGTCAACAGAGGAACGCTTTGGTTCAAGGTGACGTATTATACCACCAGGTGTGAGTGTGATGTGAAAATGGCTTGTAACGGCTAATCACACTCACTCCTGGTGGTCACCTTTAAGCTTGTGTTGATATGTTGAACATGCCTTGAAGTGCAACAATATGATTCAACTTTGTTCATGATATAGATCAGTAGTTCCCACCAAGACCAAGATAAGAGAAATCTACGCAGAAATCGACACAACGCTTTACTCTCTCTGTTCCAGACGCGGGGCGGGCCTTCGGCTGGTCATCTTCATCATCGCCATCCCTCCACTCCAGGACGCGACGTAGACAGGACTACAGAGGAGGAGGAGGAGGAGGAGGAGGAGGCGGGGGGGACTGGTCCTCCTTCACCTCCAGTCACCATCCTCGCCACCCCCTCCAGCTGTCAGCACCCAGCTCCCAGGAGGAGGACTCCCTCAGCCAAGGTGAGGCCCAGTCCCCCCAACACGCGCTCACCGACGTCGGGCTGCCACACCCCCATCTGTTGCCGTCTGGCTGGTCGGGGAAGAATGAACGGATCTCACAGATCCATCATCACCGCTCACACTCTGGAGTGAGCAGGGTGCTGGCCCCTGTGAAATTGAAGTGGGATTACTGCGATCTCTCTCTCTCTCTCTCTCTCTCTCTCTCTCTCTCTCTCTCTCTCTCTCTCTCTCTCTCTCTCTCTCTCTCTCTCTCTCTCTCTCTCTCTCTCTCTCTCTCTCTCTCTCTCTCTCTCTCTCTCTCTCGGCTGCTGTCAGGGCTCAATAATGATGGATATGTTTGTCAGGAGTTAAAGATGTAATACCCTGTAACACAACAGGGAGACGGCAGGGAGACAGACAGACGTTTATCTACATTGGTTAGTAGATGGCCTGGCAGATAGGATGTGTTAGTTTTTCTCGATTGTATACACACAAAAAATATGGAACTATGCACACAATTCTGAAAACTTGAAGCTCATGTATCAACTACAAGACTCCAGACTGCTAAACTCACAATTCCACTGTTTTCACACATATAGAAATTCAAAATCACATTTTTGCAAAACTCTAAGCACAAATCTCATCATTTAGCACACTTGGTTCACCTGAAAAACACTGGCCTTCAAAACGCCTCAACCAATTACCAATTAGCCTCACTCTCTTCTCACCTGTTCAAACTCAACTGGCAAAACACTTCAATCATGTGTCAGAGCATAAAAGAGGCCTCAGGTGAGCTCTACTGTGTCGAGATGGGGGATGATTTCTATTTAGATCTGTACCAACAAATTGTATATTCTTATTTTAATTTTTTGTGGGCCTATGAAAACCTTTGTTTTTTTGCTGTCAGTTCAGCTGAACATTTTACTTTACGTATGACAATAACAAATACAGTAAATTATTTGCTTTGTTACCTTTTTGTATATGTGCACTGATTTCATCGTTACATCCCCCGAAAGACAGTCTAAACATTTTCTTACTGTAGTGTTTTTCATTTTACTTACTGTATCTGTACTGTACTGTGAGTTTTGCAAAAGTAGGGAGCATTTGTGTATTCTCAGAAATCGAACAACGTTGTAGTATCAACTATAAGTGTACAGTATGAATGGGAAGCTGGGTTGTGAGTTTTGAGAATACACCAATGTTGCAAAACTCACAGTAAAATAAAAAACACTACAGTATGAAAATGTTGACTGTCTTTCGGGGGATGTAATGATGAAATCAGTGCACAAGTACAAAAAGGTAACAAAGCAAATATTTGTTACTGGAATACAGTAAAATGTTCAACTGAACTGACTGCAAAAAAAGCTTTTCATAGGCCAACAATAAATAAAAAATAAGAATATAAATGCAGTGAAACAGATCTACATGTAAATCAGTCTGTATCAGGCCAGAGGAGCTCATCTACAACACAGTAGAGCTCACCTGAGGCCTCTTTTATGCTCTGACACATGATTGAAGTGTTTTTGATTTTTGAACAGGTGAGAAGTGAGTGAGACCAATTGGTAATTGGGTGTGGCGTTTTGAAGGCCAGTGTTTTCCAGGTGAACCAAGTGTGGTAAATGATGAGATTTGTGCTTAGAGTTTTGCAAAAATGTGATTAGGAATTTCTATTTAGGTGAAAACAATGGAATTATGCTTAGCATTCAGCAGTCTTGAGTCTTGTAGTTGATACATGAGCTTCAAGTTTTCAGAATTGTGTGCATAGTTCCATTTTTTGTGTAATTGAGAAAAACTGTAATTGATCCCCACAATTTTCTTTCTTTATTGCTTTCTGTCATTTTTATTTCTTTCAGTTTGCCTTTGTTTTGTGTGGTTTTCTCCTATCTGGGTTTCGACTGAGTTTATTTCATGCTTTCTTTATTTATTTCATGAGGTCTATCTTTAATTGACTCTGCAGTGATTCTTACTTTTGTTCTTATTTTGTGTTTCTGTGTTTACTTTTATCATATATCTTTCTGTATCATTTCTTTGTTTATTTCTTCATTTTTCTCTCACTCTCTTTTCATGGTCTCTGGTCTCCCTACAGTAGCTGTTTGTGACCACACATGCAATGAATTATAATATATATATATAATATATATATAATAAGTAGTCCTTTCATTCTTTCTTTCTTTCAATCTGTTCTTGCTTTTCTTCTTTCAATCTTTCCTTAAATTTGTAGATTTGTAGCAGACTTACTATTCTCTATTTTCCTTCCATTGTTGAATTTACAGTCACAATTGTTTAAACACATTAATTGGAACATCAGACACAATGTGCACAACCTGAAACTCATGTACCAACTGCAAAACCAATTCTGCTTAACTCCAAGCACATTTTCTGCTTTAGACTCAGATTCTCAGATTCCAGATTACTCTGATTTTTCACAACACTACACACAATTCTCTATATCTTGCACACTCTTCCTGAATTCCCTCTCTTGGTGTTCACACAGAACACACTGCCAATCACATTTATAAACTCCAAAGGCTGTGCAATCAGCAATCTGCAATTTGCTATAGAAGGGTCACAGAAGAAAGACATGACACTAAAGTACAGACATTGAGTAGTATCACTCTATGAGAATGTTGATAATGGTGATGATGATGAACACCATCATGACCATTATTTAGGATATTATCCATCTTATGGTGGAAATGTACTGGATATAAGTATTGACCCTTATGGGTATATGTACGTGTATGTATTTATGTAACACACTGTATGTATGACATTTGTTTGTTACTCTTAAAAATGTGAGAAGGGGGGGCTTGACATAAGATGAAGCTTCTGCCCCTACCCTTTGGTTACAACCAATGAAAATGCATTCATTCGATCATTCATTCATTCATTCATTCAGACTATCTAAAAAAATTAGATAGTAATATTTTACACCCAACAGATGACAGTGTAACACTTAACATGCAAAAGCAGAATTCTATTGATGAAGCATTCATATAGTGTTTTCCATTCATACTATGTTTTCCATTTTGCACACCAGTGTTCAATGGCTGATTAGAAATGTCTACTCATATGATGTATGTGTTTGTCATTTGAAAAGAAAATACCATTTAGTGAAGAGTTAACACTGTTTTGAGGGCAAAGTGTGCTTTTGCAAGAGAAGTGTAGGATTTTGCATTTTGTGTGTGAGTTTTGAAATTTGTTTTTAGGGTTTTGAGAAAGTGAGGTAGTCTATCAGGAAATGTGTTTAAGCAATTGTGAAAAACTGTATTATTTCTTTATCTTATGTTGTGTGTCTCTCTGTTTGTATTTACTTTCTGTAGCTTTCTTTCTCTCATTCAGTATGTCTGTCTCTCTCTCACTCTGTCTGTATTCACATTCTGTATCTTTCTGTCGTCCATTGCTCCCTGACTTCCAACACAGAAGTCATTCCCAGGCGACTGCTGTGTGAGTGTATTGACGGACGGTGAAAGCAGACTGTGAAATCACAGCACGTTGTGTCACAGAGGACATGGTGTTGTTGGCATGTCTGCACATGTATTGTATGAAAGGAAGATGGCGCTTCCTTGACTCAGGACATAAGGCCAAATCCACTTGTTTGCCTTTTCGAAAAAAGTGTGTTTGTGTGAATGTTTTTCACAAGATCCTCCCAATGACTGAAGGATCTACTCTGATATACTTTATTACATTGGAGAATATAATGGTAGAGAACATTATGGTATACTTTTAATATTATATGATCTTATAGAGTGGTCGTTAATTGTATATAATAATGAGCTAGAGTTTGCACAACTGTATTTGCCTTTATGAGAGAGAGAGAGAGAGAGAGAGAGAGAGAGAGAGAGAGAGAGAGAGAGAGAGAGAGAGAGAGAGAGAGAGAGAGAGAGAGAGAGAGAGTGAGTTACGGCCTGAGCGCCGGTGGTCGGTCGTCAGCCTCTCTCCCCCCCCCTGCCGCCCTCCCACTCGACGTGGGGCGGGGGGGAGATACTGCTGATGTGTCTCACTGTGCCCGCTGTGAGGCTCCTCCGCCGTAGTGATAAAACACCTAATGAAGAGTTATAAATACACCCCACGTTAAAATGATGGACAACAGAAATCCGTCAGTTGCCTCTCAATATGTTTTTTAAGGGTTACCGAGGTGTGCGTTATGCGTCATAAAATGATGCTCCGTGAAATGCGCCGCGAGACGATGTTATTTCAGTTAATCCGTTCCCTTCTATTTTTTGGAGCCGGTTTAATGGTCGGAACGTGTTATTCCTCCTGGCTACGGAGCCAAGTGGGGGACCAATTACCGCACATTGATGTGGGCCAAGTCAGTCGCATTACGGCGGCAGGCAGGGCGGCTGAATGAAGCGACGGCGTTTACAATCATTCATTAGCCGACTTTGAGATGTATTATTATGCTTCCGGACAATTTCCAGAGAAGGTATTCGGTAGGTGTGTCATGGATACATCCCTCTGTGATATCGTATGGTTGGATGAGTTGCATGAAGCAATAGTATACATAACGAAATATATATGAATCCAAATGTTTTATGATAATAATGATATCGTAATCATTTCCTAGAAAGTATCCTTACTATTTGAATTACTGTTTGTTTATAATAGTTTCATGGGAAAAAGTACTATTAATAGGCTACTAACATATTATATATAGGCTAATATAATAGTGATAGCCTACATATTAAACATTTAATAATTCATATAATAGGCTACAGTTCAAAACTTGTGAGTGCATGCGGACGACCAATTTGTGGACCAAGGAAACATTTATCTCCAGAAAAAGTGTCCAAGGTCTCCAATTTATCCTGAGGCTGTGTTAGCTTCACTCCGACTCGTTCTCTTCTGTCTTGGTTAGCTGGTGGAGACACTGGAATAGGCTGCTAGACTGATTTTTAGCAGTAGTGTTATATATGTTATAATATGGTATCTGTGTAAACATTGGTAGTAGTTGAGTGGTACTTCTATTCCAGGGTTGAAATCTGGGCTGGAGATTTAAGCCCTGGTTGGAAACCACTGGGCTGGAGGATGCTAAAAAATGTAGTGCTTTTTAACAACATGCTAGGAATAGCAGAGCTAGCCATCATGAAATATGTATGTATACATACCGATTGCTTCAAGATCAAATATGTAAAATATAGGGTTCTGCAGTGAAAAGAGAATAACTGAATACTAATTGAAAGGGAAGGCAAGTCAATATATTTTAAACAAACCTTTGATGGTTATTAAAACTGTAGAAACCTATTTGAGCGATCTGTTATTTATTAAAGTGCTTGTTTGTTCCATTAAGAAAAATATTTCATCATTAATGACACAACAATACACAATAGCTAATAACAACCGCTTTGGTGAAACCCCTGCTCAAGGACCGAAACATTAATTCAGTTAATTTCATACTTCTACTCTTTGATTATAGCCCCAACAGTGAAAACTGGGAGTTGCGTCTATGGTATATAAATGGTACTGGCGGAGTCTTTAAATGGATAAAACATGCCATGCTTGACCTTGGCTCTGTGGAATTACAGATTGGCCCCCAAGGGCCTGAGAGATCTCTGAACAGAGAGCTCAGGGCAGCATCACGTAGGGGTCACAGTGGTGGGATATTATCCACTATATAATTTAATGATGTAACGTCTCGTTGGCCACCTACATGCAATTACGCAGGACACGCGCTTGCTAACAAGTAGACTGTTCATACGCTCAGACGGACGCAGCGCTTAACCATACGCCGTGTGTGTGTGTGTGTGTGTGTGTGTGTGTGTGTGTGTGTGTGTGTGTGTGTGTGTGTGTGTGTGTGTGTGTGTGTGTGTGTGTGTGTGTGTGTGTGTGTGTGAGTGAGTGAGAGTGAGAGTGTGCGCACATGTGTTTGCACATGCATGTGTGCGTGTCTTTTAATGAGCCCAGAGTTTAGCCTGACCAAATCGCAAATATGTATAAGTCTCAAACCTCTTAGTTCATTGTTCGATTTTCAGGGGGCGTTATCAACGGGCGCAGTCCAATATAGGATAGGATAGACATGCAACCAGTCAGAGCAATGAAACGTGTGGCACATCAGGGGCAGCCATCCTGGTTATTCATGAAAGTGCCTCAACAGCCATCCCATAGGGCACTTCTCTGCACAGTCATTGTATCAAACCGCATATCAGATAAATGGCTGTGATTGAACCAACCCGGCCAGGGCTGCTGGAAAACTGTCTGAACCAGACGAAGCTTGCAGGTCCTTCTGGTTCCCAGGCTACCCAGGTTAACATACCCAATGCGAACCCATGCTAACAGCAGGGTGGTATCAACCAGCTGCGATCTCACCAAGCTGATGACTTTAATTGAGTAGCTGCTGGGTGAAATGTGTGAAACGTTTCTTATCGAAATCAAGGGTTCATATTGCAGAATTGGATGTGAGCGTGCCATGAATCTGCTTAATTCGACGATGAAAGAGAATTATTTGTGAACCTCAAAACCGTATAATGTCTTATACAAACGGTGGGAAATACTAGATTATGGATTTCTTCCCCCCCCCCTCCCAGAATTTGAAACCGGAGACAGTACAAAGGGATATCAATGTACACAATTGGCACGTCCTCAATTATTATTTATGGAAAATAAGATTTTTAAAAGAAACCCCGATCTCTGAAAAATTGATTTGGCTGAGCTGGATTTTACCAAAGCCTCCCCCTCAGCAATGAACTGAATGATATTCATCATCAGGATCAAATGTAATTCATGAAGTATATCTATTCCCCACATTTGTACATGTTCCTGACTTCCCTCAGCCGACCGTAAAGGCTCCAGACAGCTCCTTACGGCAGGCTGGTTATGCAGCCTTCGATTATTAATTTGACTCAAACTTCTTCTTCTACTCTCCTCTCTTTTGCGGTAGAGAACGACGTGTATGGCCCTGTGTTCATCCAGGAGCCCGATGATGTCATCTACCCCTTGAACTCTGAGGACAAGAAAGTGTTGCTGAGCTGTGAAGCTAGAGGAAACCCCCTGCCCCTACTCAGGTAGGCTGTACACTTGTCTGTCTGATACTGGTAGGCTATATACCCATCTGTCTGATACACTCAGGTAGGCTGTACACCCGTCTGTCTGATACTGGTAGGCTATATACCCATCTGTCTGATACACTCAGGTAGGCTGTATACCCGTCTGTCTGATACTGGCAGGCTATATACCTGTCTGTCTGATACTCAGGTAGGCTATAGCCCTGTCTGTCTGATACTGGTAGGCTTTTTACCCGTCTGTCGGATAAAGTGGAAGACTGGAAGGGTTATATACCTGTCTGTTTGATACACTCAAGTAGGCTATATACCTGTGTCTGATAGGCGTTATACCCGTCTGTCTCACACACTCAGGTATGGGTAACATTGTGCATTGCTACACACCACCTCGGTGGCTGCCACACTCCACCTAGATTACTTTGACTGGGCTCCCCCAAACACATGACCTGGGGTGGGAATCCGCTTTATTCTAGAAGTTTGTAGGTAATGACACGTGGTGCTGGAGCTCCTAGGTTGCCATGCAACATGGAGCACCATGTGTGGTGATGGCTGGTTTAATCTGTGCACATTGATTACTCAATGTGCAATAGGTGTGCAGCCTTAGGTGTGCAGCCTCACCCAGCTCCAGAGTCCAATCTGTCGGCCAGGTGAGGCTGCTTAAAGGTGAGGCTGCCACTCCCACAGTACACTTTATACCTGTCTGCAGTCTGTCTAACACACTCAAGTAGGCTATATACCTGTCTATCTGATACAGGAAGGCTTTATACCCGTCTGTCTGACACTCACAGGTACACTTCTGTCTAACAATATCTTTACTGAACTCCAATCAAAAAGAGACTTTTTTACATTCAATGCTCCCCAAACACGAGGGGACCATAGCTTCCTCTTTGTCAATTAAATTAATGTTTTACATCATGCCTATTGACATTGCATCATAATTGTGCCACTTGATACACCCCTTATGCACACACAAGGCTTCGGCGTAATTCTGTGTCTCCTCCCGCGTAATGAGCCCGGGGGTCTGAATCCCTTCTCCTCCTCTCCTCCTCCCAGCTGGTTCATCAACGGCACCGAGGTGGACCCCGAGGACGACGAGCGCTACAGCATCCTCGACGGGAACCTGATCATCAGCAACGCCAGCGAGAGCGCGGACTACGGGAAGTACCAGTGCCGCGCGACCAGCAGCCTGGGGACCGCCGTGAGTCGCGACGCCCTGCTGCAGTTCGCCTGTGAGTACGCCTGCCCCCGTCTAGACCGTCCCTGCCCTGTGGAGTCAAGTCAAAGTCAAAGTCAGCTTTATTGTCAATTACAACAAATGGACAAGACAAATAGAAGGACCAACATTTTGTTTGTCTCTGACCGGTGCATTAAGTATAAAGGATAAATACAATTTGGTAAAATTAAATAAAATACGATTTTAAAGTATTTACAATAAATAAATTCTAAATAGTGAAAAATGGTCTGGAATAGTGCTTAAAACGTATTTAGTATTTAAAACAAAATGGTATATATAAACTAGAAAATATAATCCCACACATAAGAGATTACTGTGCATAGAAATGCCTGTGATCTTTATGATCTTTTGCATGTCACTTTGGATAAAGGCATCTGCTAAGAACCATAACCATATTTCAGTTAAATTCATCTGAGGGTTATATAGCCAATGCAAAGATTGATAGTTGAGTGTGGATGAGTTGAGTTATGGTTGGACAGAAATCAAACACTGAACATAGAAACCATCAACTTCAGTCTCTTGTCTTCTCTTAATTGCACAACCTTTGAACAATTAACTGTTTTCTATGGGTAAGATGAGGGAGGTAGTTAGATATGCTTCTTAAAATGTAAATCACAGTCAATACTAGAAAATGCATTTCCTGCAGAAAATGTGATGAGTGCTGTAATACAAAGTGAGGTTGAAAATATGTTTTAATAAAGCCACATAGATTAAGACGTAATGAAACGTTAAATGGCTTAAATCAAGTGAGAGGATTTGAACACAGGATTTGAGACAAAAGTCTAAATGGAGTAAACAATGTAAACATGCACACCATTTAGAAAAAATGTAATGGTTGGAAACAAATAAAGTGAAGGTCAAATGTATTTCAGTGCACTGCTGAACAACCTGGAAGCTGAAATCGAAAACTGACTGACACTGAATTGCATTACCTGAAGAAGCGTGCTGAAATACATTGTTACAAAAGCTGGAAGCTAAACTGTAATACTGTCAAAGCTAGAAGATAGTAGTAGTCGTAGTAGTAGTCGCTGTAGTAGTAGTAGTCGCTGAAGTAGTAGTAGGCCTAGTAGTAGCTGAAGTAATAGTGGTACTAGCTAAACAAACCATATGCCATATGAAAGGTATGGTATTGATTGATGTCTGTAGACAGAATTATAATAATCCCGCCAGTTTTTAAAAAACTTTTAAAAACCAGCCGAAATTGAATGTACTCGCCTAATGCTAATTTTTCCAGCCTAACGTGATTGAAAGTAGTCAAATTGGGTGGGAAAAATTGTCCAATCTGGCAACGCTGCCTGAACGTCTTAAAATGTAGTCAAATTGAGCAGCAAAAAACTGCCCAATCTGGCAAGTCCTCGCCTCCCCTCAGAGTAAATCAATGAGACCAACTGAAAATGAGGTGGACCTTTAGTTGGAACTTAAGCTGTGATTATGAAAAAAGTATAAAGGTAATTGAAATTCTGTTTTCAGATTATTGAAGATACAAGTGTCTTGATTTGTTAAACCTTTGAAAGAAGGTTAACGATAAAAAATTGACCAAGTTATGAAGTGTCAGAGAATGACATTGACTTCCATTGTAAAAAAGAGTATTTTAAAAGTAGAATATCTCAAAAAGTATAAAGGTTACAAATATGAAAAGTCATTGCCCAGATGTGCCACATTAATTGCACAAGTTTGGTCGGAAGAAGAATAATGGAAAAGGGATATCAAGATTGTGCATTCCCATGCACAAATAAAAAAGTTAAAAAGAAAGAGGGGGCAGATGGGAGGGGGTTTCGGAGTCCCGACGTTGACAAGACTATCAAGCCACAATCACGGAGGGAGATGTGTTTCACTGGGAAAAAAAGCTTCCAGGTGCCTCCAGCACACAACACAAATTATAAGATAAAATAATAAAAAAACGCGAGCCGGCCTTGATGAAATTTTAATAATTGGCTTCGGGGCTCTTCATCCCATTTGACTTAGAATAGTCGTGTTTGGATTCAGGAGGGCAGTGTGTGTGTGTGTGTGTGTGTGTGTGTGTGTGTGTGTGTGTGTGTGTGTGTGTGTGTGTGTGGTGGGGGGGGTGGTGTATAAATATGTACCCTCTGAAGTGATGCTACGCCCGCTGCCTCTGCTCCTCCCCGGGCTGCTGCTGCTGCTGGTGGAGCCGTTGATCCTCTCGGCTAGCCGCGCCGCTAGCTCTCGAACTCCTGGTCTTGCTGGTAATTGAGAGCAAAAAAAGCACATTTGTCTCTGATCATCCACTCGGCGTACCTCCAGGTACACCGTCGATGACGGCCGGCACAGTCACACCCCACACCACTCAGACCAGGCCGCTTGAAGGGGGATGTCCTGTTGTCGCCTCCTCTCTTGTTTCAACGGGAGCGAGGGCCGTAATAGCCTGATTTGTATGCTTGAGAGAGGCTATCTGGTTGCTATTCTAAGGATACTTGCAGGATACTTCATGGTATGGTGTTGTTATGGGGACAAATGTATTTGTTTTTTTGGTGAATGGTGGGCTGGCCAGGGAGAAGGAATTAAATATATATTGTTTTTTCACAGATCCATGATCGGAATTCAGTGCTGTTTTTGGCTCTTGTTGTTTGTGTGTTTCCTGGGATAGGCTAGCATTATAGGGTGATTTTGAGTCACAAACGTGTATTTCAGTGGCTTAGTTTATGCATTAAACAATTCACTTACATTGTACGCTTTCACAGCTCGAAGCTCAGAAACAGCACACAGAACACTGTGTGTGTGTGTGTGTGTGTGTGTGTGTGTGTGTGTGTGTGTGTGTGTGTGTGTGTGTGTGTGTGTGTGTGTGTGTGTGTGTGTGTGTGTGTGTAATCCCATATAACCAGACTGCTATCCCACCCGCTCACACAGGATCTTAAACTCCTGTCAAACCTTCCCAGGGATAAGCAGCCCTCAGAAACTTGCGGGCACACATTGATTCCTTTCAAGGTTTGAGAAGCACCAGTTTGCAGAACCAAAATGCTTCATGCTTCCCTGACGTGATTTGATTGGTTGTAAGTATGGAGAAGGCTTACTTTCTGGCCTTGGCAGCCTGTCAGGAGAGAACAATACGGAAATCCATGGCCACACCGAAGGGACCAGAATCTCACTCTAGAACGGTAGTTCAGATTTAAGAGCAGGATACTGTGGTAAGTGACCAGCCTAAAAGTGGTAGGTGTGATTCACAATTCCCACAGCCAGTGGGCAGTCTGAAGGTCTGAAGGCCTCTTCAAGCAAGATGACTTACTCCTAATGAACAGCCAAACATATCCTTGTCTGGATCACAGTGTAGTGATACTGTGTTACAGTGTAACATGTTGGTTTTGCAATTGTAGTCACCCCATTACTACTTATGTATTGTGCATCTGATTGAGAACACTTTGACTTAAATGGGTACCTCATGGTAGAAGCTACATCGTGTTCCCTGTGCAGACTGCAGAGTGACCAACTCGTCTCAGGATTGCTTTCTGAAAAAGACACAAATATACCTTGACGTCTTTGCTTTCCACAGCAAGTAACTAAGCAGGATAACTTGGAGCACAACTTTTACAGAAAGTGAATTGAATGTAACTTATAACATCTCAACATTAACTGTCCCTGACACTGGTAGAAACTGCTGTGACTGAACTGTTATTCACAAGAGACACTAATCCATACTCTTGAACAGAAAGGGTTAGTTTTTTTTTTGTTTTGTTTTCTTTTTTTACGTATTTAGAAGCAAACTCTTCACGGACCCCCTGGCAATGCGCACCCGCGGACCCCCGGAGCCCACTTTGAGAACCACTGCTCTAGCCAATATGCTAACCTGTCCTCCCACCTCCCCGTCATGAATAGTTATTTCCACGCTACAGAGCCCTAGCGTTTGTGATGATGGCAGGCTGTTTGTAGCGGATGATAACCTGATAACGGCTACAGCGGCCCCCTCACCCACATCAATAGATGAGGCTCCCCGCTGAGTCCTTCTAAGCCCTGACTAGAGGGCCCGTCTGGTCCTGCCCGCCCCTCGTGTCTCCCCGGGTCTCTCTTTGATCCGCACCATGTGTTTAGGAGCTGTACGCGGTACACCATCACAGTCCTCTCATCCGCCTAACACAGACATCTTTATCTTTTTCTTATACTGTTTAGCTTTTTTGAGGTAATCGAGGACAGTGTTTTCAACCCTTTTTAGTCTTGTGTACCGCCGTTGCCCCATCTGTACGGCAGAAGTACCCTTTCATTGACTCTAATGCAGACATATTTTTCATTTGAATTAATATTTCACAGTGATCATTTAGAAATCATAACTATTGTAGTCAAAATGGAAGAAGCTGAGGCACACTTGTTTTTCTGGTTCTTTATTGTTCAGCAACAATCAACATAATATTCAGCTAATTGTAATTGTATGCAGTCATTTTTGTTGTTATAACAAAGCACTGCTCACAAACTGGTTGGGAATCACAGACTTTGGAGACACTTTTTTTAATTTTTTAATTTTTTTTCAAGTGAATTCACAGTGAATTAATTTTCATTAATGGGCAGGTAGGGATTTGGGCATCTTGCCTGATAATATTTACAGGATAGTTGTTTACCTGGAAGTCAAACAGGCAAACTTACCTTGATACTATCTATATACTACTACTAAACAGTAAACAGTACTTTTTTAAACTGTTCTTTAACGGCCCCACCACGGGCTACACAATATGTGGATGGTATGTATATGTCCATTCATTTCCATATATATATATATTTATATTAGGGGAGCAAACATAGGCATTAAGTTTCCATGCGCCCAATAAATGTAAATGTATTGTTTCCCAAAGAGTGTGTCTATAATACTCCATCACACAGACACTGTGATATGAGTTATGATCAATAGCCAAAAAATGCCAACGTAAGCCTATCTGGCTTCGATTAGCCCCATTCCCTGAAGCAAACTACCCTGTATTGCTCACCAGCGACAAGGCCACAGTACAGATACTGCAATATCTATCAACATAATCTTAATTATTTAAACGCTGCTGCATATTGAACAGCAGCAGTGGTTTAATAGTCTCTCTACATATCCTTCAAATGCCCCCTTGGGAGGTGTAGTTGGAGAGTTAAGGAGACGCATCCTGTAGCCATGC
This sequence comes from Micromesistius poutassou, assembly GCF_964030765.1. Lineage (NCBI taxonomy): Eukaryota > Metazoa > Chordata > Actinopteri > Gadiformes > Gadidae > Micromesistius > Micromesistius poutassou. The sequence goes on from NC_140274.1 coordinate 15,516,106, forward strand.
TTTTAACATGCAGGAGTGCCTCTCCTCTCCCCGCTCTTTCTCCTCGTTCTTCTGTTCCTCTCTCTCTCTTTCAGCATGACGAATGGAGGGTATTTATCACCCGGTGTGAAGCGAGACGGGTCGGTTCTGTCGGTTTCCCCACTCATTGTCTGTCATCAGACCCTGCCCTCATTCCCAGGCTCTCCGACCTAGGCCAATAAGTACGCTGATCCAAGCCGACCCTGTCGTGTTTTGATTCACTTTCAACAGCTTCCGTTGAACACCTTGTTTGACATGAAGTTGAGAAGCGCAACCTTAATTCTCTGCGTTTTCTCTCGGGGTCTCACGGTTAATGTGAGCTATTTGAAGATTGTTGCCCCGTTGTTTATGATTCATTCATCGAGCGATGCGGTCGGATTCAGCCGTGGTTTTGGTTCTCAGAAAAGCTGTACCTTTCAGAAAACGATGTCAAGCTCCCATTGTGGTTGGAACTGCCTTCAGTGACATACTTACTTATAATAAACTAATAATGTGCTTTCAATCGTTCTTGAAAATTAATCTGTAGGGCTTAGGTGTACAAAAATGAGAACTGTCGTCTTGTCGCCATTATGAGAATCTCCTTTGATGAAATGTGGTTTACACTTTGTGGCACTTGGCGAATAGGCTACTTTTCAAAGCACTTCCATACATGGAGGTTTGACCACAACGAAAATTAGATATTCCTGCCCATTTAAACTGTGCCATGACCTGTGAAAAAACAAGCTCAGCATCATTTGTCCTGACTTTTTTGTGCTATTTTGACATGTCTGCCGATTCTGCCCCCATTGCACTTTTAACGGTCCCAGAAAGGAAGACTCCCTTCAGTGTTCCTTCTCAAGGGTTCCTTCTTCTTCGGGTTCTGGGGGCAGTTTTACTAGCCCTTCAGGGTGCTTATGGGTTGGGGTGGATAATTTTGGTGGTGATAAAGGGCTATCCAAATACGTTTGAGAACTTTAATAAGCACCTCCAGACATGCTAATACCGACCTGGCGAGTACTTTTACTCTAAAGTTGTCCTGAGCAGTAAAGGTTTCTAGGATTTATGGCAACTGCGACTGCTGGAATCCATGCATGTCATTCGCTTGTATCAGATTTTATTAATTAATTTATCTGTTTATTTGTTTGTTCATAATTGCAACGGTTGTATTTTCCAAGAATCGACCACAAACCACATAGGCCTTCTGCTACATAGAAAGCAAAGTACACAATGCCCGGAGCTATTGACGGAGCATCTCGCAGGAGAGCATGCATTCTGTTGTCACATGGACCCCTGGCTCCTGGGCCTGGACTTCTAAGGACCAACTGTTCTTTCGTTTTATTTATGCTGCGTGACAGAATCCCAGAAAACCGCTGGTTTACGCCTCACTCTGCTCTTCATAGCAGCTCTGCTCAGTAACTCGCAACGCTCTCATGGCTCGCAGGTAAAACATGAGAGGGGAGAGAAAGAGAGGGGGAGAGGGAGCTAGAGAAGATTGAGAGATGCGGAGAGAGAGAGAGAGGGAGATAAAAAAGGGGAGAGGGAAGGAGAGAGACTAATAGGAATAGAGAGAGAACGCTGGAGGGAGTGGGAGGAAGGGAGGGAGATGAGAGGGGAAGGGAGAGAGATGGCAAAGAAACGTCGAAAGCCAGAAGGTGAGAGAGAAAGAGAGAGAGTGTGCGAGAGAGAGGGGAGACTAAGCAGAGTTCATCAGCAAGCAAGGCACACACATTTTTTTCATCTGGTTCTATATTCACCCCGCTGGTCATGTTCTCTGGCTCCAAACATGTTCCTGCGGGACCTTCTCTCCCTCCCTGTTGGTCTCTCCAGCTCTCTCTGTACGTCTATCCCTCTCTCTCTTGCGCTCCCTCTCTTTGTTTTGAAATTCAGAGTCTCTGAACTCCTACTTGAGCGCCTTTTTTCAGTCAAGACTTTGAAGGCAGCATGCGGAAGTAGCTCTCTGATCTTACTCCCCGGAGAATTCTCCTGCTCTCCTCACCTCACCCTGGTCTCCTCCTCTCGTCGTCTCCTCCTTTTCTCCCCTTGTTTGCTTTTCCTCCTTTCCCCATCTCTGCCTCTCCTCCTTTTCCCTTAACCTCCCCTCACCCTCGTCTCCTCCTTCTCACACGCTACCCTCCTCTTCTCTGCTCCTCCTCTTGTCCTCCCCTCCTCTTCCTCCACATCATATAATCCTCCCCATCTCTTCGCTGCTCCTCCTCTTGTCCTCCCCTCTTCTTCCTCCCCCTGTCATATAATCCTCCCCATCTCTTCGCTGCTCCTCCTCTTCTTCTCCCCTACTCTTCCCTTCCCCTCTCCTCCCACCTCTCCCCCTCTCTGCACAGACCCCAGCCTAACTACGGTTCAGGTAGAACGCTGCTCGCTGTGCACACCGCGAGTCCTCCACCGTGAAGCTATTCCTGTGTTTCCTTCATCCTATTTTAACTGCTCAACTTGACCTCACATCGTGGCCCTGGATAGAGTTCTAAAGGGAGCTTTTAGAACACATAAACTCTGCGGCTGTGGGAGTCGTCAAGTACACGCCCAGTTTGGCGGGGTAGGCCGGAGCAGTGATCCTTTCCAACCATGTGGGACGATCTGCTTGGGTCAGGGGCTGCCATAGCGATTGAAGAGCATCCCATCTTCCCTGCCTCGTCCCGCGTTTTATCGAACCGTCACTTTTTGAAGCAGATTCATGTTTAGCCGTTTTGTGGATTATGTAAGTCGCAGTCACCGGCGGTCGGCCTGTCTTTTCACTTCCTCTGTTCATCTCTCCAGGCACTAGCGTAACTCTCTCCCCTCATTCGCCGTGGCTTTAAAGTCCGCGAACAGCCATTTATTTTGTGTTTGGTCATTAGGTGGACAGGCAGCATATTGATTCGCTTTAACTCATGTGTCTCTGGATGAGGGGAGGGGTGGAAGGTCAGCAGGGAGTTGAGAAAAGACCAGGTGATGACCATGAGTGGACAATCAATAGTAAAAACCCAGGAAAAATGTTTTTTTTCCCCTTCACTTCCTGTGAGTGTGAAACTTAATAATAAACAGTGAGCAGTTTATCTACAGGAAATGGTACATTATTTCCTGGCCAACCAATCAAAAGATTGGAAAGTGATCAAATCTTAAGTCGACACTTATTTGATCGTCCTAGATGCGTCTGGATGTGTTAATCAATCAATGTAAAGCAGAACGAGGAATTGGCAGTGAATTAAGTCTGGGAACGTGCCGCTGTGCCTCTTCGTCTCCCCAGCATTTTTAAAGATGCAAATTTGTATGCAAGGGGAAGTGGTTCATTTGATGAACACTGTCAGAAATCTCAGCTACCATATGTTCAAAATTAAGTTTTAACGGTGTGCTAAATGTTTTAAATTCGGGCTTGGATACACTGAAAGATCTTCCTCATTCAAGTGCCATTTCTGAATACCGACGCACAACGAAAAAACATGTACAAATAAATATTTATTCTGAAACAAACCCTTGCTAATCCGACGGACAGGATGTGCCCTGAGCATGTGGCCCCGCATGAAGGCAACGCACTGCTCAATGAAATATTCATCATCGTTCTCTCTGCGTGGTCTGAAGCAAGGTTTTGTGCTACTGCCACCGCTATCGACTGTGTGAGTCAATATCAAACATGCTGAGGTGGACAGCGTACATCACATTGTTGCACTCGGGACTCAGACCGGCTGAAGTGGCATTTCGCAATCGTTTTGTGAGGGTTGGGGCGGCTCAGTTTCCCTCAACATCATCACATCTCATAACTGCTATTTATTTATTGTATGACTTTGCTAAAACCGTAAAGGGTGGCGTGTTCATTCTGCGGTGTTATTTATGTGCCCCTGTGCCAAGCCATCACAGAATATGCGTATGTAATTATCACACATTTAATAGTTGTGCTGTTTATTATCAATTCACCACAAATGTTACCTGACATTTTCTTGTGATTTCTTCCCGTAGGGCTGCCAGAGACCTTTTGAGCTTTGGTATTTCAAGAAAGAAACCCAAATTGACTGCATGCCTCGTTTTGAGATGCAGCCCTTGAACTATGATCCGTTTTCAATGTGGCAGAAAATCGGCAGTGGTTCAGGTTTTTTACAAATAGCTGCCAGATCGAATTACCCGGCGATTCCCCAGTAAACACGGCCCTGGAGCCTGGAGGTGTACAACCTGCCCCCGGTTCCTGGCCTGATGCTGGGCTTTGTGTTTGAGGGCGCTGCATTAACAACAAACACAAGACAGGCAATATGAAGCCCAATCCCAGAAGACCCATCCACAATCACTGCTCCCCAAAAAGTTATTCTTGTCTTTTCTGAAGACTTATGTTTGACCATCTGTGCACTTACCAGAGTTAGTTTTCCACAAAGCCTCATGGTGAATATATGTTCCGTTGTTCCCTGCTCATAATGCCAAAGACATTATGAGCAGGGACTTTAAATTCATGCCAAATTCGAGTAAGAATTTGGACACTAGAATTAAATGGCGGACATCAAATGGTAATATTCTGAGTTGTCGGTTACTATCCTTTATTTACACACCAGGGCAACCTACCCACAGGATGTTACACCAGATAATCAGTGAGACCAGAAAGATAAATGCTATGTATTAGCATGTTAATATTCATGCTTCGGTTTCTGCCTGGTCGATCCAGTGAAGGTCTGGAATTTAGATTGAGAAAGAGAGAAATTACGTCTCAGACGTTATAGGCATGTTTTCTAATGTGAGGAGCTACAATACTGTGAGATATAGAGTATTCCCAGTGGGATTAACCTACTCTGGACCATCAGAAGGATCCTAAATGAACAGATGATTGTCCTGCATTAGAGGAAATTACCTCAGCCATCCATGAGCCTAGTCATTAACAACTTCTGTGTTCCAGTGTTGTGTCTCTTAAAGAAGTGACGCTTATCAGCTTATCTTTGAGAAGCACTGTGTTTGGTTTATTCACACAGTGTGCTATGCTGCGTGTTAAGTTCTCTCTTGAGGAAGTACTCTCTTAGTAGCACTGTTTTAAGAACGATCTAACTAGCACTGTGTTAGCTAGCACTGTGTTAACTTACACTGTGTTACCTAGCACTGTGTTAAATAGTACTGTGCGTTGTGTTAACTATTATTGTGCATTGTGTTAACTAGTACTATGCAGTGTGATAATTATTATTGTGCGGTGTGTTAACTAGTACTGTGCGGTGTGTTAACTAGTACTGTGCGGTGTGTTTACTAGTACTGTGCATTGTGTTAACAAGTACTGTGCGTTGTGTTAACTAGTACTGTGTGTGCGTTCTGTTTACTAGTATTGTGTGTTGGATTAACTAGTACTATGCGTTGTGTTAACTAGTACTGTGCGTTGTGTTAACTAGTACTGTGTGTTGTATTAACTAGTACTGTGTGTGCGGTGTGTTAACTAGTACTGTGTGTTGTGTTAACTAGTACTGTGTTGTGTTCCAGACCTCGGAGCCTTCAGTCCTAAGACCAGAGGGGGCGTGTCCGTACGGGAGGGCCAAGGGGTGGTGCTCATGTGCACGCCACCGCCACACTCGCCAGGTGAGAACACACACCTTTACCTTTAATTCTACCTTTATCTTAACCTTTCACTTAACCTCTTTCTTTTCCATTAGAATACCTTTTATATGAACCTTTACCTTTACATTACCTTCCCATTTACCTTAACCTTCTACTTTAACCCTAACCCTAACCCTAACCCTTAAACTCTCAATTTCCCTTTGCATAATATTCTACCTCTCCCTTACGATAACCCTGACCTTTACCTCTATCTTTATGCTTACTTATTTCCCATCTGGGATAAATAAATATACTTTATCTTACCTTAACCCCTTACCTTAACGACCTTCATCTTCTCCTCTACCTAACTTCCCCTAATCCATTACCTTTATTTAAACTTCTACCTTAAAGGTGCAGGGTTTATAATTGTGCGGCATTTGGCCAAACATACTTGTCAGTAATGGAATATGATATTCATAACTATGTTTTAATAGTGTATATTCCAATGCAAATATGAATTGTTGTGTTTCTGCTACCTTAGAATGAGCGTGTTCATACAGTAGCCCATAATGGACAAACTGCTCTAGCGAGGACACGGTTTATTGTTTTCACACGTTTCAGGTTTGTAATATTGGCGGGTTGCGCCAACGCTCCCAAAGACAAACGGGAATAAATTAGAGAAAGTGGTTTCTGGCGGTGCTGGCTAACTATTTTAGTGTAGTGAGTTCACCAAATAGGGGGGATCATAATTATTAATAGCACTATTATTTAGCACTGGAACCTTACCGACTTTTGTGGCATTTTGTGTTATGTTGTGGTATTTTGGTACTACTGTCTGCTTTCCTGGGGAACTGCAGATGCTGATTAACTCCTAATCATCCATCACCATTACTATGGCAACAAGACAATTCCATTATTATTATCATCATCATTCCATCTGTACGGCTCATTGAAGTTGATCTATCTATTTGTCTGTCTATCTGTCAAACCAGCCATAAGTCTGTCTGCCTGTCTATCGGTTTGTCTGTCCCCCCTCCATCTGTCTGCCCGTCATTCTGTGCGTCTTTTCAGTCTGTCTGCCTGCCTGTCTTTTTGTCTGTCTATCTAGTTGTCCATCCATCCATCTCTACTCCAGCATAGACTCTGGACAAGGTCTCCGTTGGTCTCTCCATTGTTGTTGTTGTTGTTGTTGTTTGTTTTTGTTGTCATCCTGGGAGAGTTTGGAGCGACACGGGGAGCCCAGCCGCTCTTTGAGCAGAGTGTAGATTTACCGGATCGTTAGAAATGAAAAGAAACCCTCCACAGCCAATTATATCTCCCCCTCATCCCAGACAGAGCTGCCCCTCGCTCCTTCTCTAATGGCGCATCTGTAATCCCCCTCTCTGCGGCCCTCCTCGCCGCCGCACTGCCAGCCATGAATCATCCCCCGCTTTACATCAGCGCTGTGCTAGCTTCGCATCCCCCTTGGGGAAGGCATCGCCAAGCGCTCCTCATCACCGCGCTTTCCCCTCAGCGCACACAGCATCATGAGATAGCATTAGCATTAGCTCCCACTAGTCGGACTAGCCCAGACTGCACAGGGATGTACTGCTGTTATTAGCAGTGTGGCGCGGAAGACACTGTGTGTGTGTGTGTGTGTGTGTGTGTGTGTGTGTGTGTGTGTGTGTGTGGTTGTTTACCTTTACTTAAGGATACCCATTAGCTGACAACTTGACGACCACTTAGGCTTCCTTAGGTCCAAGACTATATATATATATATACACAACACTTTTATTTAACAAGAACAGACATTCAACAAAAATAGTAAAAATTATATAAAGATACAAAAACTGACAGAAAATAATGAATGAATACAGATGGCATCTTGACAACACAAAGCTACACAAAGCATATATATATACACATACACATGCATAGACCTACACACGCACGCACGCACGCACGCACGCACGCACACACAATTGGACATAAACACACACACACACACACACACACACACACACAGTGTCCTGGTGTGTATTTGTGTGGAGTTGTTACCTGTGTGACTGATTCAGCTGCAGAGGGAAGGAGAAGTTAAAAGGACGCCATCAGCAGAAAGCCGATACTGATATGTTTAGCTTGCGCTGTGTTGTATGTGATGGTTTAAACCAGAGCGATGCACATCGATAATCGGCTAATCTGTTCTTTTTGCTTTCATTAGGAAGAGCGGTAGGAACATTTTTATAGTAGAGGTTAAAGCTGGGTACTTTAATGGTCGACTCAGCAGGATCCAAAGGGAAATCGAACTAATACTGCTGCTGCGCTGAATACTTAGCATACTGTCATTAATTAACTAATTAATCCATGCATGCTGTTATTTGTATTAACAACATGTTGTTTTTTATGTTGTTGGGAAGTGTAGTGATTAGGATGTTCGACGCCCAGCCCAAAGGTAGTTGATTCAATCCCCAAGATCCCAGCCTAACCCCCAGGCAGCCTGGAGCTGAGCGTCTGCTAAATGAAAAAATATATATAAAGAGGTGTTGTTTCTTTGCTGTAGTGCAGTTCCCACATATCTCAATCTGTCACACTTTCTCTTTCTATCCTTCCAGCTCTTTCTCTCTTCTCTTTTTCTCTCTATATCTTCCCCTCTGTTTCCCCACTCTGTTGCTCAACTCATGTTTATAAATGACGTCGCAACCTGTGCAAGAGCCAAGTGGATAGTTTAAATCTCCAGGGATTCTGACCAAAAGGCGAAGAATGACCTTTAAAGGCTGAACCACGACAATAGAAAAATAATGCAAAGCTTTCAAAATAGTTTAATGTGATGAATGCTCGATGCTTTTGCACTCAGAGTGCGACAGTTGAATAGATATTTTGTGAGATACCGTTGAATATAGAATTATTCACTTGGAATATTAAACAACGGTACATTTACAGTACATAAATGATATGAATCACTAAATTGAAATCCAAAATTATCATAATGGAACACAGGTTATGTCAGTCCGTTAATCAATCAGTCCCACTTTTTTCGTATAGAGCTTTGTCTAAGTGAATTATACAAATCAGAGTGACAGAGATACATTTCAGGGGAAGAAAAGATTATTCACCACTTGATTAATGCCATGAATTGTTCCATTCATGTTATTTGCAGAATAAAATAACAAACTAGTCTCTGCCCTTGTATATGGTTTTAAAGGCTTGTTTTAACCAATGGTACAAAGAGGAGTCTGAGATGAGGTCTGATCTTGGTCTGGTCTATATGACCTGATTAGAGGGGGGGCGCTACCCTGTGTGAGCGACTCCTGACACGTCTCAGTGTTTGCGTGTTTTACCGTGAAGTTTTTACTGTTCTACTGTATGTTATGTTTCTTCAGGATGTTGAGCGAGACAGCTCTTTATCTGGCCTATCTTTGGCAAATGATCGCCAATCTAAAACATGTGAATGGACTCTGCTTACAACCGATGCAGCCTCTCACAGCAGCCCCAGGTAGACAAACCTACTCACGCAACTACTTAATGGAGCTGAGACACCAGCAGGGAACCGACGGATCCCCTCCACACAACCACTTGAAATACTTCAGGGGCACAAGAGAAGTCAGATACGAAGGAAAAGAGTCTCGAGAGGAGGCGTACTGAACAGACTGAGGTGGAGAGGCGGCCGGCTACCCTTATCTGCGATAACCCTATCGAACGTCAGATCACTAAGAAGCAAGACCAAGGAACTTTCCACACTCATCAGATACAATCCGGATTATAGGCAAACCAGTCCCTTTTGCTTCACCGAGACATGGCTCACTGAGGATACAAACTTTCACCTGGATGGTTTTAACATCATTCGCTTTGACAGAGACGCAACAAGAACAGGGAAGAAAATTGGGGGCGGGCTCTGCATGGCTGTCAACGACAAGTGGGCAACAAACACTACGGTGAGGGAGACTGCGTGTTGCAAACACTACAAAATAATGACTGTCTTTTAGACCTCACTATCTACCCTGGGAATTCTTCTAGATCACTGTCATCTTAGTATGTCCCAGGGCCCAACTTTAATCTAGCTGCCGAACACATAGCTGAGAGCTATAACAGAGCTGTCAATCAGACTGGAGACCAACCAGTGTTTATTCTGGGCGACTTTAATAGGTGCGATATTATCACCTATCTGCCAAATCTAGAGCAATATGTCACTATCCCCACGAGAATGCAGAATACACTTGACTTATGCTACAGTAACATCCCAGCATATTTCAAAATCACGCCCACCCCTCAGCCGCTCCGATCACAATGTAATTTTGTTATTGCCAAGATACAGGTCCAAATTGAAAACAGGGAAACCCATAACACAATGCATCAGAGTATGGAATAAGGAGGCAGCCGATTCAAGCTGTTTTGAATTAACAGACTGGGATTTGTTTTTTAATGATAGTGACAATGATTTTAACTTTTTAACAGACGTACTTACCTCCTACATCTTATTCTGTGAGGATACTGTAACGCCTACCAAACAACAGACCCAACTCTTGCAGAGAAATTTAACTTTTTCACCCACTTCAATGGGGGCAGCACGACAACCACCTGGGTCCCCCCAACCCCCAGCTCCAACCTCCAACCCCTCTTTATCGATGAGCAGCTAGTGACCTCCATACTGCACAGAGTCAACGCACACAAGGCCTCTGGCCCTGACAGGCTTAGAGGCAGGGTGCTGAAAGAATGCTCCACTCAGCTAAGTGGCATTCTTACCAGGCTGTTTCAACATCTCCTGGACTCTGGCTGTGTCCCTGACCAGTGGAGGGAATCCGCCATCATCCCAATGCCCAAAAAGGCACATGCTAAGGACCTAAAGGACTACAGATCAGTGGCACTAACATCTGTGCTGTGCAAATGTATGGAGAGGGTGGTCTGTAACCTCCTATCAAGCATGGTGTCAGACAAGCTGGACTCACACCAGTTCCTCCACACCACGTCTTGCCTACAGGGCAAGACGTGGTGTGGAGGATGCAAGCCTCTCACTTCTAGACACTGTCACCAAAAACTTAAAACATCCACACACCAGGATTTTATTCATGGACTTTTCCTCAGCTTTTTTTTTTTTTTTTTTTTTTTTTTACCATTGAAAAACTTTTACATCACCTCTCTGATCTTCAGGTTCACCCAACACTGAACCTGTGGACTAAAAGTTTTCTGCTGGACAGACCACAACAGGTGTATTTTAATTGGGTTAAATCAACCAAGCTCATTTTAAATACTGGGCTCCCCCAAGGCTGCGTTTTATCACCAATCCTCTTCTCTGTGTACACCAACAACATCTTGTGTCACAGTGAAGGTATGGCACTTTTTAAATATGCTGACGACATTGCCTTAGTTGCACACATGGCTAACACTGACACCCCAACTCGCTACCAGGAGGTAGTAGACAACCTGGCCCAAACTTTTGTTGAGCTCTCCTTGGAACTCAACATCACAAAAACAAAGGAGCTATGCTGTGGGGGCCGAGACAAGGCATCACCTCTGTTCCAGCCAGTTAACATCCAGGGTCAGCTAGTGGAACAAGTACAGGTTTTTACTACTGGGCATAGAAATGGACACTTCCCTGTCCTTCTCACAACACACAGACACAACATACAAAAAAGCAGAACAACGTCTCCACCTTCTCAGGAAACTCGGAGCATTTCAGGTCAACAAGGACATTTTAACTTTGGTTCATTGAATCAGTTCTCACTTTCAATATCTCTTTCTGGTACAATCAACTCACCATCAAACACATAACAAAACTCACACGCATAGTGAATCAGGCTGCCAAAATAACTGGCTCCCCCCAACCCCCTCTATCTGAGCTGTACAGCCGTGCAGTGATCAGGAAAGCCAACCTGATCACTGAGGACCCCTCAACACCCATGTCCTGTAACCCTCGGGTAACAGACAATAAAGTCTTATCTATCTATCTATCTTATCTATCTATTCTACTAGTCTGGTTTACTCTGGTGTCGTCTAGTATAGTCTAGTCTAGTACTGGTAGTCGGGTGTAGTCAGGTCTTGTATATTATCGTGTGTTTTAGTGAAGTCTGGTCTAATATAGTCTGGTCTAGCATGGCATGGTCTCATCTAATGTAGTTGAGTCTGATCTGCTATGGTTCAGTCTGGTCTGGTTTGGTCTTGTTTAGTTGAGTCTAGTCTGATACTCGTCTGGCATCTCCGATCTCTGAACACAACCCCTAGACGCTGTTCATCAGCTTGCCTCTACCCCGTGCTCCAACATTTTCCTCCTAACCCTCACCAGAGAAGGCATCCTCACTAATTATTCTCCTGATTTACAGTCCGTTTGAAGGAATAAACGCCCAACTCAACTAAATTTTCTACATAGCTGCAGCTTATGGCTTTGAGTTCAGTAAAATCATGAACTCAATTTCAGATATACTTTTAGATTGGTAGGTAAATAATAAATTACTCTATTATTAACTATTTACCATATTATTTGTTTTTGGTTTTGACAGGGAATAATTATTATCTAGAAGTACCATTATTATATTAAGTACTTTGCTTATCAAAGAACAACGCAATCGCCCATATTCACATAATAAATGTGCATGCTATTGGCAATTATTTATGTGCAATCAACACAATATTTACAAATTTCTCCAAACCAATTCAATTCCGTATGAAGATTACCACACAGTGCTATTTGATGAGCCCAGGGACATCAATGACCTGACACATACTCACACGCACACATGCTATTAAATTCCTCCTGCTGTATTCCGTGGCATTTGTGATTTATCATTTATTTTACAGTGCAATTGCGCTTTTACTTTCTGCAGACGGCAGCGGAGCGATATTTCTGCTCTCCACCATTTGATTTGATTGTACCCAGAATGCAGCTTTGTTTACATGCATATCTGCACTCAGAATCTCATGCCGAAAGCAGTGGGCTCGTGCCCTGCACTTAGCAGCATAGTTGTTCATGAATAAACAATCAGCAGATTCAGCCCAGACGCAGACAGCTTTGCGATATCCCTGGACCCTTTATATCCACAAGCCCCTCGCTCTGGGCTCGTCTGACTAGGCTTTGTTTCAGGCCTAGAACCTTCCTGCTCCCCATCCCATGTCCTGTTCATTTAACCCGTCTCGATTACGCATGAGCTGAGCTATGACCGTCATTGACAGCCCTTCTCCTTCACCACAAGCAGCGGCACTTAAATGTACAAACTGCTACTGTTACTGTTGGGATCTGGAATGATTAAGAAGATTATGCATGTGTATATTGTTCTTTATTTTCTCTTCTTTGATCTAGTAGTAGTAAGCAGTATATGTAGTACTAATAGTAGAGGTAGACTGTGGTACTAGTACTAGCAGTAGTAGTAACTGTAAGAGTTATAATTGATAGAAGCAGCAGTAGATAGTTGGTGTGGTAGTAGTAATCGTGGTATATATCTAGGAATTTAAATGATGATGATGTAACTTATGCTTATTATCGGTTACCGTTGACTTTGCTTTTTGGCACCAGTTAAAAATGTGTGAATTATGCAACTTCAATCTGTCTGAGTTTCTCAGTAAAAATGGACAGGGGTGCTAACAATTGTAAGACATTAAATAGTAATGGCCTCACTGTTGTACAAAGCTCAGAACAGCCCGCACGCGTCTGCTCCGATCCCTAATATCTCTGCGGTGTAGGTGGTGTGTCGGTGTGTGGATCTCCTGTGGGCCTTATCAGCGAGCAGCGCTATCTGTGATGTTTTCCTGGTTCTCCCCGGGTCTGTTCTGAGCAGATTGCTATGTAAATCCCATTGACAAAGCATGTCAGTCCCTCTCAGATGAAAAGGCTTTTCTCGTCTCAACTCTATTTCACAGATTTGCGGTTTTCCCTCCAAAGCCCACCTTTTTATCTGATTGTGAGGGGGGGGCTCAGTGCATCCCCCAGACCCCCTAGGTTGGAGGAGCGGACAGAGTCTCGTTACGTCCACCTCCTGTTGAATCCACGCCTAGTTGCATCCGTGCCCTGAACATGTGCTCCCTGAGCTGTGCATGCATGAGACATCCCTTCAGCCCCTAAAGCCACTTTAAATCCCAACGTGTTGTAGCCTGAATGCGTCGTATTAGGCAGCCCGCCGCCTGTACTTCTCAACACAGACCCAACAAGACACATGTCAGTTGAAACGCTGTGCATACAGCACCTTCAAATATTCATCAATGTGAGATAGCACTCCCGCCACCCTCTCCGCCAAGATAACGATACATGTATGGTTGACCACACAGCGTGGAGTCTTTATTTATCCGGAGCGAGCGCTCCCCGTCGTGGCCTGTCCGCTCACTCGTCCCCCTCCTCCCATGTAGAGCGGGTGACGTGTGTGAAATGTTAACACAGGAGGTCTCTTCTCGAGTGCCTTCATGGACCAGCGATTAATTATGACGCTTGATTGCTCTTCAAGTGTTCACTTTGATAAGCAGTTGCCTTTAGAACATTTAGAACATTTTTCCTTTTTTCCAGAGCTGCCCTAACCTTGATTAATGAGCGCATATGCATGCAGCTAATTCCACCCCCCTCCCTATCCTCGCCTCCCTCATACACAATGGTGTTATGCCGCCACATCCCCACCACTCTCCTACTTCCCACTGTGCAATTAAAACCTAAATATAGCGCAACAAATTCTGTCAATTTGTGCAATTTTGTTTCAGTTTATGTATGTGTATGTTTTTTTTGCATTGTAGTTTCTTTTAAATGTGTGTTTCTGATTGTTCTTTTCAAATGTGTGTGTCTGATTGTTTTTCCTCTGTTTGTATGCTTTTCTTTCCAACTTTAGTTTCTATGGTATGTGTGTTTCTTTCCGACCGTTTCTCTCTGTACATGTACATTTCTTCCTGTTGATCCTCTCTAACATGTACGTCACGTCCTGTGGTTCTTCTCACCATGTCTCCCTGTTGTTCCTCTCTAATACGGACGCTTTCTTTCCTTTGAGATGTGCCTTCCATCCCCATCTCTAACAACCTCCTCCTCTTGTTTTCCTCCGGCCGTTCCAGAGATCATCTACAGCTGGGTGTTCAACAAGTTCCCGTCGTTCGTGGCGGAGGACAGCCGACGCTTCATCTCCCAGCAGACGGGGAACCTGTACATCTCCAAGGCCCAGCCGTCCGACGTGGGCAGCTACATCTGCCTGGTGAAGAACAGCGTCACCAACGCCCGGGTCCTCAGCCCCCCCACGCCCCTCACGCTCAAGACGGACGGTGAGTCACCGTAGCGGCGCTGTTAGCTCTGTTAGCTTAACCCAGTTAGTGTGTGGGTGTTAACCAGGGCTGCAGTCCGACTGGCGGTCGGATGCTAAATGTCGTTCCCTCTTTTCCCCGCTCCCTCTTTTGAGACCCGTTACAGGCCCAGGGGCTCTTCATTGAGCAGAGGCTCCCTGGTTCAAGAGAACTTAAGATGAACTTTATTAATCCTGGTTAAGACATGTGGTTTCCATGGCAACAGAATTACAGGAATGGAGAAAGATATAAAAACATTTTTTAAGAATATGCAAATCTCAAATCTACCAAACAAATGTCATCTACAGAAATAATATGAGTATAATCTAAATGTTAACATTATGACAGGCCCAGTTATTATAGGTGAATGGAGCATAGCTGTATCTTGTACCACTACTTAAATACATGCTGTGTTGACCCTTTACCGTGTCACAAATTTGTATCATTGTTTGTTTTAATGTAATTTTAAATGATCGCTGAATCAATGCTGTAGTGAAGGTCTGTGTTTATGCTGGCATGCTTTTTAACCCTTTAGTTGTTGAAACAGCGAAGACAACGGGGTATTTTTAGCAATCATGATGAAAAAGTAATGAATAGAATTAATAATGTCATTGACTTCTTCTTGAACGGGTCTCTCTTCTCAGTGCTCCTGTGCTCTAAACCAAACAGATACCAGAGAGATTTGTCACACTCAGTGTGGGCAGCCATTTTGTTTTCACCCATGGCGTACTTCAGGAAAAAAACTAGACATCAGGGAAATCATTCTCCGGCATACAATTAACTGAATCAATGGCCCTTGCTGTGGATGGGTTTCCCGCCCTTTTTCCTTTTGCTAGCCTCCTTGGAACCTCGCCAGAGAACGGTTCGCCCCAATTCGGCCGCAGGTTTTTTCACTTAAAAAACCCTTTCATCACACAGAGGCACATTCATCACCCCGCATGCCTATCATCATCCCTGACGTCGTAACAAACCAATGACAGGGCTCCCTCGATTGCAGGGAGGGCTGTGTGCACCGGGTTACCCTAAATATTGCAACAAGCAAAAGCAAACCTTCTCAGAATTGCCTGTTCAAGAATTAAATCTCTTCCGGACGGGATCCTCCTCTCGCCGCCATACATTTGCATAACCTTGTTGTGTGAAGCGGTCCTCAGAGGGAAGCTGATAATGGGAAGGCATTATTCTGCCCGATCAGTTTTCTCTGCTCATTAGCCCTGACGGGTGATGAGACTTTTGATGATTGCGGTCACTCTCCGACTCCCGACGTAAACGCTCCACAATCATTCTCAAAAGGCCCTCCTCAGAAAAACCCCAGGTAGCAAGAAAATAAGTCAATTTGTGCTTTGGGATCGCGACATGCGGTTACGAGTATTGCATTAGCATAGCTGGAACTGAAACAGGTCTCTCTCCCATGCCCCGAGCCAAACCGCAGCATAATGAAATGCTCACAGCTGTGTGCCCGCCACAAAGGACGGGGGGGATTGGCAGCTCTTTGTCCTCCAAAGCTCACGGACGCCAAGCTACATTTAACATGGGGGGGGGGGGGATTTGCGTGGTGTTTGGGGTCGAAAATTGCGCCGGCACATCTCACCGACAGACTGCACAATGGCTTTTTTGATGTGCGTCCCTCTCAGAGTTAGTGGAGTCAGAGCCATCAGACCCAGTAATCTCTGGCCCAGTAAAAGTGACTGATGGGGATCGCTGGATTGGCAGCTAGAGCGAGCCGGCACGTTCTGAGCTCGCTCGCCCGGCTTCACGTAATCAAAGCAAGCATCTGGCTGCCATTATGAGCTGCTTGAAGCCATTGATCTTTACTTAGCGGCCTAGATGGCATTGAACTGGGAAGGTTCACAGGCCCACTCTGGCCTGGTGGTACACTCACGATACATAGATGCACTTCATCGAGTGAATGCACTAATTATTGCGATGACTGACTGGGCATTTGCGAGTTTGATCAGCAGTAAAGGAAGTGGAATGATGAGTACCATTATACTGATTATATACCCATGTGAGACTCTCCGTATTGATCGACTGCTGTGTTTGTTCAGTTGCTCACCAACCTGTCTGTGAATGTGGTGTTTTGCTCTGTGGAAAAAACAAATCCAAAGAAAACTTTAAACTCAAAACTTTGAGCCTCATCCCATCTTTCGTTGTCTTTGCCTGCTTCTGTCACCACAGCTGTTGTGTATTACCTAGTATTACTTTTGTCGCATGGCAGTGTAGCATAATAAAGCCTTGAATGCGAGATCGCTCCCTTACTGCTGGTTTATAGAGGTAATATCCTTAATTGTATATTATGAAAGGGATAATATATAGAACGCCAGACATTATTGGGAAAATAAGCCGCAACAGGGTGAACCGGACACTGACGCGAAGCAGAGGTGTCTTGCTTCACCCTGAAGGGGCTTATTTTCGATAATTACCGGCGACGTTCTATACATTATCCCGCTTATTACACGGCCACTTGCCAAAACGAAAAAAATACTATTAAATACTATATAATTTATTTGTTACCAGCATTCGTAGTGTTGATCAGCAGAGAAATAGTCCGCCAAAGACGTTGACGTCGCTTAGCAACCGAGTACGCTGTGGTTGATAAGTTACCGGACTACTTGCGGAGTGATTCAAAAGACGGCAAAAAATCCTTGACCGCCGGAAATCAGGAAGGCCCATGCAAAGGAACGGAGCATTCCACAGCAATGAGAAGAGCCGTGTAATAAATGTAATGTTGCCATGATAATATATAATATATAATGTATATAATATGATATGACATATATCACATGATATGTTTGTATAGATGGATGGATACATGGATACGTATAGGCACATGTTAGTGAATGCTTTGCAGTAGCATTGTTTGTATGGCTCACGTAGACATGTGATCAGTTCCAGTCCCGTGCTTCTCCGGAACATGGCCGTTCTTTAGTTCCATTCCCGAGGTATCATTCAGGAGCAAAACATTGGCAAGCATTCGAGTGATCTTCATTCCTCTCTGGGCTTCCATTACACACAGTCGTTTGATTGCCAGTTAGTGTGCGAGAGTTTGAGCACCTTTTTTCCTTCTAATTTGAAATTAATTTACAGTGATTAAGGAAGTACAATACTCTGCCACGGGGTGAAATGCATGATGGGTAGTTTCCCCATCCCCCCCTTCCCCACAGCGCTCTGATGTTAAAATGACTGCCAGATTATTTAGCATGCAAAGAAGCAGAAAAGACAGACACGTGTCTGCATCGACCCTTGTTATCTACCATACCGCTCGACAGACTTCACAACATAGTCGCCCCCATGCCAACGCATTAATTTCTGAAACTTCAAATGTTTATCCAATAACGCCTACTTCTTTGCTATATTTTTTCTTTGGTCTGTGATTGTCTTGTTATTTTGGGCACAGCCCCGTGCCGAGGTAAACTTACGAAAGGAAGACTTGAACTTGTCACAGCGATGGCAGCGAGGTGGAACGTGACGAGATGCTTTGACATTCGTTAAATTGCTGCCGTTGTGGAGAGGCACTGGATCACACCTTCGGAAAAGCCATCCGTGTTGAGATTAATCTAGCGCTTAACAAAGTTTTTAATACATGTATTTTATGGACTAAAAGCTTCATATTATTATGATCGGATTTCCCCCGACCCCCTCCAAACGCGTTGCATAAAGAAGTGATTCACAGGAATTGTAAAAAAACTATAATAATGCTAATAAAAAAAGTGTCGAACTGAACAATTGATCATTTTTATGCGATAAATAATCGAATGGAGAACATAAAGCCGTTAACGTAGGGTGGATGAACCCTTTTTTCCTCGGTTCTGACGAGCCCATCCGTAACACCGACTGAACAGCGTATTGAATATACCATGAGGCCAATGAAATACCGCAGATTCCTTCCATCCCGAGAGCTGCGTTGGACCCATAAATAGTAAAACAAGTATAGGACTTTGAAATTGAAAAGTTCTCGCGACAAATATCATAAAAAGTCATTTTTTTCCCCTCCATATAATGTGGTCCTGCAATTTGAAAAATCTATTATTTCCCCCGTGATCTGAATACATCACGTGAGACGCGGCCAGGTATGCAGGATGTGGAATTATGTTTCCCTGAAATGGCACGGCTGTAATTTTTCTCAATGTACAGGAACAGCTCATGGAGTACAGCGTGTTAGAAAGCGCCTGTTGTCGCTGATGGGGAAGGTCCTTAACGCGCTGAGCCCAGAGACCGCTCGCGGGCCGCGCGTATGCGTCTTTTAAATGCCTGCGTGTAGAGCTACACACAGCCCCACACACACACACACACACACACACACACACACACACACACACACACACACACACACACACACACACACACACACACACACCCATGAAATATTCATGACGTTTCCCAATAACGTTTTTCAATAAGACAGATAATGGTAATTAGAGCCCAGATGAGAGTGTTTTCCTTTTGTTATTGCAACTCTGCCCAATGCCATCTGACATATCTTCCAAGCAAATGGATACAGATGGGACCTGTACCGCAGCGACCGACCCTGGGACGAACAGGAGGTCGTCCACCGATATTTCTACCGGGAGAGTGCGGTGCTCCTAACGCCGATCACCACGGCGATGGCAGCTGGTCCCACTCACGTCCTAGCAGGGAGGGGATGTTCAGTAACGCAAGCATTCTCTCTCTCTCTCTCTCTCTCTCTCTCTCTCTCTCTCTCTCTCTCTCTCTCTCTCTCTCTCTCTCTCTCTGAGGATGTGTATCCAACTCTATGGATGACCGGGCGTATTTCATCATGCCAGCTCGTCCTGGGGAAGTGCATGAGCTTCAGGCGTTCTCAATCGATGAAATACATTTTTTTTTTATGGTCTCACATAAAGATTAGCTCTGACGATGGTGGCTGCGTTGGTGGAATATATTTCTGCTTACTTTTAAATATTTTAATCAAAAGAAGTGGCAATGCTGTAACCCTTTTTCATTCATCAATAGTTAATTCCTCACTGGTGTGTTGTGTTTCCTTTAAACAAATAACACTGTGGATGAAATCTGAACTCAATGGGGACAAAGCGGTGACCAGCACAGGGCAATTAGACGTCACCAAATGTTCTCAGAAACCTGGTTGTCCATGGCAACTGTTTCCGTCGAGCCATGGGAGTCCATTATGAATTCTATGTGTGTCTGAAAGTTAACATGTCTTCCTTCTTCCCCCCATCTCTCTCTCTCTCTCTCTCTCTCTCTCTCTCTCTCTCTCTCTCTCTCTCTCCCTCTCCCCCAGGGGTCATGGGCGAGTACGAGCCTAAGATTGAGGTGCACTTCCCCCCGTCCGTCCTAGCTGCCAAGGGGCTCACCGTCAGGCTTGAGTGCTTTGCTCTGGGGAAGTAAGTCAGCCGGGAATTCAACCATTTCACATCGGGGGCTCGGGGCGTGAGGGTGGATTCTTTTAGCAATCAAATAACGGAAAATAAAACGGGCCGACATATTGAGAGTGGTCCCGCTGCTGTGAACGTGGGCGTGGACTACTTCCGCCATTACCTGACACGGAGGAAACGACGGGGCCTTTAGGTGGTGGCTCTGGGCGGGGATGCTAAGTGGCCGTGGAGAGTGAAGCATCATCGCCTCTCTCGTCTGTCTGACATGTTATTGCGTAGAGAACAGCACCAAAGAAAGGAATCTGGCCCCCCGGGCGGCCAGAGTGCTGCTATAATTGAGGGGCCCCTCTAATGTTCCAGTGTTTTCCCCCTGCCTCCGACTATCTGTTATGGCAGCGGAGAGCCAAGGTTATGTCTACGAAGAGAGAGCGGCTGGTAGCACTGGGACTGCCAGGAGCGGCGGGGGGGGGCGGGGGGGCGTGGGACGGGGGGGGGGGGGGAACGGTTGTTCTTTAGAGTCGGTGCAGCTCAAAGTCCTGGCTAGCTCCTTCTGCAAGCTGCGGCTGGCTCGTACCGTGGGGGCCTTGAGTTAAGTTAATGTGAAGATGGGGCTGAATGGTGTTTGTGGCAGATTGGAAATGTGAGTGTCGCAGCAGAAAGTAGAGGAAAGTAATATCATTGAAAAGAGATTTGAAAATATTTTAAATAAGAATAAAACACAATCAAATATACCGCATAAACAACATAGTTCTTTTAACAATTGGAATAATGAAAACATGAATGTAAGCCATTATGAACAGTTGATGCTACATTATTGAGACTGTATATTATAATCATTTCAGCTACAATCACAACAGCTCAGCTGAATATGAAAATAATTTGAATATTAAGAATTGAGATAATAATTAACTTCAGTTGTACAGCATTGTTTAAGAAGTGCCTCAAACGGCAAACAATTAATAAACTAACAGATCTACTTCAGCGCTCAAATAGCAAAAGGAAATGCATGACGGCGGTCAGGCCACGATAACACACATTGTGTTTGTTTTGCCACAAAGCCAACTCTTGTTTTGCGTCTCAAGGAATGATTTTGTTTATAATTATTAGTGCTGAATTATGCATTAGTGATGAAGCGCAAACATTAATCTGTTTAGCATGTACTCATGGGCTACACTAGCCGCCAAGCAAAAAAACAATTCATTATCTTTATAATGCCCATTAGCCGCCCACTTTCTTAAACACACAGACGTAGCTCCTGGCATGTGCGTTGCCTTGCTGTCAAACTATGGCACAGTCGTTGAATTGGATTGGATTAAGAGGCTGACACCCACCCCCGTTGGGTTTTCATTGTGCTTATGGGCTATGCGTCAGGCTGTGATTTTGCCTTATATAGCCTGAACCTCAAATGAAAGATTCATCCTCGTGGTCCATTATGAAATGCCAGTCTTTATCCAGCACAGGAGATGAAGTCAAAATTAGCTTTTGTCCCGCCTTCGCTCGCAGTGCGCGGCCGGCGAGGCTCGGCATCACACGTGGGTTTGTTTGTGTGTGTGTGTGTGTTTGAATGCCAAGTCCCTCTAATGTGATTGGCTGCGATGTTTACCAGCCGGCGGTGTTCTCCAGGAGCAGGTAGAGGACACAGAGGTCTACCTGATGAGTGAAGGCTGCCCTCCACTCACGCTGCCCCCCTCGAATAAACTCACATAATCACAGAGAGATGGAAAGATGGATGGATAGAAAGACAGACAGATAGATAGATAGAAGGATAGATAGACGGATAGATAGACAGACAGACAGACCGATGGTGGTAGGGAGAGATGGATATATAAAGATGGAGGGATTCATGGATGGATAGATAGAAAGACAGAGAGGGAGAGAGTGATGGTGAGAGGGAGATATGGATAAAAGATAGATCAACATTTATACATTTGAGCTCGATAGGGAGAGATGGATGCATGTATGGATAGATCATTTTGATTGAATTTCATAAAAACCTTGAATTTGCTGATCTAGCTTATATATTGTATCTCTCTGTATCTCTCTGTATCTCTCTCTCTCTCTCTCTCTCTCTCTCTCTCTCTGTATCTCTCTCTCTCTCTCTCTCTCTCTCTCTCTGCGCTATTCTTCCACCGCCAGAAAAGCACTTATCACCTAATTATGCACAACAACGCTCTTTTACACCTGCAATTAAAAGGCGTCCTTGATGTTCAGAGGGAGCAGAGAACACACCACGTCCAGCTGAAAAAGCTCTCACTCCCCCCTACCCCCCGATGTCCTTCAGCTAGTCCACGGCCCACTCTATCTAACATAGAAGTATATAAATAAATAGTTAATGGAGCATATGCTGTCCCTAATGTCTACCTCCGCCCTCTGTAATGTATTATTTATTTTGATGATTTTACACTACTTTATGTATATGTATTGGGATTCATTAGGAATATCTGGTCATATATGGTGCAGGCTTTTAATCAAACATGTAGCGACATATGAGGAGAAATCACGATGCATGTTAAAAATCTGCACTACAATGATGACAACCAGATGTTATCAAAGCCTATAGGTATCTATTATATAATGTGTTTAGTGTAGCTCTCGGTATCTGTTATATTTCGTCTTTAGTGTAGCTCTCTGTATCTATTATATGATGTCTTTAGTGAGGCTCTCTGTATCTATTGATTTTCGTCTTTCGTGTAGCTCTTGGTATCTATTATATGATGTCTTTAGTGTCACTATCGGTATCTATTGTATGATGTCTTTAGTGTAGCTCTCGCTATCTGTTGTATGATGTCTTTAGTGTAGCTCTCTGTATCTATTGTATGATGTCTTTAGTGTAGCTCTCTGTATCTATTATATGATGTCTTTAGTGTAGCTCTCTGTATCTATTGTATGATGTCTTTAGTGTTACTATCGGTGTAAACTGTATGATGTCTTAAGCGTACCTTTCTGTATCCATCGTACGACGAGGCTGTAACCTTCATGAGTTACAAGTCACGTTGAACTGAGACCGTCTGCTTAAAGCGTGAGCGTGAGAGCGTGAATATGCAATGAACATATACGCAATGTTAAAATATTACGTCAGCAAAAGTACAAAGTAAAGCGTACCTGAAACAGCTTTGAACAGGGATGGAGCCGGCAGCTCTCGGGTGCCAAGACAGACATAGAGGTTGTGTTTAATTCACAATCGTGATCAGAATACAACGGCCGGGGGCCTCGGTGTGGCGGCCGCGTGCCCATCAACGTCCTTGTGAATTTTGAGCAGCTGAAGGAGGAGATGTGGCGCCTCCATCCATCCGGGCCTCTGTGATTGATGGGCGCCACGGACGGTGTTTCTGCAGCCGCACGTTTTCATCTCTCACAGACCTGTCAGAAGTGGCTATGATACAAGAGCTGTCCTGATAAACCACAGAGAGACACGCTCCTTCATGGCACGCAAGGCCATCTATCACATCTACCCCCCCCCCCCCCCCCCCCCCCCCCCCCCCTTTTGGAAAACTGACGGATGACATTCCTCAGACCCTAATCATGACGGATCTCCCTGGGATACCGTAGTCACACGGGGTTCTGAATATTGAATATTTTCTCTAAAAAACCTCTGGATCGTATTCGGAGCGGGGGCTCATTCGGTCAGGAGCACCTTTTGTGTTTGAGGACCCTGCTCTATCCCCCCGAGGGGGATTATTGATTGGCCCTTTCAAAATCTGCCCATTTTTGTCATCACCCGTGGGAGAGTCCACCTTGGAGGGATGGATCAATCTACCGGTCCGACACAATGGACCGTACCAACTGGTTGGCTGATCTATCCATCATGCATCTGGTCTGACACTCCCTGTTGTGATGTCATTATCGGGGCATATTTTTACATGGCTTGTGATTGCCAATCAACATCACAGCTTGTGGTCCAGACATGGTCTGGACCTGGTTCTAGGTCTGGATTTGATTCAAGAAAGTTACTTCTTGTGTTTATTGGCTTTCTACTCGGTATTGAACATGAGGATAACCACTTACAGGAAGAATATGCTTTTTCTCTCACCGGGTAGAATGTTCTAGATGTTTATTAAAAGCGGCTCTCTGTCTTATGTGTGTAATTATCTTCACACATCGCCTTGCCGCCATGAAATTAACTATTTAGACCAAAGTAAATATCTTAAGATGTATTTCTCTTTGTCATTCCAGTAGTAGCATCATCTCAGAGGGCTGAACCCTTTTATATGATTCATAGGAAACAAAAGTATTAACGCCAAGTTATCATCAGTATTCTTCCCATCTTCGAGCGTAGACGTGAACTTCCAAGCGAAATGATGAGAATGAAACACGCCGCACAGTAGTACACACAGTGGTACACACAGTATTACACAAACAGTAGACACTGGTACAGTAACACAGAGCAGAAAATGACTACAATTCAAACTGTGTGAGGGTATACATTTACTTTGACCATATCTGTGTAATCATGCTGTCCTCTCCATCGATTTTCCTCTATTCTCCCTTTACCCTCCGTCCCTCGCCTTCACTTTCTCTCCGACCTTCTTACCTTTCCTCCACCCTTTCCCGTCTTACTCTCCCTGTCCCTCCCTGTCTCCCATTCTCTTCATCTCCTCCTTCCCCCACACCCGTCCCCATCCATCGACACCCCTCTCCTCCCGCCTCTCCCCCACCCTCTCCCTATCCAAATCCACCTGCTCTCCAACTCTTACTTCCACCCTCCTATCTACTCTACCTCACTCACTCCCTACGCTCCCTCACCCTCTCCACCACCCTTTTCCCCCACTCTCTCCTCTGCCCCCCCCCCCTCCCCTCACACTCTCCACCACCCTTTCCCCACTCACTCCTCCGACCACCCCCCACCCTCTACCTTCCCTTGCTCTCTCCCTCCCCACACACCTGCTCTCTCCCCCACCCTCTTCCGCCTCCCTCTCCTCCACCTCTCTCCTCCGCCCAGCCCCGTGCCCACCATCACCTGGAGGAAGATCAACGGAAACATCCCCAAGAAGGCGCGCCTGCGCAAGTCCCAGGCAGTCCTGGAGATCCCCAGCGCCCAGCTGGAAGACTCGGGGACCTACGAGTGCAAAGCGGAGAACCCCCGGGGAGGCACGGCCTTCAAGGGCCACCTCCAGGTCTACAGTAAGTCCGGGAGTGAATGGAGACCGCCCACGTGACCCCACATCACTGTGTCCATCATCCTGACACCTTAAGTGTCGGGGAGAGGTGGACGTTCAGCTAAGCATTGTCTAGTAGTCTGAGGACATTAGGTCGGTGGAGAGGTATAGAGAGGTGGTGCAAGGGATTATGTGACACCAATGTGACCAATTGCACATCTGCAAGCTCAAATGTTAATTTTTTGCTTTGCATTTGGATGAGCTAACAGACAATAACATGGTCTTGTTATAGAGTTGGTGTTGGCCTTCACTTGATATTTCGTCCTCTCTGGTGATTTCATACATTGCCATATCTTTTGGTCAATTAGATTGACCAAAAGAGGTTGATGGAATCGTTCGAATCACACAACTGCACAACCTCTGTAAACCTAATGAGCAGGGAGGTGGTCAATGGACGGTAACACGCTGTTGTTTCTGGAACCTCTCTTTGAGTAGGAAACTAGGACTGCTTGTGTGGACGTACCCAAGCAGTGAGGGGGCACTGTGTATGTAGCAATCAGTGGTTGAACACGAGTGGTCATTACAGGGCAGCTGCAATGACCAAATATGGTACCTTCTTTTTTTTTTTTTGTCCCTTAGTCCCCAACTAGTCCCTTGAGGTAACTCAGAGCTAACTAATCTCAAAATCTCTTTTTCAACATTCAAATAGGCATTGTTCACGGTGGTTCTGAGAAATAGTTGAGATTAAAGGGGCTCATCAAGTATGTCCATTGTTATATGTTGTTTGTTGTATTCAATCGATAGTTTTCGTTATTTTAACTTTTTTTATCCAATTTCTTCCATGATTTGTGTTTCCTTTTTTAGTCTGCTTTGTTTGAACTCTGCCAACAAAGGAATCAGTGTTGGTTGCTTTGAAGTCACATAGTTTGAAAAAAAATGCTAAAACATAAACATAATAGCGGAACAATCGGACCCAGACGGGTCCAAACCGGTCCTTCATAGAGGCTCGTCTGCATTACAGTCACATCTATAATAAGGAATATATGTAACAAAAGTGTCCCCACAGAAGCACTTAGAGGCAGTGGTGTGCTTTGATATCCCTTTAATAAGATCTTGTTAGAGCTCCACGCTCTGGAAACCCCGCCGACGGACACGAGCGCCGTCTAGACAGGTTGCAGGACGTGGTGAGGCGGAGTGTCTGAAGTTTAGCCCCTACTTTATGCGATGTTGATGTATAAATTGTCTCTCCTCGCCTCGCAACACATCCTGTCGTCAGTGTCATTGTGTGAGTATGCAAATGACGGCGGAGTGTTTGGCTTTCACCTGCGGTGTCAAATCAGCAAACAGTCACCGTGAACTGATCATTACCATTCAGATTGTGAGCGCTCTGATGTTATGCCAGATGAACTGTAAGGGAGGGTATCTACATGATTGTTCTTATGCTGAAGTATTAGGTGAGGGGAGGGGAGGTGAAACGTGGTACGGTGAGACAAGGTGAGGGGTGATGAGTGAGGTAAGAGAGGATGAGTGGAGGTGAGGGTGAGTTGTCTACCTGTTGGTGTTGTCACAATGCTAACTTTGACACAGTACCTTAGGAAATATCCATATCCGATACTATTTTTGATACCACAGGGGAAAATTCATTCAACATTGAGGGCATACAATTTTGGATAAATATAAAAAGGCCATAGTGTGATTACGAGGTACGACAACAGAATGACTGTAGTGAAGTGACGGATTGCTGGAGAGAGACAGCACTCAGAGTGAGTGAGAGGAGGGCTATGTGGGCACCGTAGCGCTATAGTGTGTGTCTGTCAACGCTGTCTGAGAGAAGAGAGAGCGAGAAAGCACTGCTGGTACAAGTGTATCGATACTGGGGAGAGTAAGTATTGACACCGTGTCAAATATTCAGTATCGACAGCAAAAAACAAATCGATATATTTGACCATACTACTATCCTTCAGCAAGAAGGAAGGAAAAAGCAGTGTCCTAACCCCTACCTGCTCAGTGTTTGAGTAGAAATTCGGTAAGGCTGTTGAAACTATTTGTAGTAAAAAATACATAGGATGTTACCATCGTGTGCATGCGTGTGTGTGTGTGTGTGTGTGTGTGTGTGTGTGTGTGTGTGTGTGCGCGCGAGTATAATCACCAGCAAGATACACCAGCCGACGATGAATGAATATATATATGAGGCAGAAGCGTACGCTACGCAATAAACACGGCATTGGTCCAATCGGCGTTTAACACGAGACACGGAACGCAAAAGTTGTGTTACAGGCTCAGGCTAGGATAGGAAAGGCAGTCAGTGAGGCTCACGCTTGCACCACTTTACCTTACCCTCTGGCTGCTGCCTGCATATGGGCTCCTACACTCTGGGTCCCCACAGCCCCGTTGGCTAGGGGCCGCGCGGCTCCATGATTACGGTGAAGGCAGGTCAAACTACCCGCCGACCTGGCCAAATGAGATCCAGTGGGGGGGGGTGCTGCGGGTCAGGGTGGGTGTGACGTGGGGTGATGGGGAAGCAATGGGAGACGCCGGGCAGCAGGGGCCTTGGGACACTGTCCTACAGGGGGGCAGGGCCACTTAATTATCTCCCACACCTGGACATGCTGCACAGTGGCCCCAGAGTCACACACAGTGTGTGTGTGTGTGTGTGTGTGTGTGTGTGTGTGTGTGTGTGTGTGTGTGTGTGTGTGTGTGTGTGTGTGTGTGTGTGTGTGTGTGTGTGTGTGTGTGTGTGTGTGTGTGGGGGGGGGGGGGGTGCACCTGTATTCATGAATTTGTGTGTGTGTGTGTGCACTTGTGAGCATGGGTTAGTGTGTGCGTTAATATATTTGTATGCGTCATGTGTTTGTGATTCTGTGTCCGTGTATTTGCAGAAATTTGCGGTTATGAGGTTATGTGTCTGTGCGTGCGTGTGTGTGTGTGTGTGGTTGTGCGTGTGTGTCCTTGCATGTATTGTTTTGTATGTATGTTTATGTATGTCTAAGTGCGTTGAGGGTGTGTCGTTTGTATATGTATGTGCATGTGTTTTTCTGAATGTGTGTGTGTGTGTGTGTGTGTGTGTAGCATGCAAGGCACTCCAGCAACCAAGGTAGTTTATGACCACGGGCAAAGACAGTGGAGCATGGTGTGGAATAGAGGTTACTCATATCACCCATGTATTAGTTGATAGCCAGCGCCATGGTTACCACACACACACACACACACACACACACACACACACACACACACACACACACACACACACACACACACACACTATTATTATTCTCTACCCTCTTCGAAAATCTTCCATGAACACACACTTTTTTTTATTCCTTGGTTTTTGCGATTTCAAGGTAGCTCTGGATTTAACCTGAGATTTCTCTACACTGCTGCAGACTGGGCGCAATTAACCTACATCCATGTAGCCTTACAGTTAATGCTGCATGACAGAATAAATTTCTGAGCACGTTTCAAACACAAATTTGTGGGATATTGTGAACTCAACTGTTCTGAACACATACAGTAGGTCTATTCAATTAATTAGACTGTACTCAACTAAACAGAACATGTGACAGAAGTGAACTATTGTACTGACAACACATTTCCAGACAGTTGGATTTGGTTTCTAAACTAGTGGAGCTAGATAGAGGATCCCCAACATACTACCCCTCAAAGCACTGGCCTCTGAGTGGCAGTGGTTCTGAGGAAGCCTAATTCCTCCACGACCCAGTGACTCATGTGTTCCCTCGGTATTCTCAAGGATATCTCTTTCAACTCTCGCCCTCACCCCCCCCCCCCCCAGCCCTTCCACAGTGGAGCCGGCTGATTAATGACACCCAGTTGGACAGTGGGGAGACGCTCCACTGGGAGTGCAGGGCAGCAGGCCGGCCCAGACCCACCTACCGCTGGCTGCTCAATGGATCACCCCTGATGATCCAGGTACCCACTCTCCATCCTTCTGTCTAAGTGTCTCTCCTCCCCCAACTCTCCCCTCCGCCCACCGCCGCCCTACTGGACGCTACTCCACTCTCAACCCGTCCTCAGCTCCAACCTACTCCACCCTCCACACTCCTCTCATCCCCGCCTCTCCTCCTCCTGTCATATACTCTCTCCTCCCATCTCCTCTACTCTTTGCTCCAGCCACTGCTCTCCTCCCTTCCTCGCATCAAACCTCTGCCCCACCCTCAGTCTCCTCCCCTCTCTCCCTACTCTCTCCCCTCTCCCCCACTCTCTCCTCCCCTTCTCTGCTCCACTCACTCCCCTGCTCTGCTCCTCCTCTCCTGCACCCTCTCCCCCACTCTCCTGCCGTCCTCTCCTCCTCCCCCTCCCTACCCACCTACACTCCTGTACTCTCCTAACCTCTCCTCCATCTCTCCACATCATCCACGCTCTCCCCCATCCACGTCCACTCTCTCCCCCACTCTCTCCCCTACTCTCCCCCACTATATCCACATCCAGTACTCTCTTCTCCCACTCGTCTCCATTCTCTTCCAGCCCCAGCTCCACCACCCCCTCCCACCCACCCGCCCACCCTCCCCTGTTCCCCCGACTCTCTCTCCCCACTCTCCGCCACTCTCCCCTCTCTCTCTGCCCCACTCTCTTCTCCCCCCTCTCCCCTCCTCTCCCTTGTGTCTACTTGTGAGTTACTATTGCCAAAGCTTGGAAGAACAGATCTGATGGCTGCCGGGCGTCTTCTGCTTCATGTGTGTCCACACGTGTGCTGGCCTCAGCTTGGACACGTATCTTTCAAAGATTTCAATCGTTACTTTATTCATGAAAATAGACTATGGTGGGGTGTACATTTTGTACACTTCGGTTTTTGATTTACACATCTGATCGATTGAAATCCGAATGATAGTAGTACAATTTAATATTCCAGTACCACTACATGCTTCTTCGCTTCCTGTAATGCTACATTTCCACAAATTAATAAACCCACATTTCTTCTCTTAATTTGCAATGTAAGTATGGCAAAGTAAAACGCTAAGGGCGGTCATGCTAAACACCAAGTATGGTGAATCTAAAGGCTACTTATGGTCAGGCTTAATGTTAAATGCTAAATATGGTCATGGTAACGCTTAATAATAAGAGCGGTCATGCTAAATGCTACATTTGAGGTGGTATTCTTGCAGGACCGAGTGGAAGTGGTCAACGGAGAGCTGAGCGTCCGCAACGTCATGCAGTCGGACTCCGGGATGTACACCTGCGTCGCCGAAAACAAGTACGGAACCGTCTACTCCAACGCAGAGCTCAGGGTTTTAGGTAAATATCCCCTCAGTGTTGTCTCTTTGTTGTTATCCAACGCCAGATCCCGACTTTGGGAAGGTTTCTTTGTGGCTCGTGCCGATGCGTGCCGACGCGGCGGATGAAGGAGGCAGACAATGGGTTATGTTTTCACAAACAAATTACCCTTTGTCTCCGTCTGCAACTCTTCACTTTGTCTCCCGATGGGAGATAATGAACAAAGAAGCCGAGGCGGAGCGCAGCGCGGACGAGGAGAGGAATTGAAATGCGAGCGGAGCGCACGCTCAACTGCAAGATTCGCTGATTGCCAATCAGCGGTGCTCACATTTCCATCAGGCCGTGGCGCGGCAGTGGCGGGCATGAATAAAAGAAGGGCCCTTGTGGTGGCACTGAGCCGGGCGGGTTGGTGGCTGCACGCGTCGGGCGCGGAGGGGAGCCCAGAGAATGAGCACTTCTGACATAGGGGGAGAGGATGGGGACAGGAGAGGCGATGGAGGAGACGCGTTAGCTGCTATCAGTGCTTTGGAGAAGGACAGTAATGGGTGGCTTCGTTTGGAGTGAACGAGCGTCCGCTCGTGTTTACCGATCTCCTTAAAAACAAAGAATGTGTACAAAAGTTACATTTTGAAGGGTCATTTAAAGACAAATACCGACGCTGAACGCTTCAGGGCTTGCTTACAACGGTGATTATGCGTGGCAATTTTAGGGGAGGCGTCCTGGTTCATCACGACCCTGATGAATTACCTTGCATAAATGTGTTTGTGAAATCATTTTGTGTGCGTGGGCTTGCATATCCCTGTGTAGAAGAATCCATCTGCGTTCCGAAAGGCAGCGCAACGAGTCCCATATTTTCTTTTCTTGTTTCTTGTTCGGTGCCAACTCAATGTTCAGCCTCAAGGCCCTTCTGAAGGGCAGGCGCTCGGGCCCCGGCCGGCCCCCTTCGCGGGGCCCTTTATGGTTGATGGACTATTTTCTCCCTGTCACCTTCGATACGGGGCCGCCCCGCGTGACAAGCGGCCCCGTGTCCTCCCCACCTGGAGCCAGGCCCGATGACCTGTCGCTCTGCGCTGGCCTTTCAGGCAGCGGCCACCCCCGTCACATGAGAGAAGGTCACCAACAACATCACTCAAAGGTCAAACTCTTTTTTTGGGGGGCTAATTGACAAAAACACAGTGATTTGAATTTTAAATATATTTTTTAGCTTGTAAAACCACACAAAACAAACCCTTTACACGATGCATCCCCTCCTAGGAACAAATGTTCTTTTAAACAGCGTAAATGGACCTTGATATTGTGCTTCATGCAGTCCCGATTTCACCCCGCCATCTGGTTTTACTGTTTGCTCAGGAAGGACACTCTTAGTTCACCATTCAAACTTCCACATGACAAACTAGAGGTTGTCCAAATATGATTACCATCGCTAAGGCTGACACTTAACGTCACTTCAATGAGAAAAGCGGTTGAGACAGATTCTTTATTAATAATACATGTACATTTTTATTTGCATATTTATCATACTACCTTGAGAAGTGAGAAGAGGGTTTGACTCTCTGCCAGGAGGCGCAAAAGCATTAGCACTGCTATCCCTCCTGTAGCATTAGCATGTAGCATTTGCAGCATTGGCGGTCGGAGGCAGGGAGGTATCAGGGCATGCTAATGAGCATCCTTGAGCCCTCGTCCCTCCTCTTGCATCAGCATGTAGCATTAGCACCGTCGGCCTGAGCAGTCGAGAAGTAGCCTTAGTCCCTCCTGTAGCATTAGCACTGTGAGTGCACGGGAGGCAGCCCTGGTCTCTTCCTGTAGTTTTAGCATGTAGCCTTTGCACCAGTGGCGGTCGGCGGCAGGGAGGAATCAGAGCATGCTAATGAGGTTTATCGAAGGCGACATGCCGGGTGAGTCCGTGGCCCCGCCTGGGACGACAGTCAGGCCGGTGATATCTAGTCGCTGTGATGAATGCTCCACTAACAGCAGGCACCCCCTCCCCCCCCCCCCACCACCCCCAGGCCTCCTCTTCCCACTGACCTGGCTCCCCTTTGAGATGTCTACCAGCAAACACTATCAGCACAGATTACACAGCTAATACCGGCCCGCAGACGAGTGAGCACTCACAGCTATGACGGGCTGCCAGTGCCCCACCCCACCCCCCCCCTTGCCAGCCTCTCTACGGCGGTGGTCTGTCCTCAGAAGTGGTGCCTCTCAACTGGGGACAGGCAGGAGAGGCAATAAGGGGGCCGCTCTGTCACAGCGCCGCAGGCAGAGGCTTAGTATTTTGATTAAAACAAACACACACACACACACACACTGGGGGCTGGCGGTACCGCGGGGACACTGGTGCGTCTGGGGGGGGGGGGGGGATTCGCTTTGCTCAGGGGCACGCGGGTCACTGGGAAGAGGGCTCAGCCCCCGTAGTCAGACGCAGTTGTCATTGTGGGTAATGTCACCTACATAGCGTCAGTCACGATTTGAATAACCCCTTCTGACAGGGCCCCACTGCCGACGGAGGGCCTCCATGTTGGCCCCACCGCAGCAGCTGTAATGCATAGCGCCGTGTTCTGCCAGCGAAACGGATGTATTAGACGGTTTTATGACCGTGCGACCTGCGGCCGTGTCAGCCTGGATTAGAAGTTATACATAGCGGAAAAGTTATCCTCCCCGTGAACGTGTATATCGCTTTAGCGTTTTTTGAACGCTCGTCAGCCTACCGACTGCCTCGTCTGAAACGCTATTCAGGCTTCTTCTCTGGAAAGTCCCGCTTCCGTTACCGACGCCGTGAACGAACGGACGTAGGGTAGCGTTTTTTTCACGGCCCTCTACTTAAGACCTAGGAGAAAATGTGCGTGGATGTTTAATTAAAACAAGGGGAACATATGCTAGCACTTTAATCATGGGCAAGACCATTCCTATCAGTAATCATTAGCAAACAGAACCAACCACTCTCGCTTAATTTTGTAAAAACAGATAGTTTAGGAAGCAACATGTTAAGACAAGGCACTGGGTTCCCACCTCTTTTGTTTTTATGAAAGATCTTGTAATTACAGCCAAGCCAATTAATCAGGCGACGGTGCTTGAGTCATTAAACGTGTCACTCTCCTCCCTGTGGCTCTTGTTAATAATAATTATTTTCCACCAGATCAACCGGTGGAAGCGGCTTTCCTTCCCTACAAACCACTAACATGCAGCAGGAGCCCTGCGGAGACATAAATCTCAGTAGCGAATGCCAGCGCGGCCTGTTAGCGACCTTCAAGGACATCTGGCGCTTCCTGGGCTGCAGCAGCGACGGCAGCCTCCACCGTGACCTTTTAGCTCCTCTGTCACATCCACTGTTTTTATTTTATTCATACAGTGTTGTTCGGCGGGGCCTCTAAAGGTTGCTAATGCCCCCCTCTTGGTGAGGCACTTTGGTGGTGATTGGCCCTGGGTCTCTAAGTGCCACAGCTGATTTGATCTGGTTTGTTTTTTAAATCAGCAGAGAGGCATGAGAGCATGACCATGGCTTGAGTTTGTGATATTTGCGTGGTTCTGCCCTTCCGTTATGCAATGCGCGTACGTGTGATGTGATGTGGAACACATTTGTAGTTTGAATAGTTTTAAGGGCACACGCACGGGTCAAGGGTTGCAGGCGGAGTCAGAGCGAGGTGCTAAGCACGTTCGCCAGATGGAGGTACGCCAAACACATCTGGCCACGGAGAAGTTGTTGACAACGGTGTCACGACTACTCCCTGTTAACCATCCCTCCGGTGTTTACAACCGTGTTTAGCGTGGAGGAGCAAAGATATTTCCATAATTAGTGAATAAAATATGAACGCTGGCTTATTCATGCAGTCATGTGGTTACGAGGGAGCAAGTGCCCGACCTGCAGGATAAAATGAAGTCGTTAAAACTGTTTTAGAGTTTGTTTTAAAGGGCGCACTAAACGTAATTTATGGCTTTTGTCACCTAGCGTCGCCGCCTGTCTTCATCCCCAACCCTGTGCGGGTCATCGCCACCCTGGGTAAGGATGTGTCCCTCGCCTGCAAGCCCCGGGCCTCGCCCAAGCCTCGGGTCACCTGGAGGAGAGCCGACAGCAGGCGGCTGCAGCAGAGCAACAGGTACCTCCTCCCCCCTGAATACCCTGCCTCTCCCTCACCTCTATGTATAGCTTTATTAGGATATTTCCTTTTTTTATATATATTTCCATCATTGACAGTGTGTACCGAGTGTTGTACCGGGTTTGGAAGTCACATTGAAAATGTCTAATACAAAGTTAAACCTTGGTAAAACAAGCCAAACAATCAATCAAACTTCAATCAAAACTGCAGCACAATGAAGGTCAAAATACTGAATCGCAGCCACGCATTTCAGAGCACCTGTGAATAAACCTTCTCAAGTCATCCTGCAAAAACGACACAGAGTGTACAATGAACGCCAAGGATCAGAGGCTCATTTCGCCACATCGATTTAGGGGATATTGTTCAGCTTCCCACTAACGAGAGAAGGCTCATTACCCCAGTGGAATAAAGACATGAAAGTATGAGCGCACATGAAACGGTTTTAGTAATGAAACCAGCAATGCAAGACATATACGCTGTCTCGCTCCACGTCGGCTCCGACACTATTCACACATTAAAGTCTGAATAGCGGAGGTTCCTCCGGGGCATTGAGCGGTCGAGTCCTCACAAACGGGCTCCTCCGACGCGCCCACCAGAAGATTCCAGTGCCCTCCTCCCCGGCACCGGGTGCGGCGGCTACCCGTTCAGTTTGATGCATCATCCCTTTTTTTTTCGAGGCGGGAAACAACTCAATGTGGCGCACCCCGGTGGGGCGCTAGCCTCGCCCCCCCCCGCGACATCAATCACGCCGAGCGCCGGGGCCAAATTCACCCGTCAGCACCCAGGCCTCCCAGGCGCCGTGGTGGCCAAGGTGGCCGAGCCCAGGCTCCGGAGCGCTCTCTCTCTCTCTCTCTCTCTCTCTCTGCAAGGGCAGGACGCTGATAATCCAATCACAATCACATAATTCCAAGCCCTTCCCCCCCCCCCCCCCCCTGAGACACGCCTACAGCCAGCCACAGCCAGCCAGCGCAGCAGTATGCATGCTCACTAGCAGACGGACAAACACCACATTTATTACAACGCAGTTGAACTACATTACATTTACATTTACATTGAGTGATTTATTCAGATGCTTTTATCCAGAGCGTCGTTCAGGCGAGGCGGAGTATAATCAAAGCAGCTCGATCGATACGGGAGGAGGAACTATGGAAAATTCAAGTGCTGCACGAACCACGTTTCTAGAAAAATGAAGCACTAGACTAGTGCAGTGGAGAGGGAAGGCGTAAGTGGCGAGTCGCTCAAAGAATCAAGAGACACAGTGTTTTTAAAACAATATTATTGATTGTAGTGGAGTGCATAGTTGGAGTTAGTTAAAAAGTTAAATTAAAGTTGTGCACTAGATCAAAGGCCCATTTTTTCTACACTGCCAACAGCTGTGTGTTTTCTCAGCAGCTGGGGTGAGAGATAGTGCAATAGATGGATGAAGGAGACGAGGTGATCCTTTAAGGCGAAAGGGCTGAGGAACGCCCAGAGATTGGATCTCTGTGTATCTGATACACTGTGGGAGACATTCGTCAAACCCTGGTTCTTCTCTGTAGTGTCACATCAGACCTGGGGACGATTCTGGGCGAATCTTACCCTTACATCTCACTCATCTCACAAGTTTTATCTCAGAAGATAAACCTTGGCACAATTTTTCAATACAGGTTATATTTGTTCAAGATGTGGTTCTAAACTGTCATCATTTATGTTACTATTTTATTTTTTGAATATCTTGGTGGTTAAGGAGCAGCCTCTTAAAAAAAAAAAAAAAAAACCTGTCTTTGATTCTTAGGCAAAACAGGGCACTTTAGGAATATTAAAAGGGTTCTCCCTGCATAAATTTATTACATCTGTCAGCCATTTTGTATTGAATGTAGGACTTTTTGTAACACTCAACAATATTACATAATGGAGCACAAGTTTGCCTGCAGTAGAATTTTCACCAGACGCAAACATATTCTTGATTGAAGGTGAAGTGCCATCCTTGAAATAACCCACTTTATATTTTACAAGGCTTTATTTGGTTATCGTCAATAACTTTTTTCCTCTGCTCTGAAAATAGGAGAAGGAATTCAGTTCCAGTCTTAAGATTGCGTTAGCTTGTATTGTTTGCTTCCGTTCCGGTTCCCATGTTCCAATGTTCTAAAGACAGTGCTATTCTGCTGTCTTTAAGAAGGCCAGTGATTTCCATTCTGAACTTGTGGCTGTCGGGTCTTACCCGGGCGGATCAGGGCTAAGACCGGCAGGAGTGGGGGGGTGGGGGGTGTGGGGGGTCATCCATTGTCAGGTCTCGAATCCTGAAAGCATTTTCCCGACTTTACCCATGGAGCTGCGGTGCCTTCGCCGCTGCAAAGACGGCATAAGAGTCTGGAAGGAACAGGTCACGAGATCGACGCAGCGCTGCCTTTATCTGGAATTGGCAGCTGTGCTGATTTAACGAAGTTCCCGTAATTAACATGGATTTCCTCTAATGTTCAGGGGCCTTTGTCTTTTAAACACAAAGTATTAATCCCATTAGTTTCTGCTTTACGTGGCCCACACCATTACCACCGAAAGCCTGTCTTTTCACTGACGGACAACAGAAACAAAAGGTTGAATTTGTCAATATAATAAAACAATGAAGACTTCAGTCGCCCCCTGTTGTGTACATTCCCTGTTCCTTCGCTCCTGCGTCGCTCTATCCGCCTGCTATACCGCTGTGGCCTCCTCTTATTTATAGAGTTGGACTCGTCTGGCCCGGGCTAATTTGCATGTGTTGTGCGCCGGCGCTCCCTGGAAGGTGTCCTTTCCGCCCCAGCGTCCTTGTCCTATGCAGATTCCTCCTTAATTTGAGGAACGTCTCGTGGCGGCGGGTGGCGGGATTTTGTCACACCTTGCCGAGTCTGCCTTCGCAAATGTCTATCACCCCTAGCCGTAATAACCAGGGGGCTTAGCACGGTAAATACGGACGTCAACACAATGGGAATGAAATGAATGGACAAAAGAAACAAACTTTTTTTGTGTGTGTTATTCTGATTGTTTGGTTTGGGCAGAAATTGCATTTTTTTTTTGAGATTAGATCGGGAATATTCCAACCAAACAGGGTGGCTATAAATATTTAATGTGGGTTGCAATTCAATTAAATTAAATGTGTCTGCATCGGCCACTAGAAATACAAAAAGATCTGGCATCAAAATGATCACGATCCAAAGATATCTTCTCCTAGAACAAATCCTCCATTTGATTGTGCCCAATAGCCACAGACTAGAAAGTAACCTGAATAACCTGATCTTGCCATGAAATCCAGTGTAGCATAAGAATATATATATTTTTTTAATGCCATTGTAATACAGATCTTTTTAATATATAGGCAACGTAAATGTGCTGATTTATCTGTCAAAATAGTGTCAAAATAGATATTTCGAGATATTCGAGATTATTCTAAATAATTGATGCATGCTTTATTAAGTGGAATGAACATACACTTGAATAAAGGCACAATTGATATCCAACTAGCGCTGGTCTCTGTTTGGCCATACACTGATGGATTGGCCTGAAATGTGCTCTGACTGATCAGCGGGGTGCCTAGTGAGCTCATACTGTCCTAATCCTTCAATTACAAGCTGAATATTCATCTAAATGTCACTGGCTCACCACAAGCTTGCTGGACCACATTTGGTATTTTGAATAATACTTGGCTGCATATGAAACCAATTTCCAGAGTTGGTACATCCAATTAGGTATTTTAAAAGTTATTAATGTGGAAATCGAAAAAAGCCTTTAACTCGTTCTGTGTTGTGCCATTCCAGTAGGAGTTATCTTCCAATTTTATGTTTTCGAAATCTTCAGAATGGAAAGTGAGAACCATTCAGGCACGCTGAGATAACTTAATCCGTGCCCCTGGCCACAAGTGTTGGTAATTGGACAGAAATGTTGAGTTTGTCCACAACATTTTGGAAGCAGAGATAATGGATGTAATTGGCAAACTTGTATAAAGTGTAGTGGTGTGTTTTTTGGCCTCAGAAAAGTTTAACCGCTTCGCAGGCAGGTGAAGTAGTGTGCTTTTTCATGATGTTTTTTTCATTGCTGTATTTTTCTTTTCTTTGTTGTTCTCTATATTTGCTTCCACCACAAACAAACTGCAGCGGGCCAAAGCAAAACCATGCTCTTATCAGAAGTACCAACCGTGTAACCACGGCCATTTTGGTGGAGTGATTGTCAATCGCAATCATTAGAAGCCTCTTTGTGTTTGTGTCATTGTTCTAAATGCCCGACCTTGTTGAGTACAACACCGGTTCACATTAGAGAACATGAGAAGGAAGAGAAAGATAAGAATCCAAATAATAAAATGATTCCCTAATAGAAACAAAATGAAGCTTAAGCGCCTTAAATCCTAATGACGTCCTAATGAGCCTTTATGGGGTGTTTCTGTAAGTGACTTCCTTCTCCCCGTGCCACCCATCCATATTTAAAAGAAATGCACTGTGTTCTATCTAAATTGAACTCTCTTTCTCCTCCCATTTCCGCCTTATCATTACTCTAAGCACCTGTGTTTTAATCCAATTTGAGATAGCGTTGCTCGATGCTATCGGGAAATCACTTTCATTAATGGGCTTAAATTGGTGATGGATTTTGTGTTTAGCATTTCTTTTGTCATCTCTCCCTGCTATTTTACATTGATGGAGCTTTACCCGGCTCAGCTAAAGACTGCTGTTGACTTTCTATTTCAAAGTCCTCTGAGCCTTTTCTGGCTCTTAAACAACTTTGTGTATCCTATGCCTTTTTAGCGTCCTTCAAAAACCCCCGGGCGGCACAAACTTGCTCAACGTAAACAGGACTTCAATTTACTTTCCACTCCCCGGTGGAATCAGCTTCTTTTCCTCCGGAATCGGATCCCTCTCCTCTTAAGTCGCAGCGACGTCCGGAGTCCCAGGGGGGATTGTTGAAGTGGCGCCGCCGCCGCGTCCCCAAATATTAAACCAGTACCGCTTTAGCCTCAGAGTCCCCACCGCTCAGACGTGAATTCCCTCCCCAAACTGTTACCGACTGCGGCCTTCTCTCCCCCCTGCAGGATCATGCTGCTGCGGGACAACACCCTGAGGATCGTGAACTCCAGCCGCGCCGACGAGGGCCACTACGTGTGCCTGGCGGTGAACACCTTCGGCTCGGCCGAGATGACGGCCATGCTCTGGGTGAAAGGTAAGCAAGGCCCACAGGGGGCTTAATTTCCTGACAAATTAGCGCCAGCCACCCACGGGTTAACGGCACCCAACGTGGCTCTCTCTCCCCCCACCCTGCCGCCAACCCTGCCGGGAGCGAGGGCACCGGAGACCGTACCCTGTGCTCTGTGATCCGTCAAGCAGCTTTCACATCCCGGACTCATCATATGAGGACACACTTAGCAGCGTAAAGGCCATCTGTCTCCGGGTAGCGACACACACGCGGTCCCGTTGCGGAGGGTAGCCCAGTGCTCGGGTGGCGTATTAGGGGTCCTGGGTTACAGCTGGTGGGTTTCTAGGCAGCAGCTCCTGCAACATGATTGGTCCGAACAAACTGAGGCGAAAGGAAAGTGAAACGCCCAGATTTGAGCGGTCTGCCGTCAGACCTTGAATATTCATGTTGTCTGATTTCTAGGACAACCAAGACAGAGGTGGGGAGTGATAATGTCGTGAATTTGCTAAATTCTCATTCCAAAGATTCCTGGTTCGAGCTGCACTACTCAGACCCCCTGAGGCCTTCCCGTGGGCATCCTTGAGCGAGATGCCTGTTCCCCTACCTGCTTTGAATGAAATATCTACAACTCACTGTAAGGCACTTTGGTTAAAGTGCATCACTATGGTTGCCCTGCTTTGGTTCCCCGGCTAATTTGTGGCTCTCTGTTTTATTGAAGCTACAGCGGCCCTGGCTCTTGTCTAACCTCAGTGTGTATTAATAATTGTATATTATACAGTGGATACACTGGGTGCTAGTTATGGTCTAACCTAGTATACAAGAACCATTTTATATCTTACAGTGGATATGATCGCTGTTATATTACATTCATGTTATATTCATATATTATATTACACAGTGGCTCCACTGGGGTCTCTTTTTGTCTGACAGACCAGTAGTGGTAGTGGTCCCCCCAGCTGGAGGGGGTCTCTCCTGGTCTGACAGACCAGTAGTGGTAGTGGTCCCCCCAGCTGGAGGGGGTCTCTCCTGGTCTGACAGACCAGTAGTGGTAGTGGTCCAACCAGCTGGAGGGGGTCTCTCCTGGTCTGACAGGCCAGTAGTGGTCCCCCCCCCCCAGCTGGACGGGGGTCGGGGGTCTCTCCTGGGATGACAGGGCAGTAGTGGTCCCCCCCCCCCCCCCCCCCCCAGCTGGACGGGGGTCGGGGGTCTCTCCTGGGATGACAGGGCAGTAGCTTTGTGTCTCCAGAGCCCATGCGCGTGGACCTGAGCCCCGGGCGGGTGGAGGTGACGGTGGGGGAGAGCGTGGTGCTGAGCTGCAAGGCGACCCACGACACGTCGCTGGACGTCGGCTTCCAGTGGTCCTTCAATCAGCAACCAATCAACTTCCAGACGGACGGCGGCCACTTGGAGTACATCCAGACCGTCAGAGCACAGGTAAGGAGCCGCTGCCTGCAGGGCTGCGTCAGCGAAAGGCTTCCTCTTGCCTTGTCTGTCGTTCTGTCTTGTCTATTTGTGTGTGTGTGTGTGTGTGTGTGTGTGTGTGTGTGTGTGTGTGTGTGTGTGTGTGTGTGTGTGTGTGTGTGTGTTTCGTAAAACTATTAAAAATTTGCATTTTTTTTTTTCTTTTTTATGTGCATTTAACTAACTTTTATTTATTCCTTTATCATACTTTTTAGACATGTATGGTAATTAAATCACAGTTTTCAGAGAAGAGTAGAGAGTAGAGGTCAGCGTAGGGGTTACGAATAAACGATAAATCCCCTATCTGTCTAATCACCGATTTGAAGTTTGAGTCACACTGGAGAGACGGGGTGAATCCCCTGAAAGGTCATCCAGCTGGGGCTGTCACTGTGATAAAGGACCTGCCACCCATCTCACGATCATGTGTATCAGCGGCTGTAGGGGCGGGCCCCTACACATGTTAGGCTGCTCCCAGATTTCCTCTGAAATGGCAGCGGTGTATAACAGGTCCGCCAGCCAAGCCCAGGGCAAAGCTCGCAGCTCGCGACTCCCTGGCTTATTTACATTCCTCACCTCTCTGCCAAGAGATTGAATTAAAGGAGCGCTTTTTTAAAGAGAGGAAAATAAACCAGTGGGGACACAAATCCAATAAATGGATAGATAGTCTTTGAATTTATTTGAGCGTTTACTTGTTCTTTGAGGACAAAGGCAACCTGTGTCTCTGCGGTAATGGCATGCTAAAATATATTCATTTGTTTAAAATGGTCGACTGGCTAATACGAGATTGGTTTGGTGGTGGAGGAAGGGATAGTATAAAGGTTTGACTACTAGAGCGACCACTTTTTATACACAGATATTTACCTGTGTAGGTTCCAGATGTCGTGATTCATCTGCCTCGTCTCCGACTGGCTGATTTTCCAACAAGAAATAAGTAAACCATCTGACAGACGTTCCATAGGAGATGCGCATTCATGTGTGACTTTCTCAGTAAAGGAATCACGTTGTGGTGTAACAGGTGACTTTGAAAATCCACTGCTTCCTTTGATACGGATCCCTCTTAAGAGAAGATAAGAGGGTGGTTTATTTATCCCAGATGGGAAATTCCGGTGTCACAGTAAGAAGTGCAGAACTGGGGTAGAAATGAAAGAGTGTGTTTTTGTAACAAAAGTGTAAAGAATACCAAAAAAACCCACAATACACGTAGTAATACACAATGTATCGTAGTAGAAATGTAAAAGAATAGGTCTAACCATTAGAGACATTTGAGGTAGACTATTTTTAACAGTATATGCTGCTTTATTGGAAGTATACATTATGGACCAAGACGCTGTGTTAATGTGTGGGCAAGATGTTGTAGTGGTTAGGGTGTTTTACGGAAGGTTCTGGTTCGACCTCCACAAAGTCTAGCTGCAGGCGTCCCTGAGCAAGAGGCCTAACTCCTACCTGCTCCCTAAGGACAAAAGTCCATGTAAATCTCTTTGTGAATAAAAGTGTCGGCTAAATGAATAATAGTAAGTATTTAAAATAGAACGGTTAGGATTTGCCTCAAATGGCAAGATACCTCAACAAGAGATCAGCGCGAGATCATTAATATGATAATGGTAATCACTAGGGACAGAAACTAGAAACACCAGGAACCTTTTATAGAGACATATTAAGAGAGCAGGCTATACGTTAATGATAGGTG
The DNA here is from genome assembly GCF_964030765.1 of Micromesistius poutassou. Classification (NCBI taxonomy): domain Eukaryota; kingdom Metazoa; phylum Chordata; class Actinopteri; order Gadiformes; family Gadidae; genus Micromesistius; species Micromesistius poutassou. The sequence continues at coordinate 15,558,848 of NC_140274.1, forward strand.
AACCTCCAGCCATAAATTCTGGAGCCTTTAAGTGCAGCCTGAGGCTGTTTTTCTGCAAACAAAGTATGATACATAATAAATAGCGCAGGGGGGGAAAAAATACAATTTGTATCTATTATTCATTGAGTGTCGTCTATGAATTCAGCTTTGCGGTAATATCAGATATCTGTTTATAATAGTTCTGTAACAACACCAACCCCCCACCACCCTCCCTAAAATCCCGAACACAAACTTTAGCCTCAACTCATCCATATTCATTAACCCAATGAAAGGGTAGACGTGGGAGCGGGGCCGTATGTTTAAATCTTATCCTGGAAGTAAAAGCTACAGCCATTCCTAACGAATGGCGAACAGTCGGAAGGAGCCCATTAACGATACATCTCATGAATAGCTCCAGCCGCAGCAGCAGCAGCAGCAGCGGCAGCGGCAGCAGCAGCAGCAGGCCTCTAGAGACCGGGTCTTTTACTTGACAGTCCTCTGTGGGCTCGACAGCATTGTGACTGATGTCTGTCTTGTATTTTTAATCAGGCGCTGTGCTAAACAGCTGTCGGCAGACCTTGAATTATTCCCCGTCCCGCCTCAGGCGTCTCTCATCTCAACAGATAGAACAGTGGCAGCCAGACACCTTGTTTTTACCTTGGCTCCGTCTAGACAGCCAAACACACACTCTCACACACACACACTCACAGGCTCACACACACACAGCCGTCCACCCCTGCCACTCTTACAAGTGTTCTGTATGCTCTTTGCAGCAGTCTTCTACAGTGGACCTGATGATCAGGAGCATCCTCCTGAAGCATGCTGGGAAATACGGATGCCGGGCCCACACAAGCGCAGACATGGTGTTCGCCGAGGCTGAACTCCTGGTCCGAGGTGAGCGGAGGTCATCTCTCTCTCTCTCTTTGTCTCGTCCAATCACAAGCATCTCTGTTGACCGTCGAATCAAACACCATTGTTAACGCCATTGTTAACACCATCTTTAAAAACATCTTTAACAATCCCTTTTCAGCTTGATCCAATTTAAGTGAGATTTGATGGATGGAAACTATAAATGTTCTTCTTTTACCATAAGAAATAACGAGGAAAAACATTTCAGGTTTTTTATTAAATCTAAAAATATAAATAGGGTTAGGGAGAGTTAAATAAAAAGGTTGTTTAAAGGTTGTTGTTCAAATGTTTCAGCTGGACTATTATGAGATTCAAAAGAATGCGTTACATTTCCGGCCCTTAACTCGGACGCGACACGAAAGGACGGAACCACGACTGTGGACGTTTGCATCGCGGATTTGGTCTCGGTTTCAGAACCGTTACACCCTTAACATACACGCATACATACTGTATCAATGACTTCATCTTATTTCAAAGACGCAATGGACATCTTGTCAGTTTCTCCCAACAAATAATCAACTTTGTTGGGAGTGGGTTAATGATCTCAATGGCTTCCTCTTCATTCCAGATCCCTCATTACTGAATGTTTACGATTCACAACTAAAAACCTTGCATGACTCTGTCGGGCTTAAGACAATCGGTCCTGTTTCATTCTGAGGGTGGCCCCTCAACATGCATATCACGGTCCTCTGATGTGAATGGAGCTTCCATTGGACACTTGATGTGTGGACCTTGCACGCTGCTTCCCCCTGATCCCGGGCAGCTGCCACAGACTTGACTTACAGCTGCTCCCCCTCAGGTCCTCAGACGGCCACTGCACTGGCAGATTTCACGTGTGACTGAAGGCTGGGGGTAAACACATGTTTGGCTGAGTTAAAACAGAGCGGGGTCGCTCGCGCACGCCTCTCCTTCACAGCACAGCTGGCCCACCGCTGCCTCCAGAGAAGCCAAATAAATAAATATAGAAGTGCATAAATAAGGCAATAGATAAATAAGGCATTTTATATTCCTTATTCAGCAGGAAATCGCTGGCGGTAGCTCAACCCCAATGTGGGTTCGGTGGAGTCCTTCTGTGTGTTCTAATTCAGCTTGACCGGTGGCATTTCCCCTTCTCACCTCATGCAGCCGTGTCGATTTTCTATGCACAGGAGTGTAGTGGTTACACTACCTTCTTCTTTCCTCTGTTTGTATGTGTCCTCTCTCCTCTATTGTGTGTGTGTGTGTGTGTGTGTGTGTGTGTGTGTGTGTGTGTGTGTGTGTGTGTGTGTGTGTGTGTGTGTGTGTGTGTGTGTGTGTGTGTGTGTGTGTGTCCTCTCTCTCCTGCAGGGCCTCCCGGGCCCCCCGGGGTGGTGATTGTGGAGGAGATCACCGACAGCACGGCCACCCTCTCCTGGAGCCGTGGGCTGGACAACCACAGCCCTATTAGCACCTACAACCTTCAGGCCCGGAGCCCCTTCTCCCTGGGCTGGCAGACCGTCAGAACAGGTACCCGCAACCCATCAGTTCCCCTCTCCCCCCTCCAGTCTGCTTATCAAACTCTGGGAGTACACTGATATCTACGGCTAGGGCCGCTGGTACATGTTATTGTATTAAAGGTGTGATTTGGTCCTTTAAAATGCAATTATGCTGTAGAATAGCCTTGAGCTAATCATCCGATTTCTCCTGTTTTTCATCTCCTTTTTTATTGTTTTCACCTGCATATCTAATGCATTTTATAATTGGGCTTTATTTTATACATTTTTTACTAACTTTTTTGTACTAATTTTTGCAATTTTATTATTATTTTGCATTTATATTCAGTACTGTAGTGTTACAATCCATAGATGAGCCTGCCATTAGAATGTCACTTTACAGAGTGGTAATGTTATACTGCATCAGAAGATTGACTTTCTTTTGTGAATTTAAAGGTCTATTAAGCATTGAAATACAAAAGTTGTGAAGTAGGCCTACTTATTAGAACTGTTAAACAAGCATGTTAATTCTAAAGTTGAGTCTTTAGATTAGCTAGATTTACCTTTTTCTTTTTGTGGCTTCTGATACTTGGGATACTGGGATACTTTAATTTTAGCTGAAAATAGATAATCTTTGTCTGACGAAAACAGTCCTATATTATGGTTTGGAGGGAAATCATCAAAAGTGAACGTTGAAGGAATGACGTTTGCTAAGCAGAGGGCAATCCATTCTGATGGACTAAGCTAAAAATATTAGCCGGGTTTATGATGCGGTAATAATCCATCGGCACGGATTGATAAATCATACTTAGCAAACACTCTTTTCACACGGAGGAGGCTGTTAAACAATATTTAATTTGATAAAGGACAATTAAGCCTCCTGTGATGCATTGTAAGTGGTGAACTTGTGAAGATTAGCATACCACGGATGGGCTTTTTATCCGCACGGCGCCAACGTGGTTATCAGCGCTTGTTTAAAGAGCAGCGCGGCGCCGCTGTGTCTTGAATGATAAGGACCGGCTTTCCACTGCATACATTTGTTGTGCTCTTGTCGAGGATATGTTTTCCCTTCAAATGTTTGTCTAGTGTCGCTAAGGCTAATGTTGACGGAGCTTCATTACAGAAGGCCCGGGGTTAACGCATTAGCCGACACCGGCTATAGCACGGAGCACGGCACAGTGGCTATCTTTCTTGTAGTAGAGAAGGGGTGTCAAACGTACAGCCTTGAAAAAAAAAAAATCATGAAAATGAATAAAAAGTCACCCAGGCCAACCCTCCATTCAATGGAAGTGGAAGAGGCAGATGGCTATTTAGTTCGCTGCTGAATTTGTTTGCTTAGCTCGTGGCTCCCGGATCTAAATAAAACACCAAGGAAATAACAGTTGTAGTCGGCTATGCAGGCCAGCCTGCACCAGCAATTTTTTAAAAGTGCTGTAATGGCTTAAAGAAAATAGCATTTAATGACTTTGTATTACAGAATAAAGTGGTGTAATAGCTATGTTAGATAACAGGCCAACATACTGCAGGGCTGTCACATCTAAAGAAAAGTTTGGAGTGACCCAAAAGTTTGCCAAAGGTGGCGAACTTTCACCCCACACAATATTTATTACAGTTTCCAGCTATTTAACATATTGGCCATGATTTATTATTACAAATGTAAACTATTGAAATATTGGGTAAAACAAGACATTCTCTCGATCTCCCCAGCTTATCAGATCTCTCGGGAACCTCAGCTGCTCCGATAGCGTGTCGTTTGAGTTAGAAATAGAAGGTGTTGCGTGACAGTGTGTGAAGAGGGTCATTTGCGAGAGTCACGCTCGAGGCGAAAAAAATCCTGTTTTCCCTTGCCTTTCAGAAAAACATAACATTGCGCAGAAAAACAAACATTGTATAAAAATACGTATTTATCGATGTGCGGAATTTACTGCTGGCGGTTCATTAATGTGTTCACTTCAAACCCATTTTTTTACATGACAAGAATGCTAGCGTTGGCCAACGTTAAAAACACCTACATGTAAACAGGTCAGCTTTAAATGAAGCCACCTCAGGTATTAATATCCATTAACCAGGTTATGGTCTTCCTGTCTGTATTGATCTATGTTGCCAGAGTGATTTAGAATTAGCATTCATTCATGGCTAGCATGTCATTTAGTTACCATTGTATCAGAGTTGATGTGTGGCCTCATGAAAGGCTGCCACTGAGACTCATGCATTTTTTCTTACATTGTTAGACATAGTGTGTTTGTTATATTTATACTATTAATTAATAAAAAACATTTATATGTATTCCTAGACCTTTGCTGCTTTTAGCTAGAGAGTACGTAGTACATCACTTGCCTTCTTAAATGTCATCGTACAAAAATAAATTCTGCTTCACTGCACTGTCCCTAATCAAACATATTTACTTTTACTGTGAAGTCTTTTTTTAAGGCTTTAATGTGCACTGTTTATGCTGTGTTCATGTCATATGGAAGTTACGGAAATTCCCACTCTACGACCTCCAACAACAGGAATTTGGAATATTTGATAACAAAAGGTCTGATATATCTGACTAGGCAGGTGAACTGAATACAATTTTGTTCATGCCCACAGTTTTGAGATCATTATTTAGCATACCGGTAAAAAAACAATCTTGCATTTTCCGCCAACTGCCATGAATCAGTTGTACAGACTAGAACCTTTCCAACCTCTTTCTCCCATATTGCACATGAACATCATTAGTTCATGCATTAGCAAGTGTTATGTATTCTGATGATCGAAGAGCGTAACTAGCATGAGTCCTGTTGGTTTCCCCTTCCCAAGACCCAGAGCCTGTCACGGGCACCATGGAGTCTGCCATGGCTGTGGACCTGAACCCCTGGGTGGAGTACGAGTTCAGGGTGGTGGCGAGCAACGCCATCGGTACGGGGGACCCCAGTGCCCCCTCCAGGGGAGTACGCACCAAAGAAGCAGGTAAACCTAGGGAGGGTGGGTAGTCTGTTGGGGGGCTGGGCAGTCTGTACTGGGGCTGGGCAGTCTGTAAAGGGGCGGTGTAGTCTATGGGGGGCAGGGTAGACTGTAGAGGGGACAGGTAGTCTTTAGGGGGACAGGGTAGTCTGTAGGGAGGCAGGACAGTTTAATGGTTAGGATGTTTAGTGTCTCGAAACCGATACTCGAAAACCCGGTTCTGGGTTCGAAACCCAATGTCCACAGTTTCTCAGTAGGCAACGCTTGAGCAACCCTGAGCTTGATGATCTTTTAACGATTCCACTGTAAGGCACTTGGATAACAGGGTCTGCTAAATCAGTGTATAGCAGTAGGAATGAAAGCCCCGCAGCTGGAAATGTGCGTTAATAAGATATATACATCAGATAAAACATAAGATAGTACTTGGGGTAATGAAATACTTATCACCCTATTGATTGTGTGAAATCAATAGGGTGAATAAGTGTTTCCCCTCGAGGGGAAATGATGCGCGAGATAAACCCCAGGAAAGAAAAATCATTGTAAATATATAATACATGCATACATTAAAATGATAACGCATACACCGGCATCGGCGTTCCCTCAGGCATTAGCATACATTATTATGTTAAGCACCTCTGACTCCCATTACCTCTTGCAGCATGCCGACAGAATACATCCAGCTGATTGGCATGGACACAGCCACAAACAGTTTTGTTGAGGAGGGGTGGGGGGGGGTAGCCTGGCTATTGCCAGACCAAGCTCAATCGTAGATTGCACATTGGTATGGGGAAGCTGCTGTCATTTTCTTCAGCACAAGAGGCGTGATCAACGGGCCAAGTTCAACTGACTCTGTACGCAATCGGCTGCTTGCCGTCGCTTCCCTGTCGTCATTGTGTTAAACCAGCCAATAGCGCGCCAGGGGGAAATGCCAGCTTGGTGATTGGCTCCCGCAAAAACGTGTCGAAACTAGAAAGAAATGTATTGCTCTTCTCCAGACCCTTCAGCAGGGCGAACTCAAATCGCCGGCAGAATGGGCGGGGCTACCCAGTCCAGCGGAGGGGGGGGGGGGGGGGGGGGGGTCAGGGCGGGGGGTGTCCCCTTCACGCCCCAGCTCGTGAACCCACTCTATCCCCTGCTCTGTTGTTAACCTGGCTGCAGATTAAGTTTGCACAATAAGCGGCTTACGCAAATCTGGCCGACGTGCGCGGCACCTGAGGCCCAGAGTCAGCGGAGTGCCACAGCGCGCCGCGTGCCGCAGACGGCGGCTCCCTGGTTCCAGGGTGTCTCCGCCGCCGCCGCCGCACCTCGGTACCACCGTACTCTGGGGCTGAACGATTAATTAAATTCAAATTGCGATGTGTAACCCTATTTTTTTTTGATTATTATATATATATATTTTTTTTTTTTGTGATTTGTTAACGTTGCTGACTGGAGATCAGTAAGATTTATATTTATTTTTCTTTTACAATTCAATAGTTAAATAAAGATGTTATAATATCAATTCGTCTCAACATATTGGCCTGGCCTTAAAGGAAAGAGCAGTTTACATGTTAACTGCTTCCAATGTTGTGTTGGTCATGCTAAAGAATGATTTATTACCTTTTTAGCGAATAATACAGAACATAAGGAACTTAATAAATTGAAAAAATCGCATTTTAAATATCTACGTAATATTGGTAAAAATAATCGCAATTAGATTAGTTCCCCAAATCGTTCAGCCCTACCGTACACTGTTCACCTCCATACCACCATACACTGATCACCTCCATACCACCGTACACTGATCACCTCCATACCACCGTACACTGATCACCTCCATACCACCGTACACTGATCACCTCCATACCACCGTACACTGATCACCTCCATACCACCGTACACTGATCACCTCCATACCACCGTACACTGATCACCTCCATACCACCGTACACTGATCACCTCCATACCACCGTACACTGATCACCTCCATACCACCGTACACTGATCACCTCCATACCACCGTACACTGATCACCTCCATACCACCGTACACTGATCACCTCCATACCACCGTACACTGATCACCTCCATACCACCGTACACTGATCACCTCCATACCACCGTACACTGATCACCTCCATACCACCGTACACTGATCACCTCCATACCACCGTACACTGATCACCTCCATACCACCGTACACTGATCACCGTGCGCTGCAGACGGCGGCTCCCTGGGTCCAGGGTGTCTCCGCCACCGCCGCACCTCCCGCTCGTTTCTCATCCATAAAAACATAATAATTACAAAGGTCAAGGGTGGCCTGGAAGAGGCTTATTTAATATGTCCTATCTCCTCCTCGTGTAATTAACTCAGTAATCGCTGTATCTCGTCATGGATATGGTAATCAATCCTGGAAGGCGCCACGAAGGCTCTGGTTCTAGGTCGTTTTTGATCACGCCAGGGCTCTACAGCTAATATTCTATTTTGTTTTGACGTTGTAAATCTGAGAGGTTATTAATTGGGTTTGTCACCACAGTGGGTGGCGATGCGACGATATGCCCTAATTGTGTTCCATGTGGTTTTTGTCTTTGATTCTAGTCCCAGCGGTGGCGCCGGCGAACGTGAGCGGAGGAAACGGGCGCAGACATGAACTGGTCATCTCCTGGGAGGTACGACGATCACTGTGTTTCACTCAAGATAGCCGACGGTGTTGCTCTTAATGTGCTCACTCCAAAGTAACTCAGTTACTCTGAAGATGCAATGTTACTCTAAATATGTGATGTTACTGTTAATATAATCAGTTACTGTATGGATATGACATTGCTGTAAAGATACTCAGTTACTCAAAAGATCTAACGTTACTCAAATTATATAACGGTACTCTAAAGATACGATGTGACTGTAAAGTTACTCACTTACTCTGAACAGAGTAATCAGTTACTATAAAGTCTCAGTTACTGTAAAGATAAAGATAAACGATAAAGACTCAGTGTCCGTAGAGATACTAAGTTAATGTAAAGATAATTAAAGACTCAGTTATTGTAATGTTACTCTGTTGCTATAAAGACTGAGGGTGCTGCAGCTATGATAAATGCATTTATATTTTTGGAGATAAACACTTTATAAAACAAGGTTGATCGTTAAATAGTTACAATACACTAGTTTGCTTTACTTGAGTACGTATCCCAGCTCAATGACGAAGCGGTAATGGTGGTTTGGGTATGTCTCAAAATAGAACTCTGATTTGTTTAATAATTGCCCTAAAGCCAAAAAGCAAAAACACATAGTGGAAGCCTTGTGGGCTGTAGTGTTTTGTTTCTTTTGCCGATGGGAATAAATCTCCCTCTGAGAGGTTTCCAAAGTGTTCTGCTTCTCATTTGCACTCAGGGCCCTCACTGCATACTGCCAGTGTATCCGTGTGATAAAGTTCAAGTGCCTTGCTCTATTGCTAGCCGTATAGCGTGGCTGTGGTTCAGTCCACAATAAATCGCATTCTGAAGAGAGACAAATCTGGGTTGCGCGTGGGAACTGTCTATCGCTCCACAGCGGAGTCGGTGTCCCCGTTTGCCGGCTGTTGTCTTGTGAAATGGTTCTACAACTGGTGTGAAATGTGGTCGGCCGTTCAAATGTATGCAACCATAAATGTGGCTCTGCATTTAATATGACATCAATACATAGATGATTCTTTTTCTCAGCACCTCCAGCTCTGACTGACCTCCCCCCCCATCCTTGGTAACTGTAACGATATTCACTCATTGTGAAGAGTCTCACTTACTCTAAAGGTACTCAACCCTAACCTGACTGACGGCAGATGAATTTCGTTCCGCCTAGCTCCACTCATCCATCTGGGATCACTCCCGTTGGGAGGTATTTGGGGACTTTGGCATTGAGGAAGCAAGCGTCACGGGTTGGTTTCGATGTGAGTGGTTGAAGTAGCACGTCAATAAAGATGACGGACAAGTGGTTTATCCAATCATATGCAAGGATTTTTGATAAGACCCAGCCTTCTAAAGCACCTCTTCAATGGAGCGATCCCAGATGGATGAGTGGAGCTCGGCGGAACGAAATTCATCTGGAGAGAGTCAGGTTAACTCAACCCACCGCTTTCACTCATTAATGAGCATTGTTCATTGATCGTACATCGATAGTTTGTGACACTGTGAAGCTGAATGTTGTTGAATGTGCGAACCTGCCCCATGGAGCACGTGTACCAACAATGTTTTTTCAGTGGATCGAGGCGGGAAACAGGTTAACACTTATCCTGAAGACACTCAGAACGTTGCACAGAAGTTGTTATTTGTGTGTTCAAAGCAACCAAGTATCAAAAAAGTGTTATTGGGTGTTTTGTTATTCGTTGCGTGTTGAACCTCTGAACTTTAAAATGCATAATCATTTCCTTGATATTCTAATTGTGAATCATGCAAAGTGCCTTTTCTAACTCTTAAATCGTAGTAATACTGGAATTAACACAGCATTGGTACGTTGGTGGTATTGGACAGCACTCATGCTATGAAATGACCACACGTCAACACATTCTTTACCATCAAATGCTCCTGATAATGTGTCATGCCGAACTTTGACACATCAGAAAAATGCATCACTTCATATATTGCTGAGCCGCAAAGTAAGTAAGTTTCATAGTTTATAGCAGAGAAAATAATTAGATTTCCTTTTAATCATCTCTGCTGACTTAAGCTCGATAAATCTCTGTATTTTTGTGCGTTGCGATGCATTATCAGATGACAAAGCAAACATTTAATATTGTGCTAATTGCTCTACACTGCCGTCTTATTGGATCTGGTGTTCTCAATCTATTATTGGTGTCTGTGTAGGACCGGGGAGAGAGAGAGGGTGGGAGGCGAGGGGGCGGGAGAGAGGAAAGTGGTGGAGCTCGGTGTATTCATGTTGAATTTAATATAAGCATTATGCATGTGTTCCAATCTGTTAGAATATTAGCATATTGCAGATATTCCAAAGAGGTCACAGCCCTGTACTCTTCCCCCCTTGCCAGGAGGGATTTAACACATTTGGACCATCAGACACACAAAATATCTCTTTGGTCCTGGTTCTTCAGTTCACCTAGGATATGGAACAGGCTGAAGGGGGGGGGGGGGGGGTGGACTAGGACGTTGAATTTATTAATTTTCATGTTTCACATTTTGTTAGGAGGATGCGTACAGGAGAAATAGAGTCCTGGCCTGTCTGACTGACAGAGTGTTAACGCCGGCGGGGTCCTCAGCGTAATGAATCCCTCCTCGTCAGCCAGAATGATGTGAGACGGGAGCGGAGCCAGAAGCCGGGCTGAGCGCTGCGTACGTCGTGAGGCCAACGGTGTACTGCGGTGCGCTGCCTAAACAGCCCCCTAATCACCCACCCGAGCGGCCCGCTCGTTTGGCTGAGAGCGGGGAACAGCGATCCCATCCAGACGGTTTTTTGGTTTGAACTACTACAGCATGTGTGAGGCCTCGTCTTACGACGGGATATCGCACCCGCTCAGTGACGGGTTTAGTGTGCGTCCGCGAGCCTGTGCGTCCGCGTCATTTGATGACGTCAAGAGAACAGTTTAATCCATAAATGCCATTACTAGAACTTAATTCATTATGTTTTTTGTGGTTGTTTTTTTTGCCGCGGTTTGAATGGCCAATGATGAAGGCATTCAGGATAAAACAAATCTTACAGCAACTGCTATTAGAAACGCCTGTTATGGTAGCCTTGTGGGGCAGGATACTGCAGTGGCTGTACGTCGCTTTGGATAAAAGCTTCTGATAAATGGTCAAAGTAGTCCCCGGCCTTGCCTCAGTCCTCCCCGGCTCTTTGTAGCACATCTCCTCCAGGTACTTTAATACTCCATTCAGCCATCAGCCAGGCAACAGACAGCTGTATGCATCGTGGCCCGTGGGCCCACTCGGGCAGTGGGGAGCACTGTGGACTTTGACAGATACAGAGAGTTAAGTGTCCTTTATGAATTTAAAGTTGCAGGACAGAGGAGCCACAGTCCGCGAGCAACAGCTCTCCCGTTTTGCTCCGGTCGTGGTATCAAATGTGGTACTCGGTATTCCATTCAGGTTTTAAATAACATTGTACAATAACCTCAATGCCTGAATGGCTCTGAATTAATACTTTGAATTCTTGTCTAAACTTTCTTTCTTTCTTAACCTTTGGATCAAACTCCCAAGCAAAACAAAGTCTCCCCCCCCCCTCACCTTATCTTACAGCCCAGCAAACTAAGCAATTCACACATTCTTTTCTTTCTTTAAAACTGTGCTTCTGCATTAATTATTAATACAAACCAAGGTCCCCAGATCCGGCTAATATTTTCCTTTCGGTCTGAACATTGTTAGATATATATATCTCTCGGCCCTCTATGTGTGGACCTAAAGCCTCAGGACTCTTTCCTCTAGACCTAAAGAGGGCCTAACCCTCACATTGCAGCAGTGCGGGCCGGAGAACCAGGGCAACCGCGCTCCCCAGAGCTCTGGCTAAAACATTCTCCACGCTGCAGTCTCCTCCCCCCCCCCCCCCCCCAGGGGAGAGTACCTGTTGCCCCACCACTCATAAATCCTGCAGACGAATGCAACTTAATGATCATGTCGAGGTGCCTACGTGCCATTCCTTCAATTAGTTTTTTTTTACTTTCAAATGATTTCTTTCCACCCGGCAGCCTGGGAAATCCTGTCCGAAGCGGTTTAAGGTGATAAACCACCGGCTGATGGACGGCGCTCGTCATACCGGCTCTGCGAGCGTGAAGGAAACGCTCTAACGACTCTAAGGTCTGTGGATGACGGGCTGTCGTTTGACAGTACGCCAGGCCTGCCTTCACGCGGGAGACGTGGTTGGTTCTCCTCAGTGCTCCCCCCCCCCCCCCCCTCCCCCTCTCAGATGATGTGAGGAGGGGAGGCGGAGAGGGGTCGTGCGATGATGTCATCCCGTCCGCAGCATCATCAAAGCGGCGCCTAATTAAAACGCAGATGGTCGGGATGAAGTTTCAAACGCGGCGGAGTGGAGGCGGTGGGAGGAGGAGGAGGAGGAGCCGAGAGTGGGAGGCAGTCTCGGAGACGGAGGCTGAAGCGTTGGTTTGATGTTTTGAAAGGTGGGGGGGGGGGGGAAGGATGGGATGGTTGGTTGGTTTAATGTTCAAACGGTAGGCCAGGGAGGATGATATAGGTATATGACATAGATAGAAATGTATAATGGGTCTCAGCGTGTCTCAGGATGCTATAGATAGATTGGCACGACATCTATAAGGCAGGATGGAAAGGATGTTATTGGACTGTCTAAGGATCTTATTGGTTTAATCTAACAGTAAGACAGATATAATGAAGATAGGTTGGTTTAATGTTTAACACCAAGATAGAGTTATGATAGATAGGTTGGTTTAATGTCACATTAAGATAGAGAGGATATAGATAGGTTGGTTTAATGTGGAACAGTCTAGAGATGATATAAGTAGATAGGTTGGTTTAATGTGGAACAGTCTAGAGATGATATAGATAGGTTGGTTTAATGTTGAACAGTCTAGAGCTGATATAGATAGGTTGGTTTAATGTTGAACAGTCTAGAGATGATAAAGATAGATATGTTTGATATCTCACAGTAGTCCAGGGAGAAGGGACAAGCAGATGTGGCCCCACAACGCCATGGGGCTGCTCTGTGTTAGCGTCCACAGAGGAAACATAATGCTGCTGTACAAGTGGCCAAAACCGCTTCTACTGTGGCTTTGGGATCGTTCTCAAACTTGCCGTGGTTTGACAGCTTAGTTTTATTGGCGAGACACGCGAGGACTGCCATTAATGAAATCCATAAAGTCTCTAAATATCCCGACTAAATCATCAGCGTTTGTGTTCTGTCTGCGTCACCAGAGGAATTGTTGGGGGGGGGGGGGTGTCAGTGTTGTGGTTTGTTGCTTCCTACCGCAGGTTGAGGACAAACACTGCTGTAGAGCCAAAGAAAGACAGCTTAAGGCTGCTACACACTAGCCCAACTGTTGGCCATCCGAAACGTTTGTGGAGACTCGGACGAGTTCGGGAACAAATCGTGTGTTCAGCTGTGTCGGAAGCTTTTGGAACCACGCGGATGCTAAGTCTGAGAGTGCTCTGCGGATTAATGCCTCTGTTTGCTTGTGTGCTGTTTGCACACAGTGTGCGGGAGGGGTGGACTAGCACCACGAGACTAGGGCCTGCATCTGGCACAAGTGCAGAACGTACACGCTACTGTTGGCAGTAGTATTCATGGTGTGTTTCAATGCCACTTTTCTGCCGAACGGGAGTGGTCTGATGAAGGCAGTTGGCCGTTGGTTTGAGTCCGCCCCTTTAGCCGACATCTAACCATCAGCATCCAGACCGGAGACAACCGAACCAGGGATAAAAAAGTCTGGGGTGTCGAGTGGATGGAACCAGAGTCAGTTTGGCTGGCATGTCTAGTGGTTATAGGCAAGTGGTCAGGGTCCCAGTCGAAAGGTTCAGGGTTGGATCCCAGATGCCTGCAGGCATCCTTGAGCAAGTTGCCCTTATCCCTACCTGCTCATTAATGGATCTGAATTCCCTGGATCTTGCTCCGGGGAAAAGCATAATGAATACATTTAAAAAATAATATTTATATATAATAATAAATAAATGATATTTTACATATTTTATCCATGTATGTCAAACCCTTTAGGTCAGATTAGCATTAAACTGTGACATTTTTGTTTCTTGCATTATACAGCTTTACACTAGCTCCACTACACTTATTTTTTTCTTTCTTGGAGACACAAGAAGACACAGGTTTGTTACACACATAGTAAAGCAGATGCTTTTTTGTTAAGTTAATGAAGAGGGCACCAAGGGAAGGCAGAATCACTGTAGTACCAGCTTTAAAAGTATTGAAGGTAGATAACAAACACAAGCAGAGAGAAGCAGACGTCTGTCTGTTGGTTCTGAGGACCACAAGCAGAGAGAAGGCATTAGGGTGTGTACTATGTCTCAGACATAACTCCACAGCAACACAAGTGGCTTATCATGTGTTAACGTGAGCCAGCTTGCTTCTGTATGCGAAACCTTTCTGAGTAAAACATTATATAGGAATAAAGGCTCTACCTGATATAATTGGTACTGGTATACCGGTATAATTGTCCTAAAGGAAAGAACGTTCTGAAGGAATATACATCCGAAGGAATAACAATCATACACAATAAACATTTGAAAGGAATAAACATTCTAAAGGAATAGGCATTATAGATGAATAAACATTCTGGAAGAATAATCATTCAAGGAATAAATGGTCAAAATGAATTCATGTTCTAAACGAATAGATGTTAATAATAAGTGGAATAAACCTTCAAAAGAATTAAACGCTGCAACACTGTTAAATATATGATTCAATATATTATTCGATATACATTTTCTGTATTCATATTCTAATAATAATAGAGCATGCACACGCTGTAATGTTCATCTAATCTACGTGCCCTGTGCATGTGTGTGCACAGGAGGAAGAGAGACCAGTGTGTGTGTGTGTGTGTGTGTGTTCTCCACCCTATAGTTTCATGTAGGTTATACTTTAGACAATGTATACAGATGTAACAGAGGTAACCTCTGTAAACAGAGGTGTGTGAGTTACAACTATGAGGAGGGTGAGGGTGATAAGAATGAAGATGGATAAAGAACTGTCAAGCAATCCAGAAGAAGGTTGGCTAGCTATATAAAGACTATGTAATGATTGCTTGGTTTTTTACTATGGAATTGTCAACTTCTTATGAACGAATGGCTCATTCTTTTATATCTCAGTTATTATAGAACATATGGTGTATGACATTCTAGATATTCATATATGGATATAATATATAACATGAGTAAAATATAAAGTAAAATATAGTATTGTTAACGGTACGTTAGGTAAAACGTCAGAGCTGTTATTTGAGTGTCATTTGTTAGAAATGCCATTGCCGTCCCTCAGCCATTAGTGAGTGAAGTGCACTGTGAGTATTTGTTTCAAGTTGACCTCCCTATGAGCCAATTTAGATTTTGGAGCGCCTCCGGCTCATTGTGATAGATAGACAGCAGAGAGGCCCTGAATGATTTGGAGTATCCGCCTGGCCTGTCAATCACATGCACTCACACACAGCGTTATCATTGCTCGCACACAGGTGCGTGAAATGCAACACTTCAATGTTGGAGAAACTTGGGTAGGTAGGGAATGTTGCTCTGTTCATCGCTCTCTTTCTCTTCCTCTTTAAAACTCTCCAATCTCACCAACAGCAGCATCAAGTTTGATTGAGTTCTGGTGAAATTCTTCTGTTTTACGTGCAGAATGATAATCCTTCTCTTATCTGGATGGGCCTCCGCCATTAAACATTCATATCCATCAAATTACCCTTAGCACAATTTAACCAGATTGAAGTGGTGCTTTAAAGGAGTGATTTTGAGACAGGAGAGGGATTGTCACATGCTCCAATAATCCCCATGTCCAGTTCAGTGGTCTAATGCGACCAATAAAGTTTAAATTGACTGCATTTAAAAAGCTCTTCTTTAACCACCGTGGCGGTTAATTTCCTGACATTCTCTCACACACCCACACAGACATACACTCTCACACACACTGTCAACTACAGTACAATCAACTTTCTGGAACACATTCACACAAGCACACACACACACTTGCTCACTCTCCCACTCACTAACTCACACGACTTTGAGATGGATAGTATTATATGTGTTGGATCAGTATTTAAAAAAATGATAACGGTGTTCTGTCCACTCTCACTAGCTGTGCAATTGTGTGACTTGAACGAGAGTAGCATTTTTTTGTTATTGTAGATATCTTTAATAGGATGCGTTTTCGTTGATAACATTTTTGAAATCACTATCGATCAGCATGGACTGCAGATATGTCTAGGTTATATAAAGCGAGGCGCTAGAGAAATGTTACACATTGCGACTTTAACAGGCGATATTCCCTCCTCCCTGCTGTGCGGCTGACGTTTGAGAGCAACCAGCCCCGGTCCTATCTCTCCCCAGCAACCTGCTCAATCCCCCCGGGAACACTCGGCTATCAATTATTAAAATGTGATTCTTGATATGAAAGGTCATGGAGCCTCAACCGGCCGGAAGATGCTGGTGCTATTTAAACCAGTGGCTACTCGTGTGTACTATTTATGTTTGGACATATTAACACTGTTTCAACACGTTTGCTGTATATGCAGCACGTTTACCCGGTAATGCATGTCTTGCCTGGTTTGATTTGTGTGCTATTAAGTGTTGATTAATTGTCTCAGTGTCCTATTGACACTAACATTTTACCCAATTTGAACCTAAAACCAGCCTAAACGTAACCATAACCTACATTTTTGCTTAACATAACCAAACCTAACCTACCCTAAACCAAACCTAGACCTAAATATTACCTCAAACACACCCTAATCTTAACCTAGCCTAGACCTAGGCATATCCTAAACCTAAAAGGACCCTAAATTAGACCTAACCTTAACCCATCCCTAAGCCTTACCTGCTGTAGAATCCAGTCCTGGAATTTCAATGCAGTACATGCTAAGTGCATGTCATTTATACTGGTGGTTACGTTGATTTTCTATGAAAACTTGACAGCCTAAAGAGAAAATGGTTGGATATAGAATAGAAAGGCACCAGAAGTCAGAGATTGTCAGAATCCAGCTGGTTTGTTGTTGGTCTTGCATAGTGAATAAACTGTCAAACTGAACAAGTTTTCTTTCTAGCATTTGCCAGGAAAATTAATTAAATCAAACTGCCATCGTCGAAAAATGTAACTTATTGTGTGAGAAATGTACACGGAGTCATATACACAGAGGCGGCGAGTAAGTCACCGGGACCGCTCATTTGAGGCTCTATGTACAGCGATCGGAGACGCATCCGGTCGCCGGATGTGTTTTGGGTGTTGGGTCACCTTTTTTTTTTTTTATCGTGAGGCATGCTAATACAGCTAACATGCTCACAGACCAGGGGACACCGCCGCCGCCGCCACCGCCACTGCGCTGTCATTTCCAGTCGTTGGTGTTTTGAGTGGGAATTTAACTCGCCGAACGCAGCTGGTGACCCACTTCACTCTCCCCGGGAGAACAGGCCTGTCCGTCCCCGTCCCGTCCGTCTGTCTGTTGGTTCCGGCGCCACCGTGCCCACGCACAGATGACGGCACGGTGGCAGTGCGTGATCACAGCCTGTCAGCGCTGTGCAGGCACGCTGCGTGGTGGACGGCGACTTTTCCGTCAAGGTATGAGTGTCTAAACTCCCACACGGCCCGGAGGCGGGAGACACACACACACACACACACACACACACACACACACACACACACACACACACACACACACACAGTGCACACTAAGGCAGTGGACGTTATGGTCTGTTGAGTGTGAGCGAGAGAGAGGGAGAGAGCGTGCTGGAACTTTCCAGTCGGTCAAAGGAAAGAGGGCATGGCGGTAGGGGTGTGTGTGTGTTCTCTTATGATTTGCCCTGACTCTCTCAGTCTGGGGGGGCAGCTGGGGGGTGGGGGGAGGTCAAGCCCAGAGGAGAGGCCAGCTGTTTCATGCTACGGCGAGCATAGTGCTAAGTAGGGCTGCTTCCTTTTTAACCGGGTTACTTCCTCTGTGGATTTGGGGGGTGTGATGTGTGTGTGTGTGTGATGTGTGTGTGTGTGTGTGTGTGTGTGTATGTGTGTGTGTGTGTGTGTGTGTGTGTGTGTGTGTGTGTGTGTGTGTGTGTGTGTGTGTGTGTGTGTGTGTGTGTGTGTGGCGTATTTTATGAGTGGAGGGAGGGGTAATTGAGTGGAGATCAAATCATTTTGCAATTATACATTTTTTTTATTTTTCTAATATAAATTACACTTTGGTGATTAAATTCCCGAAAATAGCACAATAGTTAACAAATGTTTCTTATAGACCTTATTCTATAAGCGTCACCGCGTTTACGCGACACACACACACACAAACATACGCAACACACGCAACCTTGTCAGCGCTACTTTCCCCGCACCTTTTTTCCACAATGGTTTGTTGTGTTATCTACGGCTGTTCCAACAACAGCAATAACAATTCAGCACTTAGTTTTTATGCCATACCAGCAGTGAGAAAACGGGAAGGGAAAGAAACTGAGGATTTGAGCCAGCGAAGGAGAGATTTATGGCTAGCTAGAATTAATAGGCGAGACTTTCAGCCGACTACTCATAGCAAAGTCTGTTCCCAACATTTCACCACAGGTAACGTCAGAGTTAGATCGGTGTAGCTCACATAGCCTCACATAGTCTATACTTTATTTTATCACAGGGAGTAAGTTGTAACGTTACGATGGATGGTTTCCATCAGACAGTGAAGATCACTTTACCGGCATAAGAGAGGTGCGTCTTGAAATTCCCTCTGCTGCCTAGCGTGTGTGCAGTAGCCTAGTTGTCAGCGCAGCTTCCGTATGAAGGTGGCTGTATGTCTAGAATTGGAAGGTAGTCTAAAAGGTATTGGTAAGGTAGATGATAGGTAATGCATTTATTACATAAACATTATTTACGCTGCTTGTGAACTCCTGGGCTGTATACGCAGACACTGTATTTACAAGGTAATTACATAAATCCATGTACGTGACGTCCAGTAACAACGACGGGTCCTTGCTTAAAGTGTCCGAATCCAGTTGATAAGGGTCAACACCGCCGATTAAACTCAGTTTGTCTCGATAACATGCGAACAAAGCCATAATATTGATAACTCAGAACGACAGCTCACTTCACTCCATTCAGACAACTCACTCTCAATCAGTGTCATGTCAACAAAATGGCCGCGGCGACGTAAAAAGGGGCATGTGAATAACCTCTATTAGAAGCTAATTGTTCTGGAAGGTCTGTATCTTCAGAGGTGGACAGAAGTCTTTTAATTGGAAAAAGACACGGGCTGGTGGGTATTGTTGTTGACTGGCTGCTCCAGAGACGTGTCTTCAATTCCCAAATCATGTCGTGTGTGTGTGTGTGTGTGTGTGTGTGTGTGTGTGTGTGTGTGTGTGTGTGTGTGTTTGAAATGGTATGTGTGTTGTGTTTGAAACAGTCTGTGTGCAGTGTGTGTGCGTGCGTGCGTGTGTGTGTGTGCCAGTATCCCATTCATGGTTCCTCTCTATCAAAGGGTGAAGGGAGTGGGATGGTGTGAGCCGATGTTAGCCTTTATGTTAGCATGAATGTTAGCATGGACGCTGGCGTATTCACAGCTAAGGAATGGTAAAAGATACCCCAGGACAGGCCCATATGTACAGGGCGTGCACACAGCACTTCTGCATGGCTGCATTCTTGGCAACTGAGACGCGATTTGCTACGAGTGAAGTCCCTGTTGGTAGACCATAAAAGTAGTCGGATGTACCCCTCGATCGGAGCCCACAGCTCAGGCAACAGGTGGCCGGTTCATTCGCTCGCCAATGTGTTTCAGTTCAGCGTCTTCGAGAAGTAGATGCCGATCTGTTCCTAACCACTGGGAACATGCTGACACAGCATTAGAGGACGCCCTCCACCGCCGCCGCCACCACCACCACCACCACCACCACCACCACCACCACCACCACCTGTGTAGTGCCCAGGACTGCCTCCAACTCTGCTAGGGATTAAGCAGCCCTTGGGTTATGCACCATCGCTTTGATGGGTGTAAATTAGCATTTTACAGAGCGTCGCTGATGCCCAAAACACATTCCTATTAAATCCTTGATAACTTTTTCATGAATAGAATCGTCAACCAGGACCTTGCAAAATATGAGGATGAAGATGCCACTGGGATCCTAGCCGAACAAAGAAAATGTATTATTGATGGATAAACCACATTGAATAACACACTGTTAAGCTAATGTAGAATGATGAGACTACACTGCAGTGTAGGCCATTAGAATGTGTTCACATCTCACGTTCCCCCATCTATGTAATCAAAAATACATTAAAAAAAACACAGGGTGGTACGTTTTAATACGTCATAATAAGTCATGGCTTGACTAGTAATTCAAAAGACTTAAATATAATTTTCATCAGTCTTAAATATATATTGTGACTGTCAAGAGAGGATAAATAAGAAATGTCAAACCAGTAAATGTCCAACTTTAATGAAATAAATACTTATGTTCCTCCCACGGCATACACAAGCTGTGTGGAACACTTTTCTGGTCATTACTCCTGACATAAACCGGATCAGAGCAAACAAACAAATTATGATATACACAAATGTGTATACTTATAAAACAATTCCAGGTTGAGGACTGTCATTTAACCTTATGCCTCCTGGCCATTAAATCTGTATTTAATTGTGTTGTAAGTGGTATTAAAAAGGTGCAGATAACCCAGATGGACCAGATGACACATGGTACCAATGTTGAACGGTAGGAATGAAATCACCCACGCATTAATCTGACGGGAAGTTCCAAGGATTTGTATTTTATGTTAACAAATGGAGTCAACCTTCTGCCAACTTTAAATGGATGTATGTGCTAAAACGCGCCACCTTTAACAGACGACCTCTGAATCCTCCTGTCGTGCCGTGCTTTTTGTTCAAATCCCCTTTTCTAAGCCTCTTCAATAAACCACATCACGACAAGTCATCCTGCTGATAGCACGTCCCGCATGCCGAGAGCTCAGCCGATGAGGCACCATCCCCCCCCCCCCCCCCCCCCCCCACCGTGATAACCCATCAGCCAGTGGGACTGTGCCGCAGCCGGACACGAGTGACACAACTGGACTCTGGCGTGCGGCCCGCCCGGGTTCATCCTGCTTGCCCCGCTGCGCCACGTTCCCCCGACTTCCCCATTTCATCTCCGGCCGCGCTTCTTCGCGCTCCAGCTGAACCGCCCGCGGAGATAAATCAGCTCTCTGTCGCCGGCGATCAATGGACATGAATATTGAAGGAGATGGAGCGGGAACGTTCCTCCTTCGCCTGGGGGGGGGGTGCGGTCTCTCGGCAAGCGGCGTGGCTCTCTCTGCCTGTCCACTCATCCGTAGGGGGGGGTCATCGGGAGTCCCCCGGCGGCCGTGCGGGGCGCTGGGTTATTAGGCGGGATGAATGACTAACTAGTCTCCCCTCCACTTGGTTCAGCCGTCTCGTTAGGGAGGGAGACGGAGGAGGGCCGGGCCGTAGAGACGGGCATTAGTGATGCCCCCGTGGTCGCCCGCACTGCGGCCGCCAGGCCCGCACACTGCAGTCCAGGGCCATTATGGTATCACTCTATGTCTCTCACTCTCTCGCTCTCCCAGCCAGAACAATTACCTCTCTGGCTCTTGTTCTCGCTCGCTCTCTCTCTCTCTCTCTCTTTTTCTCACTATCTCTTTGATTCTCTCTCTCCCATTCAGAACAATTACCCCCTAGTTGTACTATCTCTATATGTCTGTCACTCACTCTCACTTCGCTCTCTCTCTGTGGGCCTTTCTCTCTCTCACTCACTTTTAGAGCGTGTGCTTGTGTGTGCTTGTGTGTCTCGAACTCTCACCATTATAATTATTTCTCTCTCTCTCTCTCTCTCTCTCTCTCTCTCTCTCTCTTCAGTGGTTTTAAATGGTTTGCTAATATGAGCATGCTAATGATACCAATGGTGATACATGGTGGATTCTGGAGACTTGGGGACTTTAATTATGCAGCGAGGGGATATTCCAGGTGGACTTTTTCACGCTGTCTTTCTGTCGTCTGCCATGTTTAAAGGACAATTACGGTATTTTGAACATTGAGCCCCCTTTCTGGGTTGTCTAGGATGAAATAGAGTGGTTGAAGCCAACATTTTGACTATTGGTCATGTCTTGGGTATTTGGCTCATTTCAAATCGTCCCTGCCTGCTTCAGAATGGCTGTCTATGGGCATTCACAAACCTGTCCTTAAAACAACCCTAAACGTTTCAGAAATGTGCAACTCACCGAGTGGTTAGTGGTGTTCGTTGATGTTCCAAATTAAGTATTGTAGTGAAATACAGTTTCAGTCATGTTTTATTTGACATTTTGTAAATCCATTGATTTCTGTTGGAAGACTCATTGCACGTTGACTGTAAACGGAAAGAGGGGCTGGTAGTAGTCTTTTCGCTGGGTTCTAGCCCTACTGTTGATGCGGAGAACCGAGCAAAAAAAGACTACAACCAAATGTAAACAGCACCATTTCCATTTCTGGTTCCGGTCCGGTGTCCGTTTCAATGGGATTTACAAAATGCCAAATAAAACACGACAGAAACTGTATTTCGCTACGATACTTGATTTGGAACATCAACAAACACCACTAACCACTCAGTGAGTTGCACATTTCTGAAAACTAACATTTAGGGTTGTTTTAAGGACAGGTTTGTGAATGCCCATAGACAGCCATTCTGAAGCAGGCAGGGACGATTTGAAATGAGCCAAATACCCGAGACAGGACCAATAGTCAAAATTTCGGTGGCAACCACTTCATTTCATCCTAGACAAACCAGAAAGGGGGCTCAGTGTTCAAAATACCGGAATTGTCCTTTAACTGATCCCCAGTTTAATGTCAAACCGAGTCAATTTATGTCACACGAGTCTAGTCGGTGTGGGTGTCGACATCGCCTTTTCTTGTTACATGCGTCGCATTCACCCACGCACCGCAGACTGACTCATCACACGCCAACGGCGCTGTCACCTCTTCTCCGACACCAGCTGGAGTCAGAGAGGTCCGGGTTGTTGGGCAAACACATGAAAACGTATAGCCTGGGGCAGCAGAGGGGCCCAAAGACCACTACACAACAATCCCTGGCTTCCATCCCTGATGACCTTGCTTGTATCCGTAGCAGTTTACATTTACATTGAGTCGTTTAGCTGAGCACACACTTAATGCCAGAGCGGCTAAGAAGCAAGGCTGAGAACAAAGTGTATCCAATTGGAGGTGCTACAAGGCGAAAAAGTGTGGCACAACCACGCTTTTTTCAACCAGACACAGAGTGCAGAGCAGCTATGTGTCTGAGGTGGGTTCTTATTAGTACAAGCGCAAAAAGGTTACATTCAACCAGAACATTGCGTTCTTCACACGGAGATGAAACGTATCATTAAAGTGCTTCCCAAATGCAACGATAAAGCTTAGAGGACACAAATCAACAATTTTGCGTCGCACTTTGTATTGTGTTACGCGTCTCACACAGTGTGTGTGTGGGGTGGTACCCGTGATGGCGAGCTCTTCTCTATGGCAGGGGCTCATGTAATCGGTTTCCTCCGGCGTTCCTGGCGGTGAGCGGTGATTAATTGATAAACTAATGATCGTTTTTTGTGGACGCCGTGTTTTGTGTAAAAGCCAGGCCAGCACGGGTAATGCGCTTGATGGGCACTAATTCATTCAGCCGATCGTTCACGTAAACCGAGCCGTCACGTTGATTGGTCAATGTTGAACGAAAACGTGAAGCACCTCTCCACAGCCAATCCGACGGGGTTAGCCAATCCGGCGGGGCCCGCCCCCGTCCTGGGGATGTCTTCGGGGGGGGGGGGGGGGGGGGTTTCTACTTTGGAACAGACACAACACATGCGGCAATGGACACGCTGCTGCAGTAGCAGCAGCAGTGGCACACGCTTGCTGCCAAAAAATTGTAGCGCAGGTGGTTGTGATTTATCACATTTAGTGGAAGATGTAATTCCTGCAGCTCATCTTTTAATTGGAACCCATCTCCTTAATAAATTGCATTTGATTTGATTAAGAGTACAGCAGGTGCTGGGGATCCCAGTCCCGGTGTCACCGCTCCCTAGCAACGCGTACATCATCCCCCACCCACCCCCGCCCCAGCCACGCCACTCGTGTCCCTTTAAAACCCGTCCCCGCGAAACAGGCTCTGGCATGCGACCGGGCGCCAGATCAGATTTGTTTCCATTAGCGCGGATCCACCGTGTCGTGATTAACTTTGGCGGACAGCGAGCGTCACCGGGAAGAGGAGTGACTAAACGACAAGCCCCTCCTCCGGGGCAGAACCTAGCGCCACTTTTACCCCTTTGTTTCCTGTTGTTTTTTTCCCGCCCGTATTATAATGTGGTATTTTAAGGATTTATTCCAAAATGACGGGCCATATTCTCGCGGTGTGACAACCCCATTACACGGTGGCAGTGTGGCGGCACCTCGTCCATCTGTCCGGGGTCTTTTACACGCCGGGGTCCGTCCCCACGCTGATCCCAATTTTAAGTCTTGTTTGTGGTCACTGATCCCAATTAACGGAAGCGCTCATGCCTGCCATTGGAAAATGTGTGGCATTTACAAGTCATTTATTTTAAACAGAGCCCGTTTCCTCCCGTTGCTCTGGAAGCCTTCCAAAGCAACGGAGGTGTCTCTGAATTAATCCGAATTAAATGAAAACATTGAAGACATTTTTGTATCTTCATTAAGTACGTTATTGGTCGATTTGGTAACACTTTGCTCAAATATTCTCAATCACTTGGCTTGCTCACTCTCTGATACTACACTGGAGACACGGCTACGTTAGCTGTTGAGGGGTAGGGGTGACCAGTGGTCAGATCTGACCTTTTACATGTCATGCAGGAAGACAAATGACACTTAGTTATTGTAAAGAAAATAAAAAAA
The DNA here is from genome assembly GCF_964030765.1 of Micromesistius poutassou. Taxonomy (NCBI): domain Eukaryota; kingdom Metazoa; phylum Chordata; class Actinopteri; order Gadiformes; family Gadidae; genus Micromesistius; species Micromesistius poutassou. The sequence goes on from NC_140274.1 coordinate 15,583,609, forward strand.
TATTTATTATGAAAATAAAACATAAAATTTTTATCTTTATATCTTATCTTTATATATACAGTGTCTTTGAGTAGGAGAAAGGCACTTTTAAATGATCTTGTCTCTGTCTCCTCCTTCTCCTCTCTCTCCTCCTTTGTCTCCTGTCCACCTCCTCCTCCTTTGTCTCGTCCTCCCTCGCCTCCTGTCCGCCTCCTCCTCCTCTCCTACTCTCGCATATCTTCCTCCCTCGTCTCCTCCCCACCGCCCCCCCCCCCCCCCCCCCCCCCCCCCCTCCCCCCCTCCCCTCCAGCCTGTGTCGGAGGAGTTCCAGAACGGCGAGGGCTTCGGCTACATCGTGGCATTCCGCGCCAACGGCACACGCGGCTGGAAGGAGAAGATGGTGACCTCGGCCGACTCCACCGCGTACAAGTACCGCGACGAGACCTTCCCGCCGCTCACGCCCTTCGAGGTCAAGGTCGGCGTCTACAACAACAAGGGGGACGGGCCCTTCAGCGCCGTGGTCACCGTGTACTCTGCCGAGGGCGGTGAGTTCAGCCATACACCCCCGGGAGGGCGCCTGGTTTACCGGGACTTAAGGACAGCTAGGGGGCGCTGTTTAAGGAACCCTTAACTTTTTTTACAATGGTTGCTAAAACGGTCACTTCAGACTACCTGGTAAGATTGAACAAAATAAACGGCGATAATTGATTGGAAACCAATTTTCTTCCGCCAAGACGGCCAAATTGTTGCCAAGCAACATGGGCTAGCATGTAGGGGGTACTTCAACGCTACAAATTAATTGTTATGCAGTCACAGGTGCAGTATATTTAACTGCTGCGGAAAGAAATTGTAAGTTAACACTCGTTACACCCATAACCAAGGAGCGGGCACAACTAGAGTTGCTTCCAGGGCAATGAATTTCCCCATGTGCTCAAATACATCAAATCAAAATAAAAATCAATCTGAATTAAGCACCGCAACTATCCATTTCATAATCAGGGTTTGGCCGTTACAGCCGCACTTCTGCACTTTATGGCAACACTACAAGGATTGGGCTGGAAGCAGGGCTGCTCATTACCACTCACTCCACTCCAAAAACATGAAAAATAAAGTGTAGATTTTATTTGTATTTATTTTTTTAACCCTTTATATAATTACCTCTGTTAAGTGTAGCCTATAATTAAATGAAAATTGGGTTTGATTTCATTGAACGCCTGCATGCCGTCGGATCGCTGAGATGCTACAGCCGTGCTATGCTACATGCTAACGTCCCACAGCTACATGCTAACATCCAACAGCGTAGAATTGGTAAAGTCCACTTGTACCTCTTGCTCTTTACTAATTTACTATCGAAAGAGATTAGCAGCACATCACGGATCACGCGTACCTCCACTTCCACTGCTGTCTGTCTGAGGCGGTGCTGTGTTGTGTTGTACAGAGCCCAGGGAGGCCCCCTCGGACGTGAAAGCGTCCGGGATATCTGCCTCCGAGGTCAGGGTCACATGGAGACCCCCCATCCCTGGTCCTGGAAGACCAGAGCGCTATGAGGTCTGTTTGATGTGCCACCACGAAACACACTCACACACAGCCTGCTCCACATGTTTGACAGTACTGAACCTTTAGTTATTAGTGGTTTCAACCCTTTTCTGTAGCTGTGATCCCATTTTTAGGTCTGAACATATTTGCGACGCCAACTTTGGGGATTTTTGTGCATCTGCTTCACAAAATAAATGTGGTCATCTACATACATATCTTAACCCGGTCAACATCTGCTACTAATATCAGTAAATGTATGCGCATTTCACACCACTACTTAGTGATCAGTACTTTGCACATCATTAGGGGTTCTTTTCGTATACGAGACCTACATTACAGTATTTGTTTTATCATACCTGCACCATCAAATAGAGCTAATGAGCAATCAGCATCCCCCTATGACCCCCATACGCACATCAGGTGACCCCAAGTGCTGTACCAACCCCAACGCTTAAGAAACTCTGTTCAGCCACCACGCAACACACGCGTACCCACCAGCGCTTGACATGGACTGCAACCCTAACAAACCTTTACTTCCTGTCCTAGCGCCTCTCTGTCCTCTCAGTTGAGACTGTAGCAAAACTTTACTCCCTATCCTGGCGCTTCTCTGTCCTCACAGGTGAGACTGTGAGGACACCCTTTTTGTCCCCATCCTAGCGCCTCTCTGTGTATTCTCAGATGAGACTGTAGCAGACTTTTAGTTCAGATCCACGTGACCTCCCTCTGTGCTCTCGAGTGAGACTGTAGCAACCCTTTAGTTCCCAACCCAGCGCCACTGTCTGTGTGTCCTCAGTTGAGACAGCACACTTTACTCCCTGTCCTAGCCCTTCTCTCTCGCTCTGCGTTCTCAGGTGAGCTTCTGGAAGGACCTGGAGCAGCAGGAGGAGTCTGGGTCCAAGCGTCAGACTGTGAGGAACGAGACCTCGGTGGTCCTGAGCGGTCTGGAGGGGAACAGTCTGTACCACGTCACGGTGAGGGGCTTCAACACCATCGGCCAGGGTCCGCCCTCCGCCGTCACCACCGCAAGGACCCGCAAGGCCCGTGAGTACTGCGCCCCATGAGACTCATTAACGTCCTGTTAGACACTTCTTCTAAATACGTAATTTTCATGACCTTTTGTCACACCTTGATGGACAGGACAGTGGAGACAGACAGGAGAGCAGGACGAGAGAGAGGGGGGGGGGGAATGCAGCATAGAGAACCGCAGATGGGAATTGAACCTGGATCACAGCTGGGCGTATGGCCCACATGGTGAACATGTTAGTAGTTTGCCGATATCCAAGGCAAAGTATTTGGTTTAATGGAGCTGAATGTTACGGGAAGACACACGGACACGATTCACCGAGCATCGTCAGAGATGCAACGCGTGGACAAGATGTCATTGGGAAACCTCCAATTGTAGGCATGAACATTAAAGATTTAGGTGTGATATTCACCAAACAAAGGTAAACGGAAGTGACCTTCATGGAGGTCGGTATAAGGCTGGAGAGGCAACATTTATTTGCAATTGACATTCAATTAACTTGTCACCATTGGCAATATTATTATCAGGACACATTTTCCCATGACACAACCCGACCCCCAGACGCCCAAGGCTATTAATATGTATAGGTACATATGGAGTCCAGTGGGGTGTGCTTGTTAAGGTGTGCTCTACATCTCCCTGAGTAGCTGAGACATTGACCCAGTTGCTTAAGAAGCCGTCTCTCTGGATGCCTCCGCGGTAAGCACCGCAGCCCGCTCTCCGAGATCCCGTTACCGCGGGGGGAAACACTGGGAATAAATCACATTCTCCACTGACGCCTCTGCCCTAAAAAGGTGTCTTGGTGTGGAGGTGATGTGTCAGTGATGTGCCAGATGCCACAGAGCATGCTGTCGTGTGATTGGTTTATTCTTGGTGGGTCTTTGAGTCGTGGTTTTGTCCGTGTCGTCATCCCCCCCCCCCCCCCCCCCCACTCCAGCTCCGGAGCAGCCCCCCAGGAACCTGAGGTGGATCCAGGAAGGAAACAACGTGTCCTTGTCTTGGGACCCGGTCCGGGCCCAGGACAACGAGTCTGATGTCGTGGGTTACATGGTAAAGATCGACCATCATCTCTGGATTTACTTTGACATCAGATTCAGATTACATTAGAGAACAGATTCCACATTCAAATTCAGATTATTTAAAATGAATGATTCGATTTCAGATTAGATTCTCTTACAGATTAGGTTAGATAACATATCAGATTAGGTTGGGTGCATTAGGGGTGAATATTAATCGATTTGCATTGATTATACAGCCGACGATTCGATGCATCGATTCGTCCGCAAGACTATCGATTATTAAAAAAAATAAAACATTTTGTATCACTTTTTTTTATTATAATTTTTTTTTACAGTGAATTGGCTAATTGGCTATTTGCCATGCTAGACCTGCACAGTAAGCACTGAAGTGTGCATTGAATACTGTTTCTGTATTCTCAATAAAAGGCAAATTATTAATTTTTTGGTTGCTTTATTTGATAGATATTATATTAGATATAATAATAATAATAATATAATAATAATAATAGATATAATGTAAAAAATATTGAGTATCGAATCTAATCGTATCGTGGGGAAGTCTGAAGTATCGAAAATAATCAAATCGTTGGCTTAAGAAATCGATATCGTATTGAATCGGCTCCGATTTACACCCCTAGAATGCATATCAGATTAGGTTGGATTACATCATATTAGGTTACATTTGGTTGGAATACATATCAGATTATTAGGTTACAGGTTAGGTTACATTACATCAGATTAGTTAAGATCATTTGACTATCGTGACTATCATGTCCGGTTATGTTAGATTACAGATTAGGACCCATTAGGGATTCCATCGGCGATGAGGTTGGACTGACTGCGTTCCCCTGCGCTTCCCCTCCAGGTGTTTCTGCGGCAGGAGGGGCGAGGACACAACCAGGTGACCCGGACCATCAACCCCTCCACGGTGCTCTCTCTGCCCGAGGGGGGCACCTACATCATGGAGGTCCGGGCGCTCAGTGACGGAGGCGAGGGGGCCGTCAGCTCCCAGGTCCGGGTCGTGACCTCCTCCGGTGGGTGAACACTGCTTCACCCAAGTGGTCGCAAACTCTTTGGACCGGTGACCCATGTATAAGGCCTCCACCTTCTTCCTAGCTAGCTGTGCATCTGGTCTGCCCGCAAATTGTTTTAACCCTAATAGTAGCAGCAGTGTTTAATAGCAGTTAAGGCAAAAATGCTCCATCACCATCAGGTGGGGTCACGACCCCGAGTTGGGATGTGAAACAAGGTTGGTTTAGCCACCCCCCCCCCCCCGCTTTACCGATTGCACTAGTAATTGAGACGCCCCAGCTGGAGAGAAAGCCAAGTTTTTTTTTGGCTAATACAGTTTTAATTACCGCCCTTACACGGCTACCTTCGCCCGCACAGGCAATTAACTTTCAGGAAACAAGGCGCTGGGTTTATAGTCCATACCAATACAAGTCTCCGGCTGGGCAAGGAGGGAAAATAATAAAGGTTTACGTTTACTTGAATTAATGAAACATTATCCACATGGACTGTGGTATTAGACAGGACGACAGCCTTTTCTTTTATTTATGGGTGGCAAATTGCCCTATTTCCAGAGGATAGTCTTAAAAACTTGAGAAAAGTCTTCAGTCTGTTATGAAAATTCACCAACCCTGACTGTGTTATTTGATACCCCAAATTCCCCACCTGGGCTCAATGAAGCATTATCTTATGTTATCTTATGAAGTGGGGCGCTGAATCTACGATGCATTTAACTACTTAGCTACTCATTCTAAACGTTTGTCCCGGAGAGCTACTCTTCATTATCGCGCTTTCATTACTGCAATCACGATTGAAATGCCGGGGCCCAACAAATATCAGTAACAAATACTAATAATAAACTTTGCTGCAGTCAAAAAGTTTACAGCCCCCACCCCCCTTGTTTTGCTGTGTCCAGCAGATTCCCTCCTCGGGTTCAATCTGTCACCTTTGGGCTAATTTAAAGGGTAGCGGTATGTGTGTGATACCCTGGGCGTGTGGCACGCCTTCCTCACTCCCACAAACGCCTTATTATGCCCCAGCAGATGTTTAGCAGAAAAAGGGTGACAGTGAAATTAATCATAGGGATGAGATTCTGCTGACCAAAGAGAGTGGACGGCTCCGGGATTGGATTCTGCAGCGGTTTTTCCGAGGCCGGTGGAACTCCACCTCGAGCATCTGTTTGCCGACCGCTTTGCGAAACGTAGGAAAAGTTGAGAATCGTCGGAAAAAGGGAAACACGTACAGGCCTCATCCATTCACCGGGCTAAGATGAATGGATACGGATGTAGGGCAGGATAGGAGCGGGGTAGTCTAGTGTTAAGGGTGGTAGATGCCCTTGGCCAAAGGTTCTTGGTTCGAACCCCAATGTCTGAAGTCTCATGTTGGTGTCCTTGAGCAATACATCAAACGCCCCTCCCTGCTTCATAAATCAATGTATCTAAAAATGAATTCAATGCGAGCTACTTTGGATAAAAGCGTCTGAATAAATAGTAAAATAATAATAAGTTAATAGTAACTTCAACTTCAAGCTTATTTATCCCATACAAAGTTACACATACATACACTAGCAGTGTAATAGACTAATAGACTTTGCCTCCTCTATCCACTGTGCTCAAGAAATCGACTCTCCTTTGTCTCCTGTAAGCGATTAATGATTGGACTAATGACGATGATGTTCTCTCCCGTCAGGTGTGAGAGCCAAGAGCTCCCAGGGCTCGGTGCATCACCCCGCCACCAGCCCCGTGTGGACCTCCCTCCTCCTGCTCCTCCTCCCGGTGCCTTTCTCTTCCTGGTGAGGACCACGCCCCCCCCCCCCCCCCCCCCTGCTCTCCCTTGCTCCTGACCCTCCCCCAACCCCCCAACCCCCCCCCCCCCCGCTAGTGCCACCTCCTCCTGGGGGGCCTCCAGTCGACCGCCGGCTCCCTCGCCTCCCAACTCCGACCGACTGCTTGCTCCAGCCTTACCCCTCCTCCCCCACCACCACCACCACCACCACCACCACCCTCCGATACCCCCGAGGCCAGGCACCAATGAGGGGAGGAGGGGCGGGGGGGGGGGCGAATGGGAGTCTGACATTCCTCTCCTGGCTCCACCTCCGTCCCACCGCTCCGCACACACCCCCGACTCGGCGGCGCGCTTTCCACTGTCACCGTAGTGTTGTGTACCGTAGCGTACGTCGCGTGGAAAGGTTCCGTTGCCGGTTTTACTTTTTCCGACATCAAGCCTTTTTTTTTGAAGTCCTGACGACTGGCACCTCGCCGCGCTCCCCATGTCGCCGCGCCCCACATCAACCCCCCGCCCACCCTCCCCTACAGGCTCTCTTCGGGGGGGGGGCCCAGGGGGTGCCCACCCACACGGATGTTGAACGGCTCCCGAAACTCTGTGGGGGGGGGGGGCTGGCGGCGACGCGCGCGGGGGGGGGGGGGGCGGCGGTGACATAGGGAGCAGCGGCGTCTCCCCCCCGCCCCCACCCCCCCCCCCGGCTGTGTGTCTGACAGGCGGCGCGGTGGCGGCGGCTACGTAGAGATAAGTGCATTGTTTTTTCTTATTCAAACATCCAAGACGAGACGGAAGTAGACGAGGAAGAAGAGGAGAAGAAGAAGCTAAATTTAAAAAAAAGGACCTTTTCTATGGCGCAGAGATTCTTGCTGTTTCCAGCGTCGCTTTTTTGTACATTGTGTTACCTTTTAGAGACGCTAAGAAGAAGCCCAGTGGTGTGTGTCAGATGCAGTACAAAGTCAAAGTTTCAGTCGTTTTGGGGTAGTGAACGCTGCCGGGTGATTTACTGGCTGTTGGTTTAGCGGCCGTAGGGGTGGGGGGGAGGGGGGGGAGGGGGGCGGGCCGGGCGTGTCCGCCTGTAGGGCCGAGCGTATCGTTAGACAAGTTAGGACTGAGACTCTGTACACGGTGGTGGTGGTGGTGTCAGTACTAATAAATGTGATGTATATTTTTAAGCCGTTTTCGCTTCTTAATTGCACTGGAACTCCGATGAGATGGTAAATCTGGGCCTGAAAACCCATGATGCATTTCACTCTCCCCCCCCACCCGGAATGAGCACATCCATCAGAATGAAGGCTCGGTCAGCTCGATTTAAAATCAGTCGCTCAGACACTTTCGCCCAGACACTTCCTCCTCAGGACCAGAGCTGTGTGTGTGTGTGTGTGTGTGTGTGTGTGTGTGTGTGTGTGTGTGTGTGTGTGTGTGTGTGTGTGTGTGTGTGTGTGTGTGTGTGTGTGTGTGTGTGTGTGTGTGTGTGTGTGTGTGTGTGTGTGTGTGTGTGTGGCTGGGCAGGCTGTGAGGGGAGATTGGATTCTCTACCTGTGACACCCGAGCCAATAAAACTCAACGATAAGAGAGGCAGCGGAAGGAGTATTGCCCTCGCTCTCTCGCCCGCGCTCGCTCTCTACCTTACTCCCCTTTTCCTTCCTTAGTCTCCACAACTCTTCTTCTTTCATGCTCTCTCTCTTTTTGTCCTCTATCTCTTCCTTCCAGACCCTCTCCATTTATCTCCCTTTTACTACCTCAATCTCTATTTATGCCCTCTGTCTCCCTGTCCTCTATAACGCCCTCCTATCTCTCGCTCTTTTTCTTTAGTCTCTGTCCCTAGACTCCTAAACTCTCTCTTTCGCTCTCCCTCTCTCTCTCTCTCTCTTTATGTAGGTCTGTCTGTCTGTCTCTCTCTCTATGTCACTCTATCTCTGTATGAGAGCTGTTGTGTGTGTGTGATCAGACAGGAATCACACTGAATTTGCCTGGCGGTTTAATTCCTGTAAAGGAGACGGCGTTGGGGACCGGGAGCTGCTCTCATGGTCTCCACAGAGCCTGGAGGTCTGGCAGACCTGAACGGATTCTCCATCACAGTCCAGGGCCAAGAGCATCTCGGGCCCAGACTCTAGGTCTCCCTGGACCCCACGCGTTCAGAGGTCCAGACCCCTCCATCCCCCGCTCCCCGCTCTGCTGGCTTTCGATGAGAGTAACTAGACAGTTGATCTATTTTTTGTATCAGGTGGTCCGGACATTTTCATCTAGCGGTCCCCCCCTCTCCTTTCATTACCCCACACCTCTCCTATCCTCTCCTCCCTCCTCTCTCCCTCTGCTTTCAAGACCCCATCCCTCTTCTCTCCTCACCCCTCACCCTCTCTCCTCACCTTTCCCCACACCCCTCTCCTCACCCTTTCTCACTCCTCCCCTCTCCCTCTCCTCCCCCCTCCCCTCTCCCCATCCCTCTCCTCACCCTTTCTCACTCCTCTCCTCACCCCTCTTCACACCCTCTCTCCTCACCCTCTCTCCCTCCCCTCTCCCTCTCCTCCCCCGTCACCCCTCCCCCTATCCATCTCCTTACCCCTCTACTCACCCCACACCCTCTCTCCTCACCCTTTCTCACTCCTTTCCCTCTCCTCCCCCCTCGCCCCTCTCCTCTGCAGATCTCTCTGCTGACGGCTGAGTGCTCGGTCTCCACTCTTCTCTTCAGTTTTTTTTTCAACCTGTTCATGACTTCCGTCCATGAAGCACAACACTAAGCTGTTTAATGTAGGTGGAGGGGATTTTGAGGTTGTTGTTTTTTTTGTTTTTTTTCCCTGCAGTGCTTTTAGACATTGTTCGATGGCGTGAGCTCGTAGCTCACTGGCTCCACACGGGCGCTAATGCAGCGACCTTTCATTATTCATGCTACACCTGTCTGTGGTGCTATGTCTGATTTATGATAATGGATTATGTTCCCTGCAAGCCGTAGGTCTGCTGCTACAGTGGCAGCAATTAAAACATGAACTCCCTCTTTGTTAATGTCAGCGTGCACGCCCCTCTCTCTCCCTATGTGCACACGCTGTGTGTGTGTGTGTGTGTGTGTGTGTGTGTGTGTGTGTGTGTGTGTGTGTGTGTGTGTGTGTGTGTGTGTGTGTGTGTGTGTGTGTGTGTGTGTGTGTGTCCGTCCAAGGTATTAGCCAAACATTAGCATGATTGCTAACATCACCATATTATTGAATAATAATAATAATTCAACGTATCGCTGTAATGAAGCGCTCCCTTGTCAGAACACCTGGGAGGATGCTACGCTAGAAGCAAACATTAGCGTCATCCTATTGATGGCAACAATACATCAAACGATAAGCAGCTTCAGTGCTAGTTCCATGTGATCAAAGTGAATGCTACGCTGGTCATCTCTAAATGCGTGGACACACAAGTGGTTGCCATGCCGACCCGCGCCAGCCAGTAAGCTAATGGTTTGTCATAGTTTATTTTGCCTTGTCTGTTTGTTTTTGGTGGTGCTTATTTTCTTTGAAGTGGAGGCTACTGATTCCGTTGTAACTGGTGTCTCAGTATAACAAGGAAGGAATTTCATTCCAACATATGCACTCAGTGCGTGTGTGTGTGTGTGTTTTTATCTAGAAAGCCTAAAAATAACTAAGATACTAAGATAAGAAAGATAACTAAGATAACAGAAGTATGATTTTTCATTTACCTTAGCTGTTGAGCTTTAATGTGCACGTGTTAGTGTAGCTAAGTGTATTTTTACGACTTATTATGATATTATCTTTCCCTCTCCCTGTATCTCTATATCACTCTCCCTGTCTCTGTTGTGAGCTCTCTCACCCTGTGTATATCTCTCTCAAACATATATCTGGTCTTCTACTACTTCTACTAACCATATATTAAGTCTTCTGATAAAGAATTGTTATTTTAAGGAAAATTGTTGCTATTTAATATATTCCATATTCCCCCTCCTTACAAGAATGGTAGATAATTATTTTTTTCATTCTCTCTCCACCTCTCTTTGTATTAATCTTTTGATGGGATTCCAGACATAACTCTGTGGTGGCGTAACACACACTGGGCCCTAGTTAGACGGTCTCAAACGCAGACGTGAAGCGCAAAGTCGAAGTAGCTTTGTGGGCGGTTCTATGGCGCTGTTGCTATTATGACGGCAAGATAAATGAGCTTTGCGCACGACGCAAATCTAAAATGGGTTGGTCTGAAACCTGTAGGTGTGTTTTGGGCATAACGTGCAATAATCCAATGAGAGTGCCATCACCCATCCCCTTTAAGAGCCAGCGCATTTGACTTGACAGTTGATATTTTGACAGCGCGTTTGCATTCTCCGCTGAGACAGATGCATGACCACATGATTTTCAAACTTCAAATGGCTCAGTTTATGGCCAAATAATAGGCCTATATGATATGCGGACGCGGTCCTGTGGCTGCAACTGTGGGTCTATTTAATGATATGTGGCAATACATTAACAAACATTGTTTGTTACCAGTTTTGTATAAATTATCGTTATCGACTTGTGTTCATAATATGCATGTGTCCCCCCGTTAATATACATCCATGGACGGTATTATGCGTTACGTGTTTAGTTTGCGTGTGTTTAAACAGATGGGTGCGCAACTGCGCACACACACGCGCACCAAGCATCACCCGCATTCGTTCATTCTTTTAAACACTCACTCGCTGTAAAACTGAAAGTTATGGGCTTGTACATGATGTATGTGTCGTGTCAAGAAAATGTGTTTGCTGTACGGTGTTTGCAGATGAATTGATTTAAAAGTAGGCCTACAACTTACCGCTGTATCAGCTGTTACACGAGATTTTTTTATTTTGTTTTGGGAGGCTGGAATATACTTTGCTCGAGTTTATTATTGTTATTATTATTATTTAAACGCATGGCATAGCCTACTCTACTGTGTCGATTCATGCAGCCCCTATGGAAAAAAAAAGTTTCCACAATCCAAATGCTATTTCTATGCAGTTTTACTCTATATATGAAGAATCTTTGACATCATAATATTTAAATCAGGCTAATCGTTTGCATGTTTGTGCTGTGTATAGCCTACGTGTGTGTAAGCGTATGCTGCAGTTCTGACCTGCCATGGCACGTCAAACTAGCAACACCAACTGCGCTATCTGCTAGTGCATTTAGAACAGGAATTGTTCGGTGTGTGTGTGTGTGTGTGTGTGTGTGTGTGTGTGTGTGTGTGTGTGTGTGTGCGTGTGCGCGCGCGCAGATGTGAAATCATAATGTGCTTTTATTCAGTAAAAAATTATCACCCTTTTACCCCTAATTTAATTTGGGTTATCCTCAATATGCTTTAATGAATTGCTCTTCACAAGTAAGCTGAACCCTTACTTGTGATGATGTACAGCCTTGCAAAATTCACAGTTTCCATTAGTGACGATTCAATTCAATTTTCATTTCTAATTATTAAATACACATTTTCCATGAAATGAAATGCATATTATCAACCAACTTCAGGGGACAGAATTTGACATTATATATACAAATATATATATATGTGTGTGTGTGTGTGTGTGTGTGTGTGTGTGTGTGTGTGTGTGTGTGTGTGTGTAAAGTGCCTCCAAAGATAGTAGAGGAATGTGTTTTGCTGTTACATTTGTGTGATCCAGACTGGCGCCACCAGCAGAAGTTGTGATGATGTAATGGGCCAAGGTGAACACACAACAGGAAGGACCTCGGAAAGATGTTCCCCTCCCTGCTTTGATGTCTTTGTCTTATCGAGGCAACGTCATCATAGAAACAAAGAGCGAGGTGATGGACTGATCTGATAATTAGCGAGTAGTAGTAATTAAAGGTGGTTCCTGCCATTTTGGAGTCATGTTAGGTGGTGGAGGTGGTGGACTCTGTGTGTGTGTGTGTGTGTGTGTGTGTGTGTGTGTGTGTGTGTGTGTGTGTGTGTGTGTGTGTGTGTGTGTGTGTGTGTGTGTGTGTGTGTACACAGGGGGATGTCTTTGTGTGGTCTATGTGTGTACAGTGTGTGTGTGTGTGTTTGAGTTTGTGTTTTTATGTATGTGTACAGGGGAGCAGCTTGTGTGTGTGTGTGTGTGTGTGCCAGGGGCGGACTGAAACAATGTTTCAGGCCAGGAATTTCCAATCTCCATCCCAGGCCACCCTGTTCACGCAAACCACCAGACAGATAATTCTGTAAGCTAACCCTATTTGTTGATGCAACTGGTGCCAGATTGGTTGTCATAGATGACAATTAAACTGTAATATCTGAATACAGACTTTTTCAGTGCATGCTATGAGGGTCTCAGAAACTACTACATTTAACTTCACAACATTCGGATTGCGGACCATTTGAAACGGCACCACCCATGGAAGGGAAGGGAACTACGGGTTCCAAAATGTGTCCAACAAACTGCATATCCAAAATGCTTTGCATTTCGATAATTAGAACTTCATTAACAGAAAATGCAAATGCAAGAGCCACAACACAACTGCAAAAGCCACACCACAAATGCAAAAGCCACAATGTAATGGTAGTGAACGTCAACAGATTTCGCAATTTGCAAGGAAACGGGTTGACTTTTATCGACAGCAGACTTTTGTGTAGTGGCTCTTGCATTTGTGTTGTGGTTTTTGCATTTGTGGAATGGCCTTTGCAGTTGTCTTGTGCCTTAAGCGTTTGTTTTTACCATAAATGCACTTTTGTTGTTCAAATTTGCAAAGCATTTCGGAGATGCAGTTCATTCAACACGTCTGCCACCTTAGGAAACTCCACAACAATATCTTTCTGAAGCCTATTCATGTTTGGGAATTTATGTTTAGCAATTTGAATAATGATAACTGGACATAGTACCCATTTAAAATACCCTTTTAGTGACAATTTCAAATAACATATACATTTTTACGAATTACATTTTTTAGAGCGGTGGGATGTAAGCTTTCTTACAGTTTTGACTAGACGCCCCCTATAGTTTTTACTTATTTCTACTTTTCTACTTTTCCATTTTCAACTATTGTCTGGTTGACTGTCCAGGCCAAGCCAGCGGTCAGTCTAACCCAGCGGTCAGGACAACCGTAAAAGTCTGTGTGCCTCGACATTCTTTCCACCACACCTGGAGTGTGTGTGTGTGTGTGTGTGTGTGTGTGTGTGTGTGTGTGTGTGTGTGTGTGTGTGTGTGTGTGTGTGTGTGTGTGTGTGCGCGCGCGCCTTGGCCTGGGTGTTTCTTTATCATCACTTCAAGGGAAGCATATAACCCTAAGTGCTCAAATGGAAATGGATTTGATGTATTATTTACTAATATAGATTTATATATTTACTGTATTGCTGTTGTCGTGCGGCGGTGCGGTAATGAGTTCCATGAGGAAGTGCACCTCTTACACTGTTGATGGCTCAATCGGGATCTGCTATTGATCGCCAGTATTTCTGATCGCGGCTCATAGTGGTTTATTGGCCGGCTGTCAGACCCTTAGAGCTCCCACTCACCACCTTAATGAAAATATTTTAACCAACATCTGATGCCCCAGACTCTCGTCCGGCCGTCTGCATCGATAAGATAAAATAATGCATGAACCGTTGATTCATTCACAGACCAGACGGGTGTTGACAGTTGGCTCCATAAAACCTCTATAGTCAACTATAGAGGTTGACTATATGTATAGTAGTACATTTTGTCAAATGTATGGCTTTTGAGTTTCTGAGCTAAACAACAAACAAGCCATTTGGATGTTGGGTACATTCACGCATGTGCTTTCCAGAACAAACACCATCTTGACGCCACAGATGTCCATACTTTACTCATTCCTCGCCACGCATCGTTTTCACATTTCAGCTGTTATCCTCAAAAGTCTGCAAGTATCATTGAACGCAGGAAGCAACACTGTGGGGATAACATCCGTGACGTCGGGATTAAACTAGGGCGTTATTGTCCTCTGTCCTGTTAGGATTTGTGTTTGAATCTGTTTGGCTAATGATGCTGCCCAGCAGTGCAGCTTAGCCTTAATTTCCTGAGCGTGAACGATCACAGCAAACCATATTAATTGGTGTGTTCTTCCCCGACGACGGGACGGTAGCTTCCTCATCTACGAGCCAACACCATCTGTTTTAGCAACAGCCATACTGGGTTGTTTGTTTCTAGGAATATTTCTCTGTTTGTAAATATTAGCGTGCTGTCGGAGCATAAAATGTCAGTGTGAATGATGTGTGGGCATTTTAAGTTGTGCTTTGAACACTCACACAACACTCAAATAAAACATCTCACCAAGCGTAATAGCAACACCCAGCCAGGCAACAAATAAAGGCCTCTGATCTCGCATCTCTTTTAGCCAGAAAGGTCCATGGCATTACACCGCCTTATCTTGCCAGGGGGGAGCGATTTTTTTCTATACATTGAATATGCTGCAGTAGAAATATCCGTACCACCTCGCTGCAACTCTGAATATCCATCTGGACAAAGCGTTTTATTTTACGACACTAGATTGAACCTGGGGCCATCGGCAGATCCTCAAGCTACTGAGATGAAACCTCTTTGTCTGCTCCGTGTGGGTCATAACGCTCCATCACGCTTCCCTTACGGTGAGTAGCGACCCGGGCCACTTTCCAACGCCTCCTGGACAGGGTGCTCCCTCCGCATGCTGCAATTGCTGCTGCTGCCTGCTTGGATGATGTCACCGTCTACATTGGAGGAGGAGGAAAGGGGAGGGGAGGTGAGGAGAGGGGGGGGGGGGGGAGGAGGCAAGGTGAGGGCAGGCGGTGCTGTATGCAGGAGGATGAAGAGGAGGGGATGTAGGGGAAAGAGGTGGAAGAGGAGATGGGGGGGGGGGGGAGAGGAAGGTGAGGAGAAGAGGAGGGGGTGAGGAGAGGAACGGAGGAGTGGAGGTGAGTTGAATGCAGGTGGGGGGTTATTCACAGTCTGTGTGTGTGAGAGAAGGAGCATGCAACTCATTGCTTGGCCTTTTGCTGCTCCATTGGTCCGCTTCACAACAGGGAACCAACCTGTCGACACAATGACACGCTGGCTGATTTTAAAGACTACTGGATGGGTGGGCGGGGCGGTGCGGGTAAACCTAGACTAGAGGGGGAAGGGAAATGAAGAATTAAAAACATTGGCGAGATGGCTTTTTTAATTGACTAAAACATGTAAAAGAGGTGGGTTAGTGGCCTGGTCTTCACCAAGTGGAATCATGTTTTGAGTGACTGCTTTTAAATGTTGTGGTTTGGAATAAATGTGATAGTAGTTTCCTCTTTATTTCAAGTGTACTCATTGGACCAATTCATTAGACCCCCCCCCCCCCCCCCCCACACACACACACACACACACACACACACACACACACACACACACACACACACACACACATGTTGACAATTGAGTAAATTCTGACCAATCGGTAATGAAATGCACTCACAGTAGTTCTGATAATTTACTCCTTTCAGCAAATCAATTCCTCCACTTCTTTTGAAGGACTGCTGTTGTCCAATATATTGTAATGTTTCTCATTGTAGACAATTCATTCTGTGTATTTGTTTCTGGTTCACACAACATTGGTTCTGATCCGGGCATGACAAAAAATAAAAACAGTTGTGCAGAATAACACATTGTCCTCTTTTAAATTTGAATCATTCAGCCACGACCAAAACTTCCAAAGTTTGTCGTTGTAGACCGAGTGATGAAATTAAAATGGGAATAAGTGACTGAGAAGAGCTGCAGGATAATTAATAAGTGAATTAATTCAGAGCAGCTGCGCTGATTGCATGAGGAAAGTGAGTGTGGAAGTGGGTCTGAATCCGGTGTTGTGTTTCATCAGCCACCGGAAACAACACTGTTCCATTCTACAAACCTGTTTGCGTTCAGGTACTTTGAAAACAGTGTTTATCAAACCTGGACGTTCCTTATTAGACGTGGCTGTTGGATGGCTGAATAGAGATATTTGATGATATTTTGTCATCATTTCTGATTACAAAAAAAGATGGAACCCATTTTGAAAGGTCTTATTCACTGGAACATTGCTCTCAGGTCTCAGCTCTCAGAACCAGGATCTGTGATCTTCGATTCGAGTATAGCTCGACTAAGGTGTATACATACATCTTAGTAATCCAATAATAGTTGGACTAAGCCAATAAGTTGACTTTCTTGAGTGTCATGTAAACGCACTGAGTGGGATATACCTGGTTAAAATGTGTGTGGAATTAACTGTTGAGGCTTCATGTGACTGCTTATTCAGATTGACATCAACTCCCAGAGTTTATATATATCGTCTTAAAGTCCACAAAATGGTAAACACAGCAATCGAGAGAGGTGCTAATTATTCTGAGGATATAATTGAAGAAACTATTATTGGGTGACTTCTCACAGCCAGGTTGTCAAATATGGAGGCTTTGCTTTAGCATAAATTTTTCTAATTGATTTGCGTAGCGAAGGCATGACTAATCTATTGGGGAGAAAGATCGATCGCTGCTGTGCTCCATTGTTACAATTCATAGCCGACAGACTACATCCGTGGTCTTTACTTAAACATCTGCCATATTGATGAACCAATTAATGACCTCCTCCTCTTACCTTCAGCCAATCAGATGGGACCCAGGCTACCTTTGGATCCCCCTGGATTCCCCCAGCGTGGCTGCGTGCACACGCCCCTTTTCTAATGAATACATTTAGGATCCTTGTGGGATCGAACCTGATGGTCAATACGGTAGAGCTGGTCAACGCCTCCCAGACTCAGGGCATCTGACTCGGAGGTGAGCTACTGTCTCTACATCTGTCCCTGCTGGGTAACAACACAGGTGCAGCCTCAGCGCCTCTGGCCAGCACTTAGCACCGGTGCTGATTACCAGTTCCACTGATAGTGATACTGATGTCCCAATACCAGATCTTTGTTTAACCTCAATGAGACTAACCTGGTTAAATGAAGGTTGGATAAACATAAATATAGTGCTATATGTGTGGGCCGTATGTGTTATCTACCCACAACAGCAATGACTCAAACGTTCCCGACGCATGGCTGCACCGGGGGGATCGATAGTAGAGGTGGACTGCAGATTGAAGTCAGTGGTGGGATTGTGATGAATTAAACCGAATCGGGTTTGATTGACCATGTCTGCTTTGATGGTGTTGCATTAAAATTGCAGCACGCCCGCAAATGGATTTCCTTAATTGGAAGCCAGAAGAGGTTTATCACCAGAGGTGAATACAGATTTGCAGCGCACGCACCTGGAGAGAAACTCGATATGGATTTAATGAGCTGTACGCAGGAAATCTAACATTATGCTCATAGGCCCAGCAGAGAGCCAGCTCTGGCTGTGCGGTGTGTTTTCTTAGGCCTGGTGATTAATGGCCCTTGTGTGGCCCCATCGTCCCAAGGACCAGGGTGGGGATTTGCTAAAAAACAGCCAGGGAGGGCTTCTGTATTCCCTCCAGGAGAAGTGGTATGGTGTTTACACAACACAAGCCAAATTAAGGTAGAAAACATGTAATATTAAGAACGACCTTGGGCAAAAATACTACAAGTCGTCGAGTTTGTCGCTGATTGGAGAGCTTTGAGACAATCGCTGCCATGGTGATGGATGAGGCCTGCTGCGTGGCTCCCTATTGGTCGTCGCCATGTATGGCATCACCGGGACAAGAATCTGGTTCAGGAGGGTAAAGTCAACCCGTACTTTACAGTCAGTTAACCGTCAGTGCAGGGAAGCACTGGACCTCTACCAAACCAAACAGGAGATAGCCTGGGGAGGAGAAGACTGGAACAGGGTGGTTAAATTACTTTAAATTACCAGTAAATTACAACTGAGTGTGTCTGAGCCGTCTCACAGCAGGCCTGCCCATCACCGCTAACAAGATGAGTCACTTACGCTACAATAATGGCCAGGCGCAGTGTTTATAGGACGCTGATAACTAGCAGCACCTGAGCTAACCGCACTGAGAGCTTCTGCATATCTAGGGTAGAAAACAAAAAAATATCCAAGAGAAAGAAGGAGAACGTGATTAATGAAGGCCCTCTGAAGTCTGATGATGTGGGAAATGAAAATAATCACAAAGGCATTTCTTCAAGGTAGCCCCAGACTAAAAAATGGGCTGCGGTGATAGAGTGCGGCTCATTTAAGGAAGTATTCTGAGCTCTTTCACAAGGCAGCAAGGACTCTCTGCATGGAGTTGTTTCCCGTCCAAGCGGTCATTTATCCCGCTGAGATCAATAAAGCCATTGCTTATGTTTACTGTTTTATGAACTGGCACAAAATCTATATAATGCCGGTCTCTACCGACGTTCCTCCAGAAGTCTTAACTCTGATCTTCTGTGATTTCCTCTGGGTTTCCTTTAGAAAGCACCGCTCTAACCATGTTTTGAATCAGCGGCACGCGCACAACATACAAGGCTCATAGCACCCGAGCGGCATCGGCTCAAAGCAGACGAGAGGAGAGCCGCTTCGCCGCAGCTAATCTCAGTTTAGCATTTCCGCACAAAGGCCGTCTTTGTGGAGGGGCAAACAATGGTACAAGATGAACAGCGGCACTTCAGTCGGAAGGCAAACAACAGGGCAGAGTCCCCCCGAGGTTTCAATCTCTCTGGAAAGTGGCAGTCGAACGTTTAAGTCAGCGCTTGAGAAACTCTGCTGACGAACCCGGGCGCAAGGATCTCTTCGTCACTGGGTAGAAAATACAGCCTGATGGAAGATAATGACCGAAGATGCTGCTGGGGAGTACTTAGCGAATTATCTGTCGGCATTATGGAAGGTACTGACTGACAGAACATAATGATGATGGGGCGACTGGATCTGTATGTACTACATGATCATGTACAAAACACAGTACATAAAGTTTATGTATGCTTTCTGTTCTCTTTTCTTCTCCTTAAAGCCCAGTTCTGAGTTACCATTTCACCAATTACATGCTCTTACTATATTACCCGTGCAACAATTAAATGGATGCAATAGAAGAATGAGGAACAAATGACAATGACCTCCATGTGGTCGACACATTCCGAGAATACCGCGCAGGATTTGGTGTGTTATTCACACGCGGAAGTACATAATACAACTCAATACAACTTCCCCAAGCACTAACCCTAGCAAGACCCTGGGTTTGTTGGGTAGAGGCACTACAGCATATAGAAAACTCAACATTGAGAGCCGTCAGCAACAATGATTTTCAATCGCTAGTGAACTTCAGAGGCAGAACTCTGGGGCTGGGAGCTGGCCTTTGGAGAACATCCAGAGTATACAGTACACATTTGTGGGCTGTTTACTACCTTCAGGTTACTCATTGAACTCCATTAGAGCCAGCGCTTCTGCTGTAATGCCATCTTCCATTTGTATCCTCTGCTATTATCTGACACTTAAGAGCCGACAATTATCTTGGGGTAGGTGGGAACCACAGGAGTATTACATGTACGTTTTTTTGGTCCATTTTTTTAAGATGAAAACGATAGCTGATATATTTTGTTTGATTTACTGCTTAAAGTTTATTTTAAGTCCTGAGCTATGGTATCTTTGATCCTTTTCGAAAAACACGATGGGAGGTGCTCTAGTCTCTTGCTGTTTACTCAGAAAACAACTACACGAGTACACAGGCTTGAGCACCCAGAGCACAAACTGTTGAGTACACGGTTCACACCATTGATTACACAAAGTACACACACCTGAGTACCCGAGTCCACTTTATTGTTGACTCCAATTCATTTAGGTATAAGTACAGATCCTAACAGTCAAGCATTCAACATAGTATTGCTATTTTAAGTAACGACTGACGAACGAATGGGCCCTTAACGTAAAAATACATTGACTACTATCTTTCTATTGATAAAGGCAGACAAAAATGGCTAGTCCTAAATAATCATCATCCTCATTATCTTCGTCGTCATGATATATTATATATATATATATATATATATATATATATATATATAATGATAATATACATTCACCTCAAAGGTGATTTCAGGCGTCTACTAGCATATACACTCTGACGGCCGATCAGGGCAGGTCTGGGTCATTCCGTAACCACGGCTACCATTAGCATAAATCTTTAAATGGATGCTGCCACTCATCGGGCCTGACCGACATGGCTGCTGATAGGACGCAAGAGAAAAGTGTTTAGATAAGCCTTTTGTCTTTGTCTGTTAAATGCCCTGACCTTGGATTATCGAGCCATTGTCTAGAGAGCTCTTCATGCGCGGCTGAGGCTGCGTGCTACGACGGGTGTGCGCGGCGCACGTGTTAGGGGCAATCTGCTGGCTGGCCGGCGCTCAGCGTTGTCTCCAGGAACAATCAGAGTGGTGAGTGGCTAGTTGTGATCTCTCCGAGCATGTAGCGCCACACTGTATCGTGTCCAGGATTCTGTATCCCCAAAGAACCCTTTTAAACCAGCCGTTTATATGCGCGTTAGGCAATCGGAAATCATGAAAATAACCCTTTAACATAATTAATTAACGCCTGGATTTTTTGTATTTTTTGGGAGATTTACAATTCATAGCCGATTGTTCAAAACGCACATTAATACAGTTGTAAAGAAGGCACTTCATATGCAAAAGTAAGACTATTCAGACAGGCTTGCTGGGAAAATGTTTACCAGTTGATCAGAATCTGTAATGAAATCATGTAATACCTGAAACATGCAGGACCCATTTCGTAAGCTCAGTTATAACTCTTTTAGTAGAAATAATGTTTTGTTTCCCATATAAGTTACCTTGCTGGCATCATTGTTGTAGTTCACTCTTGTTTGTCTTGTTCCGGTTGTTGTTGACTAGGTTGTGTGTGTGGAAGGGTGTTGCTTTTAGGTAGTTGTTGTGATGGCCGTGGAAATGTTGTATTCTGTGTGTTGTTGAGCTGATAGGTAGTTAGTTTAAAAAATATGGTGGTGGTTGTGGTTTTGTTGTGTTGTTTTTGTGGTATTGTTGTGGTTGTCGTTAGGGTAAGTGGTATTTGATGATTGCGTTGTTGTGGATTTGTGGTGGTATTTTAGGGGATTTCCGAATTTGGGCTCCGAATACAAAAGCGAGTTGACTAAATGAGGTGACTAAACTACTAAATAACTAAATACCAAATATAATCAGCCTAGACATGCTGGCAGGCTTCAATTGCCTCCAATTTTACACCATGATGATTTTGGATTATAGCTTCATATTCCTGTGTTCATTTCTTCTTCCAAGATAATTTTTGTTTCTTCTCATAATTTTCATATTGCGTCTCCTTTTGTTCTCACCTCACAAATACATTCTATAAAACCTTGGGTTGTCTTGACAGCAGTACAAGCTATTTCCACATCTTGCCTGAAAGACTGCACACACACTCGACATTCTCCCTTGCAAGCACATAATTAGTCATTTAAGTTATTTTTTCTAATTTCTAAAGAACACAAATACTTTATTTTACTTAATTAGTTCTTTCAACAGTTTGAGAGGCAAACAAAGTGCGAACAAAGATTTTATCAGTCAGTCCGATGAAGGCATGTAATCCGCGTCCTTTCAAATTAAAAGTTGGATATTGGCTCTGTTGTTGTTTTATAATAGAATCATGTTCTTTTTTGTGGGGCGAAACGCAACAGCAGTCTGACATGGTCTGAGATTAATGAAAGTCACCGATCGTTGCATAGAGAGACATTTATATCTAATAATAATAATTATACATTTGTAAGAAGTACTACATGTAAGAACTACTGCAAGTAAGAAATAGAATGTGCTCACACACACACACACACAAGTTCATGTAAGCATGCATAGAATGTACACACGTACACGCCACGAGAAGGAAACCAGAAGGAGATTTTACAGCAATCTAAGTTAGCAATGTGGTGACCGTGAGGAAAGGTAATGATGGAGAACGTTCTGAAAACAGAAATGGATGCCCTTCTCCTTTTACAAATGGACACGGACCAGTGGTCGGGAAATGGTGGCGAGGTTGATAAAGAGACGGCCAAGGTAACAATAACACATTTATCTTCCTTAACAATGGAAAGACAAAAGGTTTGAGTTGAAAAACACCTTTAGACATTGCTTGTGTTTTTTTATTTAAGCTGTTTGCAGTAATTATTTGAAGACAAAATATAAAATAAATGTAGCCTAGTAGACCTGTCGTCAAATGTTCTATTTATTAAAAAAATACAGTGCTTGGATAAATGTTGAATGACCAAGTTTTGAGAAACCTAACACAAAATTAACACAAGATTCACAACAGGAAAAACGTGTTGGGGCGTTTTTGCAATATTTTCCGTCTTGATATTCCAAACGCGAATGCGAGTCCAAATCTCAATCGTTATGAAAATAAAACACAAAATGCATGGCTTGGAACCAGCGTAACGCTAAATCTGTTTCAAGCTTCAGAGTGAAAACTGGCGGAGCCGTGAAACGAGACGGGTTCAAAGTTGGAACGATAAAGTGTGAGCAGCTCTTTTTGGTGCAGTGATGAAGACGCAGGCTGAAGGCCGTGAAGTCGGAGAGGGGAACCGCCACATAGACACTCCGGGAATGAAACCCGCCGGCTGGTGTCTTCTGGGAGAAGGCGGAGTCTCGGAGTCCCCAGATGGCGTCCTATGAAACGTTCTAATAAATTATCCACGGCGCTTCGTTACCTGCGCCTCTCCGTCATCTCTCAGGATATTATCTCCTGTCCAGATGATGATAAATTGGTGGCTTTGGTTGGGTGGGTTGGAAAATAGCAAATACCGGCTGGATAGCACGTTTCTTCAACGCCGTTTGTAATGAAGAACAAACTTCCCCTGAGGGGGGCCTTAAAGCGATTATCAGTAAAATGGGCCCTTGGAAAAGACCCGGATTACCTGGCTTGGGATTTGAAGTAACCGTTGATTTATTATACCGCATAGTTCATGTGATGAATATGTAGTAAGTTACTTACATACCGTAACGTACCATAGCTGCAGGTCCTGGTTTTGAGATGCTAAGAGAACGGATGGCTGCAAAGGGATTGTAATACACAAATTACATTTATGTATTCAGAGTCCGCTTTGATCATATTTGATGTACAATAAATAAAAACAAGAGGGTTTATTTACTACAGTCATGAAGGTGATGGCCATTATCATGTTAGTTGGTTTGTCTGTTGCCATGGCAATATATATCAAACATGGATGCAGAGCCAACATTCAAGGGGTATTTGACTTTTAAGTCCAGATTTCAGTATCTTTTCTTCTTTTCTGTTCATCCTTCACCCTTTGAGGTCAACACTGTGACGCACTACCTGTATTACCCATCAAATGTGAAAACGGTAGCCTTCGACAATCTGGGATGTTCTGGAACAGTATATGTCGCTACGGGAAGGACATTCACTTTTGATGCCCTGTCAGTCACATGTTCAGGCAGGCCATCGACAACAAGGGGCCTGTCGAACAAAAAAGGTGTTTCTACAACATGTTTATAAGTGGTCTGTTGCATGCAGATGACGACACGTCACACAACCTTAATCATGTCAGCGAGTGTCCTGATTGCTGGAGGAGGCGAGGCGGGCGAGACGAGAGGAATGCGGCTTTCTCTGCCTTTTTAAGAGACAGCAGACGCAGAGCGTGAAAGGCAATGGGTGGTTTGCAGTCGTCTGCCCATTAGCGGTGAAACATCCACTTGTAGTCGAAGTCAAATCAAAGGCTGCTCTTAAATTCCTGAGAAATTCAGGATCAAAGTGAGATGGCGTTGCTTGACGAGCCAGTCGCATCACACTTAAATGTAAGAAGAGAAGCCCCAAGTAGAGAGCTTTAGATGGACTCCAGTATTATGTCTTCTGGCTATTCTTTCTCTCTTTGACATGTTCTATCTATCTGAATCTTTTCCTTCCATCGTCATTATCTTAGAGAGAGAGAGAGAGAGAGAGAGAGAGAGAGAGAGAGAGAGAGAGAGAGAGAGAGAGAGAGAGAGAGAGAGAGAGAGAGAGAGAGAGAGAGAGAGAGAGAGAGAGAGGCTCTTCTGAACAGATCTGAGGTGTTGGGCTGCGCTGGAGTGTTATTGGATAAAGTGTGGCAGCCCTTCAAGGTCCAGAGTTATATAAGGTGTGTGAAGATAATGTCTCGGTATCTCAATTGCAGTTCTAGTGTCAAGTTAAGTTTAGCTGTAGAGCCATTTATCAAGGGCTCCAAGGGCTTGTGTTAGAAGCTCCCCCCCCCCCCCCCCCCCCACACACCAAACCCACCGCCTTGGAAATGGCCCGGAGACTCACCTAAACCTCCCAGTGGGAGCAGGAGGAAACGTTGAGAAGGTAACACACCGACACACGATTCCTTCCTTCCAGAGATCGGGGGGGTAGATGATATTCTAGTGGCTAGGCTGTTCAACGAACCAGCCGAAGTCCACTTGGTTTGATCCCCATGGTCCTCATGCCTGCAGGCATCTTGGAGCAAGAGGTTCTAAACCCTCCCTAATCCTTAATGACACGTATTGGAATTCAGTGTCAGTCACTCTGGACAAAGCATCTGCTAATTAGTAAATGGATGACTGTAGGTGCCAGATAGACAGTGCATAGAATTGTAACCACAGCAAAAACATCAAAGCAGTATGCTAGCCTGAGCTGGACCTGAAGTAGCCTCACCCACAACCACAGTAAACGCACACGTAGCATCGGCAGCACTAACCAACAGCCAACCAGGACACAATTAAGTCCGAACCGGACCATGAAGTCATCAAGAAAGAGAGAGAGCTGGTGAGGGTGCACGTTTGATAGGGGATGTCTTGGTCTGATTGGAGAGGAGCGAAATTAAGCCGACAACCACCTGCTAAATGAGGGTCGCTCATCCTGATCCAGGAGAGCAGACCTCATCAGGCTAACTACACGGTACCGACCCGCCGCGGTAACGCCTGCCACCGGAAATTGTGCAATTACCATCAACGGTGGATGCAAATAAAGATGAGCACGCACTTCTCGGTCTTGTGTGCAACTCGTGCGCGGCTCGTGCGCGGCTCGTGGGCGCGCTGCGCAGTGAGCAATTAGTGGCACACTAATTGCGGTAAGGGCTCCTGTCACTTACAGCCAATTGGCATAACAAGGAAAAAGCATGTTATCTACAGCCCCGGACTGATGGGGCTAGACGACCTAATTTAAAGTCAGCCTTGGTGAAAAAAAACGTAGGAACCGGACAAAAATGACATAGGCCTAATCGTGAGGGTCATAATTGTGCCATTTTCTGTTTACGCAGTACTCACATGACGATTGTGAATTAGGTTTAAGTGGCTATCTCTTCATATTTGGAAATTTAGTGGCGCACTCTATGCACCCCCTACAAACATGACCTCCACCGCTATTGAAAAGAAAACTTTTACAGAAATCTCTGAATTAAGATTGTAAGCTATTTCTTTTGGTTTCTATGACAACATAGAGGGTTGTTTGAGTGTGGACACAGTAAAGCGTTATCCTTGATTGATTTGCTTAATAATTTGGGTCAACGTGATGAGTATTTTTAGTGTACTAATTGCCTGTAAAGCGAGCGACTCTCTGTAATTTGTAGTATTAAATAGGCCAAGTAAGAACCTATCGATCAAATGATCATGTGAATAGTGACACACTCTCCACGCGCAGACTTCCACACCTGTGCAATTGGAAAATGAGTGACACTTGAAATGTAGCATTTCTTCTGTTGATCGATATACATCTGCTACATCTACCTGCTGTATTTCCCAGAGGAATTGCTGTGGCCAACGCGGTACAGACACTGGTGGTTGAAAGCTGACACCAGTCTCAGGCTAGAGCAGTTATTACAAATGTCAACGGTAACGATTGTCAACCCTGACACCTTCACTCACCATATAAGGAGTTGCGCGTCGGCCATCTTGCTGCCCTTTAGCTCGGAGCATGTCGTTATCGTCTGATCATGTCTGCGCTCAGCTGCTTCCACCCTGCAGAGAGTTAGCCAATGAGGAGTGTGGCGGTAGCCGCTAATGTATCCACCACAGCATTCTAGTGTCGAGTTAACAGGTCAACGGCGCACATTGTAACATTAAGGACCAGGAGGAGAGCAGGAGAGCGCCGATGCACACATACGCACACCTAGATAGACATACACACACACATACAAACTGACCCACCTCTCTGATGCACACATTAAGGCTCAGTCTCATTTTTCTCCCCTTAACAGTGTAACCTTAGCTGCAAGTCAGCTCCCGAGCTGGCTAGCGTTCAAGGGTTGATTTTAAGGGAAAAACAGCACTCCCCCTTGCTCCCCTAGTATTGGGACACTCTCCCCCTTCGCGGGAACGTGCAAAATCTAGGGTTAGGGCTCAAATCTAGGGGAAGAGGGAGAATTGAGACAGGGCCTTAGACAAACACAAATACACATTGATACATACACCCACACAAATACACATTCCTCTCTGATACACAAACCTCTCTGAGCCACACAAACCTCTAACACACACACAGACACACATACACAGTGATGCGTGCCCATACAGATTAAAACAGACTTATTATCACTGACAAAAAAGAAAAACAGACTGCAGAGCTAATCCGTATTTACTGATACACAAATGCGCATCGATCTCTATAGATCGATGAGCATATATATAATCTATGAGATCCAGCTGTGGAATCTGAGCCCTGAACATACGAACCTCGCTGAACATACCCAGGCTTTCTTGGGAAAACCAGAGACGCAAGTCAGAGTTAAATGGTACTACGACACTCACTTAGGATTCGATTAGTCAAGCCAGGTTTTCCGCTTTAGGTTCAACGCGCGTTCATGTGAAAGGGGCTTTATCTCGTCATTTTACTCACCTTTACAAAATGGATAGAGCAAGAGCAGTCTATTTCACTCAAGAGGAACAGATAGTCATAATGAACTCCTATGAGGAGTTCAAAATCTGATAACAGCTAGGGGCAACACAATTGCACACCTACTGGCTAAGGAGGCGTGCTGGCAAAAAATAGCCAATTGTGTAAATTTGTATAAGTGAAAGGATTCTGCATATAGTTTATAAAAGAACTATGCCAAATGATTAATTGTTCGCCATTAATTCCAATAGAGTGATGATGATTTCAAAATGCATAAGCAACGTCCAACCTGCCTTGTTCTATAATTTAGGGAATTCACTTTAAATACACCCTATATAATAAATGTATCGCATATGTTTTGAACTGCTGTGAGGTAGTGGCGGTGGCGTAGTGGATTATTATAAGACCCGAGCGCCAGCGACCGGGGTTTAAATCCGCCGGTCCATCATGCCTTTTACCCCTATAGATGTGGTGCCAGCACGGCCTTGAGAACATTGGTTCAAGTTCGAAATAAGCACAAATATAATTCCATAACCTTTAGTGAATAATTATCAGGCAATGCCAAGGGATCGTATCTGTCCCGAAAGACCCTCTGTCTCCGGATAGACCCCTGTACGATATCGGGCTCCGAGGTCTACGGGAAAACCCACAAATGGTGACGACATTGTAAAAAGAGGGGCTAGGAAGCTGCGCACGCCGATCTAACCCGATAGACTAAGCTGAAAACCTGCTCCCGACCAGGTTTGGTTGACAGCATAAGTCACCACGGTGATACAGCAACGCTAAAAGAGAGCGACTTTCGTGTCCCAGCTAACCCAGGCTTTGAGCGCAACATACTTCGCTAACCCACTGATCGAGGTTCGTAGTAGGCCTATACCCCACAGGTCTGTTTATCCCAGCCAGGAGCAGCCCCGGAGTGTGGAGGAGAGAGGAGTGCAGCGATGGGAGCTCTGTGTCTCCCTGCTCTCCCCACACCCACAGTAAGTGAAAGATGTCTCACTCACTTAGCCTTTGTGCAGTCAGTCAGCTGAGAGTGTATTGCTTGTTTTGTCGTTGCACATGTGTGTTCATACACACACACACTTGTTTGAGTGTGTGGGAATGTGTTTCTATGATATGAGTGTACGTGAATAGGTGTGATATGTGTGGATTGTGTGTGTATGCGCTTCCCTCCCGCTGCGTGCGTGGCATATAACAGGCGGGTGCTTTGCACGACACCCCCGTGCTTCCATGACTACCACGCCGACGTTCATGTACAAGCTGAAAGGACGCCTCTGAACACGGGCTCGTTGTCGGGCCCCAGAATCACTCTCCCTTACGTGACGCAGCCCCGAGTTGTCCCACTCAGCGCTGTGTTTGATCGGATGCCACGGGTTGGCTTGAGATCACCTGTCGACTCCATCCAGCCTCCCGGCTTCACACGCTGAGCTTAAATTAGGTCCAGCAGTGCATTCTGGGCCAGTGTTGCAGGGCTCCGTCCATGTACCCGAGGGCCTTTTCCAGGGAGTAGAGGTAGAGTTTAGATGATGCATTATTATACCCTCAAAACAAAGATGACAACAACGGAAAATATATATGTAACTAAAGCTACATTAGCTAGCTTTAGCTCCATCAGTAAGACGACATTCCCGTTCTTTTTCTCAGCGCTCCTTGTCCGGGTTCTTAATTCCATCGCTGCCATCTCAGGCCCCTCTCCTTCGTCTCTCATCCAATGATGACCTCATGCATTAAACAGGAGAACAATTTTGCGCCAACGAGCAGTGTCTATATACATCGCTCATTCAGGCTTGTCTCGGTTGTTTTCCTTGCGACTCGACGCAGCGCTCCTCCATCCCCTACAGCCTTGAGATTAAGCTCCACCTGTCTACGGAGGAAGAGAGGGCGTCCTCCAGGGCCAGTGAATTCCATCCATAGTCACCAGCACCAGCATCTAGTCAGTAGTGATTCATCGTCTGGCAGACCAGGATCTACCGTCCCCATGAAGAATAATGTGATGGTGTCTAATCCCCGAATGTGTTGTCAATAAATGTTGTTCATTTTTGTTACTCGTCTCTGCTGATTTGAATATGAGTTGAAGTTGTTGAACTTGTAGATTGCTTATCGTTGCTGGTCGATAAAGTTAAGACCAGGAATACAAGTCATTCCATTTTAAATGCCTAAGCCACTAGAGCATTAACAAAATATGCTACATGATAAAAAAAGGCCTATAAAAGTAGTTTCAAGGAAATAAATGTAGTCGCTGGGTGTGGATGAATGGGTAAACATTGCACAACTGGACTTTGATTTGGATTTTGCTTTGGTGTGTACTTACAAAACAAAAATAATTACAACTCAATTTGTTCCATATTAAATATATATATATATATATATATATATATATATATATATATATATATATATATATAGGCCTATATATATATATATATTGATTCTGTTAACTCTGCTACACAAAGGCAAGCCTTTCAGCTCAGCCTCGCCCCATATCATACTTTTTAGTGTGGTCTTCAGTGAGACTTAAGCTAAAATCCACTCTTCCTCAGCAGACAGAGATGTTCCGCTCCATTATGACTAACACAGATTGACCACACCCCAGAGACCCGAGGAGCACACAAGATGCAGAAACATAAAAACAACAAACAAACCAGAGCCTCCATTCCATCAAGCACAGAGAATGTAAATTATTTAAATGAAAATCATTTAAATTGCTCTAAATATCTAAATAAGTTATTAAAGTTATTTAGATGTTTTCTGCTCGGCTAATGAGCTGAATCTTCCTTCCTCTTGAGCATGAAACAGAGGTAGTTTTTTTTCCACTGTAAAACCTTATTTGATGATGGTCTTATTCCAGCAGGGATGACCCTGCCTGTATTTATTAATTTCTGTTATTTGTTCAGACCCGTGCACAGCCTCATTGAGGTGTATTAAAACCACAAATCTAATAGCCTATATCTGGAGCTCCCTGGGCAGACAACGATAAAACTAACTTTAAAGCCAACACAATACATTGTCCAGCAAAAATATATACGGATATGAGAAATAGACAATTCAAATCAGTTCTTTCAAAAACCATAACCCCAAACAAAGTCAGGTGTGAAAAAGGCCTTGGATATACTGTATACTGTGTAATATGTGCTATTCATAATAAATACATTTTATATAATATTATGCTGTGCTATTGGTCCTAATGGACGATCCTCTAATCTTTTGCATACTGAGTCTGTGAGACACCGGATGTTACGATCAGTTGATGCTTGCACTGCTAAAGTAAAGGCATAAAGAAACCATGGTATGAATTTATTCAGACACCTCGTTGACCTGAATCTTTTTGCTGCCAATTTGCTGCTTAAGCTTGTTGTTGATGTTCAAGCAGCCCTTCTCATACCCACTGGATCGTCATCATTCACAGGTTATATGCCGCTCCCTCTTCCTCTGTCACAAACTTCAACCTAACGACCTATTTAGCAAGGTATTAATTAAGATGTATGGTTCCTCCTCTGCTGGTACAGTGTAACGCAGAACATATTTAACATGCAACATATGCGTCATGACTTTTTAAATCCATCACTTGTTGTGATTATCATAAAAGACAAGTGCGGATGATAATTATAATCAGAAGCAACAGCTGTAAAATAAGCTGTATAAATAACTCAATAGGCCTACACAAGAGCACTCCTGGAATACACTTGTGTGTCAATTGCTTCAGACAAAGATGTGTGTAATTCCAGAACTAACCCAACATAGTCCACAGTTCCATGGCCAGGTTTCTGAACGAGGTCGCATACAAATGAACATTGACTGATGGACTAACACACAGTGGAAAAGGATTCGGAGATAATGAGCTCGGAAATTAAAGATGAAACGTCGTTGTCGTCACGTGGGCATAGCCTAGAGAGAACAAGCAGCATTGGTGTAAAAAAAAAAGATATAAAATAAGAATGTTATTTTTCCCTCACCTTTTACTTAATATAGGCCTAAACTTGAAATAAATAAAACATACTTTTTAATTTTTCTTTTTTTACCCAAACAAAAAACATACATCCAACAAATAAAAACCCCGGGAGGTTTGCAGATCAATGTTGAAAGTGGTCTTTGGGTGTCTTGAGTCCTTGTTTAAACCGATTCGAACTAAACTGAACAGCATCTAACCAGCAGGAGTCACACGGGGTCCGCTGATGCCGAGAGAGGAACGCAAGGCGGAAGTGAGAGGAAAAGGACTTTCACAAAGTAAACCAAACTTTGACAAAGCTTTTTTGGGGGCTGATATCGCACCGGCAGTCCGTGATGAGAGCAGACGCGGTTCACACACAGACACGCAGTCTTTAACCCTCGCCTAAACCGACTCAGTGAGATGGGGCTCCCTACTCTGGAATTCAGTGATTCTTTCCTGGATAGTCCGGATTTCAGAGAGCGCCTGAAATGCCATGAATTCGAGTTGGAGAGGACGAATAAGTTCATCAAAGATCTGATCAAAGATGGGAATATGCTCATCACGGCGTTTAAGAGTGAGTAGCTGATCTCAGACCTGTTGTACCAGAAACAGCATGCCATTAATGAAAAGTTGGGTTCAATTGATCAACTTTTTATTATTGTAATGAATTGACAGCAGAGCAGACAAATCCTGCAGCTTCAACAGCACAACATGCACACAACGGTCAATAAGCCATCCAATTGAGCTAAACAATAGATGGGTTTTAGGTTTTTCGCATTTCTGAAGAATCCGTGAAATCAGTCACATCTTTTTGAAGTGGAGATGGAACAAACACCCTGCAGGCATGACGTTCTCCAGCCGATAGGATCAGTGGGCTGTACCTGATCCGACCGCAATCACATCTCCTCGATCAGTCTCTCCGAAACACACTAGCTAGAACGGATGTATCCCTTCTTTCTCCCAGCATGACGTCTCTGCTTTCCATATTTCTGTTATATTAATCCAGCCTCAGTCAGAGTAAACATGCACACTCACATCACAACTTGAGGTTTATGGCCAAATGCTAGGAATGAGTGAACTGTATGATGGATAACGTGGTTAAGCCTCTCTATAGGAGGCCTGCATTCCAATAGACCTAATAAGTCATCGGGAGTTAATATTTATCTTGATCTGTATACTAGTCAATACCAGGAAGTATGTTACCTAAAAACCTTAGTTATTTAAGGATGTATAGACTATGCCTAATTTATTATGTAATGTCACCAAAATAATGATAATAATAAGATTATGATGATTAAATGCAGATTTTTCTTTATATTTGTAAAGTCTCAAACCATCCTGCGGAATAATTAAATTTCCAAGTTGTTCAGGAATCCTATGCAAATATTCAGGAATTGGGTGAAAGTATTCCAGAGTGGTACAAATATTTCTGTCTCACATGTTTGTCAGTGTGTCGTGGAGTTATTAGGGTGATGGAGTGTGATGCTTCGCTGGGTCACATTTGTCTCCAGCGTTGACAACTGCTTCAGTAACACCACCACGCTCCACCTATCGCCTGTCAATCAAAAACTCAGGCTTACAGGCCGACCAGGGCCCTTTTAAATGAATCACCAGACACAGTAAGGATGAAAACCATCCATTCATTTAGTAATATGTTCATTGATACATCCTTCTTCTATCTATCTATCCATTTAGTTCATTCATCCATCTATCCAATAATTAATCCATCTGTCCACCATTTCTGTTGATCCATTCACCATCAATCTATAAATGAATTGATTAACTCAATGAACTTGTTAATTTAAAGTGAGGGAAGTGTTGAAGCAAACTACTCGAGAGTTGGGCACCATTACTTTGTACCCAATTCACTTTTCCCCAGTGGGTGTCTGGGTTACCCAGTGCAGACTCCATGCTTAGCGACTGGTTTGCTAAACTGTGTGCGGTGCTAAACGCAACATTAGCATAAATAAATATTCACACACACTCATCACAGTGTGATTTCATGGTTATATTCTGTAGCACATTGTTATTTATTTCCTTTCAAAAAGGTAAATTCAGACCTTTAAATGTCATTAGAATGTGGAGATGTTTTTTTTTTTAAAAAGGTGTAACCTCAATCTCATGTCAGGTAAGCATTATGTGCAAATTAACATGACTTGAATGACTTGGCATTATTGTGTTATACAAGGGACAGTATAGCCTGATAGTGTTTGCCTCCCAGCTAATAGTCTCTGGGTTTAATCCCACTCATCCACTAGGCATTCTGGACCAGGATACCGAACTGAAACTGCTGCTTGAAGTTCCATTGTGTAGAATTAAGTTGCATCTAGTGGTGAGGTTGCAGAATAAGGTGCCATGTAGCATCAAGTAGCCAGGTTTCAAGTGATGAGGTTACTTAATAGATTTATAAATTGTATAAAAACATTATTTAGTCTTTAAATTGATATGTCATAGTTTAAAACTAAAGGGCCTTTTACATTGAACGCGGTAGTTCACAGTTGTACTTACTCTTATCTGCTCCTAAAAACATGTCTCTGTACTGTCTAACCAATACCTGCTCCTTAAAAACATGTCCAGCACAGTACACATAAGCGCAGCATATTTTCAATATCCTTTGTTTGTTAAACATCTTCCGTTGCCATACACAAACCACTGCCAGATGATAAACCCAGTGATGATTATTTTCGGAACCAATTCGTCTGCCTCCTCCTACCGTTTCAGAGCCGAACTCCACACGTATAAACTCGCTTTGGCGATTCACTTATTTTGCTCTCTCTCCCTCCTCCCTGGTTCCCTCAAGATACAACAACACACACCTCATACGTCACACACACACACCACGAGAATGGTCTGCTCGGAAGAGGAAGTGTGTGACGTATGTTTGTTTGTTTGAGTTTTTTTTCTTGTCTTCTTGTGTCTTTTGTGTTTCTGTGAGAGTGAGAGAGGTGAAATGCCTAAATACTAAAACATACTAAAACAATAACATTTCAAAGCACAAGCATCCTTCCACCAAATCAAGGTAATTATTTGTATAGCCCTTAATCACAGTCCAAAAGAAGAGGGATCCCTCCTTCCAAGGATGGTTAGGACTGTAATGGCTTCCAAATGGGCAGACATGAAAAGTTTATGTTGGAAAATAGAAGATGAGTTCAGTCATTTCTTAGCAGTAGAAACCTTGAGACAGTCTGTGAACAGGATCACATTAACATATTTTCGTCACATTAACATATTTCCGTCCCTCCCTCGGTCCGTTGTCGTTCCCTAATGCCAGGGGATCTGGTGTTTGATAAGATCCAATCCCCCGCTACCGAGTGTGCCCAAGTGCCGCTGTTCTGAATAGTAGTGCAGGTTCACCTGCAGGCCACACCTGGTGTACATATCTACCCCTGATACGAGTGCCGTGCTGCTTATTATTCCAACAGCAACACCCTAATCAACTTGTTTGTGATGAAAGCTCAAAAGAACCATGACACTGGCCAAATGAGCCACTATTTATTCATTAGTTTGGCTTTGTCTTTCTTTTATTTGTTCCTCGCCCATGCTTATTTTTCTGGGCACATGGCTATGCCACCATTGTGATATTTGATATTGCATATTCTATTCTGGTATATGTTTAATAAGCTATGTCATCACTGTTATTTGAAATTTCATTATTCGATTTTATTTTATTCTGTGTTTTCACCTCTATTCTTTTATTGTCTATTCTATAATGATATTGTAATTATATGATACCTTGGCTTGCCCGTGTCACCAACAAGAATGCATCTTCTTCTTGATATCTTATCTTCTCCATATGCATTGGGTTCTGTTGTAGCACTAGAAGAGGAAAGTGTAGAATCTGAGTTTGGTGGAGTCCAGAGCCAACATTGGCTCAGGGCTGTGTGTGTGTGTGTGTGTGTGTGTGTGTGTGTGTGTGTGTGTGTGTGTGTGTGTGTGTGTGTGTGTGTGTGTGTGTGTGTGTGTGTGTGTGTGTGTGTGTGTGTGTGTGTGTGTTTACACTCTGTGTGCACACTGTGTACTCGCTGCAGTGTTTCCGCTGTTTACACAGACCACCGTTGGCTGGAGACACACCGAGATGAGATATAAAAACCATGCAGGGACTCAGGCTTACGTTTTGAAGACACACACACACCTTAGGACAGATGTGACAACGCATGTACACACACACACACACACACACACACACACACACACACACACACACACACACACACACACACACACACACACACACAGACTCACAGAAGGCCCGTTACACATCCCTGGTTGCCCTTGAGCAAAGCTCTTATCTGTTGGTTTACTTGGTGGTGTTCTGCAGTCCCCGTGCGTACTGATGTACACTGTATATTGTGGATTGTGGATATATAGATCTGCCTATCCAGTAGACTGTACCACCTGTTATGTAGATTTATCCATCATAGATCTTCACAATTTGTAATTAGTCTGTAATAGGACAATTAACTTTTTTAAATTGACCTTTCATTTAGCAGACACTCGTATCCAAAGCAACCTACAAGTGAGGCAGTGAACAACAAAGGCATACCTTCAGACTAGGAGTAGCTACAAAACAAGGAGTTCACACCTGATGTACCATCACACCTGATGGTACAACAGGGGCCTTTCCAAAATGTGTGTGTGTTAGGAGGGCAGTGTGACGGGGGTAGGCCAGAGGTGTCCATGGAGAACACCACTTATTCAGAGGCCCCCCTGGGGCCACCTGGCTAACGCTGGGTGACAAAGCGATAAGGCAGGCACCGACAACTTACCCCGTCTCTCCCCGTGAGTGTAACAAGAAGTAGGCCAGGGGATTGCGGTTCTTAGGAGCAGACAGGGCTTATAAATATCCTGGACTAATATCTCTGCCCCCATGCACACCCCTGCAGCTAGACGGTGCATGGACGGAATATATAGACGATGCTGGGATATTATGGGATGATTCAGTGTTCCTGGTCTTGGAGACAGGATAAGTCAGTGGTAAAAGGGTGTGGTTTTATTGGGCTAGCTTCCCGTTGAGTGAATATTGCAATTAATTTCTCAAACTAGACTTTTTGTTCAAAACAGCTATACAAAATGACTTGACAAAGAGAAACAACCCGACAAGAACAAGGAATTAGTTTAAAATAACTGAAAAGAGAGAAGTTTAAGAGGCAGAATTAATCAGAAAAGTGCTACACATTAAAATTAAGACACATTAAGAAAAGCTAAACCAAAAAACCAACGGTTGATGATTCACTGTCAACATTTAATATACTTAGATTCTCGATAATTTGTAAACAATGTAAATAGCTTTTGATACCCCATGAAAACATCATCAATATTGTTGTTGACAGAATGCTCTGCACGCCAACCTACTCACACAGGCAACTCGAAGGCTATTAGCGATCCCCCACCTTAGCCCTAGCTAAAGATTTCTGTTTGAATACTCTTTACGCTTGTCATAATGAAGGAACCCGTGTTTAAAGAGGTGTTTGAGCGTGTTTATACTTGCCACTCATCAATGTGTAGATTTAAGACACTTAAATGCTCCGCTAATGTGTATTGCGTGACACGGTAATGAGTCGGAGTGCTGGATGCTGCGGGGGCCCCTCAACGTAGCTAAGAGGTTGGCCGTTTGTTTGTTTGTTTGAGTACACATGATGCTGAGAAAGGCTCGGCCACAGGAAGTGTGCTGTAAACACACTCTGGTACACTCTCCCCCCGGTCTGACATCATTTAGGCTGTGTGGTCCATGCGGAGGTTTCTTTGTACTTGTGTGTATGTGTATTTGTGTGTGTCTGTGTTTGTGTGTGCGTTTTGTGTGTGTGTGTGTGTGTGTGTGTGTGTGATTGAGACTGTTTGTATCTGTAATCCTGTGTGTGTGTGTGTGTGTGTGTGTGTGTGAGAAATACAATCAATACTGTATGTTTGTCGGTATGTTTGTGACAGTTTGAGACAGAATTTTGTGTAGGTGTGGGTGTGCTCGCAGTTGAAATTGTGTACGTGTGCTAGTGAGATTGTGTCTACTTAGTTTGTTCATACGTATGTGTGTGTGTGTGATTGTGTGTGTGTGTGTGTGTGTGTGTGTGTGTGTGTGTGTGTGTGTGTGTGTGTGTGTGTGTGTGTGTGTGTGTGTGTGTGTGTGTGTGTGTGTGTGTGTGTGTGTGTGTGTGTGTGTGTGTGTGTGTGTTTCTCTCTAATGTTTACATCCCCCTTCATTCTACCGAAGTGGAATATTCATGTGTCTCTGGGGTACCACAGACAACAGATCATCATGTACGTCTCTTCTCCCTCTCCCTCCCTCTCTTCTTATCTCAACCCTCGGTGAATCACGCTCTGAGTGGAGGAGAGAGAGCTGGCAGGTTTTGCTACCCCAGCGGGACATCGCCTATTCAGGGTTTTGTGTGTGTGACTCTCTGTGTGCGACTGTGTGTGGACGTTTTGATAAAAGGATTAGCTAGCTAGTTTTATCTCTTAAACCTCGGACAGCGCTCGTGGACAAATGGTTCGGAATTCAAATGGGGGCGATGTGTTGCCGTAGTAACCTGGAATTCAATCTGTCACTCACACACACAGGCGGACATTTTGTCCCCTCATTCCCCGTATCAACCCAACCTTGCGTCAACTTTGCAGCGGCTTCGGCTGATATGTTTTTATTGTTATACAAAAAGGGGTAAATATTGTGACCATGTTGCGGTTTTTCCATATTCCTTCCTTTTTCTTCATTTTTATTGACTCTCTCCCTGACTTGAATATGTCTGGTATATGCCCGCTGAGCTTATCCAAGTCCTCACCGCCAAAACACATTTCCTCAATAGACAGATTCAGACTTTCTGCTATGTAACCTGTGTGTGTGTGTGTGTGTGTGTGTGTGTGTGTGTGTGTACGGTGTACTACTTAGCCATGGCCCTCATAACCAATGAAGGTGAGTATTAACAGTGCAATTCTTCAGGTGTTTTTCTGTCGGCTGCACATTGGAAAACCTTGAGACAGAATAATTATAAAACAACGCCTGCCTATGTTGTATTAGTAAAGTGGGGAAAATGTTTGTGGTGTCTGTGTGCCTGTGTTACATGTTGTCAAATACAAAGAGAAAACCCTGGTAAAGTAGTGTATTTCCAAACAGAAAATATTTTCTTACCACACTTTTTGCATCAATATTCAAAAGCATGTAAAGGTGATCTTTATTGCAAGGATTTATTTAAGAGGGTGGTTTTAGGTGTGTTTATTGTTTCCAGGAAAGGCATAAGTGAGCTCTTGCCTTTCTCGGGCCCTAGTTAGACGGTCTCAAACGCAGACGTGAAGCGCAAAGTCGAAGTAGCTTTGTGGGCGGTTCTATAGCGCTGTTGCTGGCGGGATAAATGAGCTTTGCGCCTGATGCAAATCTAAAATGGGTTGGTCTGAAACCCGTAGGTGTGTTTTGGGCGTCCAATCATCCAATGAGAGTGCCATCTCCCATCCCCTTTAAGAGCCAGCGCATTTGACGTGACAAGTTTATATTTTGACAGCGCGTTTGCATTCTCCGCTGAGACAGATGCATGACCACATGCATTTCAAACTTCAAATGGCTCAGTTTAATTCACACATGGAATAGCGTTTTCTTCTTCAACTTCAGAAACACTGAGTCGTCAATTGCGGCAAAGACAACTTAACACATATATGATATGCGGACGCAGTCCTGTGGGTCTATTTTATGATATACATTAACAAACATTGTTTGTTACCAGTATTGTATACATTATCGTTATCGACTTGTTCATAATATGCATGTGTCCCCCCGTTAATATACATCGCCATGGACTGTATTATGCGTTACGTGTTTAGTTTGCGTGTGTTTAAACAGATGGGTGCGCACACACTATGCGCGCCAAGCATCACCTGCATTCATTCGTTCTTTTAAACACTCACTCACAGTAAATCTATGTTTTCTCACGATCAAATATTCATCAATCCTGAAAGTTATGGCCTTGTACACGATGTATGTGTTGTGTCAAGAAAATATGTGCTGTATGATATGTGTGTATATTGCTGTACGTGTTTGCAGATGCATTGATTTAAAAGTACAACTTACTGCTGTATCAGCTGTAAGCTGTATCAACACGAGATTTTAAAACAAGATTTTGTTTTGGGAGCCTGGAATATACTTTGCTCAAGTTTATTATTGTTATTATTATGATTATTATTATTATTATTATTATTATTATTACTTAAACGCATGGCATAGCCTACTCTACTGTGTTCATTCATGCAGCCCCTATGGAAAAAAAAAAAGTTTCCACAATGCAAATGCTATTTCTATGCAGTTTTACTCTTACTCGTTTTACTTATATGAACAATCTTTGACTTCATAATATTTAAATCAAGCAAATTGTTTGCATGTTTGTGCTGTGTATAGCCTACGTGTGTGTAAGCGTATGTTGCAGTTCTGACCTGCCATGGCACATCAAAATATCAACACCAACTGCGCTATCCGCTAGTGCATTTAGACCAGGAATTGTCAGTTGTGCAAATATTGGCGCAATGTTTAGTTTGGTAAAATAGCACCAAGTAGGCTATCATTTGCACCAGAACACGCCTCTGCTTTTCGCCGACACGGCTCTCCAGGCGCAAGTGTAGTGGCGCCTGGTTGCTGCGGGGGAAAATCAGCTTTGCGTCGGGTGCAAACTAGCAACGATACATGCGTCGGTGTAGAAAGTCAATTGCGCTGGGCGCAAGATAGGGCCCCTTGTGTGTAGTGACGTAAAACATCTAATGCAGTTTATTTTGAATTATTTATCATCACTGACCCTGTGGACTCATATATAAAAAAAAAACACACAAATCAATGGCTGAAAAAAGTGCCTTGCTTTCGTAGCTCGGTAGGAACGCGATGTCTGTGACGGACATTCTCGCTACACTACAATCACTGAGATATGTCCTTGGTTTAAAAGTCGTAATTATTTTTTCTTTTTCTGATTTTAGCCTTTCTTCAGCCTTTCATATATTCCAAAACATTCATTTCGAAGCTAAAATCTATTCCTTTACACCCTTTCGGACTCAGACGTTTCAAGTTTTTAATAAAAATATAAAGAAACACAAAACGAAAAATAGAATAATCGGGATACAAAAGACTTAAAGGAATAAACTCAACCAGAACACCAATTTAAAAGGCAGAGTTGTCTTGTTTAGTGACTCACCCTTGGAACGCTGTAGACCGTCAGGCTCGAAGATTGAACAACACTTAAAATAATGATTGGGAACCATTGTGTGTGTCGTACATTCTTCATGCCAGTCCTACCACATCAGTGATGCTAAGGGGTGCTACCCCATAGCCCTACGGGCTAATGGATTTTCCAAACTAAAGCTGTAATCGCAGCCAGCTCAGCCTAGAACCAAGCGATGATCTATGGGTCCTTGTGGGGGCAGATTTTTCCACTCCCCTAGCATTGGGAGACGGGTTCAGAGACGGGTTCAGGATTCTTGGAGGGGGGGTCCAGGGCCCCCCCACTGTATGACCCAGCAGACCAAGCATAATCATTAGCAGGTGAGACAGGACCTTATCTGGAGTGCTGTTCTGCTATCAGGATTGGAGCAAATGGAATCAAAGTGACACACATAGCACCTCTCCTACCTCCTCTCTCCTCCTTCTCCCCCCGCCCCACCCTCGCCCACACAGCCTGCATCAAAGATCCCCCTCCCTCCTTCCCTGCGAGGCCAGGAGAGTGTACAACGAACGTTGTTTCTTTTGAAGGCAGACATCTCCATTTGAATAAGGGAGTGGCAAGGAGACAAGATGGAGGAGTCACGAGTGTACACTGTTCACTGCCCTCCGTTAAATCCCAGCATGTAATGCGTCGCAGACTTATTTATAACACTCCCCTCAAACACAAAGGCCGTACAGAGGCACGGATCACCTTTTACGCACCTCAAGGGAACTGCCTTTAAAAGAGGATAAAAGACAAGATTTAAAAATGAAATAAAACAAAAAAGGACCCAGACATAAAGAGCGTAAACAGAAATGTAGAAAAAAAGCTGTGTGCATGTGCTTCTGTGCGTGCATGTGTGTGGATGTCGACAAAGATGTAGAATGTTTCACAACTGATATCATGAGGAGCTTTGATAGAAAGTTTTGAAGTTTTGTAATTTAATAAAAAATAAAAAATATATTTATTGCACACATAGAATGGAGATTCCCTCACCTCATTGATGACACAAGCGACAGCACATCTAACCCTGCTACAAACAAATCAGGTGTCGCAATATAGGAGCAGACAGACATGGTCTAACTAGATGAATAGTGGTTTGATGATTAACATCTTTCTCTCTCGCAACTCTTTCACAAACAAGAGCGCGCACACACACACACACACACACACACACACAGTCTCAAATTCTTCAATGATAATTACTGTTATTTGTGGCCTGCATTGCCGATGTCATTTAATTTCTGTCTGTCTGCATAGCTGTCTGGCTGCCTGCCTGATTCTGTAGATTCTGCCTGTCCATGTGTCTCTGTGGACAGCCAACTAAATAATAGACTACATGTACCTGATTACCTACTTTTGCAACATTCATTTGCTACTTAAACTTACATTTTAAGCAGTGACTAGTTACATATTCTCATGGCTTATTAGCCTTAGCTGCCAGCATCTCAGGCCCTGAGGAGTGTGAGTGTGTGTGTGTGTGTGTGTGTGCGCGTGCGATGGAATGTGGTAGTGTGCCGTTGCCCTGGAGACCAGATAAAGGTTCTAGCCTGGGGTCCGTCAGTGTTTTTCTCTTTCTCTCTATCTCTCCCCTCTCTCCCGTTTCTTTTTCTCTCCCCATCTCTCTCGATCTCCATCTCTCTGTCTCTCCCATGCTCTGATTCATAGGGTTTTATAGGCTCATTGTGTGGGGTTGAGAAGGCTGAAGTCGGAGGGGGTACCGGAGCATCAGCCATTGTCTCTTCATCCGGGTGTGTGAAGTCTAATTATGTCAGAGGAATGATACAGTAGCAGAGCACTGACACGTCATGTGAGAAACAGATCCTGCTCTGCAATATTGAGAACCAAATGGTATTTTGTGATAAATCTTATTTGGTCTTAATAGGTTTTATACAATTAGTCTTCCAACAGGGCAATAGCAGCATATGTCAAGCATTGGTAAAGAGCTGTTTGTATGTGTGTAATTATTTGATAGTGTCTGTTGATTTTAGAACAGAATTGTGGTCAGTGTTTTGCCCTGATGTGGTAAATAAGTGGTAAAGATGAATTTCCACAACAGTGGACAATAAAGATTTCAATTCAAACACTATTCAAAGTGTGGTATAACGTCCACCAAATAATGATAACCAGACCCACTTGATGCATGTCTTGTAGTTTTCCTGTTGGGCGGCCAATGAGAGCAACCGTTACTATTCAATCATTTAACAGATGTTTTGATCCAAAGCGACTGACAGTAAATTCAGTCACATGAAGGAGCAGGATGGAGAGATGGAAACCCTAATAGACCCTAATAGACTATCCTATCCCCTCACATAAACATAGACATTCGAGAAACCGAGAAACCATTAGACTAACCTCACACTAATACAGGATACAAGCTAACATTGTTTCCTCACAAAAGTGCCCTTGACTAAAGAAATGTTATTATAATGAAAATTGTTATTTAATCTGATGGTCAAGGATGGTAGATTATTATTTTTGTCTCGCTGTCTTTCTCTGTCTCTCTCTCTCTGTCTGTGTGTGTGTGTGTCTCTCTCTGCATGTCTCTCTCTGTGTCTCTCTCTCTCTGTGTCTCTCTATGTCTCTGTGTGTGTCTCTCTGTGTGTCTCTCTCTGTGTGTCTCTGTCTCTCTGTGTCCCTCTGTGTGTCTCTCTTTGTCTCTCTGTGTGTCTCTCTGTGTGTTCCTCTGTGTGTGTCTCTTTGTCTCTCTGTGTGTCTCTCTCTGTGTCCCTTGTGTCTCTCTCTGTCTCTCTGTGTGTCTCTCTCTGTGTCTCTATCTGTGTCTCTGTGCATGTCTCTATCTGTGCAGTTATTTCTAGTTGACAATGGAGCGATAGAAAGCATTGGAGTCAAAGGTATGATGATCATGAAGGTTCTTAATATAAGTAAAACCAGTGGACCTGGTTAGATGTTAGATGTTAGACGTCAGGCAGTCTGCTGACGCCTTTCAGCTTTCCCTCTACAGTGTCGTAAACAAATCAATGTTTGTTTGTGTTTTGTTGTTTTTCTGATTGCCCCTGCAACAATGTTCAGAAGCGGCGCAGATGTTTCTATTGCCGTCGTTGAGACAGTTATTAGAACATGAAAGCAGATAGACGTGGTAGTGCATGAGTTGGTTTAGACGAAAGAGAGAGAAATGCCATCTCACTTTAAAAAAGATGAAAGCAGAAGACGACAACACTAAAACATCAGGCACTATTGTGTTATTATGATCAATACTATATATAGTCTGTTATTTAAGTCATTGCGGGCAGAATATGATGTGGATGTTGAGGACTGAGAGAGAGCATGTAATGGACTACCTAATGCTTTCTCTCAGGCAGTAAAATCAGGTGGTGATTTCAGTCAATGTCTGTGTGCCACTATCTTTTATTTTGGTGTCAGTAAGGTGCTATGTAGAGATTGGTGTAAGCCAGGAGGTCAGGCTCTGTCTGGGTGTCCGGGGCTAGAGGTTCATCCATTATTGATGATCCCTATGTGAGCCAGGCCACAGAGCTTCATATTGATCCGAAGCAAGCCGCTGCAGAATGAAAGAAGGGGCAGAGTGATAGCTGGCACAATTAATCTTCCAAAGAGTCCTCCATTTTGGGTGACACACTGTTTGAGGATTTTCACAAATGTTATTTATATTATTTGAGAGTGCATTCCGCTGTAAGATATTGATAAAAAATGGCCTTTTAAAAAATGTGCTTGGCTGTGAGTGAACTTCAGTCTAGCAGAACAGAGAAAAAGAAGGGCTGTAGACAGAAATAGCAATGCCCCCCTATTTCTTTATCAAGCTTTTAAAAACAATTCATTTTTTCCCTTGGGAAGCGGCAAGATTGATTTTTCAGGGCTTTTATGGTCAGTTCACACTTTGGGGTACCTCGAATTTGATGAAATATGATGGTCACAGTAAGTGGCCGGCTTTATTTCAGACCATCTAATGGACGACTGTCCCAGCCAGCAGCCACCACGTTTCTCTCCAGAATTCTGCATTGGCGGTTTAAAAATAAATAAATAAATAAATAAATAAATAAATATATATATATATATATATATATATATATATATATATATATATATATATATACATATATACATTATCTTTGGTCATGAATGTTATTTGAAAGGATGAACTTATTTGAACCTTTTGTAATGCCAGTATGTGCAAGCTCAGATAGCATTGTATTATATTGTTTCCAGAAGCCAGAAGGGACATTTTGGTGACATTCATTGGTTCTAAAACTATTTTTGATAACCTGTAATTGAACCATCTTGTAGGAATCATTTTTGAATGAATGTAGAACAAAGGAGCGTAGCGTTTTATGAAGCTTTGATTGTTATTATGTTTAATGGGTTGTAGGCTGCTGAAAAATAACAATTTGTTTTGAGGAATGTTTCACATCAATGTTAGATTCCACTCTCATGAGGATTCTCACTCTTAAAGTAGGAATTTACAGTTTACAATATCCCGACATCCACAAATCCATTTCACTGTTCTGCTTCTCTTTCGAGCAAACTCCTTTGCTGTAGAGAGATAGCTAGG
Source organism: Micromesistius poutassou (assembly GCF_964030765.1). NCBI lineage: Eukaryota > Metazoa > Chordata > Actinopteri > Gadiformes > Gadidae > Micromesistius > Micromesistius poutassou. The sequence continues at coordinate 15,628,223 of NC_140274.1, forward strand.
GCTTTTAGAAATACTGTCAGAATGGGACATGAGGAGAAGCATGGCTTTTCCCCCAACTGTGTAGGCTTGGAACGAAAATATAGCTAGTTATTTCATCATCCCACTCTTGTTGGTGTGTTTTTTTCTGCCTCTAAAACCAACTTCTGTGCTGCTAGAAGCTATCACTGTGCTGAAGCACCACTGCCTAGCTTGTGTAAACACAGGTTACTTAAACTCAGTAAGATATGCCTCCCTGCTCCATATACTTTCCTTGATGTGCTGAATGGAGGGCTCACACTAGCTGTGTTGTATCATGCAAGGATAGCAGTCATGTTTTATAAAGTAACTTTGGGGTTGGCCTGACACACATATTCATAATTTATTCATAATTGTGGATAGAGCTTATGATATGTGCATATCAGTTTCTATAGAATAGATTTTAAAATTGTTAAAATTGTTGTTTTAAAGGCCAAACTGGTTCAATGTTTTACATTGTGCAGGGGTTCAAGAGATAATAGGACAGGCAGACCATTTATCTTCCTACAAAATGTACACTTGCAGACTTACTGAGGGCTGTATAGATTGTTTTCCAGGAATAGAAAGAAAGATTGTTTTTCTACCTAGTTTTCCCCCCCAGGCTTGGACTCAGCACGATGGACTCTGCTTCAGGAAAATAAACTCAAATAGATTTTAAAAATTCTGAGCTTGTTATTTAGTTTCCTCTTGAGCATGTTTTGGTAATTCAGTCACTTAAGTGCTGGCATTATATTCCAACCACCCAGTAATAATATTGATAACATATTAGGGTCATCCTCCAAAGATTCCCACTATTGGAAATCAATAAGGATCCTTCCCCCGATCCCACCCTGGTGTCCTGTTTTCTAATTTCATGTCTTGGGATCCCTTGTTCGGAATTCCCCAAGTTGTCTTATAAATGCATATGCACTTGTTCACAGCATTTGGCCATTATTTCATTTTCTGTGACATGCACACATTTTTCCTGTATTTTTTAGATGAACATGTCATATAAACACAAGATTCCTTAACAATCCTGTGGGATGCTGCGATGAGTTCTTCATGTTTAGAATGTAATTCACCTTTAGATAAATTTACAGTAACGCCTTTTATTTCCAATGCGTTTCAATGAAGTATTTGATGATGCTTTGTGAGTCCCTTCCTGTAGGCTGGAACGCCCCAAATGTTCCTGCTTTATGCCCTGATTAATTTAAAAGAGACCAGACGTCTTTATCTTAGTCAAAAGTCATTCTAGACTCACATTAATTGTGTATTTTCTTTTTGATGACAACTCCAGAGTAGGATTGCGTCACTTCCGTTTGGGCTAGAACCACCAAATGTACAATCTTGTATGTTCTTTAGGTTCCCTTTCATATAAAAATGACCCCAGGTCCCTAGCTCATTCCCAAGTGTGCTAGACCCCCTAGGTCAACCACCCATTACATCACTTCCTGTCAGGCTAGAGCCTTCAAATGTATTATCTTTCTAGAGTTTAATGCCCTCATTCACATAACAGAGACCAGACGTCTCTATCATACTCCCAATTCATTCTATGCCCCCATAAATGGTTTGTTGCTCTTGTATCGTCTGATGACGTCTAAGTGAGGAAGTGCACTACTTCCTGTAGGGCTACAACCACCAAATACATACAATTTAACTCACGCTTCCTCAAGGCCCTCATTCATATAAGAGGCCAGACGTCAAAGGGGGGGGGGGCTGTCACCGCTGTGTCACAGCTGTAGCGAGGCCTAGGGGAACACACACACACACACACACACACACACACACACACACACACACACACACACACACACACACACACACACACACACACACACACTCTCTCTCTCTCTCTCTCTCTCTCTCTCTCTCTCTCTCTCTCTCTCTCTCTCTCTCTCTCTCTCTCTCTCTCTCTCTCTCTCTCTCTCTCTCTCTCTCTCTCTCTCTCTCTCTCTCTCTCTCTCTCTCTCTCTCTCTCTCTCTCTGCAGGGCCTAAGATGCTGGCAGTTAATAAGCAATGAGAATACGTAACCAGTCACTGCTGAAATGTAACCGATCTGCAGACCAAATAATCAGGTGACACTACCAAATCTGTCTGGGCTATCTAATATCAAAGTACACCAAACTGTGAAATACCAAAAGTAATTTATCAATTAAAACTAAACTCTGTTAATTGCAGAACCAAGGTAACACTTAAACGTCTGTACGTGTCTCGCTGCCCTCCGTCCCCACTGTGATATTAAGACATCCTTAAAAACAGATGCTCCCTCCCCCACAGCCGGCACCTTTCAGGGGATTGTCACTTCCAGAAGACTGCCATTTTCTGAGACGTAATGACTATGGTGTGGGTGACCGTGACACCCAAGCATGAAACATGGCTGGGGACGGAATTGCTTCCTGTTTGAATGGAGAGTTTGCCCATTTGCGTGAGGCACTCTTTGACTGTTCCAAATAACTTCAGAGGGAAAGAATAGATTTTTGGAGAATGATGTATTCCTGGAGGCAGGAAAGGCTGGGGGTTATAATTTCAGTTTAAGGAGCCATACCATCTAGTCAAATCGAAAAAGGTATTCATTTCTGATTATAAAAGGATGCTCGAGATGGCTCTATGTGACAAGATAGGATATTGCATATCGGAAACAAATAAATTTTACAACAATGGCTACAACAATGGCTATTCTATAATAAATGTTCTTCATTCTCCATTCTTCTATCTTCATTCTACCACTAATGTCCGCTCTTCTCCCCCCATCAGACCTCTCTGCTGCGGTCCAGAAGTTCTCCCAGTCTCTGCAGGAGTTCCAGTTCGAGTGTATAGGTGACGCGGAAACTGATGACGAGGTGAACATAGGTAAGTCTGGGATGCCACGGAGGGAACGGGGGGATTAGAGGACAGGAGGGGGGTCACTCCTTTCTCTGCAGTTTCCCAATTAGTTCCACTGTCACCCCAGTTATGACCTTTCAGCTGTATTTCCCTAGGCCCCTTGCCTTTAGTGATGGGGGCTTCTTTCCCAAAGCTACCGCTGTAAGCTCATTAGGCTTAGGCCAGGAGCGGATATCGACTCCTGCTCCTTGAACAAATGATGGCCGCCCTCCACTGTGGCCCCTGTTTGTTTTTTTATGCGTGTTTTTCTTTTGGGGCCATCACCGTCCAGTGTCCATAGAGGGGAATGCTAGGACAAGAAATCTGGCTGATTGGGGGAAGTTATCGAGGGATAAGTTGCGCATACTAATTCCAGGAAGGAGGATTGGTCCTCATGACTATAGATCTGCATGTATAATTAATGCTATTGATTTGCCTATGACGCTTCTCCTCGTGCCTTTTAAAAAAGATCAGAGACACTAATTGTGATCCGTGTCAGAGATTAATGGAGGTGTGGACCTCTCCGGAGTGGAATGTGAAAGCAGATGTTCGGAGAGCATCCCGGGGCCCTAATGGGCAGGTCCCCCTCCATCTGGCTCACTTAGCTGCTGCTTCAGGTTCCTCCTGATTCCCCGCCGCCCAGCGCTGCCAGGCTGTGCTGCTGCAACACGGTCCATCCGTGGTGCCTTTTTTCACCGGACACTGCCACATCCAACATGGTGCTTAGACGCAGAGTTGCCCTACCAAGGGTGCACTTATACCCTGGGGGTATACCCAGGCAGGTTAAACAGGCTACTCCTAAAGATTTAGGGAAAACTATGGTGTGAAGTCCCATCAATTCCCATTTGTTGAATTTGTCAAATATTATATTTGTTGATTGCTGCGGTGCGATAAAGGGAGGACCAGAAGTGGAAGTATAGATGAGCTTTTTTCCGTCTGAAACGTGTCTCGATCAATGCAATATCAATAATAATGCAGTGATGGTGCATTATTAGTTCTAAGGTAAACATTTAAGGTTTGGTGTGGGTGAAGGGGTACTTCGTGCCATACTGAGGGGGCTGTGGGAGTATGGAGGACATAGCAGGTTGGGAAACACTTAATTGTTTCGATACGCAGGGATGAAGATGACCGGTTGTGACCCGGAGGCCGGACACAGGGTTCAGCGTACTTTAATTTCATAGAGAGCAGCCACCTCTTTCTGGGCGGTCGGTCAAGAGGAGCGCTGGAGCTCAGAGTGACGGCTGCTTATTGAGCTGACTGTCTTCTTGCCAGCGGTTACCGTGCCGACCACGGCCTCCTACACTGCCTGTCTCCAACCAGCCCTAGAAAGGCCACCGGCATCTGCCGGCTGGAGTTTTATTGACTGTGTAATGCTGGCGCTAAGCAATTCATTTGGGAGGTTGTTTAATCAGCGGTCTGGATGCTGCGGAGTACAGAGTACACAGCTCAGCAGGTTCTTTCCAGAGTCAACAACTTGATGTAATCTCTGCTGCTCCTTTTGTTTAGGGGCTTGTTAATTCCAGACAATATGTTTTTACAGTTCGACAAAACGGAAGCGCGCACACGGGGTTGGTATTTAAATGTGCCCAGTGACACCCGGAGCGTATCGTTTTGCGTCTCTGTACTGTACTTCTGTTTAAAAGATGCTTATTGCGGGGCGCCCGGTGGCTCACCGGTTAGAGCGCATACCATTAAGGCTCAGTCCTGATCGCAGCGACCCGGGTTCGATTCATGCCCGTGGTCCTTTGCTGCGTCATCTCCCCTCTATCTTCCACACCTTCCTGTCTATCCCGTTAAATAAATCTTTATAATAAGATAAAACAAAGATGCTTATTGTGACTAGAAGGAATCAAATTAAAATGGGTGACAGTCCATTTTGATTGAATGTAACACAGAATAAAACCCCAACCTTCATCAAACTCGTTGTTTTGTCCGTGTGTGTAACCGAAAGTTGACAGCATTCTCCAGCCAACGTGTTGTACTTTGAGACGGCGTGATTCCACACCTCATTTGGAACGGCAGCCGTCCATTATCACCAGCTCATTGTGTTGCGTATAAGAGCCGCGGGGGAAACGTGTGTTCCCACACTGACTACAATTATCTCCTGTCTGCGGCGTGGAGCGCCGCGTGGCGGGCCATGCATACAATCCACGACTGTCCGCCGGCGGCCCTGCTGTCCATCTTCACACCGTGTGACTTTAAGGACTGCGATGCCGAAGTGTGTGTGTGGGTGATATGTAAACCAAAGCAGTTCCTGTGTAGCACATTATATAGCACTTGCTGTTGGCACTAACATCAAGTTCATCAAGTTTATCTGTCAACTTCCCAAACCACGGTTATGGAATTTGGAGTGGTATGACTAAGTGAAATGTCAGCGATAAAGAGATTAAGGGGTTATGTTTAGCACTGTAAGAATAAAAAAGGCATTGCATGTTTAACTACTTTTTCAAGAGCTGTTGATTCTGTAACATGTTCTACTTGTTTAAATTCATGTACATGTAAATTAGGTAGTATTCTTGTCTTCTATGGACGCATATCGACATAAGTCCAGCTCTATAGACGTGAATATACTTGTCACATGTTTTCTTGTGTGTATATTTTATTTATTTATTTATTTGTCTTCAGTTAATTAATTCCTAATTAATTGTTGATTAAGGTTGAACTCTTTTGCAACCCCATCGTGCTCCGCCTAAATTCAAAAAGTTCCGTAGGTTGCAGCTCGATGACTAAATGGTAAATGCTAAAATGATTAGGCTTTATTTAAAGGGTGGGTAAACATTGTGTAATCCTGTCGGATTATGTTTTTCCTGAGGCCAAGAGTGTTCCAGTATATCATTATAGAACATCTTTGAGAGCTAAAACTCTGCTATCGCTCTAGTATCATCGCCTGCCTCTTGCCTCCCCCGGGCGGAGACCATGATTACACCACTAAAAGGCAGGATGAAAACGAACCTATTGCAATCAACATTGTCATCAACAAAACTGATGATTTCTTAGTGACACGACCTCACCCGTGCACAACAAACAACCCATCGTGGAGGAGGAGAGGGTGGGGAGGTGGGGGGCCGTTGGAGGTCCGACCGCGGTTCTCTTTGATGCCCCCCGAACTCCCGCAAGGCATCAGAATCCTGTACGCCGGAAGACTGGTTCGACTGACCTTTTATCGATTTTCCCTCCATGGCTTCCTACGATGACATTCTCATTCCAGGGCCGCTATTGAGAGAAATCGATGGGGGTCGTAAGATTGATGTGGCTATTGAAATTTTAATTTTTTTAGAAATGTTACAGGCCCTGATCTCGGAAGGTCACTCATCCAGTCTGTTGGGCTCACTGTCCCCTGCCCCGGAACGATCGGGGATGAGGTTTAAGTTGAGCTGGAATCCTGCGGGCCACCGCAAAAAAGTCGTGACCCATTCAATTTTGACGCGGAACGAAATATCATCCCCAATGAAACGTGACTGAAAGGTCTCCGGTGCTGGCCTTTCTTCCTGCCGCACACACACACAAAGAAAAGAAGAAAAGGAGAAAAACCCATAGTGACAAACAAATGAAACCATGAACAAAATTCCTTCCAGCTCCTTCCAGTCTTTTCACTCAGTATATCGTTCCAGTAAAGCGCGGCAAAAACTCATTCTGTCCCTTGATTCATCAGCTCCATTACACCCCTCTCCTCCTCCCCATTTAGTGGTGAGTAATATGCAGGTGGTAACCCCACTGATTCCCGTCCTTCTGAGTCTAATCTCCCCACATCAGCAGCTCCAGCTGTGCCTTCTCTTCTCTGTCGCCGGGACAACGACGTTGGTAAGGAGGGAGGATAACCCAGGTGGACAGGATGGTCTAGGGTTTAGATAAGATGGGTCGCTAGATTATTAATCCCAGATGGGCCATTTTGGTGCCTCAGCAGAAAGTACCAAGCAGTATGACAAAATTTTAAGTTATAAAAATGTAAAAAGGGTAAAACTACAAACTGTGGATTCCCAGCTAAAGGGTAATGAGTTCCAACCACAATGTTTGCACTTTGCAGACCTCTAGCAAGATGCCCTAACCTTAACCCTTACCGGTTCCAACAGTTAGTGTCGAGGAATTACAAGGATTTCCAAGAAGTGAATAAGAAACGCAGACAGAGAATCAGCAATTGTTCAATTTATGTATGTACCGAGAGAGGTGTGTTCAGCTAAACATTCTTTGCAGTGATCAGAGAGGAGGAGAGGTGAGAAGAGGCAAAGCATAATGAGCAGGGAGGGAATGAGAACATTAAATGTTTATGTTTAATGCTGAATGTTTATGTTTTAACTGTCTGTGTGTGAACTGAATGTAGACAAAGAGTGAGGGTTGTCTGCTAACCAGGGGTCAGGGAGCTCTGTGCTATTTAGCGTTGGAGTACTAGCTATGATCATGTGTTTTATCAAAGTAGGGCTGCACAACCAATTGCATAGTCATTTAAATCATGACTTTGGCTTCTTCAATAAGTTCATCTTGAAAGGCAGCTGTCAATTAATAATAAATAAAATGCTACATTTAATGAAATCATTCTAAAATCTGATGTTGAATGCCCATAACATTAAAATCAAACTACAAACTGTTACAACTCAGCATTTTTTTTATTCTTATTTTTCTTTATAAACAGGAGGCACCACAGAATATGATTGAATCGTTAATCTGTTAATCACAATGTATAATTGCGATAACGCATAAAAAATTGGGTTTCTAACGGAAGACTGACCAATGCACTATGTATATGATGATGTCAGCTTTGTAAGCAAATATAATGTAGAATATAATATGGTTATGTAGGATCAGGTTATAGGCGGTGGACATGGGGATCGAACCCAGTATTATTTGGGAGTCAAACACCCTTGCCACTACTAGTATCAGTCCCCCACAAGGCTGTATTTATTATAGGCTGAAAAGTAAAGCATATCATGTGCCATTGGGTTGTACACTTATCAACCCAAAACGTCTTGGGATACCACATTCTCACTCTGAGTTCGTCAAAAACGACGCCAGGGGTTTCGGCGTCAACTGCTGATGCAAAGGGTGTCCTTGTGCATCTTCATTCGATGCAGGGGGTTTGTAATCCCTCCACGACGATATCTGACGGCCAGGGAAAGCGCTCCCGCAAATCTTATTTTCGTAGGATGGTAGGGGCAATTACCACCTTTTTGGGTTAGGGTGGTTAGGGTTAGGGTAAGGGTTAGGGTAGTAGTGGATAGAGTTAGGGTTAGGGCAGTAGTGGTTAGGGTTAGGATTAGGGTAAGGTTTACGCACGTAGTGGAGGGATTACATTGTAATGACTTGAAAACCACCTGCGTCGAATGAAGACGCACAAGGACACCCTTTGCGTCAGGTGTCGCCACCAAAAGCCCCTGACCAAGCGTCGATTTTTGACAAACTCGGAGTGAGACTGCGTTGTTCTAGCATAGCATTATAATCTGGCAGTGTTATAGCCCTGCTATAAAAAGGAATGGAATACATCTGTCACCGCTGAATGAGATCGAGGTTACTGTGGCGATGCATATATTGGGGCCTCTCTGGGGTTTCAAGAACCAGGCGGCACAAGGAGATGGAAGAAAACCATCTTCTCCATCGATGGAAACGATTGTGAAAGTACCGTATTTTTTTTACCGTGTTTTTTTCCCCAAGCCATCGTGGTTGTTACCAACCAGCACAAACGTCATATTAATCCTGTTGTTGTTGTTGTTGTTTGTTTTAGCCCAGTCGTTCAAGGAGTTCTCCCAGCTGTTGAACACTGTGGAAGAGGAGCGAAGACGATTGGTAAGAGCTGCTTTTTATCTCCGGGGTAACTCTGAAACAGTCCTGTTTTGAAGCTGTTGGCATTTGCACCTCCTATAAATACTACTGTGCTTTGTTTTCCTCTACCTCTAATATAATTCATTCATTTTTTGAAATTAAATAAAAAAACTGACCAATTAAACCAGGTTTTCTTTTAAGTTTTCCCACTTATTTTTCTAACTCTTTGTCTTATGTCTGTTGTATTTATATATTTATGAGTACAGAATGCTGCTTTAATGCTTGTTTACACTGTTTGACCCATTGCACTAGACAAAACAGCCTTTTTAACGAGATCCATGTAGAGAAGCAAAAAAACGTCCGTGCCATTAGAGACCATGTACTCGACTCTCACAGTCAGTGGTTACCAGGGATGATCATGTGACTATGTAACCAGCGCTCGCTGTGTTGCGCGTCCAGCAGAGTGCATGTGGACTTCACTGCAGGGAGCGCTAACCGCTAACCGCGGCGTTGCAGGCCCTCGCCCACTTCCCTTCTGCCCTGTACCAGGCAGATCTCTCTCTCACTCTCTCTCTCCCCCTTTCCATATCCCTCTTTATCCCCCCTTCTCTCTCTCTCTCTCTCTCTCTCTCTCTCTCTCTCTCTCTCTCTCTCTCTCTCTCTCTCTCTCTCTCTCTCTCTCTCTCTCTCTCTCTCTCTCTCTCTCTCTCTCTCTCTCTCTGCCTCTTTCTCTAAGGATCTTTAGGATTTTAGTAGCAGTATGAATAGCCACAAACGCATGTAATTGGATTTATTGCTTTCCTACCTCAAAATTAAGTTATTATTAGCTCTGTCCATGAGCCAGAACATTCACTATTCACTATTCTCTATCTATTCTCTATTTGTCTTTAATGCTGAATTAAAGCACAGCAAATTCATCTCTGTGTTATAATTAGCAGTCAATTTTAGGTGTGATATTTACGATATTTAGGTGTGAGTGTTTTGCGCCTGTGTACAGAATGTGAAAATGAGTGAAACAATTAAATACTTGAACTTCAAGTACCCACCGAATAGCTGATCTGTAAGCTACTTGCTTTGACCTGGTGTTCACTGAGTTAAACAATTCAGTACCATTGGTCCTGAAGTTAATGGGAGGAGGTATTCGATCCAAGACCCCCTTACCAGCAGATAGAACAAGGGAACTTATTTTTTCGTTAAATCAAATGTATGACGCAGATGTCTCTCCCTCCCACCTTCACACTTGCTGGGTAGATGGGTCAATATATGCATCTCTCTCGCTCGGCGTCTGTCTGTCTGTCTGTCTGTCTGTCTGTCTGTCTGTCTGTCTGTCTGTCTGTCTGTCTGTCTGTCCGTCTGTTACACTATCAGTCACATTCTGTGGTAGAGAGGGGTTTGAATTTTAAGTCTTAAGTCCACCATACTTAAGAAACAGGACAGTGAGTTGAGCGCGGGGGGGGAGACGTTGAGCTTGGGACAGAGTCGAACCAGGGTCACTGCAAGGCATTTCGCCCACGTGGTAAGCGTGTTTGTGGGCTGAGCCAGCAGAACAAAAGACCTTCTGTCATGTGTCTCCGCGTGTTGTGTGTTCGCTCTCGCGACAGCGTTTGGTGATTTGTTACGCCTCGTGTGTTGTGTTTATCAGCTGGTGGGGGGGTTCAGCACAGAAGGGTAGCGGTCCGTCTGGACGTAAAATAACAGCAACAATAGCAGCACATGTTGGTCCCCGGCACTTTCATCTACAGCAAGGTTATACGATAGAGAAGCAACACAATCATCGGTTATGGGGTGAATATGAACAGACGCTGGGGGTGTTTCGGTGGGAATCCCGATCAACATGCAGGGAACGGCGGGGACGGCCTGTTTAACATGCAGCATGAGATATGGCGGGACTTCATAAGTGGAATGATGGGAAAGAGGAGAGGAGATGGGCCTAATTGGCAAGAAGCAGGATTTACAAAGCATGTGCACTAGTGCATATTTATCAGCCTATTATCACAAATGATATGAGAGCGCAAGGCCCTTGATTTAACAAGCAGGGGTCGAGGTGAAGTGCATCACAAACGCTGACACGGCAAAGTACCTTAACTCAGTTTGGCAAGATACCTTTTTATCACACAGGGATGCCAGGAGAACAATGCAAAGTCAATTCTCAGTGTTTACCAGGAATCGTTTGGATCAGACTATGTTCCTCCAGGGCCTCATTATTTATGGTCAGGGGAAAAAAAAGCTGCGGTATTCATGCAACTCTGAACAACGTCGTATGAAAGACATTCTGGGCAAGCCACCCATTGAGTTTTTCAGAACTAACACATTTGCTACAAAGTGTGAGGTGGGTTTTAACAAGACAATAGTGGAGCATCTTTGTATCATGCCCGATAATCACATGAGAATTTACACCCCAGAAGCCGCTTATACTGAAATAGTCAGCAGATGGCAGGTCTATTTGTAAAGTTGGAACGGTAGTGGTTAAACAAGCACAGATGCGCCAGCGGTAGCCAGACACAGGGAAGAGAGGAGAGAGTGGAAAAAAAGAAAGAAGGGAGTTTGTTAAATGTTGATCTTAATTTATGGGCTGTGAACTTACAGCAGCACCTTCTGAACTGAAACACTAGCACCCCTCCCCTGCCAGCCCTCCATTCTCACATCTGGACCACATCTTTGGGCTAAAAATAGTCTTGCTTCAGACAGAGCTCACACACACACACACACACACACACACACACAGACAGACACACACACACACACACACACACACACACACACCCTGTTGAACCCTGTGAAGAGAGAGATTGAGAGCAAGAAAGATCTGTGTCTCAAATGACATCCACTCCCTCCTGTGTCTCTTTAACTAGCTTATACCTAAGGCAGTAGCATCGCTGGCGGCAGGTTTTGGCTGGAAGGCCAGTGTTTCTGCAGGGCTCGTCCGCCTCCGAGCCTTTGATTGTGTGTGTGCTCAGCGAGGAGCCAGGGGCCGAGATCTCCTCTTGCTTGTACACCGGCTGATTGCTTGTGTTATTCCTCGGGATGACTTATTGGATTCTTTCTTTTTCCAGAGGATCCTGCTCTAATTCCCCTGATGCTACGCCTTTCGAGAGAGAGAGAGAGAGAGAGAGAGAGAGAGAGAGAGAGAGAGAGAGAGAGAGAGAGAGAGAGAGAGAGAGAGAGAGAGAGAGAGAGAGAGAGAGAGAGAGAGAGAGAGAGAGAGAGAGAGAGAGAGAGAGAGAGAGAGAGAGAGAGAGAGAGAGAGAGAGAGAGAGAGAGAGAGAGCGAGAGCTATTGGGTGAGGGAGAGAGATGTACAGAGAGATATTGGTTCTGGTTGGTTTCAGACGGGGCTCAGCACCACTGGCTGTAGTTGGCGTGTGAGTGGAGGTGATGTCGGGTTGCCCCCCCTCCTCACTCCCTCATGGGAGGAAACCTTTAGTGACTCTCTCTCTGGCCAGGATGAAAATAGGCCTTTTTCTCTTGCTCCCCCAATTCTCCCTTTGTTCCTGTCATTATAACGGGCCAGAGTAAAGGTCATTGTGGCTGGCTCGTGTAAAGAAAGGCTCCTGCTTGAATGCCCATATTTTATAGCAAACAAATAGGATACAAATAAACAACATGGCGGCACTGTTTCAATATCCTGTTATACCTCTGTCCTGAATATGTGTTTTAAATATAATACAAATGACAATTCAATGCAAACTGAGAAGATGCAACGCTGAAGAATCTATTTTGAATAAATATGAATGAATATTCATATTTGTGAATATTAATGAATATTCATATTCTTGAATGTGAATATGAAGCTGCTTGTGGTCAGTGGTACAGAGCCTGGATGCTGGATACCTGCTCATATCTTTCGTACATGATTGGTACAGGATGGAGACCAGTTTTCAAAACCACTGTAAACATAACCCCTGACCCGTTACCGGAACCACACATTAGTTCTTTCAGTAACCGGTATTTCAGAACAATTTGACATTCACTTGTTTCCACACTGACTGACTCATTTTAGAAATCACAGCGTAGCTGTCATAACAATATCAAGAGAATCTGCAGTTGCAGAATAGAAAAATATTTCATATTTTCTATGTGACTAGAGTCTGCATAGCAGTGGTTCAAGCTGTTATTTAAAGGTACGCTCATGTTGCAAGCGTTCACCATTCTTTCATCTTCCTCCCTACAAAACAAATCACAGCTCTGTTAGATTCCATTCTGGTGTTTTTTGGAGGAACGTCAAAGTCCCCGCCACGGTTCCCAGGGGTCCACCGCTTCCTGTCCTGTCATCTCCTCTTTATTTCCCATGGCGAGCACGAATTTTCATTAAGCACTGTTTACGTCTTTCTTTCCCGAACCACCGGCAGAACACAGGGAGCGAGCTGATTCATCTGCGGCCCAACAGTTTCAACCCGTTTCCACAGAATGTGTCTGTTGGTTTGTGTGTTTTTTGTTTTGTTTGTTGGCTCTCCTGCCTCCGTCGTTCCTACAGCTCCGCTCTGACGGCCGAGAACACGTCTAGCTCCCTGGGCCGTAAAATGGAGAAATCCCCGCTGACCCTGGCATACCTTAGCCAAACAAAGGCAGCCATTGTTCCCACAAGCCTCCAGCCGGTCGCGTGAAGATAAAATAAAGTAAAATGAAAGGAAAAAAAGAGGGAGAAAAGGGAGAAAACAAGGCTCATGTGCTACTGTGAAGCTTGGCTAGTTACCTTTCAAGGTATACTTACTCAATCACTTACTCAATCACGTGCCCATGTCAACCTCGGCCGTGTGGTTGTTGTGGTTGTCAGTTGCTGATGATGAGTCTACTCATTGCTCAAGTTGTGAATGGTGTAATGTGCTTCCCACAATAAGATCTAAGATATACAAATACACACACACAACCCACTTACACAATCAAGTACACACACACACACACACACACACACACACACACACACACACACACACACACACACACACACACACATACAACATACACACAAAAAGAGACTAACCACATTGTGTTTAGACAGCTAGGTAATCCTCCTGCCTAATGGGGGAGTATTATAGGGTACAGATTATGTGTTTTGTCTTCAGTCACAAATTCTCTGTGTTGCCGGTACAACAACATTCATTTTTAATGTATAATTAGTTGGAAAATGTTTCGTTTTCTTTCCTCGACTTCCACTGAAAACTCTTGGTGTTTAACATTTAGTTTAGTTTATTGTTGCCCACATCAACTACACACACATCTATCCTACACTCATCACCATCACCATCGTCATCCTTTCTTCCTTTCTTCATCCATCCTTTCATCCGTCATAATTTCTCCAGATTCCCACCAAAACGCAGACACACACACACACCGAACACACTCCTTCGCACGCGTTCGCTTTGTCTTCGCCTGCAAAAGACCCACTCGGGTCATCTCCACTGTGTCTGATAAAGGTGAGCCCTGCCAGCGGACAGGGGGGGGGTCCATCCTGATAAACCAGCTCTGTTTCTCTCACCCCCCCCCCACCATCCCTGGGACAAGAGTATCTGACCCAGCTATATCATCACAGAGCGGCTGACCCATTTCTCTAGCTGTGTGTGTGTGTGTGTGTGTGTGTGTGTGTGTGTGTGTGTGTGTGTGTGTGTGTGTGTGTGTGTGTGTGTGTGTGTGTGTGTGTGTGTGTGTGTGTGTGTGTGTGTACGTGTGTTGTCACATCCGTCCTAAGGTCACACATTCCAGGGGCGGGAGGCTTTTTCTTTTTTTGTTTTACTGGTTGAGACAGACTGGTGGTGTGTGTGTGGGAGGACTGGTTGCTGAAGGGGGATTTTGAATATCTTTCCAATGACATAAGTAGGAACTGGATCCCACGGTGGCACACACACACACACACACACACACTGTTTATGTTCAGCGTATAAATAGTAATTCATAGTAAGATCAAGGTTCAAAATATACCCATACACAGTCTTGGCTGGCTGTCTGTCATCCATGTTTGCTAGGATCTATCCTCTGCTGGTGGTGTTAAAATGGTAGAGTTGTTGGTTGTTATTTATTAACTGGTGTATGCGACACGTATGAGACACAGATATACAACGCCTAGCCTTGGAGCCTGTCTGAGAGAATGGAAAGGGCAGCTTCCATACAAACCCGTCCCTTGTCACAAAGAAGGCCATTAAAAACTTCAGTTTAGATGCTTTTATCCAAAGCAATACAGTGAATTCAGACACAAGGAGCAAAAGGCTTCTCCTCTATACACACCATCGGCACTATCATTTCCAGGCCCAGCAAAACATCTACAAATAAATTACATTTATTTTCAGTTAACGTTGCCATGTATTTTGGCCTGAATAGCTCTTTTATTGTGTGCTTATAAAAGTTGTACTAATTATCAATAAGGCATTTGAAATGACATGAAATTCTGTTGCTGCACCGTGTAATGATTTGAACTGCTGCAAAGCTGCAGTCAACTGCTTTCCCCCGTGCAAACTCACTCCACATACACTAGCATGCACACATGCCTGGGCATGCACATACACATGCCTACTATGCTCAGATAAGCACTGACCTACGCAACACACACACACACACACACACACACACACACACACACACACACACACACACACACACACACACACACACACACACACACACACACACACACACACACACACACACACACGGCCATCATAGTAGGTCTGTATTTTTAAAGGTCACATCACAAAGTTGATGAGCAGCGGGAGCTTTTGATCCATCACAATGAAGGCTGTTATGTTTACAGTGCATTTTACAGGTTAATTACATTCAAGAATCACAGCACACATCTTACAGCAGCTGCCCTTTAACAGGCAATACTCATTCTGATTTGGTTTTTAGTTATTGGTGTAAATGCTGATGATATTATAATTGGGTGCCGCTGTATATTTTCAGCCATGATGAATTTCAGGACTATGAAGGTCGGGTTAGGTACGATGATACTTTTATGTAATGAGGGTACCGCATTTAAAATGAATGTGTTTGAGCATGTTTCACACCTTTGGTAGCCCTGCCAGAATGAGGTGCTTAGAGGGATTTCTTGAAATGTATTTTCAAGGGGAAGAGGCACTCAGAGCACATCTTCCATGAAAGAAACTCATCCCCGAGTACAACTAGCTCAAAGTGAGCATCAAATTACAAATTAATGTGTTCAGATTGTGTAAAAGTTACACAAAGCAAGAGTGGGAAGGGAGATGTAATATTGTATAATATTGTATATTGTTGTAATATTATTAGTTGAAATGTTGGAATTTCATCAGAAAAATCTCCTTGAAAGTTATGTTAGATTTGTTATATTAGATTTGGATTTAAATATGATGATACGATATGATCATGATATATATACTGTATATATATACGACAATATGATATGTTGGGAGGTGCAAAAGAAAATGTAATTTCATGGTGTCTAATAGAAATTTGAAAGACCGTCTGGCTAGCTCTGAGACGACACAACACCGCAATCCCGAGCCAACAGACTTACCCAACGAAGCACTTTGCAACCACACCTCCAACCGTCCAAAAATTGTTGCAACATGAGTTGAGACATCCACTGTTAGCCAATTCCTGGAGATTCCAATGAAATTGTTCAATATTGTGAGAAACGGACAATCAATATGTTGTCATTGGAAGGTGACCAGGTATTTTCAACAGATGACCGCCACAAGATGGAGTTTTAGTACTCAAAGAAGAAATGTAGAAATGAAGAAATGTATCCAACCAATTACAATAATGCAAAACACTGCATGCTACCTCCACTAGTTCTCAGCCTGGAGAGTTTTCAACCTTGAGTGTTTAGGCAGGTCATGTGCATTTAAAAGGGACAATTTTCCTTGTTGTTGTTTATACTCTTCTCTTCCTCTGAATTTTAAGAAGGCTCACTGGAATGTGTTTTCCACAGTCTGGAGCCTCATCTTATTTAGGCAATTTAAAAGGCAATCGAGCCTCCTGCTACCACACATACGCACGCACGCACGCATGCACGCACACAATAATATACTCTGGGTCTCTAAACAACCGTAAACATTTACATTACTGCGGCCAAACTACACAACAGAGGCATACTGGACTGGACAGATGGCTATGTCAAGTATTTGACCAGACCGGCTGTATCGTAACGATGCTAGTTTTCTTGTTATCTTTGGATAATAAAAAATCCATAATTGTTTCAAGCCTATAAGCAACATGCACCGACACGGTTTACAGCGACGCACTAGATTCATAACAACCGCTTGTTGTATTTTGACATATTGATCAAAAGACAGGCTACGCCCTCAGTATGTCTGAGTGTACAGGTGTATTATGGGATGTATTTGACGCAGGTGTAATTCATTTTTCTGTTGTCTGAGGACTGCTGTCTGGCATAATCCAAGACCAGGGCAATAGTTCAATATTATGGGTCTTACAGTCTGAGTGGTATTGAATGGCCATATAAAGATATTGACTTATCGTCCTGTTTTGTAGACAGAATTGATTATGAGCCGGGGAGATGACATTTAAAGACCAAATACGAGGTTAAAATGTCTGAGAGAAAGGGAACACTGTCTGATATGCCGCTATTAAATTACCATAAACTTCAATATAATGACCCCCAGTTGCACTATTTTCAATAGCATTAGGAAGTCAGAACCATCTTGTGATAAAACTATATATATATATATATATATATATATATATGTCATTGGGTGGATGTTTTTTGTGCACACCATTTTACTTGCACTTCATAACCGTATTCTAATGATTATAATATTATTATTATTATAAAAAAATAACAATTCCATTTGGTTGATGGTTTCACAGCATTTGATATTTTTTCATGCACAAATAGTACTAATTATAGTAATCATTTCTTGATGAATATCTTAGAAATATATTAAATTTGGTGAACGCTTTTATCCAGAGTGTCTAACAATAAAGTGAGTGCATAAACTCTTGGCACGGGTGGAAATATGGGAGATATATTAATATTTTGTCAACATTAAAATTAGTAATAAGGCCATAAGCATGGTGTTTTTCTTGAATCATAACTAGCTAAGTTGTAGCAGCAGCGGTTCCAACTGTATTTTAATAAACTAGAAGTGAAATGTTTAGGTGTGACAGCCCGGATCCTCTTCCTCTCCTGTGACCTTCTGGGAATTTTAAGATTGATCTTTGCTTGAGGAATTGAAACGACCAAATTTAACCGTCTGTAGGATTGACATGAAAAGTTCTGAATAGATTTAAATGAAACGCCATAAAATTCTCACAGTAAACACTGTTATAATATTAGAAACCTTAAGTTTAGTCTCCAAGAAAACTACACTCAGTCTTTAGAAAGCATGCTTGTCTCTTGACAGTTTCACTAAACAATTCCCTAGTAACAAGAGTCAAAATGTTTAGAAATTGGACTGAAGGAAGCTGAAGTCTGCTATGTTTCCACTTTCCCCTCATAGAGTTATGTGTAACTCTTTAAAGCAGGTTACATGGCTCTGTTGTGAAAGTTGAACTGGAACTATGAATAGCCAACATTCTGTTGAACTGAAACTTGATTTCAGTCACATGGTGGGAACAGTGTCAGTCACAGTGGGAACCATGTCTTCTCCTTTGATCCATTTTGTTATGGATATTTTTAGGATAATTGTGCATGAAATATATTCAAGACATATTGACATTATAACATTAACCTCCTTCAGACAAAAGGTGTACTCTCTAACGTTATAAAACCGCCATCAAATATATTTTAAAAGTAGGGTACTTTGAAAAATGACTTTTTTTATGAATCCGTCCAAATTGACCTATTTTGATGGACCAAAATACTAGGAATCCACTATCTATTCCAGACAAATAATATGCATCTAAACTACCCCGTAGTAGCAAGGCCTCTCCACAGAACAATAAAACCCCTAAGAAATAAAGTGAGGAGGTGGTGTCAGGAGTAATCCCCTGTGTGTGTGTGTGTGTGTGTGTGTGTGTGTGTGTGTGTGTGTGTGTGTGTGTGTGTGTGTGTGTGTGTGTGTGTGTGTGTGTGTGTGTGTGTGTGTGTGTGTGTGTGTGTGTGTGTGTGTGTGTGTGTGTGTGTGTGTGTGTGTGTGTGTGTGTGTGTGTGTGTGTGTGTGTGCCCTCCATGTAGCGATCCTTCTGATCTGATATTCTGACCGGGGGAGGAAGTGGCAGCAGTGGGCGTGTGAGTAGGAGACCCAGCGTTGCGTTGGCGTTGCCTCCTGTGAAGACGGGTAATGAAACCCACTTCGTGGTTCCGCATCCGCTCGGCTGCCCCGTTACGCTCGCTCGCACGCATGGATTTAATCCTGGCCAGCGCGCCGCAGCCACGTCGAGTTTTAACTCAAACCAAATCCATTCCGCTCTACCCATGAAACATACCGACGTCTTTCTCCCAAGTCGGAATGCGAAACTCCGGCAAAAAAAAAAAAAACCCAGTTCATTGGAAATTAATTGGCAGAAACCGATGTGGGTGATCTTTGATCGTTGAAAGGACTCATTCTGCTCCGCCGCTTGCAGCCGTACGCCTGCACACGGGAGAATGAAGTGGTCAATTATAGGCAGACAAGTTAATGTCACTCACAATGTGCACCTGTGTTCTGTTGCGCCTCGCATGCTGAACTCGGTTGCACTTTGCCTGGCAGTTGGAGTCGAACTGAAACATTATCTGACAACCGTCGTGGTGAATTGAATTCTAATCGGAGATGTCGTCCTTTTTAATTTGAAAGCTTTTCAAATGCGAGACATGGACATGAAATTTGTTTAATTTTAGGTGAACAATGCAGCTATAAAGGTGCGTTGACAAGTGAAAAACATGTCAAGGTAGTGTTGTTTTGTCATGCCATGTGTCCGAAAATAATGGTTTCAAAAAAGGAAATGTGCAGGGGCATACTTGTATGTGTCTGTGTTCATGTGTACTACTATCCTCCTAGTTTTGGCTCAGTTTATCTTCTTTTTCCTAAGAAACGTAGATAAACGGTGTGTATGATCACAAACCTACAGGCTCATAAACGTAATGAATTCTAGAGAACTAATTCCTCAGTGATTAAAGCTTAAAGAAATAAAAGCACTTTGTAATTATGCTCCAGTGTTGGGTGTGGAGGGAAGAGGAGATTTTTGGTGTGTTGACAAACCCTGGGTCTACTCTGTTATTGAAGACGGACAGATTTATGTACTAGAACCCAAACTCTGCCTGATCCTCCTTTGGATAGTAAAAGCGAGCTGGAGCTAGATAGAAGAATAGAGCAAGCAGGCGAGGGAGAGAGAGGGTAATGGAGAAAGAGAGCGAGAGGCAAGAGAAATGGGGGGGAGAGGGATATGATGCTGTCCAGGAAGTTACTAGTCCGTCTCAGTGACAGCTGAGATAGTGCAGGTATTTTATTCTTGTGATATAGCCCAGGTACTTTAGGTGGATGATAGAGATCAGACTTTAGTTTATCACACATACTCAGCCTACAGAATAACACCCTAAATCATGCTAAGGGCCATGCCAGTGATGACTTCCCTCCTCCTCTCTCCCCCCCCTTCTCCCTCAACTCTTTATCTTGCTCTATCGGCCCTGCTTCCCTCCCTCTTTATCTCTCTATTTCCCCTTCTCCCCCTCCCTAGCACATCCACACACACACACCGAACATCAAAGCCAAAGCCAGTCCCTAGCGGGGATGTCACCTGTATGCCTGATTGATTATGGTGATACCGGCGAGGTTCAGGTGTAGTGGTCAGTGACTCCCAGCTGAAAGGTTGTCTGTTCGATTCCCAAAGTCTGCGGTTGACACGTTGGCATCCTTGAGCCAGATGCCCTCTCTCCCCCCCCCCCATCTGCTCCGTAATGACACCTATCTCAAATAATTCCCGCCCAGTCACTTTGGCTAAAGGTGGATAAACTGCTTGTTCGCGGCGCGTTTAGAAAACGGGCCTGAGCAGGGGCTGTAATTGGCCTCATATATCAGCTCTTATCTATCTGAGCCTGGGCCTGGGTGGGAGGCTTTGCCTGCCCCCCGCTCCACTTTATAAGCCACCCAGGCCTAACTCTTCCAGGGGGAGGTGTGCAGGGATTGTGCCGACATACCATTAAAATGGAAACGTTTCGGGGACTCTGCCGTTGTGGAACTCACTCATTTACTGTTCACTGTGACGGTTAGCCATTTAGCTGCAAAGTGTCTTACAGTTAATTAAAATATGTGTAATTAAGGAACAGCTAGGGGGTTAGGGAATCTTGCTTCAAGAAAACTACAGGTTAGAGTAAAATTGGAGCGAGAATATCTCAGCTGCGAGTCAAACAACCCAGCCGGTCCAGCCCGGCTGGGTTTGTGAACATAATGAAACGGCGTTGGCCAACATTGACCAACATCTTCCAGTAGGGCGTATGTGTTTGTCGGGTCAGTGTGTCAGCAGTGCCTTACCGCACTGCAGAGAAACCCAGACACAATGAGGACCGCGGTCAGCTGGACAAGAGACATGAATGAATGAAGTGGTCCTTTGCGCCGGAAGATTCCACTGATCGATCTGTCTTTATGGCCAACCCTGTGTGATGAAAGAAGAAGAAATGTGATGATATTACGCAGTAATAGACTAGACAGTAGACTAGACAGAGTGCTAGACAGACAGACAGAACCACAGACCAGACCAATAAATAGCTAATGAATTATTCAATAATCCTATTTTACCCCAGGTAATAGAGGGCAGGATAGTGAATTTGTGATCTAGGCTGTTCCATTCCAACACAGTCTCACCCCTATTCGTCAGATATTGACGATTTGCCACGTACCCTCTTCGTCGTTGAACGACGTCTAGGGTACCCTAGACGTCTAGGCTATCATCCGATAGTTTTGACCGCAAATACCTCTTCGTCTGAAGGGGTTGTTGACGGGGAGGGGGGGGTTGGACACACACACACACACACACACACACACACACACACACACACACACACACACACACACACACACACACACACACACACAGTATCACGCCAAAGCGTGAAATAGATACGTTGGTCCACCTCGCAAAGCGTTTCACGCTTTGCCTGATCAAAGAGTGAAGAGTACACGCTTTCTTCCGCCCATCTAAATGAATGGAGGAATAGCACCAACAGGGGGCGAGACGTTCTCCCAGCATTAGGTGAAATGTTTACGTAGTCTTTATTATCTGAAGAGGAATTGCAATATTTTAGGGCAGATTCAATAATGTTGTTTCTAATAACATTTCTAGCGAAAAATATATTTTTAACTTGCATAATCTTCAGTCAGTGAATGTGTCTGATCTTTAGTTTGATAATTGATATATTTTTTTCGGTCTCGCTAAGGATGTTTCAATGACGTCAGGTTGCCTCAGCTTGAAGAGCACACCTGTTTGCCTGCTTAATGGAGGACTACCAACAGGGGGCGATAATTAATGTCACTGTCAACAACGCAACAAGCAGCGTTGAAGGATTAGAATCTTCGATCTTCCGATCCAACACCATGTCCCAATTACAATTAATTACAATACAATTAACAATTACAATATGTTCCTCATAACATAGCAACCGTCATAGCAACCATGTTATTATAAAGTATGTCCGCCATTTTCACATTAAAAAATCCTAATAACTATCCAATAGGAAAGACGCTCACAACGTCTACTAGAGCTGTAGTCGGGTTAATACAGGAGTGAATGGGCTGCTGGAGCACCCGCTCTGAACGTCAAACATCGACGGGGATGGCATTACGTTGTAGTGAATTGAATCCCTTCTCCGTCTGCAGGAGGCGCCAAAGGGTACCTTTCCCGTCAGTGACTGTCGCTAAAGTGCCCTTGCCACTAGTCGGGATTTGACGTTCTCGGAGTGAGACTGTGTTGGATCGGAAGATCGAAGATTCTAATCCTTCAACGCTGCTTGTTGCGTTGTTGACAGTGACATTAATTATCGCCCCCTGTTGGTAGTCCTCCATTAAGCAGGCAAACGGGTGTGCTCTTCTAGCTGAGGCAACCTGACGTCATTGAAACATCCTTAGCGAGACCGAAAAAAATATATCAATTATCAAACTAAAGATCAGACACATTCACTGACTGAAGATTATGCAAGTTAAAAATATATTTTTCGCTAGAAATGTTATTAGAAACACGTTTAATGGTGAATCTGCCCTAAAATATTGCAATTCCCCTTCAGATAATAAAGACTACGTAAACATTTCACCAAATGCTGGGAGAACGTCTCGCCCCCCGTCAACAACCCTTTGCGTCAAAATCCGACGAAGAGGTATTTGCGGTCAAAACTATCGGATGACCCTCTTCGTCGTTCAACGACGAAGAGGGGGTACCCTAGAGAGGGTACGTGGTACGGGGGTACCCTAGAGAGGGTACGTGGCAAATCGTCAATATCTGACGAATAGGGGTGAGACTGTGTTGTCCATTCCCTGCCAAACTGGACTGGCCTCATGGTCCACAGTCTACCTGCAGGCTTCCTAGGGGTCCTCTAGGGGTCATGATGCTCAGGGGCCTGTTCCATAATGACCTGTATCTGGATTTTAAGTCCCTTTGGGAAAAAAAAAGCGCCTGTAAAATGATTTAATAGTAAATTGTCTTGTTCTCCATCTTGCTTGCGCATCTGTTCTCTAGCTTTCATGTGTTCTATGTTTTCTTTGGTAACAATTTGATTCAGGCTACATTAATTAACCACTCATGAACATTAGTTAATGCAATGATTAGCATTATTATTTAGCAGTAGCATTTGCTAATGCTGTACAGCATTAGCTATTAAATAATATACAAATGAATACTTTAGTTAACATCAACACATGAACCATTAGATAACTTTGAATGACCTATTAGGTAATGCTTATTACTGCATTTACTAACGTTAATTAATGGTTAATTTATGTACCTTTGTGTTACCTATTTTATTTGATTGTGTTTTTATTTGCTCCTCAGATCCAGAACGCAGACGACGTGCTGATCACGCCGTTGGAGAAGTTCCGGAAGGAGCAGATTGGAGCCGCAAAGGCAAGACCCCGCCCACTCACCTACACATCCAGCCCCGCCCCCTTATGTCGACTCCACCCTTACGCACGCATGGTGCAGGAGGTGCTCTAGAGATGTAACTACCAAACCACCACTGTACTGTACTTTAAATGTGATCAAGGTGGACATAGATTTGGTCGTCACAGCTAAATAAAAAAACTCTTACTAATCCTAGACTTAGAATTGTCATATAGTATAGTAAAGCAGACAAAGATCCAAAGACCAAATGTAAAATGTTGGACTATGATGTTATATTAGCGGTAGACTAAAGACAACATTTCTCCTCTCGGCTCTGGAAGGGAAACATCAATCTCTTTCTTCTCTTTTTTTTCCATTCGCCATGTCCATTTCTTCTCGGGCCCTACTCAAGTTATCGCACATCTCTCTCTCTCTCTCTCTCTCTCTCTCTCTCTCTCTCTCTCTCTCTCTCTCTCTCTCTCTCTCTCTCGCTCTCTCTTTTTCCATCACAGTCCCAGTGTTATTGCTCCCATTCTCTCTGTTTACAAGATGGTTTCTTAAAAGCCAGAGCCAGTGTCACTCTCCGCCTCTCCTCACCACTTCCTCTTAATGGCTTCCTCTTCCAACTAGCGCCCCTCCCTCTCCTCCCCCCCTCCCCCTCCTCCCTCCTCCTCCACCCCTCCGCCTGCTAAACATTAGCCCAGCTGGGGGGAGATAAATAGATCACGAGTGGTGCGGGCAACTTTTCAAACCATTTTTCCAAGAATGGGCGGCGCAGCCTGGGCAGCCGACAGCATGACCCGTCCAATTATCGTCCCCGTCGTAACACATCAGAGACGCAGAGGCAGAGAGACACTGTGTCCTTATTTGGGAATGCTCACTGGTTCCCTCTCTCAGTCTCTCTCCTATGAGGTCATGCGGCGTGCCGGACCCAGTGCACACGCCACGCCACATGGTGTGCTACGCTGACTGTTTGCACCACGTCCAGAACACATACCATCTCATGCCCTTCTCCTCTGCTCGGCGGCCCTCTCCTCTCCCCTCCCCTCCTCTCCTCTCCTCTCCTCTGCTCAGTGGCCTTCTCCTCTCCTCTTCTCTTCTCTTCTCTTCTCTTCTCTTCTGCTCAGCGGCCCTCTCCTCTCCTATCCTCTCTTCTCTTGGCTGCTTCACACCACGCTTCGTCCCATCTGTTGGGGTGGAGGGAGCAGATGAAGAAGAATACCGATCAGAGCACGACAGCTAGTATAAAGGCTGAATATTCAAAACTCCTTGGTATTTCGTTACTAAGTTGGCATTCAGAGGATTTATTCCTGGGTTTGTATTCGTTTGTCTGTTTCCGTGTTTTTATTCAGAGGTCTTCATTCTGTCATTGTTAATTTAGTGCTGGTTTCTTAGCCAGGTCGCTCTTGTAAAACCAAAAGATAAAAAAGTGTTCTTGACCAGGCTTACCCGGTCAAATAAAGGAAGGATGCCTGACTTGTTTCGAGTGGGTCAGGACCGAGAGTAAATAAACAGATAAATGCAGAGCCGTGTTGGCTCATGGTCATTGTTCCAGCAACATCCCTTGGCAACGGTGGCTAGCATCAACTGTCCAAGGAGGAGAGCAGAGTACAAGCTGTGGGCATGTTCTGTTCGGTTTGTTGTGGAGGTAACCGTAGAGACCGCAGGCTCCGTCAGCATCAGCATCATCTGCTACTGTCAGCATCCTATAGTGTCAACAAGACACACTCCACCTCTACCTCGGACCCACACCTTGGGCCCCCGTGCCCCCACACGGAGCTGCTGATCTCTGGGTTACCTGCCGGAGCCAGCAGCCTGTCGACCACCTGGCTCCAAAGAATGGCTGGAAGTAGCGTATGAAGTATGTGTGTGTGCTTGTACATGTGTGTCCATGTGTGTGCATGTTATATATTGTGAGAGTGTGAGCTGTAAACATGTAGATGTAGAGGTCGGTGTATGCCCATTGCACTTGCACTTGTCCGTCCCTTGTAAGGTCTTAAGAATTGGCCCAGCCGAGGTTGTTTTCGGCC
Organism: Micromesistius poutassou; assembly: GCF_964030765.1. Classification (NCBI taxonomy): domain Eukaryota; kingdom Metazoa; phylum Chordata; class Actinopteri; order Gadiformes; family Gadidae; genus Micromesistius; species Micromesistius poutassou. The sequence continues at coordinate 15,653,791 of NC_140274.1, forward strand.
TGTTCCTTGTAGCGACCGCAGGTTCATTTCCAACTATTGATTCAGACACGTCAGTCGTCTCTTTCTTTCAAAAGACTTGGTCTGTCTTCCCTGTCCTGAGGCGTACAACGGCTCCTCAAAAATCTCTTTGTTCGCTCGGTCTGTCAGGAACAAGCTGAAACAGCTCCAGATGGGAGCCAGATAGTCACAGATTTACATTTACATTTACATTTAGGGAATTTAGCAGACGCTTTTATCCAAAGCGACTTACAATAAGTACATTTGTCATAAGAAGATGATCTTAGATAGGAGATTGTAGTCGTTCCACCAAGAGTTCACCATCACATGATCCCTGGCCCATAGCGGCCCCAGGGGATGGGGGGCCCCACCATTTGCAGTGACCGTACAAGAGAATCAGGGCATGTCAGAAAAGGATTTATGTGCAGAAACCGAGACCCGCAACGTCTGCCCCCCTTTGATCCCGTTAAAGTCTTTTTTTTATTTGGTATTTTCTATTATTTTGTATGTTCTCATGTTGTTGTGTTGTGTTTCTGATGGGTTCTCTATCACAGGATCACCCCGGCTTCAAAGCCATCTGGCTTATCCTCCCCAATGCAGCTTTATTTTACATTCACACCAGTGTTTTGTTTATTATAAAAAGGAGAGTGAGATAAGGAGAGAATGTGACAAAATAAAAGCCCCAAGGAGCGGGAAAAGAAAAGGAAAACCGCTAACAACAGAAAGACAAAGAGAAGAAACAGACAAAGTTAAAACTGAGAAAGTCGTGGGGAAGAAGCAAAGACGCAGAAGTGAATCTCTGTTTGTCCCCGTGGTGCCCTGTGTTGTCACACGAACACGCAGCAGCGGAAGCGAGGGAAAGTTCCCTCTCGTTATCATTCCGTTCAAAGTAAACAGGACATGACAATTCAACAGTGAGCGAGATTATTATGGTGGAGGCGAACATTAAAAAGGATCAAACTACTCTGGGCTGGATTGGAAACGGTTCCATGTTAAACTATGCATGGTTTCTGTTCAAACTCCAGCCACCGCTACAGATATACCAAGGAACAAACACACAAGAGCACTGGGCCATGGACTAATGGTCCAGTGCTGTTCTACGTGGACCAGAGTTGGGATTCAATGTCTTCCTTCCATATCAAGTTGTCTGTCATAAATTCAAGTTTTGACTAGACCTCAATACTAATGCCTATAGAATCTCTGTATTGTAGCTTTGTTGGCTTGGTTTTCTCATAGTTTTGTGTAAAGAAAATTAAAAGTGTGAATTTATGTCAGGGAGATTTGGCGTTTCGCACTCTGTAGCTCTCCCGCTGTCTGTCTCTCTTCCTCATTAATTTCTCTCTTTGTCTGAATCTCCCCATCTCTCTTCCTCCTTCCATCCCTCTCTCTCTCCATTCCCGACTTTCTCCCCTTCCCCATATCTTTCTTTCCCTCCATCCATCTCACTTTCCTCCCCCCTTCTCTCTCTCTCTCTCTCTCTCTCTCTCTCTCTCTCTCTCTCTCTCTCTCTCTCTCTCTCTCTCTCTCTCTCTCTCTCTCTCTCTCTCTCTCTCTCTCTCTCTCTCTCCCCCCCCTGTGGCCCAGACTTATCATGTCTTAACTCAGTGTCAGCTACCACAGGGAAAGTGCTCCACACTGTCTTTAAAGGTTAGCTTTAGTGTGGTGCTGTTGTTTGCCGTGCCATCGAAACCCAGCACAATGAAATATTTCAAACTGGGCAGCCATCCGGGGTTATAGTTTGATATTTCCTCTATGTTACTTTTCATTTCATTTCCCACCATATACTACCGTGTTAGATTCTAGATGGCAGGGGGTGAGAAAGAGTCAGCCATGCTGTGCAGGATATTGTTGGAATATAGTGTAATGGTCCATGGCATGTTGCTGTTACACTGTAAATATTCTACCAGGTTCTATGTTAAGTTGTGGTGACTGTCAGTGTATGAGACTAATTGATTGGTGGTCCCCTTTCTGGGGCCGGGACTATGTTTTGGGGGCTATCAGTGTGTTTTATCATCTATTGAGGACCTGATAAATGTACAATTAACCCCTAAATTTAGTTTTTTTTGCAAAGGCTGTCCGACCTTTGTACAATACGGCAATTCGTCGTGGGCCTAACATTTTCAGTGCACACCACACCTTAATGTGCATGCCATATGTATATCTTAATGTACAGATGATATATACAGTATGTCTTCATGTACATGTGATATCTAGCTCAAGGTAGAAATAGGAAAAAAATAGAAAGCTTTTATTGTCATTATACACAGTACAATTCAGAAAGCAAAATTCAGAAAGCAGCTCCTTAAAAGTGCACACATAGTTAGCACAATATAAAAGACTATACAGTATGAATATGAATACACAATAAAAAAGTAATTAAATAAACCACAAAAAAGAAAAATTTGAGCACAGACTTGAGTCCAAGAGCGGCTAGCAGCGTATTGAACGGTAGAGGTAGGTTATGTCTGGTGGTGTAGTGATCAGTGCAAATATGTCAGTGCAGTATATATTAGTGCAAATTTGAGTTCAGTACGGTGACAGCTTTGGGAAAGAAGCTGTACCTGAGTCTATTTGTTCTGGCCCGTATGGACCTGAAGCGCCTGCCAGAGGGCAACAGGTTGTGTCTTTCAGGATGTTTCTGGCCCTTCTGAGACAGCGGGAGTTGTAAATGGTGCTTAAGGAAAGCAGAGGGCAGCCAATGATTTTTTGTGCGATGTTTGCCACCCTCTGCAGTCTCTTCCTGTCGGCCTCTGTGCAGCTGGAGTGCCACACTGACACAGCGTAGGTCAGCAGGCTGTCGATGGTGGAACGGTAGAAGGTCATCAGCAGCTGCGTCTTTAGTTGGGGTTGGGGTTCTTCCTGAGCACCCTCAGGAAGTGTAGTCGCTGCTGGGCCTTCTTGACCAGCGCTGAGGTGTTTACCGACCAGGAGAGGTCTGCAGAAATGTGGATTATACAGGATTGTACAGGATTATTCTGCGTATATTTGTATATTCGTCCAGCTCCATCTCCACAGCAGATGAGACATTTGATTGAAAGGTTTCATGAAAGACAAACCAGCAGGCAGCAGCAACAGGCTTCATACTTCAGTGTGAGGATTTCATTCTTGTTTGGCGGTTTGTGTTCAAACTGTCAATCTCTGTGGAAAGCAAAATGTGTGTGTGTGTGTGTGTGTGTGTGTGTGTGTGTGTGTGTGTGTGTGTGTGTGTGTGTGTGTGTGTGTGTGTGTGTGTGTGTGTGTGTGTGTGTGTGTGTGTGTGTGTGTGTGTGTGTGTGTGTGCGATGTCAAAATAACCAAGCGCTTGCTTTGTAATCGCCACTGTGGACCCCGGCCCTAATTAGCGACAACTTAACAAGCTTGTGGACCATGGAGATCAAGGGGAGGGGGGCGGGGGCGGGGGACATTTAGTAACTAGCCTGTGGTGGAGCTAGGGTGGGGGTGGCACCAAGGGCACTAAGTGATGCTAGTGAGGTCGTACATTTTAAGTATATGATCAACGTAGGGGAAACTGCCAATTTGAAGCTGGCCAAGTTTCCATCACCAGAAAACAGAATTGTTAAATGGAAGTAAACAGGCATTTGTAAAAAAAAACACAGAAAAATGATCGCTGTGATCCCTCACAGGAAATACAAATGGCTAATAGTGCTACAACCAAATAAACAAATGAAACAAACTAAATTATACTGACACATGAGTAATATCCGGACAAGTTTCATACAATAAACAGAATGCATTTACGATATTAGGTGTGTGATAGCAGTTTATTCCCCAGTTCTTAAAAGTAAGGCCTAGTTAATCAACATGTCTAATGGCATAGTACTACAGTTTACAAATACAGAAGGATAGCAATATGTTTCTTTTCGATCTGTTCCATGTGAACGAATCAGGCTGATGATGTAAATGATATTGCTCTCAGGACCCATTGTCACGACATAATTCAGCTTGATTATAGTGGCTGTGTTTCTGGAAACTCTCTCACGATAGGAAACAGATTCATGTTGTGTTAATAGGACGATGGAATAGAATAGAATAATAGGTCCAGGGAGAGGTTGAAGATCCTGGTGAAGATGAGAGTGAGCTGGTGGGCACACGCTCTGAGCACCTTACCCGGTACTCCGTCTGGGCCGGCAGACTTCTTGGGGTTCACAGCCAGGAGCACCCGTCTGACATGGAGCTCCCTTACAGTGAGTGGAGTGGTGTGGCTACCAGGTGCGGGTGGGAGCATGGCTGAGGCAGATGAGTGCTGCTGTTGTGATGTCTCAAAGCGGGCAAAGAAGCAATTTAGCTCCTCTGCCAGCTGTGCACTCAGGTCTTCTGTTGTCGCAGCGCAGCCTCTATAGTTTGTGATGTCATGTATGCCCTGCCACACCTCCCATGTGTTATTGCTAGACAGGTGGGACTCTATGCTCCTCTTATAGTCTGTCTTCGCTTGTTTAATTCCCTTTTTCAGATCGGCTCATGCAGCTTTGTACAGAGCTCTGTCACCTGACCTGAAGGCAGCGTCGCGGGCTCTGAGGAGTTCACATTTCTGATGCAGAACCTGATGTAGTCCATTATCGTTCCTGTGAATGTTTCCAGCTCCTGATGTTCAAATATGTCCCAGTCTGTCTGTTCGAAGCAGTTTTGTAATTTGGAGAGTGCATTATCAGGCCAGATTGTAACAGTCTTTGTGGTGGGCCTGGTACTGTGTCTGCGGGGGGTGTAAGGAGGGAGGAGAGCAGGAGAGAGAGATGGTCCGACTGGCCGAGGTGGGGTAGTGGTATGGCTCTGTACGCGTGCTTAATGTTGGAGTAGACATGATCCAAAGTGTTCTCCCCTCTAGTAGAACACATGTTGATAAAATTTCGGGAGTACTATCTTTAAGTTGGCCGTATTAAAGTTATTATAATGGAGGACTATAAAGAATACTATTTGAATCTTCCCAACGCTTGCTAAACCTGTAGAGATACGAAACTCTCTCTCTCTCACACACACACACGCACGCACGCACGCACGCACGCACGCACGCACGCACGCACGCACGCACGCACGCACGCACGCACGCACGCACGCACGCACACACACACACACACACACACACACACACACCATGTGTGCGTATATATGTAGACATAAAATTGCTATAGCTGTTTCCATAGCGATGGGATGTTCTGATGTGATAACTGCGATGCTCATTAAGGCCTGTATTGAAGCAGGGTGGTGGTGGTGGTGTGTGTGTGTGTGACAGTGTGTGTGTGTGTGTATGTGGCCGTGTGTGTCCGACATCAGAATATTACATCCCCAGTCAGTCTCACTCTCCTTCACATCCTGTCAACGGATGGGGAGAGAGAGTGACACCATCTGCCACTCTACATCAGACTCTCTCTCTCTCTCTCTCTCTCTCTCTCTCTCCCGCTCTCTTGCTCTCTCTCCAAATTCCAAATAACTTTATTGGCATGGAACATTTACATTTCCTTGCACTCTCGCTTACGTCTTTAACCTTTGTCTCTCTCTCGCAACACCCAAAGGAACCTTCATCACCACAATCCTCAGTCGCTGTAGTCTCGTCAGTTCGTGGGGGGCAAGAGGGGGAGCATAACGCTTGACTTGCACCACAGTCAAATAGATTGAATTGACATTTTTGTCTGCTGGATTGACTAATTTTTTGTGGCATGGGCCAATAATAATGAATTGGCAAAATGTGCTTTTATGTTCTCAACATTTTGACGATTAAGTTGATTCAAATTGATTGGAAGATTTCAGATCAATGCAGGTGGACGAGCACATAAGTAAGCTGGATTGTGGTTATTACCCACCTTACTTTCAGTGAATGTAAACACATACTGTGCATAGGTGCACGCACGCACGCACGCACGCATGCACGCACGCACGCACGCGCACACACACACACACACACACACACCGCAACAAAGGGTCAAGAATCTGGCCGCCTGTCAGGGAATCTCAGGCTGTTGATGTGTGTTGATGTGGGTGTGGTTGTGTGTCATCGCCTTGGAAACGGTTAACTCGGGATCAAAACAAACCCATCAGACATCCAGCGAAGCCAATCAGAATGGACGTGCCAGGAATGCACACACACACATACACACACATCTTTGTTGTGAGAGAGAGCAGTTTGTCACTTCTGGCAGCAGTATTGTAACATCACATCTCGGTCGCCCAGAGAGAGCCCACCGGCCTCATATAAAGCTTTTAATTTGATCTGGTCCCCAGTGTACAAAAGGGTGTGTTTGGGGTGTGTGTGTGTGTGTGTGTGTATGTGTCTTTTGTTTGTGTGTATTTGTGAGCATGCCTGCATGTGTGTGTTTGTCTGTTCATGACTATGCGAGTATGAGTTGGGTGTCTTGTCAGGTTTGTCTGTGTGTGTGGTTCTCCATTTGCTAGATTGTGTGCGTCCTCGTGTCACCTCAATCACAGATGATCGCTGTGTTCACCTTTATTTAGTCAGATAGTAACGGAAGCATTTCATCCTTGTGGGAAATTTATATTCTGTCAAAGTGATGTCATATTTATTCACCATTTCCAACTTCCCTCGTCCCATTTCATCTCTCGCGAGAACCGGCGTGACACCTAATTGATTACCTTCACCCCCTCCCACCCTGGAGAGATGGCTAGGCCAGGCACTGAGGGGAGGGAGAAAAAGGGTAAGAGAAGGAAACAGAGAGATGGAGAGGAAGTAAGGGGAGGAGTTGAGTAGGTAACAGAGGGAGGGGTTGAGTCGGTAACTAAGGGAGGGGTTGAGTAGGTAACTGTTGTGGTTGAGAGTTGAGTAGGTAACAGTTGTGGCAGAGGGTTGAGTACAGTGGCGGTTCTAGGGGGGGGCCAGTGCCCCCGTAAGTCCGGACCCCCCTGTGGCCCCCCCCGAACGAGGAGTCTGCGTCAATGATAAAATGACCAATATCTTGCGATGATTTTGTACTGAAGGAATAGGCGGAACTAAAGTGTCTTTGAATATAAAGGCTTTGAATATGGAACATTTTGTAGATAGATTTGCTAAACAACACAAAAACCGTAGAATACTGTTACTCTAGTGAATGAACATTGATGGTTGTGCAGAGGTTTTGACTTAATTGGTGACCCTAAAACATTAGGTGGACATCATTGCAATTAATTGATGTATTCCCATACTAACATGCAAGCACTCTTTTTCTTTTTGCAAAGTGAATCTGTTCTGTTTTTCTGTCAATGTTTTAGTTTACAGCCCAATTAAAATTGTTGAAATTGTAAACACTGTTATTAGTCTTATTTATCCCTGTCTGAATGAGGCATATGGCTTTTTTTCCTGGGTTGTATGTGCCCCTCTAACACAAAAGCCGGCCCCATCCCGGCCCCCCCATTAAAACTGGTCTAGAACCGCCACTGGTTGAGTAGGTAACAGTATAGGTTGGAGGGGTTGAGCTTTGCAATGCAAGAGGACTTGCAACGCGTAGGGCCTGGACTAATTAGAACCCGAGACCAGTCGGAACCCTTCTCCAATTCGAACTCTGGCCCAATTAGAACCCTGCACCAACTAGAACCTGTGAGCATCAGAAGCCTGGAACAATTAGAACTCTCGCCAAATTAGAACTCTGAGGCAATTAGAAACTCTGGGCTAATCACACCCCTGGGTGTGACTGGGTCTTGGTGCTTTGGTGTCTTGGGAGATTCCACAGAGTTCCATCTGAGGGCCATGGGAATGAAAACAAACAGACAAACTATTTCCTCCTCATGCAGACCCCCACCACCACTACACACACACACACACACACACACACACACACACACACACACACACACACACACACACACACACACACACACACACACACACACACCTTATTTACTGGTCTCTGCTTCCTCCAGTGTGTGTGTTTGTACTGTGTAGTGAGAATGCTGTTTACTAGGAGGCTGGGCTTTAGTCTAGACAGGCAAAGGACATGCTCAGACACCGTAGGGAAAAGCACACATACACATACACACACACACACACACACACAACCACACCTACAAACCTATACACACACACCTACAAACCTATACACACACACACACACACACACACACACACACACACACACACACACACACACACACACACACACACACACACACACACACACACACACACCTACACACACACACACTTACAAACCTACAAGCAAACACACTCACTCACACACAATAGAATAAATGTTTTGATGACCCGAGGGGGTCCACGTTCTGCAAGGGCCCCGGTTCCCTCTCCGTAGAACCCTCAGGCTGTCACCGTCTGCCTCTCCCTGACCGTGAGAATGTCCTATTCCTCCTCCGCTCTCCGCGCAGGGCAGCCCCCCCCCCCAAAACGGGGAGGCCCGGCGTCCTCGCCACCCTCTTATTTATCTACCGTCGCCGGCATCTCCGGCGCGAGAACAAGCGTCGGCGCTGCGATTTGATTCCAGATTCATTGCACCCTTAACGTTGCACGCCGCACCATGACTCAGGTGGTTCTGCCCCCACCCGCCGATGGCTCACTCTGACTGGGGTGGAGGGGGTAGAGCTGGAGGGAGCAAGAGTGGGTGGTGGTGGTGGTGATGGTGGAGGTGGGGGTACATAGATCCGAAAGTCTGTCCGTAATGCATCGTTACCATCGACCGCGCCGGCTTTGTCCTGACCTGCTGTAATGTATTTGAGAAGTTGGTGTTGTTTTATTTTGTGAAGGAAACGCAGCAGAAGCAAATGAAGTTTGACCGCCCCCTAGTGGCGGGTTTTAGGACTAACGAGATGAGGAGGAACGCACCGAAATAACCTATCCTTTCCTTTTTCTATTTTTTTTCTTCTTATTCCCTCCCCCTCTTGTCTTGTTGACCTTTTCAGGAGGGGAAGAAGAAGTTTGACAAGGAAACAGAAAAGTACTACTCAACACTGGAAAGACACCTCAGCCTGTCGTCCAAAAAGAAAGACTCCTTTCTCCAAGAGGTGCGGTTAAATCTGCTTGAACCTCATCCCCCACATGATCGTAAAAATTACACATAAGGACGTTTTTAGTGCAAGTTGTTATTTATTTATTTTACCCTTTCACAATTTCAATGAAG